>NC_052954.1:24338414-25013414 GCF_013358895.1 Oreochromis aureus | reverse complement strand
GTGCGCGCGTGTGCAGTGGAAAGTTATCTCATTGGTTTCCGGATGAGAAACCCCTATCAAAGAGGGTCTTTTTCTTTGATGATCCCACAAGCGTGTGCATATACATATTTTGCACTTAAAGAACGGGTATTACAGTTTGTAACGAACCATTTCATATAAACATTTTTTTAAGTGGCATATTTATTGAAGATAAAATTCTGAGATTCACACAATAAAATGGCATTAAAGTGCCAAGGCAAGTTAAAAAATGGTCTTACCTGGAAGATACATATGTTGAGCCAAACTTTCCAGCTTGCCTGTTTTTCTCAACCAGCCCTCGAACATCTGGCGTGCCACAGTCAAGGATTGATGAGGAATACAAGATTCAATCTTTGGACACACAGTTCAATAAAAAAATAAAGAAACAAAAGAAAGATGCTAAGAGTAGATCAGAGAGAAAGAAAAAAGTCAAAGGACATAAATACGTATTGAAACATGAGCAGAACTGAAATATTTGTATCCAAGAAATTAATTGGTCAAGATACTGAACCGACTTTGTGCAGTTTTTCGATAGAAATTTCTGGTGTAAAAACTTCGGTTGGATTTTATTTAATACTATTATCAGAATATATTTTTTTAGAAATAGAAGTTTCAAGTCACCCCTCACTTCTTTGTATTTTGCTTCCACGGAGCCAAACCTTCTTTGTAGTTTTGTGGTGGTCTTGAGCAGTAGTTCTCCAGGCTTTATGAGGGTCCTTTTTTTGTGTGTGTGACTTTGATTGTTAAGCCATTTTAACACTGACCTATGAATCATTCAAGCAAAAAAGGCACCTAACTCAAAGCATAAACCAATGTTGTGCCTAAACATAATAGATAACTTAGCATAGAACCAACTTTAAGTTGTATCTTTGGGCTTGTCGTTGGCTGGACAGAGTGGAAAAAATGCAGCAAACATGCAAAGAAGAGCTTTGAATGTACTACAAGAGACCTGGAGAACTTTTCCTAAAGACCAAAGAAATTAGAAAAGAGATTTTCTAAGAAAGTTGGAGGTGTGTTGAAGAATAAAAGTTGCCATACCAAATACTGACTTTTAAGTTCATTAGAACTTTATAAACTCTGTATGAATTTTTAAATGCAAACGTGGGAAGTCTGTTAAAAATGCAAAATTCAAAGATCTAAACTACTGCTGACAATCCACTTAAAGATATTAAGGTTTCTGGAAGAGTACAAAGCCAAAAGCCAAAAAGGTGCATCAGGAATGATAAACTCTAAGACCCTTTTTAGGTAAAACCACATATGGTAGGCACCCACATGGAGAAAGCTTCAGTGAGCAGAGATCATCTCCAGGGAAAGAGAGCCAGTCTACGGAAGCAGATCACAGCAGCCTCTAGCTGGATCAATGGGAAGGCTTTTAACCACAGATACAAAACTCACACTGTCCCTCTCATATGCATGCACACACACACGCACCAAGACACACAAAGGCTGGGTGATTGATGTCAAGTTGTCTATTAATACACTGGCTTGTGGAGTTGCAAAGCAATTCAATTAGGATTTCCTTGTCTTTAAAGCCTGCAAAGAGCTGAGACAAATCCAATCGACAAAGACAGAGAGCACCGAGCGAGGAAGAGAGAGAAAGACAGAGAGAGAGCAGGGATGGATGAGAAGCTGATGCACGGATTGATAGCTGGAGAGTCAATTCAAAATCAAAGACCCCTCCTGGACACAGATTCACAATAATATGTAGGTTAGCATGAACACAAAACACACATACTGGACACCTGTGCATGAGTGCGCTATGCATAGGGATGACAGGGCGAAGAGCAGAGCAGCTTACTGTAATCTCATCACCAGCACACCACAAGAGGAGAGGTCAGCACACGCACACGCGCACGCGCACAAACACACACACAAATAAAAAGGAAAAAGTTGAAGAGAGAGATTTGAGTATTATTGAACATTAAAGTGGAAGAATATTTGCTCCCATCACTAGAAGCAGACAAGCAGCAGCCAATGACATGCATCAATCATTCTTAATGGAACATTTCCATTGATTTTCAGCATGAGTATTCAAGGTCAGAGCAACGGAGGCTCTCCACTCTATAGTCGGTGTGTATTTGTGTCTCTTTCTGCACTATAAATGAGGTCAACAACTTCTAAGAAAAAACGGAAAATCTATTCTCAAGATATATCTAAATGTCATCAGTTCACATTTCGTTCTTGCATATCTTCTCATCTATTTCACTGTATAAAACTGAACCCTATCACAATTCCTTATCGTTTTCTATTCTAACACTAGCGGCACAATAACGCCATGCGAGATAAACAGTAGCCATTAGCACAAGGCTAAGACCAACAGCTTCCTTTACAAGAGGAAATACCACACAGTGCCTGCGGTATGTGAATGGGCCAATTTGGCTGAGCCCAGAACAAATTATGTATTTTTCTCAACCCCCCTTTCTCTTTCAGCGTATGTTCGATCCATTCTCGGTATGATTTCACTTACAATTCTCTCTATGTGTTTGTTCTGTGAAACAAAGCTGCCGGTCAATGGTGCATTGTTTGTGTGCCCAAGTGTGTGTATGTGTGTGTGTGAGTGTGCTTTACAGGCTCCAAAATGTTATTGTTTGGTCTTATTGTGATCACTAAAGGAGCATTGTAGCTGGCTGGGACAGAGATATTGTAAGCAGAGCTAAATATGGCCATATCGGTCAATGGGGAAGAAATGTGTATTTATATTTCCTGCTTTTGTGAAACAACTGCAGCGAGTCAGAGCTTCTTTTTGTCTGTGTAGTTGCTCGGCGAATAAAGCAAGATCTGAGAGGATGGGAGAAAAATGACAGGAATGATGAAAGGAGATGGAAGAAAAGAGGAAAAACAAGGGGCTACAAAGGAGATTAGACAGGGAGAAGTGTAAATATAGAGTAGAAAAGAAGAGCAAGACGGTTTGCAAACTGACAGAGTTGATCAATAACCCACTCAGTGAACAAATGTTGCCAAAAAACTCACCTAAAGATTTGTCCTAAAAACTTAATTATAGGCCTAAACCTTAACCACACACACACACACACGCACAAAAAGAAAAAACATTTTTAACAAACCTTGATTGTTCTTGCTTCTAAAATGCTCATCAAGCCCTAACCCTAGCCTTAGCATTAGATGAAGTCTTAAACAAATTCTGACAGGATGGCAATTACTGTGCTCTTAACTTGGTATTGTAGGCAGTTAGGATTGGTAGATGCCATTTTGAGCAGTAGTGCTGGGTATTTGTCACTGTGGGTGCCCCATCTGCTGCGTTTGCCTAAAGATAAAAGAGGTAGATGGCTATTCTTCCACACTACAATCCAATCTTTGATTTCAAGGCTGGAACATGAAGGATACGACACGCTCGCTCGAAAAAGTCACTTCACAGCTATAGCAGTGCCAGTGAAAAAGTCTTGATCACACAGCATGGAAGAAATTAAAATACTAGAATATTTCATTAGCATTAATGATAGCTTAGATTGCAGCATGCTAATTAGAATGTTTTCAGCTTTTAATTGTCAGTAACAACTGGTGCAGTGGTTTAAGCAGAAACTTTGTGATTAGGATATCTGTATTTAATTGACTGCAGTTATGTAACTGGCGTATATATACACGTAGCTGCTAGTTTAGTAGGTGCACCAATCATTGTGGAAGCTGTTTTAGAATTGTTGACTGTACGGCCTTAAACACAGAAGCATTTCTGTTTTGCTTAAAGAATTTTTCAATCTGTGGATTTGTTTTTTTAATTACACAATTGTCAAATTGTCATAGAATTGATGTTTTAAATATATGAAAGTCTCCCATATCATGTAATCTACAGCATATCATGTAGATTTATCACATTACATCAATAAATGGGAATGGGAAGGGAAACTGTGTACTTAAAACCCCATCAGGAAAGACAAAAGAATTCACAGAAGTATGATTGCAGATAAATAAATATGAGGTAGAGGAACGAGGCCGAGATGAAGAGATAGACGTTAAGAGAAGGCGAGGGGAGGACGATGTAAGGATACTCTGAATGGACTTCTCATTCCCATCTGATAGCAGGACTTCCGTCACGTCAGCACAAATGGCAACCTGAGAAACAGAGAGATAGGGAAGAGACAGAGAAATGAAACAACATGGAACAAAAGAACAAAACCAAAAGCACTCTTAGATGTCGCAAACATCTGAACGCACAGACACACAATAATGACATAACCATATCTACAAAGCTTCACTCTTGCAGCCCAGCCCTCCCCGCCCTTTCTCTCCATTGCTCCCTCTCCTCGCTGCCATTTCGCTCTCTATCTTCACCCCATTTTTATGTCTGCATTATTTTAATCATTCAATCAAATCAGTCAATACTTTTATCATTGTGGCTAGCGGTGGGGGCTGCTATCTTGCTATCACTCTGTTCAGTAATTGCATTGTGACAGGGGATGATGGCAAGCGCAGAGCCTTTTCATTTGACGCTGGGTGTTTATCAGGCCGAGCCATCACTCCGTTTGCCGCTGTCACTCTGCACTCGGCTCGCCAGGCCTGCCTGATGCCCTTCATATAACTTTGCAGTGTAGACTGCGAGAGGCGAAGAGAAAAGAGATGGAGGGAGACGAGAGAATGAAAAGAAAGCTTTTGCGCTGCGTCGCGTGTCTCTGCGTGAGGGAGATATAGATAGAGAGGTGTGTGCTTTACTATAACCTCATCTTTCACATTCTCTGTTCGTTGCAGATGCTTTTTTATATCGGTGGGTGTGTGTCAGGCTGTCAATTTCTGTTAAGGAGTGTGTATGTGCAAATACACACAGGTGAGTGTAAGTGCAAGTAGTTATTGTGGTGGTATGCATATAAATCCTAAGATTGAAATGGCAAAAAGAAGCTGTATGATGTAGTAGACCAAAGATTTTCTGAAACAGAACACACGACACATGATGACCCTGAAGGTTGTGTGAGAGGGTCACAGCGTGCTGTGTGTCCCACCATCTGCTCAGACAGAGGATGGCACCTCCAGGCTCAACTAGTGCATCGAGCTGAAAGACAGAACCCAACCTGACAGTCTGTGAGCAGCATCCTGCCACCCGCTGTCACCACCGTACCACACATGAACGGTATGTACTGCTTTTGGAGGAATATATTCTGCCAACCAGTGTGCTGAACATGTGAAGTGAAGATATCCTGTAGCATAATAACAAGGATCTTCATCTAAACAAAGGCTGTTACCCAGCAATTAACCTGACATCCAGTCAAAAATCTTGCACATTTTAACAGTAAAAAAAATGAGTTTACTTTGTTTTCTGTACTAAGTGAACAGCATCTAATTAGTAAAACACAGTATTCATACGTTTTTCTCATAAACCAAATACGTAAACCTGTGCAATGAAAGCACAACCTAATGCAGAGTCTAGGATTATAAGATGTACGTTTCTCCTGTTGTATATGTAAACATATTGTTGCTTTTGGCATTTTTGGCATTTTAATCTGGAGCAAAATAATTATACAGAAAGTAAACTGAAGAACAAAGGAGGGGGACAAAAATCAGTGCTCACATGGACAACGTGGTGAATGTGGTGTCAGTGACGGATGAAAGAGGGAAGAGGAGAAGGAGAGGTGTGAAGGAAGGATTCCATCTCAAGCCACCAATGTCAAAACATGGTGTATTGACTGCCAAGAGATAAAACCCAGCTTTCAAACACACACACACACACACACAGAATGGCATCTAACAGATCGATGGGACGCTGACGGCTGCTATGTGGAGAAGCCCTTAAGGCCCTGGCTAATAAACCCTATGGCTGACAGACTGCAGCACACCTGCAGTGTGTGTGTGTGTGTGTGTGTGTGTGTGTGTGTGTGTGTGTTTTTGTAAATACCTGAGTTGCAGTCAGAATGAATATTTGTGCTGACATGCAAAATGAAATTGTATATGTCATGCTAAAACTATCCAGTTATCATAATGTTTTCACAACGTTCACATCGTCTTTGTCAAATCCATAAAATTCATGAGTCTCCACGTAACATAAACTATGTTAGATAAACTACATAAATGCATTTTCAGTTACAGTGGGTTTATTTTTTCAATAAATATGTACGATTTGGAAATTCTTTTTTTAGGGTGCTGGGCACACTGCATCAGTCTAGCATGTTTTCGACTGGGGGAGAAACCCTGAACGAGCACAGGAAGGACATGCAAACTTCACATGAAATGCAAAATACTTCTATAGTCTGGTACTGAATAAAATTTTGAATGAAATTTATTAATTTTTCTAACTGCTGAGTCCTCCTAAATGACAGTGTGGACATACTGTGGAGATGTTCAGGCAGTTGGGTGCTAAACAAAAGCAGAAGCTGAAGCACTACTGTTCAGCTGCTCTGAACAGTAGTGCTTAACTTAATTAACATCATCTAAGTAGAGAGTTTGTATGCATATACCTGTGAAGGTACACACAGATATACAAACACAGACAGATGCCCACAAGCAGTAAATGATAGTGTCTGAATAGGTATGGATACTCCGTGCACATGCTGTGTGTGTATTGATCGGTGAGGGTTGGTTTCATTAGGCAAGCCAAGCTATTTCTCTCGCAGAAATATCTGTGTGTATTTCACTTACCATGAGCCCACCAAGGCAAGTCATACCTCCTCCTAACTCACACACTGCACCCCTGAGAGACAGATGAAAAAAGAGAGAGACGAGTTGGAGTGAGATTCACTTTGCTGAGCCAAACCAGCAGTTTAGTACTAAAACACACACTTGAGTTCATACTGTACAGTAGTTGCACACAGATGTAGATACACACTCGCGCACACACGCATACTATCATACAAACACTAGAACACACACACACATGGGAAACACAGCAGGGTAAGAAATATCAATTCAACCATCAACCTGAAAGCTGAATATTGAACACTGAGAAGCACAAGCTCAATCAGCGGGAAATCTGAGGAATACACACACACATCCACACCAGACACCCAGAGTCCTGTAGCTTGGATGCTCATTCAACCCCTCTTTCCATCCTCTTCCTCCTTTCATCTCCCTTCCCCTCCATCTCGACCACTGTCCTCTTTCATCCCTCCCTGCCTCCCTCCCTCGCTTGCTGACCTTCACTTCGCTGCTCTGATCAATACCCCTCTCTTCCTTGCCTCCCGCCTCTTGAATGTTAAAACAGGAAATCAAAGGGTGACGTTCCACCTTGAGTGGAAATCAAAAGTGCCTGGGTGCTTTTCAGCCCAGTGCCACAGGGCAGGCCGATGCTCAGCAGACAAGAGCAGGGGAAAGAGCAGCACAGAACAACAGAGTGGCGCAGAAAGGTCCAGGCATTTACTGCAGGTGTCAGTCTGATTTACATTTGAGTGACTTTCAGAAAGCCCGTGTTTCAGACTGATTTTCTGCCATTTAAATTTATGAACTTGTAAAACTCTGCGCTGTTAAAAGGTCAATTAAAATATTACTTAAATCTTAAAGTAGAACAACAGAAATATTCTGGTGTATTAAATGTGTTACCCTTCCCACTTCTACTTTGCTTTCCTCCACCTTCCTGGGAGTGATTTGTAATTTCAATTTTCCCCTTAATTTTACTGAAGAGTAGACACATTTTAAAGTCAGATTTCTATTATTTCTCTATTGTAGTTTAACAATCTGTCAGTGCATAAACTAAAGTATTGCTTTCCAAAATGTTTCAGAGAAAGAATGATGGTGCTCTTTTTGTTTTATTATCATAAAACAGCTTCCTGTCATAAGTGGGGTACTCATGTGGAAAAATATTGTTGAAAGTAGGGAGTTATATATGCTGCAGAAGAGCTTTCTGAATACCTCATTTCTTTACAATAAAATAAAAATTAACATTTAAGTTGTAAATATTTTACTGATGTCATACTACAGAACTTATAACTACTGTTAGCTTTTGTGCATTTGGTGAAACAGTTGAGTTGTTTGTCGATGAAGTGAGTAGTTCTAAAGAGAGGAAAAACTCACTTGAACATGTCACGTTTCTGCAGACAGTAATGCGCCATCACCTCTTCAGATGGCCACACACCTATATCAGAGAGAGACCAAGACAGAGGATGTTATTTACAACGCCTGACAGGTGTTACATGTTACACACGTCTATCTTGCATATCTACAGTGATAAAATGCTTTGATATCTTTACCAAACATTAAAAGAAATTAATATTGATACATAAAACCCCCAAAAAACAATGAGTGTTCAGTGAAACATAATTGGATGCATTGTTTTTTTTTTCCAGTCTCTGTTCATTTGCTTCTCTTGTGGTTTCCACCTTGCCTGTGATCCAAGGCTTCTCTGTCTGTTTGTCTGTCTCCACGTCTGTCCTATCCTAAATCCTTGCCACACACTCTCTCTCATTGGGCACTGTGTATGCAAGTGTGTGTGCCTGAATGTGCGTGCATGTGTATGTGACAGGGGGTCCGGTGGGTGATAATCACAGCGTGCAGGCCTGTCTGGCTTATCACCTACTGTCAGCCCTTCTTCTTCTGCCGTGCATGTAACGCACACTAAAACGTGCACACTTGCATGCTCTGTACCGTTTCCCCTCTCTCTCAGCATACACATATATACCCGGTGACAAATACACACATCTTGGCAGTAGAAGAAGTAAACATTCATTTGAATAAAACTTCAGCTTTTTGCTTCTGGCTTTGAACAAGAAGGTTCGCCTTGGTGCTGTCTATGTGTATTTGTGGGCACATGTGAATTTGTGTGTATGAGCGTGTGCTTGTGTGTTTGCGTGCGCGTGTTTGTATGAGGGAGTTGTTTAAAATAGAGAATGAGGGGATATAGAATGAGTTTCAGAAAGCAAGCAAGCGAGGGATACAGAGATAGAAAATGAGCGAGGTAACGAGAGAAAACTGGGGAGGGGAGGGACGGAGGAGGAGGAGAGAGAAAAGGTGGTAGTCGATATAATAAGCGGCTTACAGGCGGTCTCTGTTCACCTCATGGGGTAGACATCACTGCTCTCTCGCTCTCCCTCTCTATGGCTACCTCTCTCACCCGCTCTCGCTCTAACTCTCTCTCTTTCCTCTCGCTCCGGTCTGCCAAGATTAGCTCAAGCAAGCAGGATTTAATAATGCCTATTGATAAAATGTCCAAATATTCCTTTCCCCCATTAAAAAAAGAAGAAAAAAAAAACACGCTTTCTACATCTCACACACACACACACACACACACACATAAAAATACAATGACAGCCAGAGTAGCTACACTTCTAGAAAGTGTCAAGACATACAAGGCTGAAATACGGTGACATTTTAAATTTCATCTGTTACTCCCCTTTACTCAGGAGCTTGCCACACAGTATGGAAAACTTTATGCTGTCAGGCAACACGCTGGTCAGTGGCACAAAGGTAGAGCAATGTTGGAGCTCGTTATGCAAATAAGTGTTATGTGACATTTTTTTATTATTAATCTAGTTTTACTCTTAAAAGTTAAAATCCCACAGTGTGATAGCCATCATTAATTCAGATAATAAATAATTTACTCAAGAAGCTGAGTACTCAAACAACAGTGAAAAAAATGTATGATAAAATTTTCAGTTCAGTTCAATTCTATTTTACTTATATAGCATCAAATCACAACAACAGTCACCTCAAGGGTCTATATAGGGTTTGGTAAAGACCCTACAATAATACAGAGAAACTGCAACAATCAGACAAACGCTTGTAAGCGAGAACATGGTGAAAGTGGAAAGAAAAAACTCCCTTTTAACAGGAAGAAACCTCCAGAATAACCAGGATCAAGAAGGGGCAATCATCTGTGGGAGGAAGACAGGGCAAACACACACTGTGATTAATAATAACTAATGCAGAGTGGTGTTGATAAAAGGTGAGTGAAGAGTGCTTTATGGGAAGACCCCAGCAGTCTGGGCCTATTGCAGCATAACTAAGGAAGGATTCAGAGTCACCTGATCCAATTATATGCTTTATCAAAAAGCAGAGTTTTAAGCCTAATCTTAAAAGCAGAGAGGGTGTCTGTCTCCTGAATCCAAACTGGAAGCCGGTTTAACAGCTCAGTTTTTCATACGATAAATAATGTTGTACCATATTGGGAGTGTTTTCAGCATGAGGACATTGTATGTGACATAAACTGCACCTCCAGGGTGTGGCAATAAAGAAAAGGGTCAGCTAGAGCAATGGTGAAGCTCATTGTGGGTTTATCTTTGCAAGGAATTTTGTTAAAATAACACATTGTAAAATATATATACATTATACTGGATATTGTCTGTCTTCAGAAGCATCTCAATTCTCCCTTCAACTTTGATCCTGTTCTTTCTGATTGTATGCTCACATTATATTTAATAGCATGAGAACCCAGACCTTTGCCCCGTCAAATAACAGTTTAGTCCCTTCCCTCTATGTCAGCAGATGACACTTGACATAAAGGGTCAACCAGAACATCTTGGGCAGATGAACAGTAGAGGGTGGTAATGTAACATTAAAGTGGGTATGTGCTACTAAAAGCAGAAGTAAAAATTAGGCTCTTCACACTTTCATCAGCTGCTGGCTTCTGATCATGTACACAAATCATGACAAATCTTTCCACCGTAAAAGACTATGAGTCACGTTGCTATATAGAAAATAACACCAGTTAACAGAGTACCAAAGAGTTCAGTTCAATCACAATAATGTAAAATCCCCACTTTCATCACTTTTACTGAGCCAGTCCTCTAACTGTTCCCCTCACTCCCTCACACAACAAATAAAGTCTATTCATACAAGGTTACGTGCATATGTACCGCAAAAGTGTGCACGCATGTTTGTGAGAGTAAGACACCACTGGGTAATACAGCTTTGTAAAGCAATATGTGACTCTGATGGTTAATCCCTAACTCCAATAACATTAATAGCTCAAGGTGATAAGAACTGTGTGTGCTTGCATGTGTGATAAGTATGTGGCATCTGTTTTTGTGTGTGTGCCTCCTAGGTCGAGGTGCACTGTAGGAAATGAAGGGATCAGGAGCAGAGAACAGATTACTCTTCCTACTCAGGATAATGAAATTATTTCCCACCTTCAATTACTAGATGAAGTAAGAAAGCAGTCCAGTGTGTGTGTGTGTGTGTGTGTGTGTGTGTGTGTGTGTGTGTGTGTGTGTGTGTGTGTGTGTGTGTGTGTGTGTGTGTGTAATATATTTATCAGTCCCAGGAACTAAACCTTGTCACTACTATTATCCTGAAAACCATATGTGTGGCTACGGGACTGTGTGTGGCACAATCATTGTTAACCCTGTAAGATGTCATGTGGTTACTCAGGGTACCTAAAAAGTTAATATAAAGCATTTTTCTCATTTCAAAACTCTTATTTTTGAAGTCTTTGCACATATATGAAATTTACAGACGGGAATTTCCAATTTTACTTCTATATATCATTGAAGGGTTCCTGCTGAGTTTGTCCATACAGTTGCTCGTTTTTGTTTGTTAAGCTACTTAACACTGCCTATCAATCGTTCAAGCATAATAAAGACACATAACTCATGGGATGACCCAGCACTGTGTCTATACATGACAGACAAAGACAATTCTTAATTCAGTTGGATCTTTAAGCTCTATGTTAATAGTAGTTTGTTTTTGTGAGAGGCAAATGGAACAGAAATGTTCCCATTTCTTTAGTTGAATCTATGAAAAATGCCACTGTAACATAGTTTGACAGGCATAAATTAGCATTTCTGCACCAATAAGGTGATTGCCAAAGAGTTATTAGCTGAGAACTTCTCGGCTATCTCGGCTTGATGCACAGCATGTCCTTAAAAAAAAGAAAACTAAGGAACTTGAACAAAGGAGGACAAAAGCAGAAGCGACAACCCTGAAAAACTATCTATAGCAGATGAATATCTGAAACTTAGGTCTTTGAAATTGGAAAAAATCCAGCAAAGCAAAACTTGAGAAATGTTTCTAAGCCTTCAGTTCATCTACTGTTCACCAGAGTAAGGGAGGCCGTCAATTAGCCATTCTTAAGGAATGAAACAAGGTAAAAAGGCTGAGGAGAACTGGGTAGGAAAACAGTGGTAACATGTTGTAAGGAATGATGAATCCAAGTATGAAATCTTTGGTTCAAATCATGTTCCAAATGTATGGTGGATGTTGGGAGAGGGGTACAACCAGTGTCTACAGCCATCTACAAAACACAGTGGAGGCTTTGTCATGGTTTGGGGCTTTCTGGCAATTCAGCCAGTGGTGTTGGGGATCTTGTCAATATTAGTGGAACTATGAATACAGGAAAGCACATTTAGATTTTGATCCATCATGCAACCCCATCTGGAAAGTATCTGATTGACAATAGCTTCATTTTTCAGCATGGCAGCGATCACAAACACTCTGCCGGTGCAGTAAAAACATACAATGCAACACTATCAGTCATGATTTAGCCTCCCAGAGCCTAGACCTCAACCTTATTGAAGCAGTTTGGTATCATCTTGATATAAAACAGAACAAAAGGAAGTCAACATCCAAAGAAGAGCTTTAAATGTCGTTCAAGAAGCCCAGAGGACTATTCCTGGTGAGTTCTTAAAGAAATCACAAGAAATTTTGCCAGCTGTTTTGAAGAATATGGGTTATTATAACAAAAATTGCCTTTCAAGCTCATTAGAACTGCAAGAACTCTATATACTGTATTTCCATATATTTTTGAACATGTTTCAATAGATTACTGGAACAATTTCCTATTTTCCTAGAAAAATAGAAATGGGGGTTCATGACTTTTGCACAGTCCTGCATCCCAGAACACAGCAGTTTGTTTAAGATTAAATTTATAATGTAATTATATATCCACCAAATATACACCACCAAAGGCAGAAATACATATTTTCAATGAAGAAAACATAACATGCAAAAATGCGTTGGATAAAAACATTTTTGTAGTTTCTAACTTTTCTTAAAACGTTGGCCAAAGACATGCTCGATTGCAAACATAACCCTATGGACCCTTAATAAAATAAGATATTCACCATGTTAATATT
This sequence comes from Oreochromis aureus, assembly GCF_013358895.1. Taxonomy (NCBI): domain Eukaryota; kingdom Metazoa; phylum Chordata; class Actinopteri; order Cichliformes; family Cichlidae; genus Oreochromis; species Oreochromis aureus. Next base: position 25,000,458 of record NC_052954.1, on the reverse strand, counting down.
CCATGAGGTGAAGGTCCTGCTGAAATGTTAGTATCTACAATGAACTGAATCTAATGTATATCAGCACCGTCTTCATTTGTTTTCATTCTGGTGACCACTAACTGACCCCAGCTACTACACAACTTACGGCAGCGCTAATCTGACTTCAGTCAGTAATCACACGCACAGGGATAGAATTATCCATCTATGCTGCTGTGTTCTTGGTGCTGCCTTTCCAGGTGGCAGCAGTCTAGGAAAGGTAACCTGGTAACCCAGGTATCCTTTCCCTGCCTGTGTCCTCTGCATCTTCTTCAGGTATTTTGAGGCCAGGAAACTTAGCTAAAGGGTTATTTCAAGTATCTCAAAGAGGATCCAGGTATTATCATACTATCTAACTAAGCCAAGATAAGCTAACATTACTTGAGACGAGGCTTTTACTCTGTTCTCAATACCAAGAATTAATTAAACACAGCCTGAACACTTTCATTTGAAAGATAACAAGATCTGCTTAAGTTAGCTGGTGCTGAAAACAATCTAGACTGCTGCTTTTCAGACTGTGTAAACATTCACTCAAGTTCATTCATTCAAGTCAAGCTCCTTGCAGTTAGTCAGGCTTTCAGTCATCTCTTCTTTTAGCATGACAAAGGTCAGTTTACTTATAAGACAACATATCATATGCTGGTGTGTGTGTGGGTCTGTATATTTGTCTTTGCAACACTGGAGTGTGATGAGATATATGAGGGACTGGTAAACAGTTTTCCTTAACAAGCAGAAATTTAGCTCGCTTTCTTTTCACTTGAGGAAATAAAATGTTTGTTTTCACATTTGTTTCATCTGCCTCTGCCGGGTTTCCTGCTGAGGACAGAACACTCCTGTATAGGACTATCAAGTGGATAACATGAGTAAAAGATGAAATAAAGGGAAAACAGGAGGATGCATAAGAAGAAGATTATGAACGGAGTTGAGAGGGATGTGTTGTTAAAATGAGGAGTTTAAAAGAGCAGTGACATGAACTGGGCAGGAAGAAATATGAAGAAGTGATGGGTATGGGGTTAGAAAGTCAGGTCATAAAGCATCTGTTGAGTAATGAGAGAGAACGTGACATAAGTAAGGAAAATGAAGCGGTGATGAAGAGGCAGAAAAGTGCAACACAGAGAAAGAAAGGTATAGGAATGAGAAAGGGCATAGGAGGGACAGAGGTAAGAAAGAGAGGAACGGATGATGAAAAAAATAGACTCCGGGTAGGGGGTGATGGAGGTGTCAAGATGGGGGTTAAGTGGGCCATGATTTTGCTTTGTGCACGCACACACTACTACATACTGATACACACACCTCTCTGTTACTCTCTTATACACACAAGCAGACACACACACACACACAGTGTCTTTCTCTCCCCTCAGGCCTAGTATGTCTTCAGACTCTGTGGCTCTCTGGTGGTGATCTGTCTCCACATTAAGCGAAGCCTCAGATAATTCCTAAGCCTCCTCCATGGCCGATCCAATAAGGGATAAGGCTCTCGGCTGGCCATGATCAACTGACAATCTGTCCTCTCACACGGCCACTTTAGTGAAGGCCAGGATTACCCCAGCCAGCATAGGCAGGGTAAACACAGTTCATAAGACCACATAGCTGTGTGCATGTGTGCTCTCTGTCTGTTTGTGTGGGTGAAAGAGAGAATCAGAGAGAGGGTGAAGGTAAAAATGGTTAAGAAAGCCAGAAACAGACCAACAAAGGTTCTTCACAACGATGCAAGTATTTGTGAGTCTGTGCATGGCATCATGTCTGTGCGTGGGTGACCTGCTTCTAGTTTGTTTTATCAGCTGTGGATTAACAAAATCACACACACACATATACATATATATTGTATGTAGTGAGTAGTGCCTCATAAAAAAATTAAATTAATCTTTAAATACAATACTATAGTATATTTGAATGCCACTATACATCTGCGATTAACAAAAAGACGGCTATTTAAAAAAAAACAAAAAAGTTATATTCACAGTGTGCAGACTTTCACTCCTCATAAACAGTTTGTTAATCAAGACTTTGATTCATTCTAGACTCATAATCTCTCTATGCTCTCCTTTTCTTTCTCTCTCCGTTTATCTCAACCCCCCAAAACCTCCCTCAGCCTGATTCTAATAGAGATCTCTTCCTGTTAAAAGGGAGTTTTTCCTCCCCACCGATACCAAGTGCTTGCTCACAGGGTATTTCACTGACTGGGTTATATCTAACATTGTAAAATCTTAGCCTTGTTTTATAAAGTGCATCAAAACCACTTTTATTGTGAATTGCTAGTTTATAAATAAAACCAAATGAATTTGATTAAATAGTAGTTTATGTAGTATTAGGTTTCTTCTGCTTATTGTGTTTTTAGTGATGTTTTTTTCTTACTGGAAGGTCTAACTGAGGAGAGCAGGTTATGTTGGCATTGTAATTGTACAATTCTAGTTATATATGCCAGAAAACTGCAAGAAAACTGCAATCAGTTTATAACATTATAAAGACCCTTTAACCTTATGAGTCTTCAAGAAATCTTTAAAGTAAGCCACATATCAACAGGGATAAAGACCAAAAAGAACAAATGTAACTACTTTAATTTCCAGAATTTTACTAAGCAAAAAAAGCACAATGATTTTTGTCCTTTAGACCTTCGCCCCCTGACAAATTAGATTAGATACAGCTTTATAAAAGCTTGAGCTATTATTAGCAATGTGTTAATATTAATAGCAATTACAAAATGATCATTCTGCCTTGCTGGTATGGTAAATACACATGCTGTGAATAGGCAGTTTAGATAGCCTATTCGCCTTTCACCAGAAGAGCCAGGCGGTGTGTGATAAGCATCGACATTCTAGCCAACAGAGTCCGCCTTGGAGACACTCCTGATCCCTTTTTCCATTGGAAAAGGCTCATTTTAGCATGCACTCACACACACACTGACACACCAGCACATGCACACAAACATGCACTCGCACACACGCTTGAAGGACTGTGCAGAGCTTCGATAAGCGTGGCCTCTCTCTCAATCTCTCTCTTTCTCTCTCTCTCTCTCTCTCTGAGTAAACATCGTTTTGGATTAGGCAGAGTATAATGAGAGCAGGGGGCTATCTGCCCACCACGCCTGCATTGTGGCCCCCCGCTCCTCTCTGAGGGGGCCGGTACCAATCTTTACTCTGCTATTTATCCCCCTCCTCTGATAGCTTACTTATCTGCAGCAAAATGCCAGGGCTGACTGCCTGTCTAACAGCTCCAATACTGTAACTGCCTGCACAGTTCTCTGCCCGCCGTGCGTTTGTCTTCAAGCTTGCAAAAGCATTAAGACAAACGCATGTCTACATCTCATTTTATCTCTCCTCTACCTGTCTATCAGTATTTGTGTCAACATGAAAGATTCTTTTCTTGAACCTCATCTGGTGGTGGTTGCGGTTACAGAGGACAGTACTGCAGCAGGAGTGATATCATAGAGCAGAGCCTCAGCGTACAGCAGGGGTTCTCAAAGATTTGATGAATGAGTGCCAATTTAGAGAGAAGGCCACACAGGAAAAATGTAGACATCAAACACCTTTTTCTTAGTGTCTGTAATGTGTCTGCTCTAAGGATGGCTGTTTATGTTACTCATGATCGTTTTTGTACCGGTAATATATATTTTTCTAACCCAGTAGACTCATAGAGATTAACCAAGCAATTATTATTTTAGATTTACCTCATTATTGTATTGTATTACAGTAAGTTTAGCACTTCAGCAATTACCAGCTTCAATTATAAAGCCCAGGAGACGATGACACATGATGAACAAGTGTACCTATAAGTAGTTCAATAAACTAAGTCTGTGCAACTTTTAAAGTTTAGCCACTATTGCATATCTGTATAGCTTTAACTATCACAAAAGCAGTGGGCCTTTAATTATTAAAAAGAAAAAGAAAACATCAACAACATTTTATTAAGCTCATGCCATCCAAGGAAGCATTCTGCACTCCGCATCCATGCTGAATTTAAACTTTAAAACTTTTTCAAGTCCAACTTTTGCTTTCTTTTCTAGAGGATCATTCTACTTGGTGAGAAAAGAGCTGGACCAAGAAGCCAAGCTGAGCTGTTGGATGTAGCGTGTTTTCTTTTCGGATTCAATTGTTGAATGAATGTAACAGTGTGCTACAGCTGGAGTGAAAGAAAATGCACCAAGCTTGACAACAACATCATGAACTGGCTTCCTTCACCACCTATCCCATCATGGCTTGCACTTCTTGTGGACAGTGAATAGAAGAGAATGTGCACTTGATGAAATTACATGTGATGTGCAGGCATTGTGAGCAAAGGAACCGAGAGAAAGTTGGGCTTACAGGAGAGGAGTTGAATGAAGTATGTCTATATCTGAAAAAGAAATAGAAGGAGAGTGAGACAGATACAGCAGCAGAGAATTAGAGAGAGGGGGAACAATCAAGTGGATGCAATGTGGCAAGAGACAGGAGGAGACAGAAACAAAGAGGGGGTCTGACATGTGGCTAATAGACATATCAGCACTGAGGTGTTGGGTTTAGCTGGCAGACGAGAGCTTTGCAGAGCTTCATTCATTGATTAGCATACGGAGAGTGGCATAGGGCCATGTGACAACCCTAGATTATGCTGTGCGCACACACACACACACACACACACACACACACACACACACACACACACACACACACACACACACACACACACACACACACACACACACACACACACAAACACACACACACACACAGTGAAGATTGCCATAGATTGCATCTCTCTTCTTCCTTGGAGAAAGGCAAGGATGTCAAATTACAGGGTGTCACCTGCACCAAGCTATCTACTTTCTTGAATGTTAATGTATAAACAATTAGGAGAAGAAAAAAAAGTGGGGAAGAAAGAAAGAATGAAAGACTTGTCCTTTTCAATACGAAACATGCAGTGATAACCAACTAACCACAATTATACAGTGATATAATTAATTTCAGTGTATTTCTTTATTTTACTGTCCTTAAATCACATAAATTTCCCTCTCCCTATCAGATCAGCTCCACCTCCACATGTCATGATGGAAGACAAAAACCACCAAAAATCCAGATTTTTTTCAGTTTCCGTTTAGCTTCTGTGTCTCTCATGTCCTTTTCTATTCTGTTTTTTTTTTCAGTACTTGAGTAGCATGTTATATGAATGTAATTTTAAGATCAATAACACTGAATTTCATTCCCATCTGAATATGATAAAGAACACTGCAACATTTCCAGGACTGCTGTTTTCAAAATCATTGTGTCTAGAAAAAAACAATTGATACTAAGATCTGCAATTTAAATGAGATTATTAAACTTGAGCAGACAGCAACCATCAGCTTCTGTCTGAACCTGACCAGACTTCATACTGAAGATCTAGTGAACAGAGCAGAGTCACCAACTACAACACAGGCACCAGTCTTCAGTGAGGCGACGTCCAGACCTGAAGGAGAAGCATCACCGACACAACCAGGAGCAATCTCGTTGCTTTGTTGTTCCTTTGTTTTGTTTTTTAAACAGCCACATGGCTGAACATTTGTGAATACGTCCCCCCAGGTTCTAACTAGTTCTGACTTCTACTTCAACATCTGAGGTATCCAAGTAAGAACATTCAACATGTGCCTTTTCAATCTTCCCTGTCAATCCATTCTTCTGACAAGACTTCCCTAAAATGAAATTCAAGTTGAAGGGTATGCATCTGGAGGAAATCCAGATGAATTGCAAATTCATCTCATCCAAGTAAAAGAACAATTTAAAAATAGCAACAGTGCTAGAAGCTCTTTAGAAGTGCACAAGGAGATGCCCTTTAACCTGACAACAAAACCGCGACATTAAGAATCAACTGTTTGCTGATATAAGACAACAGTGAAAACTCAGTTATTTTAATTTATGAATCAAGTCCCAAACCAAAAGATATTCTGTTTCCAACGATGCAGAGCAGAGAAATACAGCAAATTAGCTCATTTGCATACTAATTTTCTGATGATCAACAAATCAATTAGTTAAGTCTTCACAACTAACAACTGAGCTTCATCTGCTGTCAACCATCAAAAGCTCCACAGCCACAACTATTATTTCTACCTTGAAGCTGAGATTGCTTCAGTCAGTGAACACCTTACCGATAATGCCTTTATAACACTTGAAGAAATGCTATTACATTTTTATATTTCACTTTTTCTGTCACGGTTGTCTCACTAAACTCACTAATATTCTCTTTCGCAGACTTTTTTGATATGTGACCTTCTCTTCCAGTTATACATAAAAAAGACTGACAGGAAATTATAACCTGAATTCCTACACCCACTCCACCACAAGTCAGTATGAGATAAGTATGAATATAGCAGAGTGTGTATAATTTTCGATGAAAACATGTCTGCACTTAAGGATATTTTTTTTTCTACTTCTGTGAGCTCATCAGCGTAGGAGAGAGCAGGCCATGGATGGGCTGTACACCAAAAAGACAGCAAAATTCAGAGAGAGGCAACTGACAAGAGGATAAAAAGATATATTCAGGAAGAGTTAGAGAGATGTGGAGTGGGTGAGGGGGAGAAAGGGGGGGTAGATATCCAGGGGTCTGCCCAACAACTGCACTGATGCTTTAAACATGAGACCCAGATTTTCTATCTCAGTGAAGAGGTGCCGAAGGAAAAAGAGAGGAGATGGATGAAGACATTATAAAAGGGAGGTTATAAGAACCAAAAGGAAGGGTGAAGGAGGTAAACACGGAGAGGCAGATCTGTTTAGGACTGAATGACAGCGATGCTGGAGGGCAAAATTGTCAAATTGACTGTGGCTTTGTTTTAACTGTGTAAGTAGACTGTGAATGCTCTTACTGTGGCAAAACAGGTATCACATATACAAGTATTACCCAAACAACACCTGGAATAACCACAGGCAATATACACCTCCATGCATGTGAAGCTGCAACTAAAGATTATCCTGGTATTATCTTTTTTAAAATAACATTTTTAAAAGTTGGATCAAATTTCCACAACCCAGAAACATCTGTTTCACTCACTCACTAAAATTGCACATGTATGGCATCTTCCTTGAAAAGCTACATTAATTGCCCAGTCTTACCACACTATTTGGTTACAATTTGGTTGTTGTACTCACTTGTCAAAAAGATGACAATGTATCAGTGGATAAAAGCTAACACAGGAGCAGTATTTTGTGCTGTAAGTCTGGATGAGGGTAAAAGTGCTACAGAAAATACAGTAACTGTATGTGTTTTGTTACGCTGATCACTTTAAAAACTAGCTGCCCGCCAAGGTGCTTCCAGTCTAGGACAAGCCAGCACCAAGCTGACCAAACTAAAGTGAACTTACCCCACGCAATCACGTTTGAAGGCGTGCAGATTCAGTGTGATTATCTGTGGGTTTTCTTTTTCTATTAGACATTAATAACTTAAAAAACTGCAAGTATTTCTACCACTGCTTTAGCACCAAATCAACAGAAATCTTATTGACTTTTATCCCACTTTACTCTCTTCTCTGCTCCCTTCCTGTCTCTTAGTCTCAGTCCAGTCACTGAAAAAATATTAGAAAGATGAAAATCAAAGCAAAGTAGTGACTGTGAACTGAATGTGCAGATGAGTCAAACGGGTGTGAGCAGCATTGACTGATAGGAGGTGAGATGGAGGTAGAGTGTTAATTTGGGAGGTTCATAAGAGGAAGATGAACCCCTGGGCTCTATGTCACACTCTCTCTCCCTCTCTCTCTCTCAAGCGAAATAAATTGCTGTGCAACAAACTCACCATGAGAGGCAGGCAAGTGTATGCATAGTGTGTGATACAGCGGTGCCTGTGTGTATTTCCAACTGAGTTAGTGTCCGCGTGTGCGAGCGCGTTCGTGTGTGTGTGACGGGCTGCCTGAAGGCTCCCTGTGTGCAGGCGTTTCATTGGAGAGGCAGATGAACGGGGAAGATATCCTGGGGCGGCCTGGCAGTGGTCAGAGCTTTATCTGAGCTGAAACGATTTTAGCACTCCGTTTTGGAGCACTAACCCAGGAGCAATGTCAGCCCCTCCTGCTCCTCTTTCTTCTCCCTGTCCTCTTCTCCATGCCTTTTTCTCTTTGGCAATTTCTTCTCTTTCCTCCTACTTATTTTTTCTTCTCTCGTTTTCTATCACTGGCTGGATATTGGGTTGTAGATTTTAAGAAAAGATACTTTTTCATTCAGTTAATTTCAGATTAGTTTGTTCTTCAGTACATTTTTGAACAGAGGGAAAGAAAGAGCAATAAAGAAACGGGTCAGAGACTAAAACAAGTCAAGTCAGAAGCCCAAACTACAGGGAACATTAAAAAGTTTTGTCTGTGGTCCCCTTCAGTGGTGTGTCATTGTGCATTCCCGGCTATGACACCAATTAAGCTGACTCTCTGGCTTCAACTCAGACATCAAACAGCAATCTTTAGTGAAATCACACAAACTAAAGAGCAGAGCATGACAGTTTTATTGACATTGTGCATATGCATTCATTCCCCCCAGATCAGCCAGATTTTAGTGGAGTGTTGCTGTAAGGGGGAAAGTTACTAAACCTAACTGAACTGCAGTAAGCACCATTATGTACTCATTAACAACATGTTATAATTGCAAGAATTTATTTGGTCACAACAACACAACTCTTACTCCCTATCTGCCCTATTCATCAGATTTATGTCTCTTCGACTTTCTTCTATTACCCAAATGAAATTCAAGTTAAAGGTCGCCTGAATTTACACAGTAGAGGAGCACTAGCGGACAAGGTAAAGGCCCTGTGCAAGTACAGAGTATAGGACTTCCAGTATGGGGAGAAATCTAACAGCAGCAGGAGCACTGGAAGAGGTGAACGCCTGTACGGGGACAGAATGGCTGCTGACGCTAAATCAGGTAAGGTTTTTACTTTTTGAGAGCAGAGCTGCCAAACTCTTTTGATCACAAGGTGTAAAGTTTATATTATTAAATAATCTGCAGCTTAATCAATTAACTGTCCATTATATAAAAACTTTAATGTGTATTAACGTATGATCATCAGAACTTTCCTAAGCGTAAGAATTGTATGAATAAAGACTGAGAAAAACACAATTTTTGGCATTTTATGTTATTATATGAATATTTACATAGTTGTAAAGGAATAACCTGCATCAAAAAAGAGGCACTTAAAGCAACATTTAGGGATATAAGAAGTTATCATAGGAAGTCTAAGAAGCCTGAGAATTTACATATAATATTATATTATATCATACATTTAAATATTCCCCTATATGTGCTCAGCCTGTTTGTTGAGTTTGAATTTGGGTATTTTCTCCTTGGGTTTCTTATATACTTTTTTGTTAATTTTTATAGTTGTAATCTTGAAACTTTTAGGGGGTTTTTTCACAGTATTTTTGTCCCTAGCTTCTTTGTATTTATCTTTAGTCTTACAGAAGGGTTCCTTATTTTTGTCTTAGTGAACATGTTCTTGGTTAAGTTTTCTGTTCTTTGGATAAAAATCAGTTTTTTTATTCTAAACTCCAAGTTATTGTGAGCTTCTTAGTGTTTTTTGTATTTGAGTTAGTTCTCTCTGTGCTTCCTTTCTGTTCCTCCATCTGTTTAATCATCTTATTGTTTGTCCTTTGTCTTTCAGCATTCAGTCTTTCCTTACATGAAGTTAATCTCATTCCTCTGTTTAGTTGTGCTTTACGTCCTGTTTTATTTTGGTAGTTATTGCCCTCTGTGTCTAGTTCAACTTCCCCTGTCTCATTAGGTTAATTATCTTGACCGATTGTTACCCACCTGTTTCCACACCCCTTATTAGCCCTCACTGTGTTGCTGTGCGTGTGTATGTAGCCTTCTCTTTACGTTGTATGAACCTTGTCACATCATATTGTCTATGTACTCTGACTAGTTGTTCCAAGCTCATCTGCCTAGTATATTCCTGTTTTTTCTTGTGCGTCATTTTGGATTCACACGATTCTCCTTTTTGGATCACTCATATTCATGGACAGTGAATCAGCCTTCTAATAAACATCACACTTGCCTCCCTGCATCTCTGCATTTATTAGGTTCAACCTCAGCACACTCCAAAACACAACATGCATAAATCCCTTTACGTATCTTAGGCTGACAGGATGTCACATCCCTGTCTGTAAAATCAGGTAGTATTCTGAAAGCCACCTTAAACTGCTGGTTTTACAGCTTAACATTAAGTTACATTGAATTTTCTCAGTTGGAGGTTGGACATTCACACTTAGCTGTCCGGCCAGGACTAATCCAAGTGCAGCCTCCAGCCACCACTCCAGGCCTCACATATTTATTGCATTTTCCAAAATGTCCTATATTTTACATGAGGCTCTCAGGCAGAGGTACGCTGGTCTTCTGCAATCAGAGCCATTATCACACTGGGTTGATGGCAAAGGCTCACCAAGCAGCAATAGGGTGGATGGTACCTTTCCTGCCTGCTCCTCCTCTCTCTTCTCATCTCCCCCCTTTCCCTCTCTCACTTTCCTAGTTCATTCCCCAACTCACCCAGCACCACCATCGCTGGTCATCACTCGCTCGCTTTCTTTTCTCTCCTGCATTTACCTTGGCTGCCACATGGGGAATTAAGTGGTATTACGAGGAAAGGCTTCTAGCTGAGCTTAACTGCATTACATGAACAGGTAATATACCCTGAGAGTGTGTGAGAGAAAGCAACAGGATGGAGGGTGGAGGTGCAGGGGGGCACTGTGGGAGCGAGAGAAAGAGTAGAAGGGAGAGCAAAGAAAGAAAGGGGGTCTTAAGTGAATTGTCAACTCAAACGCTCTAATCACAGTGAAAGCTCTGGACAAAGAGCACCCACGGACGCCAACGGAGCACACCCTGGGGGCAACGAAAGGCCACTTAGCCCTCTCTGACTCCCCCTATAGCTTTTTTCTGTCTGCTTCTCTCTCTTTCTCTCACAGGTCTCTTCAAAATAATACCTTCCACAACACCTGAGGGAGGAAGGGAGGCAGGGGAACAGAGGAAAGTACAGAAAATATAACAGATTTATTACTCTTAATGTGTGAAATGTGCAGGCAAACAGGTTGGTAAGGACTAAATTAGTACCACGTGAAACATAGACACACTTTAACCAAAGCAACTTATTGGCAGTTTGCATGCATGTAAACTTTAGCAATGTTTCTATTAACAAAATTCAGTAAACTAAGGATCCTTGAAAATGTCCATATCTATTTATTTGTATTTATCAATGAATACCATACAAACCAGGAAACGAAAAAAAAAAAGAACTAAATCAAATCAATACTTGCTGTGGCCAACTCTTCCCTTTAAATGTGCAGCAGTTATATACAAGCTGGTTGTTTCAAGTATCTTTGAGAAATTGCTACAGTTTTCTGCTATTATGCGATAAGGGCTTTGAAGGGTCCATACCATCTGTTTCAGGACTTGTTGCTCTTTCCTCTCAAGCTAGTTCTTTACGTTTCTAGATATTTTTCAGTTGCCATTACTGCAGGACAATTTCTGAGACCAATCAGATAGCAGCACAAAAACACTCGCTCCTGTGAAGCTAGGAGGAGTTTCTAACTGGGTCCACACGGGCCTCTACTCTGGCCCTCGGCAACTCTGCAGGACCCCCACTCTCCATAAAGCCCATAGGCAGATCACTGGCTCCCCAGGGCTAGGAAGCCATGATGGCTCTATTCAACAGTCCTACTAATGCTATGCTGATTGTCTGAGCACAGCTAGCATGTTGTGTGGCTAAGCACGGGTCATTTCCTCGTTTCTCCAATGTCTCTTTTCAAATGTCCAGGCAGGGAGGGCCTTTACTGGGGCGATGGGGAGCCGCTGATGGTGACTGAATAGTTTCTGAATGCAAGAAGTCAAACTGAAAAATCACAATGGTGTGCACATACACAATCAGTGGAACATTGTTATAATACAGAACACAGAAATAAAAAAAAAAGAATAAAAAAAAAAATGTCTGTACAACTCCAAGTAAAACACACCACAAAGTTACTCACACTACCTGCACAATGTGTCCATTGTGCAAAGTGACAAAGAAGCACTTATACAGCCATGCTGAAGCATAATGGACGTGCCCCTTGGTCCACTATTGTACCATGGAAAGCCTCCTCCTTCACACACTTGTGTGTATGTGCATATGAGGGCTCACTCTGAGTGAGATATTCACCTCTGTGATTTAACGTAGTCAGATGAGCCTGTCAGAGAAAAACAAATATTTCTATCATTCATTTCTTTACAGACACTTTATTTTCCTTGGTGTTCTAGGAACAAAACGTGACACATAGTCCAGTTTTTCAACAGATGGGACAGACGGATTGTCCAAACCAACTTTGGAGAAAGGCCAGTGTCACGCAATTTCCATTTTTTCCTTCTTTTATAAAGAACAGACAGAAAGGATATGGGAAAGACTATCTGAGCATTACACACCAAAAAGAGAGAACGGAGTAATTAGGAGGGGCATAAATGTGGTACAACAACAAGAAAGAAATACTTTAAGCCCAAGAGTGACTAAGGCTGCGTATATTTGTAAGTGTGTGTGAATTTATGTATCGCTAGTCTTGACACCAAATCCTTGCACCTTACAGAGATCACGGCTCTGCAACTGGTCATAAAAGGGTGTAATGAATAATTTATATAACAACAACTGGAGTTTAGGGTGCCAAGACTGTCTCTATCTGGCCCAAACCACTACTTTTTTGAAAGTGCTTTGTGTGTGTGTGTTCAGGTTTTACTGCAGAGAAACATAGTAAAGAGAAAGCCTACATTCCCCATTATATATCAGTTACAACACCTTTATGAGCAGATGCCATCAGGTAACTGAAGTGATCAATCTTTCGGATTCAGCTTTGCAAGCAGTGATTGATCAATACCATCGTATTTTCCTCTCTGTAATTTGTCACAGCTGCATGTTACCATTTTGGAATTAAAATTCTCAAACCAACCAAAAAAAGAAAGCAGGAAATTAAACTGATTTTTATGAGCTGTTGCTTTTATGACAGTGCCCGGAAGAGCTCTCGGTGTTTCCTCCTCTGTTAATTTATGCTGTGTAACTCAAGACAGTTTACAAGTGTGGCTTTAAAGATGAACCGTGAAGAGTTTGAGATGCTGTTGGGCACAGTGACAATTAAATGTCACAAGAAACAGCCATTCGGGTCACGGGGCATTGTAAACATCTTATGACTGATGAGTTTGCTAATGATTGTGCATTAAGATGGAAATTATAACTGCTTTTTTTCCTTTTCTTTTGGGTGATGAGGTAGGTTTGACTGACTTGTTCTGTCTGTCTGACATCTGTGACAGAGGCAGGCCAACAATAGCAAACTGTCAGAGTCTTGAGATGAGTGAGCGGGAGGAAAGTGCGCACGTTCGCGAACATTCACTCATACAGTCAGGGTTAGTATTTGATTGGGAGGAATAATCTCCAGTCATCCTTTCTGCCACCCCTCTCTCTCTGTCATTCACACATGCACACACACAGCAACACACCAGTCACCCCATCATCACCCAAGAAGACCAATTTGCTGCCACAAGTTACCAGCAGGGGCAGGGACAATGTCTGCTGTCAGTCAGTGCAGACAAGCCCTGTCATTGGTTTGGAGGGTTACAGATGTTGTTACAGATGGTGCTGCTTAGCTGATTTTTACTTAAGTAGAGAGCGACCTAAAGTCCGCACATAGACACACACAAATCCATATACACACGCAAACACACACTAAATTTTCTTAACACATATACAAAAACTCTTTTTCCATATACATCCACACAAAGGTACACACACAGAGACAGACACACACAGATACAAAAGAGGCTTTGAATAAAAAAGCAATATAAGATAGTGAATAAAAATGCATTGGGACTGCCCTGTATCAGACAAAAAAAGAGCGACACTGAGATTAAGCGTCATACTGCTGAGAGAGAGAAACAGAGATGTGAATAGTGAAAGGCAAGATATCATCCATTCATTTTAAACAGGGATGTGTGATGATTGAGTGAGCAGCGCTGTGACTGAATCTATGTGTGAGCGTGCGTGTGCATGTGCGCGTGTTTGCATTCTGGCCCTAGGGTCGTAGTGAACACACTGACACAAAATAAACAGCGCGCAATCTCCCGGCCTGTGATTGCTGCTCCGGTGTCAAGATAAGGCCTGGACCGGTGGCAGCCGAGACTGGCCGCTCACTACACGAAAGGAAACGGCGACAGAGGAGCAGAAAATAAGAAAAACGCGGAACATTCTCATCTGACTTTGTGTTTTAGACAAACTGTTCAGATTTAAACTAACTCATTAAAACAATTAAAAAACAAACAAACACACATACCAAATCAACTAGCCACACAGGCCAGCAGCAGACAGACAAGTCCTATAATTAATGTCGTTTGTCTATGAACTCTGGTGCTTTCTTCTGTGAAAATCTTCTAAATATACTCGAATTTCAAACCGATATTAACTCCTTCTAAAAGTTTAGATAGTTTCGGTGATCCTCCAACCCAATATCAAGGATACAAATCGTTCCTATGTGAGTTGGACATCTGGAACAATGTCTGACCACAATGCACAGCTCCACATTTAAAGCAACACAACACATCAGCACAAACATGTGATCCCATCAAGCACAGTATTGGAGGAATGATGATTTGGGGTTATTTTGCAGCCTCGTGATCTGATCTATATGTCAAAGCATTCTTGAGTCAAATGTGAGGTCACCTATCTAACAGCGAAAATCCTGCAACAGGACAAAGATCCCAATCAGCAAATCTACAACAGAATGACTGAAAAAGTAAAGAATCAATGCATCAGTCAAAGTCAAGACATCAATCAATTGTAACTGTAATGCTGTGGTGGGACTTTACAAGAGCTGTGCATAAACCTAAAAAAACTGAAGTGATAAAGAGGAGTAGTAAACTAATAAAGTCATAAAAAGATTGCTAATAAAGTTAATAAATGTGGTTCTACAATCTACTGAATCATAGGGTGTACTGTTTTTACATAGAACTGCAAAAGGATCATATGAAAACTTTATTTTTCGCACTAATGTATCTTGCACACTAACACACCTGGTAAATTTTTATTTTTTTTTTACATTCCAACCACACCAAAAACAAGCCTTAGTAGCTATTCCAGGCATTACCCCAAAGCAACAATGCTAATTTTGGGGAAAGAAGAACGAAAAAAAAAAACTTTGAAATTATCTGAGGGTCTGGCAGCAGGTTATGAATGTTAAGCTTCTATCAGTTCTCATTAACCGATATGTCTCAACCAAAACTCCTGATTTTGTCCCACAATTGCACAGATTGGTAAAAGCAGGAAAGTGAAAATATTTACAATCTGAGCCCAGGAGGAGCCTGAGCACAAGGAACAAAAAATTACGCTCCTATCCGAGGACATAAGCACCCACCCACCCCCGCGAAATGAATATTTCTCATCACCATATGAATATTGCAGGCGTGACAAGTGCACGTAAACACACACAGACAGAGTGCTTAAATCCACTCACTGGGAGCTATTAAGTCGTCAGGCAGCACAGAGAGGCTGACAGAGGAGCGAAACAGTGTGCAAGTATGTGTGTACGGTGACAGGGAAGAGAAACGATGTGGCAGGCCACTGAACAGAGCATCTACAGAGAAAGAGAGAGAGTGAGTGGACAGGCAGGCAGAAAAAAAACAGAGAAAAGAATTCCTGGCAGACTGCTAATTTTACTTGTCGTAGAGAAAAAAAACCCAACCCGTGCTCAAACTGTCAACGTCAATGTCACCTCAAAACCTACAGGAAGGTGTGTGTGCGTGTGTGTGCATGGGAATAGGAAATTTGTGTGTCAACGGGATCCATGAGGAGAAAGCGGCAAAGACGGTGTTTGTGCAGCAGGTGTGAACGGGGAGTGGTATTTTGGGATCGTGTGCATGTGCTGTGCGCACATGCAAAACAACTCATATGGTACTAGCCAACTCCCTGATGTCAGATTCAATAAGGAAGTTCATTCAATACAGTGTGTTGGAGTTTGTGTGTGCGAAGGTGGGTGCCTGAGGAAAGAGCAGACTACTTCCTCAGATCAATGAGGAACCTGCCAAGGTGACCCCGTCTGTCTGTCTAATAATACTTTCACCTGTGCCATTCTCTTTCTTTTAAACTTTTTTCATTAATTTTATTATTTCCAACACCTTTTCTCCAAATGACATCCTCTAACAGTTCAATACTTTATCTATCATTTATCTATTCAAAGATTTATGTACAGCCTGTGGATGGCAATGTGAGTTAGCTGCTCAATTAGCCAGTCTTCATCCCCCATTTTGGACCCTGCTCCAAGGCTTCCTATTTGACCCTGCAGGCACTGGCAACAAAAAAACCTTACTCTCTTAAACCTGATAAGTGCACTTAATCAGAAAAATCATTTAAGAACATAGTGCAAATCAGAATAAATACCCCCCCAAAAATTGCCATAATAATGTAAAAAGGAATCTAGGGAAAAAAAACATATGAAAATCATATTTTTGTCATGGCAGAAACAACATGTTGATCAGCTTTGAACACCTCCCTACACAATGCATAATTAGTTAGCACTGTTACTTATCTAATATACATAGATGGCACTATAAAAATACATTTGTCTATGCATTTGATTAACTTTATTCTCAACACATTATATTATACTTCTCCTTTACCTCTTGCTAAGAATGACTAATCAAGGTTTGCAACCCAACCTTGATGACCTGATTATCCTGAATATGGATATTATTAATATAGACGCTTTTAGCTTTCCCGATCCTTCTCTTTTTAGACAACCTACTATGATGCACACATAGAAATCCCATTAAATAGAAAAAAATGTTCTGCTGCCTGGCCTTGTGAGCACGATAATGAAATAAGAATTCCTGTGAGTGTCTGACAGACGACAGTGATGTGTAGTTTATATGTGCTTTTATAACAGAAAGAAGCTTAAATAACACCAACTAACAGTTGTTACTAAACCATTTTGCAAAGTATCCATATGTCAAATAACATTTTTGAGCATCCAATGCCAACATTTTTTTCTACAATATTCAAATATGGCAGCTATATTTTAGGAAACTCTTGTTTAAGGCTGGACTCCTACAACATGTGGATCAGGGTTAGGGATTAGGGAAACATTATATGTAAGGTTTAAAAGAAGCTCAAGAGTCCTGTTGTAAAATTGAGACAGCACCATGCAAACCAATCGCACTGACACCCGTACATCTGCATGCAACTTCTCTCTTGACTCAATCCTTAATGTTGTTATTTTCTGTTATACCTGAATAAAAGCCAAATAAATTCAACTGACTTGGAGGTCATCCTGGCAGCTCAGAAAGGTTCCTCAAACTGAGCAGAAAAAGCTGTGACGTCAACCAGTAAGTGGGCCAGGGGTCTATCAGTCCGCGGATCTGTTAGGCTTGTAACCTGCGGCGACAGGTCCTTAACGCGCCGTGCTGACAGAGCCGTAACAGATGCCCAGCTAAGTGCCTGATTAAACCTTAATGTGCAGAAGGAGCAGTGTGTGACTGTGGTTTTTTTTACAAGTGCGTATGTGTGTGTTGCACAGTGTTAGGGAGAACATAAGATGGGCGCCAGCCCTCCAGCGAGAGAGAGGCCATGCCAGCTGCTTCTCTCCCCAGAGACGGAGCCCTGAAGCTGGGCAGCGAGGCAGGGTAGTCAGGGGAGGCTCTATGGGGCCATGGCACAGTCGCAACACAAGTGGCATATGTGACGTGACACTCCACTTATCAAATGAGACTTCATTTTCTAATTATAATATGCTCGCATACTCACCATACACCCACACACACAAAGGCATTTTCAAATCCTAAACAATGGTTTAGTGCTTGAAGTGAATCCCAAAGCTATTTTTGAAAAAACACTGTCAACAATGTGGAGAACAAACTGAGAACTTAAGCTTGTTTGAGCGTGACTGGCATCTGACAATGAGCCATACACTTTAACTAAAGTCTCTACAACTTGGGATGTGTTATACTTGACACAAGTCCAGTAAAACCTACAATGCATATTCGGATATATTTTGAAAGATCAATTTTCCTTTGACGCTTAATGTTCACATAAGTTTTTAGTGATTTGCTTTTAAATAAGGGGACACACTATGAAATTAATTTAGCTTTTTTCTCTGGCTGGAAAGTGGAGGCGCTCTTCATTTCCAGAGCAAAGAATATTATTAAGGTCAGATTAGTCTGAACATTTAATGAACATCAGTTTTTACTTCAAACATTTCTTATATAAATGCACTCAAATATTAACTTAGCTTTCGTGAATGAGACTGATATTGAGTGTGTTTGCGTGTGTCCGGGAGGTATGAGTAGTTTTGTGGATCAACAAGGCAGCAGCCAATAATTTACCCACTGACAGAAAATTTCATCTGCCCATCATCCTACACCTCCCTCCCTGCGTTTCTACCTCCATTCCTCTCTCTCACTGATTATGCCGTCAATACGGTGCGGATGAGAGGAGCTGACAATTGACCAGCCTGGATCAATATCAGCTAATAAGCATGTCAGGAGAGAGGAGAAAAGAGCAAGGAATCGACTGAGAGAGAGAGAGAGAGAAAGAGAGAGAGCGAGGATGAGTGAGACAGAGAGAAAAAGCTAGTTTGATCCAATTCGGCAGCTTGGCGTGCGGAGGTGTAAGTGGGATGATTGGCCTGTTATTGCTGGTTTAATGTTAGGCAATCAGAGCCATAGTGGTCTAGATATCAACAAACATCCATCAAATTGTCCCTTCTTCGTCTTGATACCACCTCCTCTGCCTGGCCCCGCCTGGACGCCGACAAACAATACGACAACAACGAGATGCGAGCAATGGTGCCATTTAAAAAAGCCCCAGGGAGGTTGAATTGATAGCCTTGCACTCACTGCACGAGCCAAAAGAAAACACGTTTGTTTGGGGGGTTTTGTTTGTGTTGGGGAGATCTTCACTTATTTTATTTATTTTTTTATTTTCCTTTCTTTCCTGCCTCTCGCCGCCTTTCCCCCGGCAGAGGAGCACGCCGTTGTTGATGGTGATATAATAACACAGTCAGGTGTCTGTGGCCAATTCCCTGTCATTTGGACTTTTGCGTAAATCACCATGTATTTTTCTCTTCTTTTCTTTTTACTTTCTGCTTTTCACTGCTCGATCTTCCTTTTTTTCCTCAAGGTGTCATTTTCTTTTGCTCAAATTACCTTTCCTGTGGCCTCCCAGACGCCACAATTGCTGGTGTTGTATGGATACTGATGGAAGCTTTTCTGTGTAAATGCAACACTGCCACTAGCACAGCTAGTCAACACTACTTAGTCTAATACTGCCTATTATAGACGAGCAGGAAGATAAATGACTGACTCTAGATTGACTGAAATGCTGTTTGACTAACTATCAGGCTGACTGAAAAACTGTTTAGAAATTTGACAGAAATTTGACTGGCTGAAAAGCTTGCTGTGTGACTGACTGACTAACTGACTGACTGACTGACTGATGGACTTACTATTACTATTTTCAGCCCATTGTCAAGTATTTGAGCTGACTGAATTCATACCAAAAACAAAACTGTGAAGATCTGTAACACATGGAATTGGTCTCGACAAAGGAAACCATCACTTTTCTGTCAAACTGCTGCACACAACCTAAAACTTACACTTACAGCCTATTATGCCTATTTTGCAACTGCAAATATGGTTTAAAAGAAAATAACCTTCTGACTTCTGTTTGTAGTTAAGCTGTAGTCAAAGTTGTGTTGAACAGTCCTGTTGAAACAGACTTTAGGGGCACGCAGGTAAACAGTTGGTGTGGAGAGCAAATGAGCGATGGTGTACGTAGGCAACAAACTAAAAACATTTAGCTTAATAGTTTTGTGACTGATGGACAGAACAACAGGTCTTGGCCCAAAGACTAGCCAGTGGGTTGCCAGGTTTTCTCTATAATAACTAATGCTGACATATAAAGCAAAGTTTTAAGGTAAATGTAGGTTAAATCCTTGTTGCGGTTAAATACAGAAAATGTTAACTAAAACCATGTTTGTCAACTCAAATTATTATTTTTCACACAATTCAGTTTTCTACAAAATTAGTGCTGCAAAAGAACACAAATAAAGCCCTTTGTTGACTGAAAAAACAACTGTGATCATAATTCATACAGCTTTCACATTCCTCTGAAACCTGCAAAACTATTTTGGAAATATTTTCTGTGACCTTTACTGTGCTCTCTGCCTTCTCCAAGTTAAAAAACCAAAACGCACATGATTGTTCTTATTTGTTCTAAGCCCAACAGATAAGTTATCATCTTCCTGTCTTTCAAAAAAACAAAAAAAAGCACTATCCCCTGCCATACATGTTAATGAGCACGCAGAGCCCCCTGCCTTCATATTCAGCCAGCATCCCTGCCAAGATCAACTAGACGATGTGTCCTGTTCTCCCGCACACGCTGATTGGACCCTGGACGAAGTAATGAGTGATGGAATGGAGGGGATGGACGAAGAAGTGGGAAAGGAGGAGAGCGACATTCTCATTTACATGTTTATAGCTCCTCGGTAGGGAGGGGACAGCACTTGTTTGCGTGTGTTCGACGGACATGTCCAATTATCAACCCTGTTGTTTCCTCAACAACACTTTCTGACTGCACAACAGGACACACATACACAAATACACAAGCCAGCTGTGAGGGGAGAACGGGCTGGTTAGTGTAATGTGGGATGAGCATAAGGGTCATTATGTCTTTGTTTTAATGACAGCTGCTTGCATGTGTGTGTGACTGAAAGCGAGAGAGAGGCCCATTCATATGGGTCAGTGCTAACCTGTATACACACACACACACACACACACACACTAAGGAGAACACCGTTAACTCACAGCTCACAACTCACAAACACCAGATACACTGAATGAGACATACCGTATGCCATATGGCAAACAGAAGCATACCTAATGTGTTATTTCCATGTTAATGCAATTCACTTCCTCACCATGACAACAAGAATGATTGACAGGACAGAAAAGGTTGCAGGGGAAAGTATATAAAGAGAAGAAGTGCTTAAATTTTTGCTCCAAATGCATCACTTTAACCCCTCCGCTCTACAAACTCAAGCACAAAGATAAAAAAAAAAGCAATGTTTTATTCTTTGTAGCCCCTGAAAATAATCAAAGACCCACAACGTGAGCTGAAAGGGGGCTAACCACACAATCACGTGCCATCTGATAGTCAGCCTCTCATCTCCTCATTCCTCAGCCGCACCTCCCAACAAACACACATACAAATACACACCCGGGAAAGGAGGAGAGAGAATATTAAAAACAAACAAACAGAGAATTGACTTGCTGAGAAGAATTACAGAGGTGCTGATTACATCTGACCCCTCACCTCTGCTGTCAAAAAGCGCTCCTCTCCTCTCTCTTGTTCGTTGTTCCATTTATGTGTCAGCTCTCAGCACCCCCATCTCTTTGCCACTTTGTTAACCTTTTGCATTCCTGCTGAGGATTTTCTTACCAATTTTTTTCCAGTCACATTCAAGGCTCCAGGGGAGTATTCTTGTTTAAGGAGACAGAGACCTCCCAAACAGTAGTTACCAAATCTGTGAAAGGACTGTCAATCTGGTGGAGGAGCTTTACGGTGCTATCCACTTTGAAACCAAAAAGAGGAAACTAGAGAGACAAGCGAGGTTAAGCTTACAGAAGCAAAGATTTGAAATGTTTCCGTTAGCATAAATAACTACACGGCACTTAAAGTGTAAATTCTAAAACCAGAACATGTAACGAAAACTGTGTTGTGGCTTGCGCACATAGATAAACACACAAGCATCATAAAAAAAAGCTCCAAAGACAAACCTGTGCAGGTTTGTGATTGAGGTCAATGGTGCTCTTCCAGCCCTAGCTGATTGGAGATAAAGGGAGCACATCTCCAATTGCCTCTCTTTCTCTCCCTGACTTATTGACTGGCTGACTGTCACAGTGAAAGCTGACTAACCACTTTTCTGTTTGATTTTATACCAAACACCTACATTCATTGCTTTCTAGGAATTTGCTTTGTCTGTCTATGTGACTAATATGTTCCACTTCCTCGCTCGTTTTTCCCCCCGCTCTCTGTCTGTACCACTTACAGAAGACAGAAAATGAACATATTACTGTCCAACTGTCATTTAATTGCCCCTAATTTGTCCCAATTTTCTGCTCATGATTTCATTCCAACTGTCAGGAGCAGTAGAGAGGGTTGCACTAAATCATGTATTTATATGCTTCGTGTGTGTGTTATTAGAACAATAATAATAATTCACATTTGTATGTGTGGGGTTTTATTTTGTTAGAGCACCCTGCATGTTATACATTTGCTTTTATGCTATAGTGATGTGACCCAATATTTTTAGTTGGACCTATACGGTCAACAAACTGATCCCCAAACCAAACTGTTTCCAGTCACATTTTAATAAAACAAACATTAAAAAACATGTTACAATATAAACTATTTTTATTATGACTCTGTAAATGTTGAACCAGAACAGGCTGATCTTTTTTACTGGACCTTGATGTGTGAATGTGTGAAATAATCACACAGAATGAAAATAATCCTTGTGTCCTAGGGGTAAAGAGGGGAGCAAAGACCCAAGTTGAAACTAAAATTGAAGAAAAATTGGACAGAGACAGCAAATACAGGTTCAAAAACGATGCACTGTGTGGAAACCTTGGCTCAAAGGCAGAGCACAGAAAAGGACTTTAACAAGGACCTGTCAGGAAGTGTTGGGACCAAAGACAAATAAGCCCAAGGAATGAACATATCTGCAAAGAAGAGATGAAAGATTCAGAGTAGACAGAGAGTAAAAGACAAGTTGACACAGGCTGCACTAAAGTAGAGAAAGCAAAGGGACAAGCAGAGCCTGCAAAGGCAAACAGAGACCTGAAAAGGAGTGTGAAGGTTGGCAAAAAGAACCATACTGGCAGTCTGACAATTAGCTGCCAGTAGGAACCTGAACAGGTTGCCAATAGACTGACCCATACTGTAGACCTGGAGTCCAGAGCAGCAGCTACACAGATAGCAAGAATTTTGTAAAACTGTTAAATAGACCCACACCGCACAACCCTTCTAAGGACACGTCAACTGTGAACTACAGTGTTCAAAAGAAACTAGGAGGAACATCACTATTCAACTCATAAAGGCAGATCTTACCTAATGCACCACATACATGACAGTACTGCTGTAGAAATGTTGCATCTGTCGTTTGTAAAGACAGGAGGAGCTGTTACTGAGGGAAAGGAAGGCTTCTTTATCAAGCAAACCAAAAAAGAAGACCTCAGTGACTTTGCAAACACCCTCCCTACACTCTGCAGAAAGATTCTGCAGAATCCTGTTAATGAAAGTCTTTGCAATATGAAAGAACTAGGAATCGGAGGCAAACCTGCTCCTATGTTTTACCTTTAATGAAAATAGAAAAGCTTTTGACAGAAACCCGTTGGAAGCTCCTTTGACTGTTGAAAACTAGTAGTCATAGGTAGACCTATGACATGCAAATCTGAAACCCATCCAATTTTAAATAACAAATTTTGATAAATACCAAACTTTAAGAGGCTCTTCCCTTGTCCACGACCCATCACTCTAACAAATTTTAGGAAAATTGGATTGGCAGTCTTTGGGTAATCCTGGTGACAGACACATGGACAAAACAGCAAACAGCAACACTGGCATTACCTCTAGCAAAGTTAATGCAGTATAAAATATAAAGAACTGAAATAAGCAAATACAATTAAACTGAAAGTAATCATTCTTTTATTTTTTAATTCTTTTACATTAACATTTAGAGCGACAGGTTTAGCAACGTCTTCCTACTTTTTGGTCAAAGAGCAGGAAACTCCACAGCAGCTCACAGTATGCAGGTTAATAGGGCACTTTCCCTGTTTAAGTCTCCCACTAACCAGCTCATAATCCAAGTGGCTTGCCTGCGATTGTGTAGCAGCTGCCTAAAGTAGCTCCACACAAACAAAAACCCTTTACAGAGTCACAGTTATCCTGCATGTCCTACACATAGTTATCAGATATTGATGAACTTAACAATTCACTGCCAAGCGGAACTTGTGTGACAATTAAACAAATGAAATGAAAAGAAAGTGAAACAAATTAAATGATAAGTCCAAGTTCTGGCCATAGCCTAGCAGAAACGGTAGCGAGCACCACATGTGAGAAAGCCACCAACATCCCAACATACAGGTCCTCCAAGCTGATGTGGAGGAGGGATAAACAATTTATGAAATAACCTGCAAAGTTAAAGTCTGCATTTGTTGCTCAGTATCTGAGGCCATCTCATCATGTGGGCTGTATAGTACAACTGTTTGATCCCTTAAAGGACTTTCTTGAGCAAAGCCACTTAGGGTCTCTGATACACAATCAACAGGTAAGCCACCTGGATTATGAGCTGGTTAGTGGGAGTTCGAGAGTGGAAGTGACCTATTAACCCCACTAAGTTTCTTATTTTGGTTTAACCTTAAGTTGCTACCATAGCAGTTAGAGAACAGCAGTGCCCAATAAATCTTCCATTCAGCTGCTTGGAGAGGCTGTAACTTAAACCCCTTGAACATAACATGAAGAAGAGTTTATTTAACCTTCTAAAGTCAATGAGAACGGGGTGAACGGTAATGGATTACATGCAATGCAAGATCACAAATAGTATGTAATTATAGTCAGCCCAGTCGCGGAAGATGGCTGCCTGTCCCTGAGCTTCGTTCTGCCGAAGGTTTCTTCCTGCTAAAAATGAGGTTTTTTGTCCCATCGCCGCTTTTAGGGGTCCTTTTGATTGTTTGGAATGAATTCAAAAAGTGGTATCCAAATTACCTGTTTCTTTATTGCTCGAGGAGAAATAAAACATTTGTTGTGTCTGTGACAGTTTCTAACGTGAAATATTTTCAGTATTTGTTGTTAAATTAATTCAAAAGTATTTAAAAATACATTAAGCCATAATTGAAATTACTTGATGTTGATATGAAAAGGACTTAAAAACAATGGTGTAATGTCATAAATGAAATCCTGATAAGACAGGCCTCGATTTTCTTTACCTCAGTTATCAGCAAGGTAAATAATGGTGTATGTACAACCCTGAAATTACACACATGCTTAATACCTGACCATTCAGGCTTTGTGAAGCATACATGCTTTGTTTTTCTTCCAGATCAAGAGGAAACAATATAGAATTACTAATTGTTAAGGGAAATATGAAATAGTCTGCAAAGATGCTTTTATGATGCCCTAAATTCTATAAGATGTGGATTTCACTCAAGAAAAAAACATGAATATTGTTTATGTCCCAACTTTTTCAGATAGTGGTTAACAGATCAATTTTCTAGGATTTGCTTGTTGTATTTTTCACCAGTAATAAAAACACCTTTAATCCTTTTTGTTCTGTGATATTTTATGAGCTGGAAAAGTTACACAATCATGAAAAGTTACATAATCCAAAATTCGAGCGTACACCTGTGCACCCTTGTTGAGGTAATGTTTGCAATCACCCCTGGTTCTTTTCTTCAAGCAGTAAACTTTAAATGTATCATCGTTACTTTAATTCAACGATCCACAGTCCAACTATTGCTTTTCTTTAGCCCACTGTAACCTCATTTTCTTCTGTTTAGATGTTACTGTACTTGTGTGTAGTACTTGTTTTCTTGTCTTTCTCTGTGTAAATCCCATTTAATTTAAACGATTTCTTATAGCTCTGTCACAAACACTGACTTAGTTTTTCATTTATTTTGTTGTGCATCCTTATTTCCAAGGCAGAGTTTTCCATCCCAATGCTCTGATATCTTCTGTAACATATCCCTATTGTCTTCTTTTACAACCTTCCCAACTTGTTTGTTCTTGCTTCAGATTTTAGACACAGCTGACTGGGTACAACCAACATCTTTTGCCACACTTCATGTCAGATTTTCTTCTTGAAGGAGTTGTATAATCCTTTCCATTGTCTATTCCATTGTTCCAGATGACAGTTCTTTTGTTGGGGCCATGCTTCCTTTCAATCAGCCAGGTGCAACAGCTTGTGAAGGTCTGTGTACCCTTTTAACAGCCGATGATTTTGCATATTTAGATTTGTGCAGATATTTGTTTTAGAAATGCAAATTACAAGCTGATTCTATAGTTTCTTCTTCAACACTGAGTGAATCCATAATAATCCTCTACTCTTTGGGGTATTTTTCATGTAGCCAAAGTGTTTAGTTATGAACATCCTCCAAAGATTCATATTTTTTGCAGAGGTTAATATGCTCTGAAAACTGTAGGGACTCATATATAATCTGTAGTATGCATATGAACTTTCTCATGTCATATTTTTTGTCGTAATATAGTTTTAAGCTGTTCATTTCTTGGAACTATTTTCTTAAAGCTCCAAACATATGTAGGATAACAGTGACATTTATGTCTGTAAAAAAAGAGAGCTACATGGAACAGAAGAATTGGCTACAAAAGTGACACTGTTAGTATGACAAATTCAACATTAGATGTTATCTTTTGTTTTGTTTGGTTTTTTTGACTTACTGAAAATAAGGGAAAGGGTTCTGCAGGGTTTTGGCTCTTCAGGCATATGTCAAAAGCACTAATGGAGTGGTGCTTGTTTTGGTAAAAAATGTGGTTCTAGATGCGCCTGTGGTTTACCTGGTTGAGCAGGTCACCCATATGCCAAAGGCTACAGCAGGAGTTAGGATTCAAGTCAGCTCTAAACCATTTCCTCTTTCCCTTGAATTCCTGTCAAACTCTCTTCAGTGGCCTATCCAATAAAGGCTAACTGCCAAAAAAAAACCTTTAAAAAAGTATTTTGTCTGTTTTTAGAATTTTTAAATGCATATACTTGCACTTTTTCCCAAATTTATTGGAAAAAAGAAAGCATACAATACCTCCAAAGTGTCCAGTGTGAGTGTTTTCTTAGCTAGTGCTGAGACAGTCCACTGTAGTGGACCTGATCAGAAACATATCACTGGTGCTCAGTCGTCTGAATCTTGTGACCCAGATTGTTGAGCCTGCTATTCCTTTTCTCTCTCATCTTCTGTATCTCTTTCTCTCTCACACACAAACACACAGACACACATGCTCTGTCTCTAATGACAGCAGTGTGATAGTTAACCGGTGCTGGAGTGGAGTTGCAATGGTGTGGCAGGGGCTGATTTGGCAGCAGTCACAGCTGAAAGGCTTTTATCCTGCATGGTAGAAAGCACAGAGATGGACATGCACAAGGACCCCTGAGGGACACACACACACACACACACACACACACACACACACACACACTGGGAGTAGTGGCAGTGAAAAGGAGTCTACTCAAGTGTTTGTTGGGTCTGAGAAGGCAGAACAAAATAAAAAAAAAAAGGAGAAGAAAGAAAAAAGAGCCTAACACAGAGGAAGAAAGACCTCAGGATGATGTTACTGTATGTTGCTAGGAGATAAACTGCAGCCACTTTTTATATTACCCATAGGACTTTGCAGCAGTCTATGGGTCTATTGGTCAGTGTACAGATCAATGGAGCTCTTCAGACCAGTGCTTTACTGTACAATACTACACTGGCTCGAGTAAGCGCACAGAGGCAGACAGGAATCTTGGCAAAGAAGTCAAAGAGGTTCAAAGATGCTGCAGCTGTTTAGAAAATGTTAAGGCCCAACCAAAAACGCCATACTGTTTCAGGTCATTCCAGCAGTCTACGACAGTGCCTCAGTCTGCCAGTGTTAATTCCAACAAAATTTAGTTCATGCAACCGTTGACTCATAGATCATAGGCTAAAGAGAAGCAAACCAAAAACGAGACCATAAAACAGCAAACCAGTTATCTGGCTATTATAGAGTTCATTCTCATTATCGGTTGTTAGCAGTCTGGGGTCATCCTTTTAATCCTTGTGCAGACAGTAAACACATGATTATACAAATAATGAGGGGAGATACGAATAGCCAGGGAAAATAGGAAATGGGGAGATGGCTCCATAAAGAAAAGCATAACAGATTAGACAAAGACATGTAGCGTCAAAAGAAGCCATTTCTAAAGTGAAAATATTCTGAATAGCAGGAGAGGAAGGTGACTTCAGGTCTTATCACTCAGCTTGCCAACAGCAGTTGAAATCACAGATCAGAGCGTTTGCAAATTTTCAGTGGTAGTTGAAAAATTGAATAAATGTGAATTTAGGGGAACAGAGCATGACAGCATTGTTAATCAAAGACAAACCTTTAAATGAGAAATCTGAATTTAGTGTGCGAAGAATAATTTTAGAATTTTTTTTCTCATTGTGCACAAATAAAGAAGACTGCAGAATTCAGTTAACGCAACCCTACCAAGTACTTATACGTTCTCATGTTAACTTATATTAAAAGTTTACATAAAATTTTGATATTCTCGAGGAATGATTTCTGTACATTTAAAGCAAATTTCTGCTTTAGTCCCTCCAAACACAATCATGCACAGAGCCACCGCAGGGCATACGGAGTGCAGCTACAGGGCCTATCTAGTACAGTGTTTCTCCCTCGCTGGTTTGACTATGGCACTTATCTGCCTACTGCAGAGAGAAGAGAGCAGATAGCACACAGATGAGCTTCACTGCCAGTGTGTGTCTGTGTATGAGTGCGTGCGCATGCATCTGTGTGTATTCATACTGTACGTGTGGCTTTCCTCTGTATGGGTCTATCTCCGTGCGTGTGTATGTTTTTATACGAATATGTACTTTGCCTGCGTGTGTGCATTTGCCATTCAGTGTGCTGCGCAGAAGTGTGTTTGTCTCCCTTTACCTTTTCCACTTATCTTGACATGCAAACCCCTCTGTGTGAAGGTGTGAGATGTGAGTAGTGGCGTCTGACTGTGAGGAGATTTGAGCTGCGGTAATATTCAGGTTTGGGATCCCTCTCTCTCTGTGGGATTAACCTGAGATGGAAGAGATCTGCCCCGCAGACTGTTGACAAAGCCACGGTTATGTATGATACAAAAGCTCAGCAAACGCATGCCATGCCGAGGCCAGACCTTTCATAAGTATATCAGCGATGCTGTACATTTTTCACTCCATAGATCTAACTACATTGTAAATATTATGCAAAGTAGTTATGCATTGTGCTTACACATGATATCATCTGTTTCTTTTACAACTAAACAAAACAAACAAATGGGTCATTTTTATCATAATTCATCTATTATTCAGTTCCTTTCCTTTCTAACATGTCAAAATCGGATAATTTTCTAACTGTGTTATTGTGAATGGAAAACCTTGAGCTGGGTTGGACTTCTGGACATTCAGGGTATGATGCTGGGTTTTAGGAAACTAACAGATTATTTTTTTTCTGTGTTCATTGAGAAAATAATTGTCAGATTAATCATTGGCCACATCTACGTATCTTATTGTTGTACTTTGGTAGTTGTATGTCTATATTTTTTGCTCTTATACTTAGAGTTACAATGAAATTCTTTGTAGGTGTCAACACATAATCTATATATGACTTTCAGGCTTTTTAGAATTGTACAAACCTTGTTGTCATAAATGTGTGTGCTTGTTTCAATGAACAGCTACACAAATTTTGGGCATTTTCTGGGGAAAATATACAGAAATGACAGGTGGCTCAAGTCTATTGCACAGTACTGTATTTCCAAAGTCACTTGACTATTGAACCTGCACATATTTTAATGAAATGTACAACATTGGTTTAACTGAAATGGTTTATCAACACTTATTCACAAAATCCTGCTCATGTGAGAGAGAAGGAAATTGAGGTAGAGTTATAAAAAGTCCAAAAAAAGAATATTTTCCGAACGCATGTTTGTGTTCTCAAAGCCCTTTGGGCATACCTCTATTGTGTGTTTCTGTGACTGTATGCGTGTATGTGAGAGAGAGAAAAAGTAGAGAGTGGGACCACCATGGGTCATCCATCCATCTGTCCAGCCAATGGTCAATTTGGAGCCAGAGAATAGAGGCATTGAGTCAGGTAAATGGGTGGCAAACACAAAGTCTGTGCGTATGTGTTCCTGTGTGTATATATAGATATATATATATATATATGTGTGTGTGTGTGTTCACCCACATTGAAAGGCAACCGTGAGTTGGACTAACTCTATCACTCTGAGTGAATAGGGACACCCAGGGATGAACGGATGGAAGAGCGACGGAAGAATGGGAGAGGAGAGGTGGACGATGAGGAATGACAGGTTGAGGTTATCTGACCACACAGAGAGAGGACAGGAGGCACACATGGGAGAGAGGGAGAGCTATTGTACATTATTAGCTGGCATACAGCAAAAAGACCCCATACATGCACAAACACACCCTGGGCTAGAGTAAACACACGGTTCCATCAGAGACCACCGAATTCTTTGAATAGGCAGTGCATGTGCAAGTATTCTGAAGCCACTCCACTCCATGGATGAACAATTTCTAAAAGGGAAGTAATGCAAACTTGTGCAGTCAGTCAGAGACTAAGGAATTAAAAATCAGCCTCTCTGCATTGTTGTTTTACCTTCTGAAATGACAAAGTGTAACTCGACAATGGCGATAAGGTAGCGTGTCCTGAAAACCCTTGCTTTACTGTATTCCTGGAATTAACACTCCAACAGAAGCAGACAGAGAGCAATGTGTTTTATTTTACACCGCTGTGGTTTGCTGAAATAAACAGCATGAAGGTTGGGCGGTTGCCACCAGTTTCACTGTCCACTGTGACTGAAAGGACAAAGGAAAAGGCAGCTTAATAAAATCCAAGCCTGTCAGAGGAAAATCTAGTAAGACTGATCTGATCATCTTTATCACCAAGTAAGTCAAGATTAATTTTACTGTAGTAAAAATTTGTGTGCTGAAACAGATTTGTTTGATCAGAAATGCCTTTGCATTTTCATTTCATGACTCAGTCACTACAAAGAAATCTGCTGGCCATAAACCACAACACGCTCATCTAGTCAATACTATGTGGCTGCCAACTTAATGTCTGAACTGGAAAACTGAAAGACTATATGAACTTCTCCAAACCTGTACCTGTATCACACCTACACATTTCTTATTGCCGTTTGTTTTTCAAACCAAGGAAATGCTTATCAATGAGCACAAATCCCCATCTATTCATACCTAAATTAGTATTACGGACAACAACACAAGAAACACAAAGAAACGATGAGTGCAATTTAGGTGACTGTTCCAACTTTAAAACAGTCTCTTTGTCCTGTTTACTGCAAAAGCTCAAACAGATAACGAGGCCTGCATAAACAGACTCAGACATATATATTTTCACAAATACCCTAAGGTTAGCAAAACACTCCTTATTTCAATTAACATTTATTATGCTTCATAAACAGGCCCTAAAATAAACTTGCTTGCCATCTCTCTTTTTCTTTCATTATGTCTGGCGCTTCTCTCGCTCTCAGCATTCACGGCTCTCGCTCAGATCTTCCCCTCATTTTCTCTCCTCCTGCGGGGTAGTAACTGTTCATCTCTGTCATCTCTCTCTTTTTATTTCTCTTTTCCTCTCTCTCCTTCTCTCTCTCCCTCCCACCTCAGGGCCACTCCAGTCTAAATGGAGTGATTAGTCTAAAGTGGGTGCTGTCAGTGAGATCATCCTAAGATAGAGTCCTATCTGGAATGACCTGAACCGACAGCAGACCAGCTCCAGAGAGACGGAGGGAAAGAGAGACACTATTAAATGTTCTATTTGTGACAGCTGACTCCAGGCTGTGCCACAGCCATGCCTCCTCCTCTCTTCAGAGCTCCATCTAGATCCAACAACAGCTCTTGCTCTGAGCTGTGTCTATGTCACACAGCCTCTCTCCACAGTCAAAATGTAGGAGGAGGAGGTGAGGGGTAGAAGACGGCAGGAAATAGGAAATGGGATGAGAAGATGTACGAGTTTAAAAGGGACAGCTCACCCCCTAAATTAAATTTATCTATTTTCCATCTTTCCTGCAGTGCTATTCATCTAAGTTGTTGTGGTGTGAGTTGCCCAGCTTTCGAGATATTAGTTTTGGAGAGTTTCTGTCCTTTCTTGAATATAAAGGAACTAGATGGCCCTCAGTTCATACTGAAGAGAATAAACGATTTTGTAAGCATTATTTTTAAATCTACTAACCTATTTTCTTCCTACTGTCTACAACTGTCGACTAAAAAAAAGCTAAACCTCAGCTTAGCTGCAATGTTTCAACACATTTGTGAATTTTTTGGCCGTAACCACGTTAAGATTTCCAAAAATAAACTATGTATGTCTGTGGTTATCTGAGCCAAGGAAAGA
Organism: Oreochromis aureus; assembly: GCF_013358895.1. Classification (NCBI taxonomy): domain Eukaryota; kingdom Metazoa; phylum Chordata; class Actinopteri; order Cichliformes; family Cichlidae; genus Oreochromis; species Oreochromis aureus. The sequence goes on along the minus strand of NC_052954.1, from coordinate 24,968,331 downwards.
ACTATTCAGCTCAACTAAACAACTGAAGGCTTCAATCTCAAAGCTATAATCTGCAAAAATTGCAAAACAGCTATATGTCTGAGAAAAATATGTCAATTTTATTTTAAGTTGAACTGTCCCTTTAACTGAACTAAGGGTTAAAACAGGCTAACATCTATTACATTAACAAAATAAATCAAGACATATGATCATAAATTAATATGGTGGCTTAAAGATTAGGAGGCTTTGGCTTCCACCTGTCTCTCTTAAACACACACACACAAAGACAGACAAAAGGACAAGGACAGAGCACAGCAATAGGCTGCAGAGGGCACTGGCTGACAAAAGCCATTTCATCACGGGTTAACCTCATTCACACATTAATCTGCCACAATAGCTTCCTAATCACATAATCCACAGAAATTATACAGACAACACCTTTAAAATTATGATTGCACAGCTGGAGGGAGGGGGGATTAACACACAGGAAAGTGAGGTGCCTGTGTATGTCGGTGTGTGTGTGTGCGCGCATTAACTTCATCCTCTGAGGTGGTGGCAAACACACACACACACGCACAACCGCATACTGGTGTTAAGGTTTGTCTGTATTATTTGTCAAGTGAGCATAACACTCTACCTCTCGAAAATCTCTCCGTGGGATGCATTGTTGTGTTGTGTGTGCGTTGGTGCTTTTTTGTGTGTGTGTAAACATTATTATGTTTGTGCTTGTTTAGACATGGAAGCCATTCCTCCCACTTGACAACACAGGACTGCACTAATCATGACAGTGTTAAAACACTCAACATAATGTATGATCTTGCATTTACACACCTACACACTGATACAAATAGATACACACTGCTCTATTGAGCAGATGTATGGGCAAAGTGGATGATCAACAACTCAAGTGTTTTGTTATACCAAAAACCACTTCTCATTAAGGTAATGTTACAAACAGCAATTGACCTGTGAATGTATGTGAATGACTGTGTGTATGTGTACGTGTGGATGTGGTAAGGTGAGTGTATAAACGAGTAGGTGCTACCAAACAATTGTTGTTTGAGAGTGTGTATCAAGTAACACGGTGCCAATGAGAGATAAGTTTCTTTCCCTATGCATTTCATCCTGCAATCATACAAATCAGGTATAACATGTGTGTGTGTGTGTGTGTGTGTGTGTGTGTGTGTGTGTGTGTGTGTGTGTGTGTGTGTGTGTGCGGGTTCGTACTATCCTGGTGGGGACCAAAATCTGACCTTTACTATCCTGGTGGGGATTTTCTGCACCGTGGGGACCAAAATCCAGGTCCCTCGGGGTTGAAAGCAATTTTCACACTCAAAATGCGGTTTTACTGTCAGGGTTACAATTAGGTTATGGTTAGGTTTAGGGTAAGGGTTAGGGTTAGGCATTCATTTTTAATGGTTAGGGTTAGGGTTAGGGTAAGGGGTTAGGGAAAGCATTATGTCAATGGGATGTCCCCACGAGGATAGCAAACCAGACATGTGTGTGTGTGTGTGTGTGTGTGTGTGCGTGTGTGTGCACTGTAAAAGAAATCTGTTAAAACAGAACAGAAAAAAAGCAGCAGGCAGAGCATCAGAAAAGCAGTAAAACAAAGATAATCTAGAATCATGAAAAGAGCAGAAAGCAACCCTTCCACATGTTTTATGTTAAATAAAAAGATATTTACACGTATAAAAACAACATACCTAATAATACAGTCAAACACTGCGTCTAATAGAAATAAATCAGGTTTAAAATTACAGGAAAAACACTGTACTTTGGGTTTCGTTATATAATTTAATGTGAGAAATCCTATACATTAATCAATACTCAACAGAATCCCAATCTACTTCATATAAAAAAACATACATTTTCTTTTAAAAAAAATCTGTTGTTTACTCACAATTACAGATTTCTCATTATTTTATAATGGACATGTTAATTCAGTCTCTTTTTATAATATTACTAATATTTTATTTGTTTAAAGTAAGTTTAAGTTTTCAAAGAAAAATTCTCTTAAATATTGATTTTTTTTACAGTGTATGTACATGTATAAACCCAGGCTCTTCAGTTAGACAAGGTAGGATTAAGGAGAAGAGATAGACTTTCAGAGGGGCAGAGAGAGAGAGATGCTGCAGAGCCCATCTTGTATGCATTGAAAATTTCTTCTTCACTGCAATTATTCAAGAGCGGCTGTTTGCCAGAGAGGGATGAGAAACAGAAAGAGAGGCAGTGAGAGGAGTCAGATGGTGGATTAACATGAGGTTAGATGGCGTGGGTCGCTATAACAGTTTACCAGAGCAGTAAATTCAGAACGCTGGGATAAGAATATAAGCAAGTAAATGTGCGAATAGGTGATAAATTGTGTAAAAAAAATAAAATAAATATGTACTGTATGTGCTGCACATAAGAGGGACCTGGCTGCTCCTACAGATTTAAAGTGCCACTAGGGAATGAAACAAATGTGAACTGTATTTTAGAGGAGAAGGGAGGGCTAGGAAGACAGGAGAGGAAGGTAAGAGGAAAGGGGAAAACAATAAGATATCAAATAGAAGAAACTGAGTTTCAATTCAAGTAGTAAAAATGAGAATGGCTAGTTTTAAAAATAGGGGCAAAGAGCAGAGAAGAAAATGCTTTGTCTCTTGGGATGCATCAGTCTAGTAATATACTAGTAATATCTATTGTTCGCCAGTGCTCTGAATTTCTCTCATGTCTATCCATTCATCCCACAACAGGTCAGGGCATATAGCTGCTTCTCCTTGCACCTGTTTCCTGTTAAAAGGAGGTTCATTCTCCCCCCTGTTGTCAAGTGCTTGCTAACAGGAGACTGTGTGATCATTGGGGCTTCATCTCTAATAGTGTTGGGTTTTTACCTCACAATATAAACAACCTCGAGAAAGCTTTTGTCAAGTTGGGCTACATAAATAAAATTTAACTAAGTTGAATCATTTGTAGGAGATCGTGTATATAGTAAAATGCTTATTATATTTTTAGCTCACACGCTTGTAAGATAATGCCTTCAAACATTCGTGTGTGTTTTTGTCTTTATTTCTGTGACGTGTATCAAGCAAAGAACCCAACCAACACAGTCAACTTAACAAAATCAACTATCAGCCAGCCAGTGATTTGATTTGATTTTTTCATTTTTAAATAGTGTTACTGAAAAGTGAAAATGAAAACAGGGCAAATTACGGTGTTCTAAATGTTTTTAATTTTCTCAGAATAAAGTAAACGAATACTAGACTAATCGTTGCTACCCAGTATTGGAGTTGTTACTCATAACGTTACCCAATTATTCCCTGGAGAGAATAATTTGTTACACTAGTGGTTAACATTATTTTTATGTTACATCACAAGACAGCCAGAAATGCAGAATTAACAGTGAACAATATAAACTATAGGCTACACTCCCGCACACTGACACAAATCCTTGAAGACCATATTTCTTCTGATGTTTAAATGGAGGCTACAATTCTACAAGCCTGACTGCTCATCACTGCTGTCCAGGATCTTACTGCCTGTCTGGGATCAGCATATACTCAGCTTTAACATCACTCTGGGTTATTCACTATCTTTCTATTAGCATGTGTCCATGCAAATGTTTGCTAAGAGCCAATATTGTGTTAGCAGTATAATGCAATTGCTTCTGTCCAGGATTTAGTTTGCATTTTACTATTGTGACTTTTCGTCCTTTCATGCAATAAAAATAAGTAACCTCCATATTCCATTCATCCATACATCTATTAGCCATCCCTAGACTCCTTCCTCTACAGAAGACATGTCAGTGGGATTAAGCAGGTCATCGAAGTATCCTTCCCATCACCCAACAATATCCTCTGTTGCAGTCAGCAGTATTTGACAGTTTTCCTTTAGTGAGTCACCTGACGGTTTGCCAGAAATGCTTCGAGACAGTCGGAAAGCCTTTTTCCATGCCCTCACTAAACTCCTCCCACACCCGAGTTTTTGCTTCACCACCACCCAAGCAGCGTTCTGCTTGAACTGTCAGTACCCATCGGCTGCCTCCGAAGTCCTACAGGCTAACCACACCAGACAGAACTCCTTCAGCCTGATGACTCCCTTCGCCACTATGACAGGCACCAATCACCTTGCGGCCACAGCTCAGTGCAGCAGCCTCAAAAATTTACAAAATTTACAAATGATTTCAACATTTTTATTCTCCATGTACACAAACTGAAATCAGCTGACTCTAGAAAAAGTGGAGGAAGAAAATGGTGTGTTTGATGTTCTTTTCTTTGTATACACCTATCATAAGAAAAGCTAAAGAACCTTTGAAATGCAAGTATTGACATGATTTTAACTGAAATGTGATTACTGTTAGTACAGTAATGTGTTACATTACTGCATTATTGAAAAATGTAATGATTACAATAGCACAGCACATCCAAAGCAGTTACCATCCTCCATTAAAACATTTATTTTTAAAAGTACAGTGGTCTCTCGTTTATCGCGGGAGTTACGTTCTAAAAATAAACCCACGATAGGTGAAATCCGCGAAGTAGCCAACTTTATTTTTACAATTATTATAGATGTTTTAAGGCTGTAAAACCCCTCACTACACACTTTATACACTTTTTTCAGACAGGCACGAACATTTTCACACTTTTCTCTCTTGTTTAAACACTCTCAAAGTTCAAAGCTTCGTAGAAAAATAAGTCCAGTATTATAGAATGAAACCAAAGGCTCCCGCGGTTGCCTTTGACGATGCAAAACGTTTCATCGACATTGTTGTGTTTGTTGGGGAGAAAGCTTACAAACATACAGTACAGCACTTCAGAGTCACACTGCTAACGATTGAAGATTTATGTAAATTTGACAAGCTGAAGGCATTCTGTACTGTACAGGAGACACCGCACGAGATTGATTGGCAATGATCTACAGCCAATCAGGATGCAGAACACAATGCGCTGTTTCAAAAAAAAAAAAAGAAAAAAAATCCACGAAGCAGCGAGGCCGCGAAAGGTGAACCACATTATAACGAGGGACCACTGTATATTCAAAATTTCTCCAACATAGCCTCATTTGCTTATTCTCTGTACTTCCATTGGAGTATTTCAGGAGGAGAGAGAATGAGGGCAAGAAAGAAAAAAAGGAGAAAGAAAAACAGGCAGAAACAGTCATTGCCCGAAGAACCAGCTAAAATCTTCAGCTCTGTTTACTGCTAAAGCAACAACAGAATAAGTTATTTGAATTTTTTACTGATTTTTTAAAGTTATTTTTTATGTTCTAGAGTGTACATATACCTTTTAATGTGAGAGTCCTTTGCTGTACAGTGCAACATTTTGGAAGGTTTTTCTCTCTTTTTTGGTGGGTTATTGTTAAAGGAAGACACACAGCGCCTTGTGATATGGCAGGAGGGAAGAATGTTCTTTGTTTGTGGTTCTGCACGCACATGACACAAAACCTGTGGAAGAACCTCGGCTCCCGCTTCCACAAACACTTTAACATCGTCACTTCTTTTTGAATGTGTACAACGGGTCACACTTGAATATGAAAAAGAAGAATTGAAATAGGAAAATAAAGAAGCAACTTCTGTGACAAACACAGCTGCTATTCTCAACATTTCATTCAACATATTTCTGTGTCATTCACTTTTCAACCCTCAGGTTGGTTGAAAAGGACAGATTCTTTCATGATGGCAGACACACACTTTAAGAATATGCACACATAAAAGTAACATACGCAGCTGCACACCAACACTGAGCAATGAAAGCTCTAACATGTCAGCTAATCAGATTGTTCTTGCTACAGGCTTGCCTCTAAACATATAGAGTCTACACCCATCTGAGCCTAAAAGCCTGACTTAGTCCTGTTAAATATTGCATGGCGCTAATGTTTCACAGCCTGGCACAGATTGGCAACACAGTCTCATGGGTGAAATGTGGATGTAGGGGTAGGAAAGAGGTTGGGGGTGCAGAAAAGGTGGAATGTTCTTTAATTTCCTGTGCCTTTGTCTTGTTCTGTCTGATTTCTTGTTCCTGGTGTACTTCAGTCTTTAATGCAATTCAGTCCCTCTGTGCAACAACTCTGCACATTTGTTACAAAAACTATTTAGATCAAAATGTATGGAAGAATTACTAAACAAAACTTCAGTTTCAGCCTCCAGTAATAACCACCATCTAATACTCTGTTATAGAAGAAGTTAAGTCAGTACTCAGGAATTATACAATTGATAAGATATCAATTGTAAACACAGGGTGTGTCAAATAACGGCGTGTCAGGGATACACATGAGCTGTCTTTTGGCAGCGGTTACTGATTGCTACAATAATAAAATGGGAGGACCTCTTTATGACACTTCTAAATGCGCTGGGTACTTTTAAGTGAAATGTTTCGAATTGGAGGATTAATGTTGTGATGGTCTGTGCTCTCATTCAAACCATAATTTTAATGACTTTACTAACAAATAGAAAGTGAAACTAAACCTTGAATAAAAACAAATCAAACCAAACTAAAATACGCAAAGCTCGCCAACAGGATACAAAATGCTATCTTCCAGCTGACAAATGTGTGGCTTTTGGTGCTACCACTCCTACTAACCACACACTGTATATTTGACCCTGTAGTACATAACTGCCATTCAAAATAACACCAACCCCTTTAGAGTACCCTATACAGTTATTGGTGTTAATGGTTTAGTTACTTTAAACATCCAGTCCTTGTTCATTAAATAATTTTTTCTCAGTAATAATTCTGTCACCATTCTCAATTCAAAAATACACACACCAGCCACTTTATTAAGTACACATTGAGTTGTAAACCCTTTTCTCATCAGAACTGCCTTAATTCTTCATGGAATAGATTCAAAAACATGCCCGAAACATTTGTCAGAAATCCATACTGATATGATAGGGTCGCACAGTCATGGCATCCATGATGTGAATTTCCTGTTCCATCGCATCCCAAAGGTGCTCTGTTGGACTGAGATGTGGTGACTCGAGGTCAAGAAACCAGTTTGAGCTTTGTGACATCGTGCATTATCCTGTTGGAAACATCCATCAGAAGAAGGTTGTGGTTATAAAGGATCTATCAGCAGCGGGTGGCTGTGGCTCAGGTGGTAGAGCAGATCAGCTACTGATTGGAAGGTTGGTGGTTCGATTCCTGGCTCCCCAAGTCTGCATGCCAAATATCCTTGGGCAAGATATTAACCCCAAATTGCCCTCTGATGCGTTCATCGGAGTGTGAATGTGTATGAATGTTTATTAGTTGCACTTGAGTTTAGAAGTGCTTGTATAAGTGGGTGTGAATGGGTGAGTGAGGCATGTTGTATACAGCGCTTTGAGTACTCCAGAAGAGTAGAAAAGCGGTATATAAGAATCAGTCCATTTACCAATATTTAAGGAGGCTGTGGTGTTTAAACAACACTCTTGGCACACGCCTTTGGTACCAAAGACGTGTGCCAAGAAAATATCTCCATCTCCACCAACAACACCAGCCTGAACTACTGATACAAGGCAAGATGGATCTATGCTTTCATATTTTTTACACCAAATTTGGACCCTACCATCCAAATGTTGTAGCAGAAATCAAGACTCAACAGACCGACTGACATGAGTGATACCATGTGTGGTCTGCTGCTGTAGCACATCTTCAAGTTTCGATGTATTGCGTACTTAGAGATACACTTCTGTGTACCTTGGTTATAACAAGTGGTCATCTAAATTACTGTTGTCCTCCTCTTAGCTCAAAGCAGTCTGACCATTTGTCAAGAGTTTAGAGTTTTGGGGATGTTTTGAGTTCTCTTTAGCCTTGTATTTTTGATCATTTTTGTTTCATGATTCTGTATTGTCTTCAGTTCTCTGTTATGAGTCTTTGACCTAAGGGTTTTCTTAGAGTCTTTTGTTTTTTGGTTTCATACCTGACTATTCCTCCTTCCCTTGTGTTTTAGCATCTGACTCAGTCTCTGTGTTTTGTTTTGTTTTTGTTTTTACTTTTCTGTCTCCCCGGTTGTGTCCCTGTTTAGTTCTGTCAAGTTTATTTATCTTAGCTCTGGTTTAAGTACTTGTTAATTCCTGTTTTTTTTTTTACAGTCGTGTGTCTCGTGTGCTTAATATTGAGTTTTACTCCCCCTGTCTCGTTATCCTGATTTGTTGCAGCTGTCTTCCTTGGTATTTCCCTCAAGTCCTCAGTTTCCCTCTGCTCTTCGTTGATTCCCTATAAATAACCTCCTGTTGAATTATCAGCTCTTGGCTGATGTTAACCAGCCCATCTGACACCAACAATTATGCCATGTTTCAAGTCACTTAAACCGCCTCTTGATCATTGGTTTTGAACTTCAGCAGGTCATATTGACCATGTTTACAACATTAAATCCATTGAGCTGCTGTCATGCTGATTAGATTTTTGCACCAACAAGCACTTGAACAGATGTACCTAATGAAGCCACCAGTCCGTGTATATTTTCAACACTGTGTCTGTCTCGGTTCCTATCTGTCCCTACATAAATAGCGTTCCCAACTCCACTTTCCCTACTTATCTTTCTCACCCACTTTCTTATTCTTCTCATTGTGTGACATGTCCTGTTAGCATTAGTGAAGCAGCTAACTGGAAAACCATCTGTTTCATGTACCTCTTTAGCCCATTATGTGGTTGTCTGACTAGGGCGCTCACAAGGTGTGTACATAAGAGGGACAGAGAGAAGAATTCGCCAACATAAATGTTACAGGAAAGGAAGGTTAAAAAAAAAAGTGTCCTGATTGCTTCATAAGACAATTTTATGGTGTTTTGCAAGGCCTGAGAGCCTCTGTGTGTGCGTGTTTCTGAGTGTGTGTGCATCAAACAAAAAGGTTTGTCTCAATCGGACAGCGGGATCTTGACAATGTTGATTTGTACGCCCTGAAGGGTGCCTGCATCACACACACACACAAATGCATGCACACACTGGGGGGCAGGCCCTCATCAGAGGAAGGTGCGTTGTTTTACCAACACAAATCACATCAAGTGATTAGACACAGCACAACCACTGTGGAGACAGGTGGGAATCGCAACAGATGATGAAACGGGGCTTCCATCAAGAAATCACACAACACACACAATTCCCATATGCAAGAATGCAACCACACGGGCTCTCAATCAAACAGCAAAACACACATAACACACACAGAGGGACTCCATCAGGAAATCAGCAGCCAATCAGAATAATTTGACTGGGATGATGACAGGTCTGTCCAATCTGCAGCCACTGTCACCACAAGAGAGCATCGTTATCACATCACACACAAACACACACACACACAAACACACATACGTGCACTTGTAGCTCCTGCCCTGTGTATGTGTATTTATATATAAATATATATGTATCTTTAAATCTTTGACTATTCAAAAGCACACCTATGTGAGTATGTGTTTGGGTGTAAAAACTGCTCGCTTTCACGTTCGGTAACTGCTCGAGTGTGTTCACGCGCTGTGTATGTAATTTTACATGTGTAGGTGCTCGGCTGTTCTTGGCGCTGAATACAAATCCAGCAGTGTGTCAGTCAAAGTAGCAGCGTTCGTCTCCCTGGCAATTTCCATGAGATTCGATTTAGAGGGCTAATGTATAATAGGCCCTCGAAGGGAGGTGGGAGCGTATTAATTGAGATGGACTAAGCGAGAGAAAGGGAGGGAGGCAGGAAGAGAGACAGACAGGAAAAAAAGTGACGGAGAGAGAGAGAAACAGAAAGTGATGTTACTCTAAGCCGAGAGTGGACTCTAGTGGATACTGTCACTCCCACAGACTCTTCTTCGAGCACGCATATCCTCTTCAGAAACGCTAAGAAAGCATCTAGCTCAATGATGCTGTCTCAAAAAGAATTCATTTACCTGTACCTTGTTTCACTGAAAAGGATTCAGATAAGGGTAAATGCAGGAAATCGTTTGACAAATTGCAGTACCATTCAGGTAAATCAGTAGTAAAAATAATAAATAGTTGCAGCCTCTACACCTTCACTGCCTAGCATAGGAAGGTCATAGATCAGACACACCTGGGACTTAAGACACTGCTCCACTAAAAAAAGCAAAGTGTATGTTAATATTAAAGTGTTTAAAAAGAAACAAGTTCAATGCTGTGACCGACAGCTGGTCATCAATTGGTTCTGTAATAAAATATCACAGAAAATCCAAATATACTTACAAATTCATTTTTAATATATGTCTAACATTTTATAGTTAGAGATGCCAATAAGCTCAGAATGTGGAGGAGTTCAGTCAGATTCTTTTTTATATCTACTAATCACTGATCAACATTTTAACCCAAAATAAATTGTAAACTCAAACTGAAAAGGTTTTCCTGTCCTTGATCCTTAAAACTACCTTACTGGTTTCTATCATATAGTTTATTTGAGCATGTAGTATTGTAGTATTCTACATGAGCTTTCTTGTTTTTCTCACATCTTTAGGCGGCCTATTGGGTTGCCATTTTCACAGGAATCCTGCTCATGTGTTACAGTGTGTGTGTCTGTAACTCTGTGTGTGCTTCTGTTGGGCCAGGTCTCCCTACGACCACTTTAATGCACTAAGATGTTGTCAAGCAGGAATGTTATTGATGTTTCTACGGCAACCTAGGGGCTTGAGCGGAGGATTATGTTGGGAAAGAGGAACAAGAGCACAGAGAGGGAGAGAGAGAGCAAGGGAACGAGAGCAGGAGAGAAAAGCACAAAATACACTGCAGTTGGAAATGGGCAAAAGAAAGGAGGTACAAAGGTTTGGTTTTTTCTTTTACTCCAGTATCTTCCTGTTTCTGCAAAGGCCATTTGGAATAGCAGAAGGATGGAAAAAAGGATGCGCAGATAGAAAATGAAGTTCAGGCCCAGAGATGCTGATGAGGAAGAAGACAGAGGAGTGCAAAGTTGGTGCACCAAAGTCATCCTGCAGCTTTGAAAAAAAGAGGAGGATGTCATGTTAGGAAAAAATGTTTACAAACTCAAAACTATCATGTAAAGATACAACAAGGAGTAAATACTGGAATTATTCAGTATTACTATATATTAAATACTCAGTGGCGTTTGTTTTTAGTAGCGGATGCATATATCACACTGCAAAACCCATACACTGGGTTAATCTGGCATCACATGAGCTTTGTACCAGGAACCCAGCAAATGTCGGATCTGATGTATTGAAAATTTGCGTTTGCAGTGTTCTCCAATATTGCCTAGTTTGTATTTAAGCCAATTCCTAATAAACCACATCCAGTGGATACAACTGCTATTGCCTAAATTAAACCAACACCATTTTTTTAACCAGCCAGTGTTATAAATGTCTTATGGACAGAGGTACTGTGTGCTAATGTTACAGTTTTACAAACAAGTCAGTGCAAGTCAAACGCAAATGTGCATTTAGGCTCACACAATCAGATGCTATATGAAAGAAATTATCTCTTTTTAAAAACGTAAAATAAAATAAGAGTGTGATTGGCCAGATGAACAAAGATAACAGAGTCACAGTAACAGGGAAAAGTCACAATTTGGGCATAAGTCAGAGTTAAGATGGTATAAAATAACGTCCTTCGCCATGCATACCCATTTCGTGTTTCATCTCTCTCTCTCTCTCACACACACACACACACACATATACACACACACAGAGACTAGAATAACATTCTGTGTCTCTTTTTCTTGTTGTTTCTCTGCCCGTCCCACATCAATCAAATCTACTCCCAAAATGATCATCTGTTTAAGGAAGATTATCTTAGGGAAAGCCATCTATCGAATTACAATAGCACTACTTTATCCACCTAGCCAGACATCATCCCAGGAGTGTGTGTATTTTGTGTGTCTGTGTAGCCTGAGAACAATGTCCAGTGCATTTGTTTTTGCATGCCAGCATTCATGTGCACACGTGCACACCTCTCACTCTCCTGAAGCGTTTCTGCCAAATCGTTTGCGTGCAGTTTGTTTTTAAGTGTGCATTTGCATAATTGTATGGTATCACTGGACTCTGGTTCAGGTTCAGTCCCTTTCAAATCAACAAATACGTATTCCCGGGAAAAGAGACGAGCCAATGTATCTCTTTAAATCTAATATATGAGGAGAGGGATTCCCATAGGAGACCTCTGCTAAGTACTAGGATTGCACTCCTTGTGTTTTATTTTCATTTAAAAACAATTGTGGGTCTACCCACTCAGGTCCAGCGGAAATAGTGTGTAATACAGCCAAGCTTTCCGCCTTTTAGTAGGTAGATTTGTGACCTGGAGCTTGTTATTGCATGGACCAAAGTCTGTTCTTTTGTTGTTTTGGGTTGTTATGTTGTATTTTTTCATCTTATCCAATTCCGGGTAACGAGAAGAGTGGAGCTGCCATAGGGTGAGAGGTCTATCATAGGGCTAATGCTTACTTTATACTTGTACAGTGAATCTATGAAGAGCCTAAGTGGCTAACACCGCTACATGAAAATACATTTTATAAGAATTAACTTCTCTGTCAAATGCTCACAATATTATAAGTGACTCCATCTATCTGCAGACAGACAATTAGACTAATTTTTCTATTAAATTATCCAACTAATTACAAAATTCCTAAATACTAATGAAATACAAACTTGTTTAGCTAAGTCTTAAAATCTACTTCCTTTTCATGTCACTTTCCACAAACCAAAATCCCTATAGTGAGGCCTAAAGCTAATCTAACCCCGAAAAGCAAGACATGTAAACCTTGATTAGTGTTAGTGAAACGTGAAGGCACGAAAGAGGACTAATTTTCAGAGATTGGTGTTAACAAATAGCCCGCCTCATTCCATGGACAGAAAGTTATTCTGACTAGTAATCACAAGAATTTTCCCAGCTGTTGCCAACAACACTTAATAAAAAAAGCATTGGGGAACAAGTGCAGAGTGACTGGAACAGGGCTCAACGTGAAGGAGTGTGTGCATGTGTGTGTGTGTGTGTGTGCGCGCGCTCCTTAGCCGAGGGGCCTTGTGCTGTGGGCGCTCTCACTGAACAATCAAAACAGCTCAATTTAGTCTTTATCTGCAGCTCAAGCATGCGTACGCACACACAAATCCACACAGCTGAGACAAAAGGACAGTGAGGAAAGGAGGCAGGAAGAAAGTGAGAGGAGAAGGGGGCATCAGCGGTGTACTGCGGTGAGGATGGCAGCATTTTGGAAGTCAGGTAAACTTGGAACTTGATGCACATCATACCTGATCAATATCTTCCCTCTTTCTCCCTACTTGTTCTGATCTTATTCAGGAATACTAAGACCTGGCACTATTGACTGATGGCAACCACAAGACGATCCATAACAACGGGACAATCAATTAAGAGCAAACATAAGAGCACACATCAAGGCGAATCTGTGGAAAGTGGCAATGTGTAATCAACTGTTTACTGTACCCTTTTCTATACAGTTTACCAGTGGGAAAATAAAAGAGATTGTAGTCAAATAGAATTAATTTTAAAAAAACAAACACAAAACTACATTTATTATATCCATTAAATTACACCTCAGCTACATGAGTAAAACTATTTATAGTTTTACTGTCAGTTTTTAAAATTCATTTGAATTTCATGTTTTGTTCTTACTCAAACATGAAAAGTACACCGTTTTTAGGAGCTGCTCTGCCTGCGCTGTAGGTCTTCCTCTACGACAGCAGAGCTATTAAACTGCAGCCACTGCTCCCACCTTCAGGAAAGAGGAGGTACTGCAGCTACAAGGAGCAGCACTGTGACCATGAGAAGCCTCATCCAACTACTTCTACAAGGTCTTAATTTTTTCTTGTTGTTGTTTTTCATTGTACAGAAAACTGTAAAATACCAAACTGATGAACGCAGTAGTAAACATGTTACTGTACCTCTTATGTTTTGATGGTTTTGTACTGAGTCTTATGATTGAATAAGTGACCCTTCTATGCAGAAAAAAAAAAAATCTCGAAAGATTACAATTCATTCATACTATTCAATCATGGGTTTTTCGTTATTTAACACAACTTAAAAGAGGTGAGATAGAGTGTGATAGAGGTAAATGCTTAGTATCAGACAGACTTTAGTTACTTCCAGGCATGTTTTGTAAACATAGTTTAAATATTTCAGATGTTAAAATGTCTTTCAAATTGCAACACTTTTAGATGATTAACTCATTCCCCAAATAAAGATGACATTTGGCGACCTCGCCTGTTTGTAGTGATGAGTTTTGACACCTTAGTATATATCAATAAAGACGTGGTTTGAAGACAATTGGAATAGCTCTGGGGTTTCAAGTGTAGCTGAATACTTGGAGACTAGCCTCACTAACGTTTGCTGCAAACCCAGTTATTTTTTTCTATGACCAGGTCAGAAATATGACAGAAACTGTTCAGTTTCTGTCCTAGTAGAATTTTAAGGTGAGTTCATTTTAACTAACACAACTTGAATTCACAAGTTAAGAGAAAGCCGTATAAAAAACGAAAATGTTTAACTGTTTTGCAGGATTAAGCTTAAGAATTAGAGCAATATGAGCAAATTCACAATGTATCCAACCAAAAGAGAAGTATGCAACAATGAAATATGAGGCAGATAGAAAAGCATAAAGGAAGTGAATTTGCGGGAAAGACGGCCACGCAGACAGAAATGCACAATGCTTCAAAATTATATCAATAAACAGAGCAGCTAGGAGCTAACAATAGTGTCAGACTGTGTATATGTGTGCAACCACGTCTGCATTTGTGTGTGCGTGTTCTTTGTTGCAGTCAGGTTGTTATGGCAATGACGGCACTTCTGGGGGCTCCTGACCTGTTCCTGTGTGATTGTCCTCAGCAGGAAGTGATGTCACTTGTTTGTCCTTGTCCCCTCCTAACACAGGAAATAAACTAGAGAAGGATATTGAACTGTCTGTCCGCCTGCCTGCTTGTCAATCTGTCCTGATGAGTCTAGCTTTGCAGGTGATCATGTCGATCAGTGTTTTATTGTACAATGGAAGTGTTTAAACTTCCCACCCAAGATGTGGTGATGATCGGATGATCTAGCGATATGTCTGTGCCTATGTTTGTGATGTGCTTTTCAAGGCTGTGCAAAAACAAATGCGCACATATGTGCAAATTCCTTTAGATTGACTTATTGTTGACATTAAAGTGGGCCACTTCCTGCAAGCACCTTTCTTTGCATATGACCACTGTTTCAAAGAAGCATAAATCTAGCCCCATTACAACAAACATCCTTAACTGCACTTTTTTTCTCATAGTTAAACTAAAACAGGACTTTCAAATGTAATATAAAAAGATGCATACAAGTCTTCTTTGAGCAGTAATTTACACAAAACAATAAAAACTGATCTCTGGGGTTTTTTTTAAATCTATTTCCCAACTTTGAATACCAAAGAATATCCTTGATTTCTATTTGTATTCATTTCATTCAAGAACAGAACACACAGTCACAGGATTTTCCTTCTTCTAGTTTCCACCTCTTATGTAAAAAAAAAAATTTTATTCTTCCAAAACTGTGTGGAATTTTCTCCTTTACTCTTTCAACAATGCAGGACTTCTAATTTCATCAGCACAGCTCGTGCCTTTTTTAACAGCATTACATGAGAATGTTAATAATACATCGAGCACCATAGATATTGAGCAAAAATAATTTTTAACATCTGCAGTACCCACTCTGTGCTTCTGCCCTCTTGTACCTCTGCTTGTGTGTGTTCATGCGCATGTGTGTGTGCTAGGCTCACCTACTCCTCTCCACAAATGACAGCGCTGTGCCTAACAAGCACTCCTGCACATTTTGACTGGGCAACAAGGGCTTAATGACAAGTCACATAACAATGGAGAGGAGAGGGGAGTACAGTAGAGTGCTCCAGCCAAACTATATAAGTCTGTTAAACAATGGCTTGTCGGTGCTGATTTTCCTCCTCTTTTTCTCACTGCACCACCACCATAAACAAATCCAACACACACTCACCTGTGCACATGGTGCATCCATGCACTCATTAACACACAAATAGGTTCAGGTGCATGCATTAGCACATGTGAAGATGAGGAAGACCAACAAAGAGCAAACTCTGTCTCCCACACACCCATCCATCCATACACACACACACACACACACACACACACACGGGCTGTATAACTGGCTGTACAAGCAGGGTTTGATGACAGCCCCCAAACAATAGGGAGCAGAGCAGCCTAGCTATCTGCCTGTCACACAATGAAGGGGGTACTGCTGAAGAGCTTGTCACCACCAATACATGTAAACACACGCAGACACACTGAAAAAAAAAAATCATCCCAAAAATAAAAACATGAGCTGTAGAGTGTGTGCACGTGTGCACGCCAGCAGGCACAGACACATACACAAAGACACACACACACACATATAAACGGGGTAATTCAGAGCGCTGCCATTTATGTGAAGAGCGCTCCGTTTTTCAGACTGTGAGTGGAAGTGAATTTGCTTTTTCTGTCGAGTGCAAGTCAGGTTGGATTAAACAACACTTGGCCAGTGCTGATGGGTTATCACTGTGCATCTGTGTGTATATCTGTGTGTGTATATGCCTGTACTGTGATGATGCCCGCAGGCGCCTGGATTTGATGCAGGCAAATCTACAGACAGTCCCCTTCTCCTGTCAGGACCCATCTCTCTCTTTTCTCTCTCTTTCAAGGTGTCCTTTCACTGCTTTCTGGCTCATCATCTTTCACTTTTTCTTCTCCTCTGTGTTGCACACAGACTTGTGTCTTCTGCAACTCTGCTCCTTGTTCTTGCTGACAACTTTATTTTTCCCCCGTAATAAATAAAACAAACAAAAAAAAAACATGCATGGGGACAGAAAGGAAAAAAGAGCGGCTTCCACTAACACAGCAGTCACATACACACATAATTCTCAGAAGACATCAAGTCCCTTATGTGCCATAAATCTCTATCAACTCTAATTATTGCTTTTTTCATCTAATATGGACATACTCCAAACACCATCAAAGGCTTTATTATTTCTTGCTTTTCCCCTAGTTATTATGGGACTGTTTTTTTCTGAGCTCAAGGGATGCCTTTTTATTGTGCTGAGCCAATAAAACAAAGGCCGTTACAGTGCTGAGTAGTAATTAGCTGGCATAATGAGGAACTCATAGAAGAGTACTGAATCAAATAACAATGCTGTTTTGTGATGTTTATTAAGTATAACTCTTTGATTTTAATAAAGGCTGCTGAATATGCAATATAACTAAAAAGAAAATATTTTTTTAAAGTTACGGATCGGCAAGCGTGGAAATTATTGCCCACTAAAACAATTTCACATGTTTGAAAAAAAAAAACCTGTTGTTAAATTTTCCTCATATCACTTTGATTTAACATAGTTTTCTACAGAGATGTAACTGTTACACGCTCTGTGACACAGCTGACAGAGGGACGGAAGACGACGGAAGGAAGAACAATAATAACAAATACAAAAATAGGTCCTTTTAGTGACAGGGAGGTTGGTTTGTTAAATCAACTTTTCATGTATTGATTATCATACAGCTTTACAGATAATTGATTTGCACCGAGAGAGTTCCAACCAACTGCACTTCACCCACTTTAGGGCCTCCCAGGCATCTGTTCTCTCATCTTCTTCTCTTTCACACACTTCAGCGCGTATGCTGTTCAGCTAATTCACCTAAAAAGGTGCTGAGCTTGACACTCAGTGAGTAATACTGATCTGTGAGAGTGTGTTCAATTGGATGAATCTGAGGGAGCTACAAAAATGAGGGGTCTGAAAACGAGAATGAAGAAAAGGACCAAATAGCCACGGTAAAGTAGAGAAGAGTAGCACTAATGGTGTCTGGATTGCAGTTCGATGGCTAGCAAGGCAAAGGATAAGAACATAGCACTTGAACCTGCAGCACTCTGATGATTTTTAGCCATGTGAACACTGATGACCTCATGACCCTACTGCCCAGCTCAGGACAGGAAAAAAGAGGATTGTGTGTTGGGATTATAAACTCCTAGCAATGTACTGTAGGAAATGACGAGTACTGCCAGAGACCTACACAGAAAAACTTTGGAAAAGTCATTTTAAATCTAATGTAAAGATGCCAGATTCAATATAAGAGATATGGTTGAAGAGGGACGGTTTTTATGCTATTCATCCATCAAAATTATTTTGGTTCGAGTTCCCCAAAACAGGAAATATTCACATTGGGAATGCCTTTCCTGAATTAAAAATGAATTAAATGAATTAAAAATGCCCTGAATTAAAAATTTCAGCAGCAAGGTCTATTTCCAGAAATCATAATCAAAAAACACAATACAAGAGGCTGGGGGTAATAAATCAATCAGTCAATCAGTCCATCAGTCCATCCACCAATCATCATCTTCCACTTATCCAAACTTGGGTCTCGCTGAAAGTAAGATAAGCACAGTATTCCAGACATCCTTCTGCTCACCAACACGTTCCAGTTCCTCTTTGGGGATTCTGAGGCTTTCCCAGGTCAGATATAATGTATAATCTCTCCAGTGGGTTCTGGGTCTAACCTAGGCTCTCCTCCCAGTTTAGCGTGCCCAGAAAACCTCCATAGGGAGATGCTAACCTGTTAGGAGGCATCCTAACAAGATGCCCAAACCACCTCAACCGGCTCCTTTCAACACACACGAGTAGTAAACCGTGATCCTTCCTGATGTCCGAGCTCTTCAGCCTATTTCTAAGTCTGAGTTCAGAGGAAACTCATTTTGCCCCCTTATATTGGTGACTATCCTTATTTGGTCACTACCCAGATTTCATGAACATAGGTGAGCTGATCTCCTTCTTCACCACAGCTGTCTGGCACAACACCTGTATTACCATCAGTCCAACTCTACCTTCCCATCACTCATGAACAAGAAAAACATGAAAATATGAAGTTCTTTTAACAAAAGTTGCCATTTGTGTATTTGTATCTCTCAGTTTACGTCACGGAGTTACAGTTGATTTTGTTCCAATACTTTTCTTGTTTTATTGTTGTTTATGTACATTTTTTGTGTTACTCTTTCGTGTTAAGAGCAGCATTAGGTAATAGTGAAGTGTCCTTATAGTAGCCACGTCTATAATGTCTTATACCTAACATTTATAATTATTGTGTCATTGTTTTTACCTTATTTCATATTCCCTTGAAGCAGATTTCACTACTGCTCCATGTGTAGCTGTGTAGTACATTACAGTATCATAAAAAAAAAACCCATGTGTATGTATGTACTTTATATGTAGGTGATTGTCTTATTTTAGTATGAAAACACTATGTTTCATGGGTTCATGAGAGTACTAGGTTTGTTTATGTGTTTCATGTTAGTGTACTGATGTGCGTTTGTGTGTCTGCCTGTGTCCCAGTGAGTCTAATGGTCCCTGGAGGCAGGCCAGTGTCCATCAGCAGACAGCAGGCATTAGTGCTCTGCCAGAGTATCGATGGACCACCGGTGCTTGACAGCAGGCCCCTCCCCACGGTCACAAGATGGGTATATGTATGGCAGTGTGTGAATGTGTGTGTTATAGACACATAAAGTGTTTTTGATACATACACACAGAAATACAGAGAGATATCTGAGTGTGTTTTAGAGACTGAGGTGTTTGTGTATGACCCCTGACCTCAGGCTATGTGTCACAGTGTCTGGTGTGTGTGTGTGTGTGTGTGTGTGTGTGTGTGTGTGTGTGTGTGTGTGTGTGTGTGTGTGTGTGTGTGTGTGTGTGTGTGTGTGTGTGTGTCAGAATGAGGGGCCGGCTGTCATCGATCTCACACACACCAGGCCAGCACTTAACACTTGGACTGTAGCGACTAATACACTCACACCCTCTATTACTGCCCAACTGGAGGCACAGCATGTGCGTGTGTGTGTGTGTAAGTGTGTGCGTGTGTGTCTGTGTGTGTGCGTGGCCTACTGCAAACCCATGCTGCTGCTGTTCAATGGCAGCACAATAGATTACACATATAACAGTGTAATGATATATCTCTATTAGGCATTCTCCTCTTCCCTCTCTCGCTCTCTCTCTCTTTGCCTCTCCCCTGCTATCGCATCCCAGCAATGTTTTACTTTTTGTACATTGCTGTTGCTGAATATGAAGAACAGGACTATCATATTTTCTGGATTTTTTTAATCTTTCAATGCAATACACACATGCCTGTCTGTTCGTATGCCCCATTCCGTTAGGAATGAGTTGGACATCTTTAGGGAATTTCTTCAAATTTACTACCAATGATCACCTAGAGGTTACATCCAAGTGGTCAAACGTCAACCTCACTGTGACACAAACACTTTTAATTAACACCATATGAACAAGACTGTGTTTGAAGTATGAAACAGACATGACTACAAACTGCAACTTGAATGAGAGATATATAATGTTTGAGAAAGACTGGAAAAATGGGACTTATGGCTGGGTGCAACAAGTCAACACTTATTCAGAGAGTATAAATTCATAGATACAAGGCTCTATGTGACCACCTGACCTCCGTAAAGATATATCCATTTTCCACAGTGCTTTCCATCAATGTGTATTTTAGGCTAAAATTACTCTGAGTCATTGTAAACATCTATAGAGCATTTTACAGATTCTCTGAGATGGACACTTAAGATCAAAGTACCCCAGAGGGACCTACTCTAAATGCCTTTCAGCAGTCATGCAGTCTGTGGATATCGGCTGTTAAGCAACCACATCAGACCAAAGAAAAACACAGACGAACACTCATGAGAGCAGGACTATGGGTGTTGTGGTAAATATTACTGAAATGCATGCATCTGACAACAAACAAAGATACAGAGGAAAAGGAGCAGAGTTTAAAACATCTACCATTTCAGCAACACAACTGAGCCTTCCTTCACACTGTGGCATATCTGTACAGGTAAATGTCATTAAAAAGAAAACTAGATAGGATATATTAACTTTTTTTAAAGAAAGAAAAACTATTCTTAGACATTCCCATTACTGCTTGAGAACAAAATAAATCCCATTAACAAAAGTAGGGATGCACCACATGTACTGGTATGGTGTCCCATGACAGGCCCATGTGTGAGACTCTGGGGATCAGGGGAACAGCGTCCAAGTTATATCATTATTTGTTGACAGGATCTCCCTTTGCCACTAGAATCGCTTTGGCAGACAGAAATTTTAGATTGTCTTTGGGACACAGTTAAACAGGAAAAATATGACTCCACATAGATTTTACAGTATGAAGCTTAAGGCTGACCCACACTGTACATTAAGCCATGTAGGCATAGCTGTAACTTTTATTACATGGGCAAACAAACAGAAAAAGTCACTGGTTACCATTAAAACTGTTATTTTATTAACACAGTCATAACTAAAATAAATTATCTTTGTAAAGCCTTTTTTTAAACTTTCCCATGTATCTATCTCTATAGGAGAATTTTCAAGGGTTCCACTATCAACCTTCACTGTGTCACTGAGGTTAAGGGACCTTTCACTAAACAGTCTACTCAAGTGAACAAGGTTCATATGCAGCACAAAGAGCTGACTCTCTGTGGCAATGCTGTCCATCACGATGCACGCATGGATGGAAATAGTCCACTAAGCATGCTGTCAAGAGACAAGACACACACACACAGACCATTATGCATCCGGGTGTATTGCACACTCTTCAGTCCACCAGTGATGTGTAAGTAAAGCAATGTCTTTGCCACTAGGTCCAAAAGGCAGCTTATCCACCTCTCTCTCACACACAGACACACACACACATATACATAAATATACACACACATATATACAGTCATAGTCACCCTCCCAAGAGGCCTTGCATTACCCTGCTCTTCCTTTCTTTCCAGTAATAGCTTGTCAAAGCAGTCAGCTAACTGAAGCTAAAAAAAAATGCCTTATACACAATTGGGCATTATCCGCTAGGCTAGCTGGCCTCTCACCACCACAGCCCAGGGGCTAATGTCCAAATGAGACGGTTCATTTCAGATCTTTCTCTCTCTCCCTCCCTCTCTCCCTCTTGCTCCCACTTTCACTTTTCTATGTTTATCTTCATGACCTTGTCCTTTTTCCCCCCATGGAGGTAAAGGACAGGAGTGGTAGTGAGGAGAAGCGGCTGAGTGAGGAGAGAGAAGATAAGGGGTGATGGCCATGGCTTCTGGGGTTTTTGTGCGTTCTGGAGAGGGGCATTAAAGTATAGAGAGAGACAGAGACATACAAGGAGAGACAGAAAGCTTTAGGCCACAGACCATAGACCAAGTAGCCTTTTAAGTGATCTGATTGCCTTGCTAGAGGACTACAGTGGCCAAACTCAGAATGGTTACTAATAATACATCTCCATTTAGACTGGCCCTTCAAAAACATGTAGGCACACACATAGGGGCACACTCAGGCAAAAAGAAGGGCAAACACATACGCTTATGCTAACAAAAGAGATCACTCTCTGCTCTCATAATATCAAACAATGATTTAAAAAATGACAGAAGAACACAAAGAAAGAAGGAAAAGTCTAAAGAAAGATGGAGAGTGTCCGTGTCTTTTCTCGGACAAGCACTGAAGTGCTGTGGTCTACATCCATGTGTGTGTGTGTGTGTGTGTGTGTGTGTGTGTGTGTGTGTGTGTGTGTGTGTGTGATGCTTGAGGGATGGCCTTAAATGACAATGATTGATTAAATCTAGGCCTATGGCCCACGTAGGGCATGCCATGTGTTATCACTCACACAGAGACGCCCGCTCGCACATTATCATCATCAAGTGGATGCTGAGCTGAGACAGAAAGAGAACTCGACTGACAGAAAGTACAGACAAGTCAAGAGAGAGGAGGTGAAAATAGAAATGGTGAAAATAAAAGTGACAGGAAATATTTAGAAAGAGGTAAAAAACCAAAATGTTTCCAAATACTTTCTAACGGTGGCAGAGAGTGCTAATTCAGACTGAAAAGGCTATATTATTCAGCCGATTTTTAATGCCTGTTATTCAGTGATGCCATGCAGAAGCATCAGGATGTTTGATTTGTCAGTCATAGTTTTCTTGTGAGGAAGCTGAGAACCTGATAGTGTGATAGGGAGAAAGTGTGTGGGTATCTCCTCTATGTGTCTGGGTTTAGTGTTCCTCTTTAAAAGGACATTGTGGCATGACAACAGAGATGCTAAAAGTGGCCAGTAGCTTCTTTGTACACACAGCCAGGGATTCATCCACACAGGCAGAAACATAAGCAACTATAGCAGAGTCATACAAAGACTTAGAGCACCCCCAGCTGGGGGACAACACTGACAAAAAGAGACAGATGCACAGTTGTGTATTCAGATAAATTGGTCACTCTGCACATACAGCAGCTTATACCTATTACAAGGTGCACTATTTATCTTTCTCTCTCTCTCTGTACTTAGGCACTTTACACCCCTTATGCGTGTTATGTAGCTTATAGTGTTTATATACTGTAGCTATGGCTGAGCAAATGTTTTCCCACACACAGTCCAAACAAAGGCCAGGTGACACACGCACACACACCTCCACAAACATGCAGACACGCACATCATGAAAGAGGTGCAATTAGAGCATCCTACTCCAATTAACCAGCTCTCTAAACAAATCCACATTAGGCCCTCCATTGTGGCTGTGCTCGAAAACAGCCACTTGGGAAAGCGGCATAAAAGCTTCAGCTGTATGTCTCCTCGAGGACACATGTGTGCGCGCACGAGTGCGTGTGTGTAGACTGGCGGTGGTTACACACTGGCACAGACTCTGGGCTGTTATGATTGTGGTGGTGATGGGAAGATTGTGCAATCACTGGTGGGTGGAGAGAGTGCCAGGAAGGCAGAGAGGGAGGGAAGAAGCGCAGCCGAGAGGGTGGAAAGCAATGAATCAGTGAGCGAAGATGTTACCAGCAGTACAAGAAAATTAGAACCTGTAGCACTGACGTGGTAAGCTACTACTCCACTCTGCACCACTGAAATATCTTTTAAACAACTTCTTTAGAAACTGCTACTTCAGAAAAATCTCAGCATTTGAAGGTCTGAATGAGGTAATCTGATGCATTTTAAACTTGCACGTGATAAATATTCATACTTAACACCAAATTATCATTTTTATTATCGTTTAATCACATTCTCCGTCACATAAAATTTGACTAAATACTGAAACTCACCCACAAACCAAAAATGACACCTACTAATGTCTTGTTTTGGCCTTATAATTTATATGGTATTAAAGTATGGTGAGAGGGGACCTTAGTCTAGTGTACCTCAGTTAATAGCTTTCCTTGGAAATTTCCGCAAAATTTCAAGATTTCCTGTAGTTATAGCAGGTAAACTTAGCCTCCCACTAAATACCAACAGCTAAAACCTAAAAAACCCCTTTAGTTTAGGATTAAAACCACAATAAGAGAAGTAGAGAAAAAAAAGAGACTCACAGAAATAGTAAGGAAGGGAGGGAGGAAGAAGATAGGGCACTAAAAATTATGTGTCCATCTGTGATCCTGCACTTAACCCTCGCTCTCTACTCTACACACACACACACACACACAAACACACACACAAGATAAAGGGCCCAGTGGGGAAGCATTGGGAGTTTGGAGGGAATCCATCCAGCCACTGGGTAGGACACCAATCTTTCAGTAATCCCCTCTGTCCCTACTGAGACACCGATTTGTTGTGCACATGTGCACATAAGGCCTCAAAATGTATGTTTTGTTCATTAGCATAAGTATCTAATGGGATATTGAGGCTGTATTTTATCTTTAGAAATGAAAGAATAATGGGAGTAAATAACTAGCAAGACATGAAAGCCTAGGTTGTTTAAAAGCTTATCAGCACTGTGCACTTTTTTAAACGTATTTTTCAGATTTTATGTATACATTATTTTGTAATATTTTATATTAGACCTTTTCCTTCTTTCTTAATTGTTTCCATCAGCTCCTGTACAGCCCAAATATATAACACTTCACTTGGAATGAGCTGATATGTGATACCACAGTAAATAAATAAATAACTCTATACCACAGTATTGTGTGTCTTCTGTCTCAAAAAACAAGAAACTTTGGCACGAGATACAGCTCATAATAAATAACTCTATTCTTTAATCATTTATAAAAAGGTTGTCCTTTTCAGGCAAGATTTTCATATTCCTAACGCCAAAGCTTACGTGATCCTTTTCCTAGTCAACATTAAACCTCCAAAATTAATGAAAAAGCCACTGCGGAGATACACAGCTATAAAAACAGAAAAAAAAAAAAACACACTATGTGAATATTCTGTCTTTGCAATGACACAAAAGTACATTACAGCTAGCAAAAAACATCTATCCCAATAGAGGGATTTCTATCATAATATTATCAGTTGGATAGACATTAAAACTAGGGGTGCAACAATACTCGTATCGATATTGAACCGTTCGATACAGTGTCTTCGGTTCGGTACGCATATGTATCAAACAATACAAAAAATGTTATTTCTTTTATCAACTTTTCTTCTGCCGATGCTGTCTGTGTTGAGCGCTCAGTGGATCTACGTTCGGCTACTCCGCCTAGGCTGCACTGTCGAGTGCAGATCCACTGAGCGCAGCGCATGCTAGCAAGACAGAAGCTAAGCTCGTTGCAACATGGCAACTGCCTCAACGCTACCCGAAATTGAACCCCCCCACCACCACCCTCATTCAGATCTGGCGTTTGGAACTATCTTGGTTTTCATGTGAAGCATGACCCTGATGGTAAGTGCGTCATGGACAAAAGTAAAACAGTATGTCTGATGTGCCACGCAATGCTCAATTGGTGGGAACTAGTGCGTTAGCGCAGTTAGCTTGTTAGCTTGTTAGCTTGTTAGCGTGTTGACGCCGTCCAGCCCCACGCACGGGGCGATCCGCGGTAACTCGTTAACAGAGATTTGCCGCGTTATGGCGTTAATGTCATTTTAACAAGATTAACGCTGACAGCACTAGTGGGAACCCAACGAATATGACTGCACATTTACGCCGACATCATCCTAGTGCAAAGACAAGTGGAAGCAGACAAAAACAACAAGCACGCATGCTACAAACTTTACCCGAGTCATTTAGACAGCCGTTAGCACATGATTCTCCTTATGGGGACCTGATATGTTTAATATGCTGCTGAGAATATAGCCCAGAAGAAGCGTATAGTATAGCTTTTATTTTGGAAAGAGCCATTTCTCTGTAATAAACTCTCTTTTTCCAAAGATGAGTGATTTCTCGATCAGATAGATTTATTTTTTATTATTATTTTGTTGTTTCAGCAACATAAAATTTAAAAACTGTACTTTTGAGTTGAAATATCTATTTATAATTTTAATAAATGACAAATTAAAAAGGCATGAACATTTTTTTGTATCGAAAAAATATCGAACCATGACACCAAAGTATCGAACCGAACCGTGAATTTTGTGTATTGTTGCACCCCTAATTAAAACCTAGATTAGTCACAGAAAAACATTACTATATAATTATAATCTGCAAGGTATCATGGTGCATGAGGAACAGCTGGGCAACGTTTTAAAATTATGACTAGACCTCTTCATGCCTGCACCTCAGTCACTACACTCCTGTAATCTCTCCTATTCTTTTCCCTCTGTTCACTGCATATGTGAAAGAGAAAGAAAGAGAGTGGGGGAGTCAGAGAGAGTATATTTCAGCCTCAGTGGGCAGACACAAAGGTCTGTGGCGCCATGGCCTGCTGTGGACAGATACAGAGACGCCTGTATGTGTGTGAGAGAGAACAAGCAAGCAAGAACCAGAGAGTAAAAGAAAAAAGTCTAAAGTTCACCAAAGTCCACATAAGTATATACATTTATAGTGTGCCATATATGCATTTACAGCTATTACTATATCACCCCTTTAGTCTTTGTAGCTTTCTCACAAGTCTAATGTCAAACTCAGTCAACTTCCATCTCATTATGTTCTAAAAGACAGAGTAAATACCACACTATGGCAGTTACCAGCTAGCATAGCCACAACAGCTCCAGTCTCTTCAACCTGGAGCCCCAGAGAGATGCTCCAGCTTGTTAATGATTAGGGCAGTCTCTCAGGGGGGCACTTGAAAATCAGTTAACTTTCCCCTCAAAGGCCTACACTAACTCACATTAGCATGTAGCACAGCCATTAGCGTCAACACCTAGCATTAGCACAGTCAACTGACAGTTAAAGGCCCCTGTGGGGCTATTTAGAGAGTCTCCAGACAGACAGAGAGAGAGAGAGCGAGAGAGACTGACAGAATGAACAAGTGGCTGTAGCAGTTTGTGCATTAATGCTATATAGTGAGTCACAAAGCAAGTTAATGGCTCTTTAGCTAAATAGCAAACACATTAGCCATTTCAGCAAAGACATGTTGACAGGCTCAAGGTTGACAAGCAGCTGCTCCTCCTCTCTGTTAGGGCTTTTTGACAAATAGTCTCAAGCACTAATGATGCAGTGAGCTGTAATCATTTACTGATAATTATCAGAATTACAGTGATGTCAAAAAACATACTTTGCACGTCCATTTTGACACTTCAAATTAAAGTGAATACAAAGATAAAGCCTTTACACCAGGTAATCCCACAAGACCTGATGTGTTCCTGCAGATAAAAGAAAGTGCTGACAGAAAATGAGCCCTGTGTATAACAAACACTTTCCACCCCCTTCATAAAAAGTTACCTCGCCACCAACTGAAGCACACACAAAAAAAACTGGATTAAAAAGCTATTTAAAAAGAGCACAATTCAATTTCATAGCACTGCAGCAGGTGAAAATAGCGAAACCAATGCAAAGCAAATAAACTCTGTAGCACACAAACACAAACTGAGTGTTTGGAGTGAAGCCAAAACATATTCCCATATGGCCATGTAGCCATTTGCTATAGCTGCTCCACTCTCCAACTAACGCACTAATCACATTAATCATCTATTTGTTTTAAAACATCATTAGGGACATTCACACAGAGACTTGCTTACGCATAAACAAACACACTCACACTCTTGCGCTTGTGCCTGTGAAAGTACATAGTGGTGCACTTGATGGGTAGAAGTGGGAGGAGAGCCAAATTAACTACCACACACTAATCACTTAGCTCTCTAATGGAAACATACTCAGCACATTTGTGTTTGTGCATACATTTATGGTACACACAAAAGGCACATTCACAAAGAGCACACCAACAGTTAGTATAAGTAAAACCCCATCTTATCCCCAAGGATGTATTTTTTAATGCTATAGGTATATATTTGTCAATCAGTTTAATGAAGCAGCTCAATAAAAATATGGATATGCAGCATGGACTAAATTTATCCAACTTTTATATGCTACTGTGCAGTTATGCCTAAGTGGGCATTCACCATTGTGACAATGTAAAAGATGGTATATTGCGTACTTGATTAATCAGAAAAATGCCTTTGAAGCTTTTATAGATTTGAATTAATCATTATGCTTGAGCACAGATTGAATATTTGACACAAGGTTAAAAAAATTCATTTTTAAGGGTAAAAAACAAGTTTTTTTCCATGATTGCTATTGTTTGTGTAAAAAGTATAACTACCAGACCACTTCTTTGTCCAGACTTCTCAGATTGTAAATAAAGTGGTAGCAAACATGACTAAGTGATATATATTCTCTTCTAACACACTTTCTTTGTGTGTATGTTTTACATGGTTGAAGAGGCCAGTGTATGCAGAGCTTATGCACGATAGGGAACATGGCCAGGAGGGGCACATAGG
Organism: Oreochromis aureus; assembly: GCF_013358895.1. Lineage (NCBI taxonomy): Eukaryota > Metazoa > Chordata > Actinopteri > Cichliformes > Cichlidae > Oreochromis > Oreochromis aureus. Next base: position 24,939,826 of record NC_052954.1, on the reverse strand, counting down.
GGTTGGGTGACTTAAATGGGGAAAAATCCAATTATTGTATCCGTCCAGAGGGAGGGTGAGCTTTTAGGGAGGGGAGCGACCTGTTATTACTCTTTCTCTTTTCTTTCTCTCTTTTATTTCATCCTCTAATTCTAGGGTAAGGGGGTAACCTAAGAAAAGGGGGAGCCAAGTGGAGAGACATGAGGGTTACAGGCTGAGCTTGCTGTTAAAGTATGTCCTTGTAATTAGCTGAGTATTAGCAGTGGTGACAATGCAGGAGCGCTAGGCAGGGAAGCACCCTTTAACGCTCTACTCATTTCCTGAACTTAATCCCCACCGCTTACTGGTAATAGTGCGCAAGTGCACACGCATCTGGACACACACACAAACTCTCAGTCATGCACAAATTCACAAAATCAACTACTGGCTATAAAGGGAAAGAACTCCTTAAGCAAAGCTACACCCAACTGCTCACCTTCAATCACTATTGTGCTCAAAGTCATAATGACGCTGTACTGCAGGGACCTTCAGCATGCATTTGCATGTGTGTGTGCGTGCACGTACATAAACATTTCAGCCTGCATCTGCACATTAGCATCAACTTGTGTTTAGATGCAGTGTGGCGACTGTTTACTTCTCGAGTGTCAAGAAGCTTCTAACGCCCAACAGTACTTCAGGCGAGTCCCTGTTTCTTATTTCCTCCAGCCAACGGATGGAGGAGACAAGGCTACGGAAGCAAAAATCAATTACTTTCAATTAAATCAACCAGCAACTCTTTCAATGTGCCCTCAAGCCACTCAAGTCATACTTACAATACCTCCAACCCCCACTCCTACACCACAAAGTGACACGCGCACAACGGGCACATGTGCATACACACTTTAAAAGCCACATCCACTTACTGTGCGACTGTCTTTTTGTGTTTAGCGGTTAAATTATAGACTTAGAAACAATTGCTGTGAAGATGGCTAAAAAAGACTTTTTTTTCCCCAATGTGTCATTTTTAAACTATACAGAACATACAAAAGTAGCATTTAATTGTGCTTTGTGCATTTCATTTGGCTTATTTGAAGCATATTAACCAAACAATTTGTTATCGTCTATCAAAAACAAAGCCACACAAACAAAATGCTTGAAGAGAACAGCAACTCTGAAAATTGTTGTGGGTATATATAGTGTATCTATCTATCCTTCCTTCATAGATAGATAGTGAAACCTCTTCTGCAGGCTTCAATATAAAACCAATACAAGTCCAAAACTGATGTTTTTCCCATTAAACAAGAGATCCAAGCAGTTACTATCAAAAGCAACTCAAGCCTCTCCAGCCTTTTTTGGAGCATGTTACATGATGGTACGTAGCACAAAGCTGGGGTTATCTTATTTTTTATCATTATTATTATATTAATTAGAATAGATTACATTGGACATAACAGGCTACTAGAATATCACACAATCCTTTTTAGAAAATAAGAAATGTGGATTTTTTGGAAATCGTAAGATATTTATGGATTTTTTCCTTGGGGTCTGGATTGACTCATATTCAGATCATATGGTTTATTGAATAAAATCTGAAGTGCCCATTATATCTTATCATCATAATGTACAATGATAAAATAAGCAGAGATTAGAAAAACTGCTGGCAAAGGAGCAATTAAGCAACAGCTTTGAGAAATAAGTGAGAATGAAAGTAAGGGCATGTACCAATTGTGTTACATTGTAAAGAAGCTCGTGTAGCAGTCTTGCTTCACATTGATTTTTGTTCCATTAGCCTAAATCAAAATCGTAAGAGACACCTGAGCTCAGTCCAGAGCACACCAGTAGAGAACCATTTCTATAGAGAGCATGTTATAAACAGCGCAGAGGGGGACCGCAAACCTTGTCATTGACACAACAGTCTGAGTGAGCATACTATGTGTGTGTCTGTGTGTGTATGACAGCCAGCTCGCAGTCTAGCGCTATTGTCTAACAAGGTCTAATTAGCACTATGGCACAATGAATTAGCATAATTATGCAAACAAGGCTCCGCTAAAGGCCTGGCACAAGGGGAGGCTACGGGGGGCACCTATTACAACACACACGCACATGTGCAGCTTCAAACGTGCGCGCACACACACACACACAAACACAGTCACTAAGAACACTTAGACACTGGTATAAAACATTAAACACACATACATAAAGGTGACAGTGCCTCTGAATAAAGAAAACACACAGATACAAACATACCTGTCCACCACTTCAACAGAAAGTGACAATAACACAAGCCTGCACGTGCACTGTTCAATGGCTTATTTGATAGGCCATTTATGTATCTAGTATGTTCTGTATGCTGATACCCCTCTTATCTTTCCAAATACATCCTCCAGTCATAAACAGCCCCCATACCACCACAAACATCAGAAATCGGCTCTTCACAACCCTCCCTCAAACACTCAAACATTCAGGGTTTATAGTATTTACCAGCAGGGGTGATAGGTGAAGTCTGTGGGAGATAATAGGGATGACTGAGAGGCTGAAAGGCTAGTAGTCATTTAGACAATGACAGCTGTAGTGAAGAAGCTTCTATTAGGCTTCATTAGGACGCTAGGCTCTTGATTACATGCACACACAATCACACTGTCATGTTTCCAGTGCTTCAGAGGACATTATATCGACTTACATTTATTTCCTGCTGACATATCCTAACCATAACCACAACCACTATATGTATGACACTAAACCTTACCTTAACCAAACATGACCTTTATCGTGTCTTCCACCTAAAATGTATTGATTTACATAATGGAGTCTTGCTTTTTGTTCCCAAACAACTTGTGTAACCCACAAAGTGGCAATGCAAACAGATTTGCATCCCCACAGAATGTGTAATGCTATAAGTACTGGCACACACACACAAGAAAAATTAGTGTGTGTGTCCATACAAGCACTCTGGTTTGTCACAGTGACCTTTGCTTGAAACATTAACCCAACAAGTGACCCCACAGCCCAACAAGCCCTCTTACCAAAAGCCCCGCGACGTCAACAAGCTTTATCCAAACCCTCTTAAAGACACACACACATTCACACATCCTGTGCCCCAAGGGGCATGAATTGTGTGCTAAAATCCTGACCCCTTAGCAGGAAACAAGCACTGCTAAAACTCCTAACGACACCCATACAAAGCTTTCTAACAATTACAAGCTAAAGAACCGGAAAGGTCAGGAGTTCAGAGTTCAGATAGTTAAAAGTGATCAAGTCCAGACTGAAATAGTCCCAATCATACAATGAAAAGACATAATAAGCTGCAAATGTTACTGCAGATTCATGACCTCTGGATAACCACCAGATGGGGTGCTTTCTATGTATATATTTTACCAAGTGAGCATCATGTTCCAGTCACCTGTCAAGTGTGTGCCATCTTTAGGACATGTGGGTTCCCCAAGGAAGAGCCATTCACAAGTCCTGGTCTGACTGATGTCATTCCACAGAAAACAAACCCCAACCCACTCCATTCCAAAAAAAAAAGTAGTAGTAGGTCAATGATTTCTGATTTTGTGGAAAAAGACATTAAAGCAGGCATTTGGTTTTGTAATTTTAATTCTCTTACTTTTATTTTATTGTGCCCACTTAAGTAGTTTCTTGAGTACGCTTGCCTTGTTGTAGTTTTAGAAAGGTAGTTATGCCAGCATTTTCCACTAACATTAATCCATATATACATTATAGGAGATAGATTAGCCACCTGTCCAGATTGTACCCCACATCTTACTCTATGACAACAGGGATAGGCTCCAGCACAACCCAAACACAAGCTCGAAGAAAGGGTACTGTATTATCCCATATATTAAAAATGCTACATTATTTAAAACTTATCCATAACACATTAGTCATAACCTAAATTCTTCACTGAGAAGCCTTACAAGGTCCACTGGTCTTAAAATGAAAGCACTGACTCTGACTTTATCTTTGCCTTAAGAAACAATATATTGTTCAATATACTGTGGGATAAATACAATAGCTTGGACAGAGGGTCATGCTGAGAGGGGGGTAGCAATTTTAAGCTGAGTCCACACATTTTGGAAGCAGTGTGCTAATCCGGCCAGGCTTTTTAGCCCGCTATTCAGGAGGACAAGGACCCCTAGGATTTGGGCTTGTCCACACCTCAGGGGTAGGGGATTATCAAGACAGCAGGAAAGGTGGAGAGGGAGTGATGGTGGGTGACATGAATATGTGTTAATTAGCACAGTAGCAGTATATTCTGTAAGTATTGTCCCTGGCTGTATATCTTTGTGACGAGCACACATAAGTAAGTATGTGTGTTTGTGTATTTTAGAGAGGTTTCTCTCTGACTCCCGCCCTCAAAAATATACCCCAGAGCTCTGACAGGGTCACCTCTGGGCCTTTCAGTGCCTCCTCTCAACCAGTCCTAATTGATCTCACGCATTACTAGCCCCAAACATGGGATGGAGAACAGGAGGGAGATGGCTGCCCTATTGTTTGACGAGTGAGGTCCCCTTACTGGTGGCTCTCTACTCCTTGCACACACACACACACACCCACACACACACATACACACACACCTCCGGCATGCCCACCCACCATCTCCCCCTTTTCCTCTTCTATGCTCTCATCTCCGGCTGTGCTAATCCACTGACCAAGTCAGGAACTCAGTTACCCATCTGGCAAAGCATGACTCCAGCTGGGAAGAGGAGAGGTGGAGGGGTAGAGGGGTAGAAGGAAGAAAGGGGAGCAATGGTGAGAGGGGAAAATTGAGAAACAGGAATGTGGATGAGGGGGTATGCTCTAAGTAGTTGGAGATTTCTTGTGTGAAGGAGAAAGCCTTTATACAAGTTACTACTTTATATATACACTAAAGGAGGAAAAGAATGAAAAACAGAGCGAATGAGGTATCTGCAAACCAGAAAGAGCGGTGAAGTGGAGTGGAACAATCCAAAAACATGATGACCTCTTCTTTTTCACTCTCCAAAGAAAAAAGTATTGATCCTCTTGTCTCCTTGTGGAGAAAAAGGATTACCCATTCTAGCAGGTTGGAATGAGAGTTGCCACTGAGCTCTGTCATTACTAATCTGATTCCAGTGTGCAGTGAAGTAGCCTCTAGCCATGGCATTCACCCCTGACTCCCGTGGAACCATCTGGCTGAGTAGCACTAACCCATGACCTTTCTCTAACCGGTCACATGCCTGGGAAGATGGAGCTTCACAAAAAGCTGTATATAATGGTTCAAAGTGAACAAGAAGCACATATATTGAACATGATACTTATAAATCCCTTGTTCTTATTGCAATAAGACATTTGTTCCTGTCATGTTGCTGCAATATTTTTACTATTGAGGTATAGTTAAAGAGATCTTTTTACTAATATAGACAAAACATTCATGTTATATTGTAAGTCACTGATTGTGCAAAATGCATTGATAATTGTAAGAAAAACCTGCAGCTACATTAACTCTGCATATAAAGAATTGTCTGAAATCACATTTTGGAAAAAAAAAATCCAAACTGTAGCAGAAATGCCTCTGTGGTTAAATACACATTCCTAAAATACATCAACAAAAAACTATGCAGAACAGCCTGAATTAAACAAAATCAGAAGTAAGCCCATAACTTCTGATAGTCTAACACTTTAAAACAGTTTCAAAGAATGAAGGTCAGAGCGAGTGAAGTGACTCCACTCCATATCATGGAGCATGTGCAAATCCCTCCTTGACTCATGGTCTTTCCTTTCTCCCAAACCACTCATCAGTGTCGACTGAAGCAATAAGACTGCAACCCACTTTACTTCTAAAGGACATCTGAAGGTAGTTGGGAGGAATGAGCACATGATAAATCACTGTAGAAGCAGCACACGAGAGACACACTCCAATTCAGAAAGAGGGAATCCAACCACCTGCATCAAACCATCAATCAAACACTAACAGAACACAGCATGAGGTTAACCCAAACTTGTAGCGTGGGTGTGCGTCTGTCTCAAGGATAAAAGCCAGGGAGCACTATGGGTAAAATGAACTCCGCTGTGAACACAATCATATGCATGCTCGGATAAACACTCAAACACATTACAAAGACAATGCCTAGTAAGATAAAAGATGTACTTACAGACATTACCGGTGTTGTCAAAACTGTTGAGCACTTCATTAACTCTAAGAGGTCCCAAGTTATCCCTTAGAGATACAAAAATATGAATGATTATACAGCACGCTTGGAACATAAACTATCCTTTTTTTATATAGATGATAGATGAAGAAGATTAAAGTGCAGATTCACCATTCTGAGCTTTGTTCAATAGCAAAAGCATCAAAAAGTGAACACTAATTGGGTTTGTCATATATTTACATATCTCTGACACAGCTATTTTGCAGAGAAAGCATTGGGCTGTATTTTTGCTACATATGAAATTATTCATTTTTTAAATCTGCTTCTAATTTAAAATCGAAACATGTTTTAGATATTTTCTTTCCACCCACATGACCAAAGCTTTGTGGTACTTCATATATACTTCTCTCTGTTTGTCTTTCTCATCAACTCAACTTTACTAAAGTCTTTACTTTTGATGACACAAGATAAATAACACTGTAAAAAATATTCACAGTAGTTTTCAACTAGTATAATCTTGCAGTATCACAAAATGGCCCTTTCTGTTTTGCACTGTCACTGTGCTTTACAAATGCCAGAATGAAACAGGAGCCTTATGTGGATTCATTCATGTGTGTGTACCTAAGTAAGGCACTGTACTCAGGAAAGTAGACACTTCTGTACTCCACCCACTGGTCATCTGAGGTATCACTATGGTCTCGTGCCACAAGCCTTTTTCTGCTGAAAAGGTCAAATGTGGCAAACCTGCGAACAGACACCTGTTTGACCTCCGGACTCTCCACCTGCTTCTGTCGCAACACCTGTGACAAGAAAATAAGAAAGTGGAAATAAATACAGCCTTCCTCCAGTCCAAAAGACAAGAGGTCTTTTGGGATTAGTATAACATTTAAATATGGTGACAAATGATATGTTGTACACAGTAAATCCTTGACAGTATTTATTATGTTGAATACATTTTTTCAGAAACAAAACACAAAGGATCGAGTTTGGTTTTTGAGTACAGTGGTGAAGTGTTAGCAACTTTGCCTAACAGCAAGAAGGTCCTGGGAAGTTTTTGTGTGGAATTTGCATGTTCACCCTGTGTCTGCATGGGCTCTCTCCACGCACTGTGACTTCTTCCCACAATCCAAAGACATGCATCTGGTTAGGTTAATTAGTAATTCTAAATTAACCCTGTGGTAGACTGGTGCCCAGTCCAGGGTTCACCCTGCCTCTTCCCCTATAACAGCTGGGACAGGCTCCCCTGTGACCCTAAACTGACAAGTGTAAGAAAACAGATGGATGGAGACAAATGATCTTTTAGGATTACAAAATTTAAATAATGTGACAAATGTGTTATTGTACACAGTAAATCCGTGAAATTATTCATTATGTTGCATAAATGTTTTAGAAAGAAAAGACAAAAAAATCAGGTTAAGTATTATGCTTACTACTATACTACTAGATACAATATACTGTATATGGAAAACACAGTACTGTGCAATATGCAGTCCATACAATTTCAGTTTATTACTGTTCAAGAATAAGTGCCAAAAAGCAGTGTGGGGCTTTTTGCACCTCCTACAGGGAGATATTTTTGTCAGCCAAATGTAAGGGCTGCATAATGTCCATGTAAGGGAACAGTTACTGTACAGTTACTGCTCTAGTGCATGCAAGGTTTTCAGAAGTTGTGGGGAGGGGGAAAGATGGCTTACATGTGTTAACAAAGCTACTGTTACCAGCAAAGCTGTGAAGCTGTGTTATACAATAATTCAGGCAATACTGTATGTTAAAGCAGATCAGCAGAAAGAAAGATTGCTGTACTGTAATAAGTATAATAATAAGTATAATATTAAGTGCTGGAGTATCAGATTGTACAGAAACTGCCCCCTCCTTTTGGGGCAAGAAAGCAAATACAGTGCAGTTCATGATTGTTTGAAAAGTTAAGTAAACAATAGAGTTTTGGGGAAGCGTGACAGGGAATTCTGGGTTCCCATCATCCTTGTTCTTCCTTCAGGGACAGCAGTGCAACCATGAGAGTTCTGTGCTTGCATACCTGTCTCAGCAGGGTCCACCTGGCTCGTGCGACATCAGTATTTCTACAGGTCCCTGCCCGGGAGGCGTGGGAATCAGCTGTGCGAGTGTCTTCGTGAATATTTTTCCCCAAAGGCGACGCCGGCTCGGTCCTTTCTGCAGCACCAGAAGAGTCCCTGTCCATTTTATCTTCGTACTTCTGGTAGGAGATAAACACGTAAGCACTTGTTTAAATCCTGTTTATGCAGCTGTCACAGTTACAGCGGTGCGGTAATACAAAAAAATAAGGCTTTTTTTCTATAGCGATGCAGAAATGATCACATACACCGCTTCACTGTCATCACCTGTTACACCCACAAAGGATGCATGCTACTTCCGTACACTTTTGCAAGTTCAGGCATGTTAAACGATCGCGCTCGATTTCACAATTATAACTGAGGGCTGCTGACAAACGGGTTTGATTAGTTTTGCCTGGCATTGCTCGCTACGTCATCAAGCGGGTATTCGTTTAGGAAATCGTGCATGTGCCTAAAAATGTTTTCGCTGGCTGTTGTGCGTAGCTGAAAAATTAACGTAGAAGAAAGCAGCGAGGATTATACGGCAATTAAAATGCCCAAACTGTCGCAAATGTGACCAACTGTACCTGATAGTAACCGTTAGCTAATTAAAATCACGCAAACGTCGCTGTCACCTGTTAATTTTATCTCATTAACGGTTAAACATTTGTCATGGGGTGTATATCGCCTTTGTTTTTCTTATCTGCTCGTGTTCCGATGCAATTTCGGGTAAAATTCCGGGAGCTAACCGCTTGTAAACGGAAAACATGGCTCTCCTGGTCCCTTCAGCGTTGTTGCTCGTCGGTAAGGAGTTCATTCAACGTTAAACATGCTGTTTTTACTTACCTTTGACTTGGTGCAGGATTACACGCTGGTCTCCCGTCTCGCTGATAACGCTAACTCATTCATTATTGAAAACCGTGTCTTTCTGCCGGGTTGACAAAACTAGTCTTGTAAGGAGACACAGATAAGGGCATAGGGCTGAAATTGATACTCTGAATGTGGCTGTGCTGGGAAACGCCTCCTATGTGTTTTGTTTTACTCATGTTTTTATGCAAGAGTACTATATAAATATGCCCAAAGCTCTTCTATCCAAATGTTTAGCATTTTAAAATAACTTCGAATTCAAATTGGATGATTTATGAACGCAGTCATTTATTTATAAAAGCCTCTACTACATTGCCATTACTATCATTGTTTTAAATAGGAATTAGCCTATTGGTTTGACAAGACAAATATAAAGTCATATGGGACTATTTTGTCTACTGTCAGCTGCTCCCTTTAGGTGTCACCACAGCGGTCTCCATCTCACCCTATCCCTGTCACACCAGCCCTCTGCATGTCCTCCTCCTCTACATCCAGGAATCGTCTCTTTTCCACTTGCCTGTCAGCTCCGTATTCATCATCCTTTTCACCACTATATTTACTGTCTCTCCTCTGCACATGTCCAAACTATCCCAGCCTTGCCTCTCTGACTTTGTCTCCAAACTGCTCAATCTGAGCTCTTGCTCAGATGTACTCATTACTAATCTTGTTCATCCTGGTCATTCCCAGTGGAAATCTTGTCATCTTCAGCTCTGCCTCCTTTCTTTTTGCTAGTACCACCCTCTCCAAACCATGCATCATAGAAGATCTCGCTACCATCTACTAAACCTTCTCTTTCACTCTTGCTGCTATCCTTCAGTCACAAATCACCCTTGATGTATCATCTCCACCCACTCCACCACACTTTCACTCTTTCCTTCACCTATCTTTGTGTGTGGACTGTTTTTCGTTTTGGATGGTTTACCCCAGGTGTTTAAACTCATCTACCTTCACTCATCTTCTCTTCAGTGTTACAAACTCAAAAATGTAATCCTAATAGATCTTAATTTTGAGTGTTTTAATTACACCTCTAAAATGAATTTGTTTGTGAATTTGTATTATATTTTCTTTCAAACAGAAGCATTAAGTAATCAAGGATGAAAAAAACACTGTCATGACTTCATTATAATTTGCGGTTTATCAAAGTATATGTAGCCAGACATGTTCAAATAAAAGCAGTATACTGTAACAGTGATTCACTCAAATTTAGCATAAGCTTTATAATATTTTTTTTCTAATATTATTCAAACTAGGATAATTAGTTTTGTAACAAATAACAGACCAAAATTATTGAAAGAAATTTAAATATCTGTTTAAAATTCAGGGGTTTTTTTGCATACAAAAATTGAAAACTGTAACTAATGACATCATAGCATCTAATTTTTTAATAAATTCCGTCATTGATAAAAAAATCAGTATAGATTTGATAAACACAATTAGAGCAATAAAACATATTTTCTGGTGTTTTGCTCACTTCAGAGTTAAACAGTCACGTTTCCTGAAACTTAAGTTTTATCATTAAACACTTTTCATGTCACCTCCTTGCCAATTGTTACAATTACACAAAAAGAGACATTGTTAGGTAGGCAGGTTATCTAACAATGACATGCTGAACATAGCGCTTGTATATTTAGCTATTGCTCACACTATAAGTACAGTAATGATTTACTTACTCAAAAAGACACTTTAATAAATAGGTGGAGGAATATTGCAGTAATATTTCAAGCTGTTTTATTTTAGGATACTTCATTATCATCGTCTGACCATCTAAGCTCCGGACTCGAGAGGTACAAGGACTTACAGAAGTATTTCAGGAGGAGATTAAAGGATGCATACCACAGGTTCTCCAATATACCTGATTACTCAGTGGTGAGGACGTCCTTTTGTTTTGGATTTGTCCATTTTATAATGATTTTGAATATTACCTTAGTGGGACTAATGGACAACAGTTAGAATTGCAAATTTGTTTAATATAATGATCATAAATATGACTTGTTTGCCTCCCTGATGCATGTTGACAGCAATCGAGTTTTTATATCATGACAAGGATTGTTTGGTAGCCTCAAATTATGTTAATCTTACAGCTGTTGTTGTTATTTATCTTGTCAAAGGTCTCTGGACATCACCATTTATATTTCACTGAAGAAGATGGGATATACAGAATGGACAAGAAACAGAGTAAGCAGCAAACATGATGAGGGTGTTTAAACTGCTCATGTTAGCAGTTCTGAAAGCCTAAAGTTTAGCAGCAGAAGACTATTTTTCTACTATATCCCTGTTACTGCATGTGCAACTTTTTATGCAGTCCATCATTAGAAATCTTTCCAACTTATTTCTTCTGTTTTTAGGTCACCTGGAGCCAGAGCAGGTGTTAAATCTAAGACAAATCTCTGGGGAGTTGGAGAAGACGGGACTTGAAAACAATAAGAGAAAGCAAAGATTTCAGTGGACGGTTCAGAGAATCCGTCTCTCCCCACGGGAAAGGCATCTTGCAGCGTCGCTAAAATGTACTCACACGGAAGAGCTGAGGTAAATCAAACAAAACATTTTAAACTACTGTACTTACTGAATTATTAAGAGGATGTTAATTCTGTGATGATTCAGGTGTGTGGTTGTGTGGCTTGAAAGGAGAAGATTCCTACCTCTGGATCCCCAACATGTGACACTAACCCTGGAGAAAGTCTTCAGCTTTGGTAAATTTTTGCACAATAAAAATGTAATTTAGTTGCGTTACAGGTAAGAACACTGATGTAAAACTTAAAATATTGCATGTGATTGCGTGCATGTGTGAAGAGTGGGCCACAGATGAAGTACTATTTTACACGACTCTGGAGGGTCTACGTTCCAGCGCAGTGTTTCGTCTGGATCTCACCTCCAGTGGAAGCAGGATAACCTCTGTTTTTGAGGAAATGCAGCCTGAGTAAGTGTAAGCGATGCAGCATGTAAGCTGCGTCTACTCCCACACCATCTCTAATTGACCTGCTGACATCTCCCCAGTGTGTTTGTGGAGGTTGCCCTGACCAGAGACCGACAGATCCTGACCATCAACTGTAACAGCAGGACAAGTTCAGAGGTGCTGCTAAGTGATATAGCAACATCAAATTTAGAGCCATTTGTGGTTCAGCCACGCCAGCTCAATCTCCTATACTACGTGGAGCACTGGAGAAGTCGGCTTATTATACTGGCAAATACAGGGCTTGGACAAGAATATCAGGTATAGTCTGTCCCATGTAAATATATATATTTATATATAGTATTTTTAGATTTTACATGAGTGATTGCACATCATCACCAAGGAAACCTGGATAAGTGTTTGGTCCTATGGTCACTATATAGTGAATAATGCAGACAAAAATACACATATACAAATACATAATGACTAGCAGAACTTTCCACATATAATTCAGGCTCAGGCATGAATGCAGTGTGCTCTGTAACTACAGGAGCATACCTGCTTTTACCTACTGTTCACTTTCTCTTCAAATGCACATGGAAAACAAAATGTCAGAAGTTAAAATAGTTCAAAAAGGTTTCTGTGTTTTGACACGCTATAATTTTCCTTATGTTCTGTTTCAAGTGGTCTCTATTCACAACTTACTGTATTAACTTACCAGTGGTGTTTTACAGAGTGCTACATTTAATATCCAGTAGAGCAATTAAACACATTGTTTTTTGGTGAAGGAGATTTATCATTCCATTTCATTTCTAGGTGGTTCAGGCTCCTGTCTCAGAGCCATCAATGGATTCCTGGGTCTCTTTGTTTGCACCTGAACCTGGCACTACAATTAAAGACATGGACGTGGTTGGAGACCACTGTGTGTTGGTTGCAAGAACGCCAGTTAGTGAACTTGCTCTCATTGTGGTCCCTCTGATCCACCCCAAGAACACATACATAGTGCAGGTAATTGTTACACAATTTCTTGCATACTTATTTGCTTGGTAGTGTTTGAGACTTTAACCACCTTTTGCTTCTTCTTAGTCTTTACTTTCTGTAATTTTATGGGTTTGTGGTTTAGTGTTATTAATATGTTCTCAAAGCTTTTTATTTCTACACTCATACTAAAGCTTCCATCCTGGGCTTGTGCCATCAAAACCAAGAAACCAGGCTTGGCTGACCAACAAAATATGCTAGAATTCCTGATATCGTCTCCAGTCCATCCGCCGGTTCCATACTGTCTACACCCTGAGAATGGGCTCCTTTTATCAGGCACTGGAGATGGATCCTCCCCAGAGAACCAAGCTGATTATATCACCACGCGCTTGGAGGCCTGCAGCCAAGTGAGGAAACTTGAAATATAATTTGCGCAAATAATAAGACAATGTCAGCAGGGATCTAAGCATTTAGTATTTATCACCATACAGAGAAGGGCACGTTGTGCTTCTTCATACAATATCACCTAACACAGAGGCAAATAATTGTAGCAAATTTTATAGAGTTATTTCTAGATAATTTACCATTAATTCCTTTAGTCTGATTCCATCTCTGTGTGTTTTTGTAGGACGGTACCTTTGTGCCAGTGACATTGTTTCATACAGTACCTGTGGAGCATTTGAGACAGGCACCGCTGCTGGTCCATGTCTATGGTGCTTATGGCAGAGATCTTAACATGGAGTTCTACCCAGAGAAAAAAGTGATGCTGGAGCAGGGCTGGGCTCTGGCCTACTGCCATGTCAGGTATGATATCACTCCTCTAGGAAGCTAACCAAACCCCATGGGCTGAAAAAGTTGTTCGCTGACGAGAGACATGCTTTATATGACCAAAACCTTTACCTACATTGTTTTAGGGAAATGACAGACAAGTCATTGTCATCATAGGGGGCAAGTGAAATATGTAATTCAAACTTTGTGCTCCCCATGAGTTGAAGTAAACTTGTTCTTTGCTTTTACACTCTGTAGAGGTGGAGGGGAGCGTGGCCTTTCTTGGCACAGACAAGCCTGCGTGGGAGGGAAGCAGAGAGGAGTTGAGGACCTCCAAGCCTGTCTCCATCACCTTTTCTCCTTAGGAGTCTCCTCTCCTTCTCTCACCGCTCTTACAGCCTGCAGTGCTGGGGCTGTCCCAGTGGGAGCTCTGTGCAACAGACACCCACTATTGATGCGGGCTGTCACCCTGCAGGTAAGAGATTAAATCATTGGAGGTTTTGTGCTTAAACCCTGAACCATACAACATTGTTGTTAAATTTACCAAAATGTTGAATATTCTTGACTGAGTCTTTCTATACCGTAGTTACTTGTAGTAAAAATGTGACCTAAACACTTCCAAAACCACACCTTTTCCTGTTTTCAGGCTCCGTTTCTGGATGTGTTAGGGACTATAGAGGATCACAGCCTGCCTCTAACTTTAGAGGATAGAGATGAATGGGGGGACCCAGTGGGAAACCCAGAACACAGACATATCATCACCTCCTACTGTCCCCTTCACAACATCACTCCTCAGGTATAGAGAGAAAAACACAATATAAAAATAAAATGCAGCTGTATTTTTTTAACTGGCTTAACAGAAAATAGTATTTTTGTTTGTGTTACCACTTGATGTAATGTTTTGCTTTATACATGTGTTTACATGCGCACATACGTGTTTCAGTCACCTCAATCATAGTTGAATGCTGATCAAATGCATTGACGGATGCTTTGAGCAGGTAACAAACTGCAGGTAAACATGCTTTCTGGGACTCAGTCGTACCTGTAGGTGGACCAGGTTGGTGTATTTGATGTCAAATTTCCCATGCAATAAAAATTTTCCTGTACCTAATGCGAGGTAACAGACATCTAATTCAGCCAAAGCTGAAACCCAGTTTTAAATTCTCCTGGCTAACATTTTGGTCCAGAGCCATTATTCAAAACAGCTCTAGTTTAATTAGTGCTTTTCAGCCAGTTTTTGAAAACAACTAATGACATCTATTATAGGATGTTTTGGTTTAATTCCATGAAACACTGTAGGGACACATTGAGGGCCATTGAAAATTAATACCTTTGGTAAGCATCATAATGTAAACTACAGTATGCAATTTAAAATGCTTGTGTATGTCTGTGTGTGGCTGTGTTTGTGTGATACAGCATTACCCATCGATGCTGCTGACAGCCTACAGTGGTGACAACGTGGTTCCTCTGGCAGGCATCCTTAAATACACTGAACAACTAAAGAAAGCTGTTCATACACACTTCAGCATGAAGCCAAAGTCAGGTACTCTAGTCATTTCTCCAAGTATGCAGCCATGCATATTATTGTGTGTTTGAGTACCTCATTCTATGGGGGTGTGCATTTGTCTTTGTGTGCAGCATACATTGTCCTTGTCCTTTTAGGAGTAATTTCTGCATGATCAGAGGTTTTAATAGCATGGGGTCATCCCCCAATAGTAGTGTCAGTGTGCATGTTGGGAGAGGTAGCAGTAGCAAATGCATGGCTGTCTGTGAGGGGAAGTGCTAACAGCATTTAAGTTCATGACCAAAATGTAGCATAGGTCACCTTGTAGTAAAGCTTGCCTCTGTGTATACATGCGTTTTGTGTGTGTGTCTGTTAGTGTGCGTATGTGTGTGTCAGCTAATTGCTCTCATTTCCCCCCGACAGGCTCTTTCTCCCTCTCACTTATAATCTTCCTTCACCACGTTGGTGGTACTCCTTATTTACACCCCTCTCTCTCTCGCACTGCCTCCTCTGCTCCTGTTTCAAATGCACACATTATCTCTCTCCGTTACCCTCGCTCACTTTTCTGTTGTTCACACATACACCAGGCAGCTTAAGTGTCTGTGTATGTGTGTGTGTGTGTGTGTGTGTGTGTGTGTGTGTGTGTGTGTGTGTGTGTGTGTGTGCGTGTGCGTGTGTGCGTGTATATGTCTCCCTAATCTGTCTCTCTCTGTTCTCCGGAGTCTTTGATAAAGTGCTGATGGCATAGACACATCCAGGCGGGTGGGCAGGCCCATTAGCATGGTAAAGAGATAGTGTATCAGAGCAAGAGATTAGACGCCACAGACTGGGAGCTGTCAAGGTCAAGACCGCACTTGTGAAACAGTCCATACCACAGAGACGGGGAGGGGGGATAATATGGAGGAGGGGAGGCAGGGGGATATCAGATGGGAGGATAAATGAGTGAAAGCAAAGACAGAAGACTGAAAAAGATGATTGGGGGGGGGGGAATGGACAGAGAAGGGGAGCAGAGAAAAGAACATTTTAAAGAAAATTTTAAGTATTGTCTTCTGCCCTTACTTGGCTCTTGAATCTCTTTGTGTACTTTTAATTTTAGAGTGTAAACCAGCACCAAACATAGCTCTGAATATCCAACCTGGAGCAAATCACCTTGGACCAGAAGACTTTGAGCTAATGCTGGAGGAGGTAAATTAATTTTCCTGAAGCTAAAACCTTCTTGAAAAGATTGATGTTTTTATTTTGCAGTCTTTTTAAGGACAAATTGATCTGCAAATTGGACACAAATATTTTCTGGTATGAGACATTTTTACTTGCTGAAAATTATGAGTGGCTCTTAATGTCCCATCAGAATGCACACCAATTCTGAGACATGAAATATTAGTATGCAATATACTATTTGTCTCACAGCTTTAAAATTGAGCTATAAAGTCAGTTAAATCAAGGAGGCCTTTTACCTGTAGATGTGATTTTGTTTATTACAAATGCACCATGATGTCATGTACGTGTGTGATAAGCAGCCAAATCTGAGAAAGCCTTCTTAATATATAATCTATAATTGGCCTTATGAATGTAAAAGTTTGAGTTTCAGCACTTGGATGGGTGATGACAGATACATACTGTTTGTTTGGTTTTTATTCCATAACAAAGGAAGCCCTCGAGCTTGCATTTCTGTACATGGAGCTAGGCCTGGACCCTCCTCGGCCTCAACGCAAGCGGAGAAGATAGCGAGGCTATGAAGAAGCAGTCGGGCATGAAAAACAGAGCATCTTCCATCACAGCAACTAGACAGACTGGTGCCCAAATCTAATAATAATAACAGCAATTACACTTTCAAAGATAAGAAAAAACTACATTGTAGAGGAAACACCAGAGAAAAATCTTAATGCTTTGATTGTTTCCATAATACAGCAGTTATTGGATACTCATCTCCATTTTTACTGACATTTATAAAGTATGCCTATGGTCTCCAAATAGCAAGCCTTCTCAGAGATGTAGCACTCTTCAGGATGGTTGGGATTAAACCGAGTGTTGGTGGAGTACTGAATCACCAAACCCTCTCCTACTTCTGTCTGGATGCGAGACTTTGGAAGCACTTTGCCATCATTGGCTTTGTTGGTGCTCATCAGCACCTTCAACTCATCTGGCAGCTCACGAACAGAGGAGAGATCTGTGATAGCTGATTCTTTACCAAAGTTAACCACTATGAGGAAAGCTCGCTTAAGTCCATCAAGCTCTCTGATGTAAGAGAAGACATTGGCATCATCGTGGACGTAGCAGAACCATCCACGGTTAAGGGGGAGCTCTGATTGACGCAGGGTGTTCAGGAAGCGGTACTGAGCCAGAACAGAACCATCATCTTTCATCTGGGCCTGGGAATAAAGGAATGGGAGGAGGACAGATGAACCATAGAAAGATACACATAAGAAAACGATCTTTCTTCAAAGTTGAACATTAGAAAAACAGATCTATACCTCCACGTTGACCGTTTCATAATCGGGGTGTAGTGGCAACCAGGTGAGATTTGTTTTATCATTAAAACCTGCGTTCATGTTAGCATTCCACTGCAATGGAGATCGCTGAGGGTCTCGACTGGCACTCTGCAGCGAAAGCAGAGGAATCATATTGGTATATTTGCTCATGTATACAGTCGCAAGTGTATTAGATACAACAAGACTGCAAAAATGTCCTTTAAAGTAAAGACATTTATGTTGTTATATTTATGTTTATTTATTGTTATTTTTAAAATGACATTAAACTGGTTATTTTTAAGGACCTCTCACAGAGATGTGTGACAGTGAGGGTTTAAAGGTTTCTTCAGTGTGTGCACAGTACTGACTGTATTGTATTTGCCGGCTGGGTCTTGTATCTGACTTGCTGTCACGTTAATGTTCTCCATGCCGATCTCCTCGCCGTAGTAGGTGGTGGCTGTGCCTGGAAGGGTCAGCAGCAGCATGTTGATGGCACGAACATAGAGTTGACCAGCACTGGAAGAAATCCGAGTCCTGTCATGGTTTCCAACCTGATAACAGTGTAGGTAAGAGAAAAACAAGACAGCGGGTTGAATAAGAAATTAGGAAGTAAGGAGGTGGGCTGAAAGGGATGGGTTAGGTCATTCAGGAAAGAGATATGCACACATATTTGTTTTCTTAATATGTGTTAGGTGCTAAAGTCTGGAGATGGACATAAAGTAAAAAGGCTATACTTTTGAGCCTAATCAATAGTAATTACAGAAAATAAACATGCTTAATTTACTTTTACTCAGCTACTAATTATTTAGCTTTACAGGAGGGTTTTTGTATTGACAAATTTAATTTAATTGCCTAGTGTTTGTCAAACTATCACTGCAAAGGGGTTGATGATTAACAAACACATAAACCGACCTGTGGTTAGAAAGATACGACAGCAGAAGCATGATCTCAGGCAGACAGTCTACTAAGGATGACTCGACAGTTCATTCTTATGAATGCTGCTGACACATTCCTTAATCTGGTGATTTCAGCATGTTATGTGCCACATTATGCAGGACATGACACTACTGATCCTGTGGTTTTTACCATTGTAAAAAGCGAGGAAATAAATATATAAATATGAGTTTAAGAACTCACCACCCAGTTGGGCCATTTTCCTTTGGGCATGTTGCCCATCCAGAGGTGGACCAGATGCTTAGCCCATACTCCACTGGTGTTTTGGGGTAGATCCAGCAGGTAAAAGTTAAAGGGGAAGTCACCTTCCTTTTCCAGCTTGGTGCCATAGTACATCATGGTCTTGTACACCTCTTCATAATCGTATGACTCTATTACCATGAATCTGCAGCACAGGAGGAATTTATTTTGCATGTGATATGACACAGAAACCACAATGACTTGTGTCAGGATATTGTCTATTAGCTGATTTTGTTTATCCTACTATTTGAAATAATTAAAAAAAAATCTGGGCTCAATTCCTTATTCTAGATTTCAAGTTGCTTTTATTAGCATATTTAATGAAATAGTTTGGTTTGAACATTAGTGCATTGTATAAGCAAAAGGTCTTTAATATTAAGGATGTTTGTGACATGATAATTACAGGTAGTAATAATTAAGTAGGCGAGTGCATTACAAGTTTATCTGTTCTGCCATAGTAATATTGAATGCACTTAATCACTTTCCTACCTGTATCTGCCAGGCTCTTGACTGTAGATGTCCATCTGTGCTCTAAACTCCCTCAGTATGTCATGCAAGCCCACCTGACTGGTGGTGTAGTCACTGTGGAGATCCCACTCTGTAGTTACCAACTCCTGGATAGAAATATGTAAAAGGTTATGTAGTGATTATGCAATTTTAGTATAGCTTAGCTACTTTCAGGCTGTGTGCTGGAGTTAGAGTTTGTATTTTCTATGAGCAAAGTTTGCTGAGTGAGAAACTGTGGATTAAGAAAATTTCTGCTAATTCTTCACAGTTTTTATTTTTGTAACTGTCCAAATAAAATGGGCGAGAAAGGCAAAGGAAGAAAAAACATTCTGTTAAGTTCTAATTATGGAGGCGCTGAGGAAATCTGACTCACTGGACAACTATTGGCGTTACCAGAGTGTAAAGCATTGGGTTTACAGATTTAAGGGAATCGGCCATAGACCTGCACAGAGACAGTGATGTCACAGTTCTAAAATTACACCTAATGTGCATGTCTTTTTTGAAAGATAATCTCAAGCCATTAAGCTGGCCTAATGTCAGGCAAGTGAACCATTCAGCCAACAGCAACCACAGCATAAACCACTAAAGCAATAATGTAGAGGCAGATGGTTTCTGATTCATATTTAGCTGAATCACATCTCAGGGTGTGATAAAATTCTTAATATGCCTATAAACTTTTAGATATCTTTCTCAATTGCAGAATTGTAGTTCCAGTGGTTTGTAAAAATGCGTTACTGTTTCTAAGATGGCAAAGAGTTGTTTGGTTTAAAAATTACCTCATGGTTAAACATAATCAGATTGTAAAAATGTAACTTAACTGCAAATCTGTGGGTATAAATTCTCAGTCATCAGTGAGTAAAAGAGTCCCAGTGTTATGGTTTTACCCTGCAGTCGTAAGTAAACTCCTAATGACTTGCTAATCCACCAAAATATGCTCCTTTGCTTCTAATCTTTCCTCTGTGAGAAATATCTTCAGCCTCTTTGACCTTAATTCAGCATGTATCACGAACCCTTTGAGTTTCACAAACAGTGTGTTCTTCACATGACTATGAAGCTGACATTTAAGCTAGAGATAAATAATCAGTGATACATCATACACAGTGTGTACAGTCCCACTCAGCTTTTGATTATTTTTATTCTACTAGCAACAAGGGAAAGTTCTTCTTCAGTGAAGCTGCTTCTGCACACAGTGCTGCTTTCATGGATCAGATCGTTAAATTTTGGACTCTGACATTTCAGATAATTACATAAGTCAATAAAATCAAATTATGACTGCATAACTCTAAGTTACAGCTTTGATTCTTAGAACTGTTAAGTTCATCCACCACCTTTATCTGAGCAACGATGCACAGTTCTTGTCATTTAACCCCAAATTTGTTGAGCATTTTCCTTTTTCAACTTACTGCAGAACAAAGAACCTTATAGATGAAGTAGATATATTTAAAGGTTTTTCACCATAAAATGCTTTTTGCCTGTCAAAGATTTTATTGGCATAACAGATATCATCTATCAGTTTCACATCAAAAGCTATTTATCTTGGGTTATAAAGTTATATCACATGTTGATGAAGTGCCAGTGAGTAAACACATGGGATTGCTTTAGCCAAAACGTGGCTCTGGTTTTCTTTTTCCACAGTGGTGGCTGTCGGGCAAAGTGAGCCCAGACTTAGGGGTAAATCAACCTGGTGGTTAATCTTTTACCAAAACAAATGCATAATCTTAAAATTGATTTTGCATCATAACAAATCCCAACTTAAAAATTCTTGAAAGTCCTAGCGCTTTTATGTCAGAGGAAAATGGCCCGACTGCTTTGAGCGGATATGAATGCAACAGTGACTCAAAAAAAACATCATCACAAATAAGGTATGCATAAGAGCGTCTCTGAATACCTAAAAACTTGAACCCTGAAGCAGATGAGCTACAGCAGCAGAAGACCACGCTGGTTGTCACTCCTGTAAACTGAGGCTACAATTCACATGAAAGCATGGATCTATCATGACTTTTATCAAAGGTTCAGGCTAGTGGTGGTGGTGTAATGTTGTTGGAGATATATTTTCTGAGTGTTATTTCATCTATTGATGGCTGCTTCTAGCAGGATAGCACACAATGTCACAAGGTTTAGATCAAACTTGTACATGACAATGAGTTTACTGTACTGTCATAAAAGTAGTGCAAATGAATGTGTTCTTGTGAAAAGACTCAAAATCATTTAATCACAACTGTCACTAAACAACTGCTACACCTTCACCTGTTACACCCACTCTGTCACTATTAAAAATGAAAATGTCAGCTATTTGACCGTCTTTGTCAAGTCAGTGTGTGAGCAGATGGCAGCTAGCACAAAGCCAGCAGGTTTTGTTGTCTGACACGAGCGGCGCCCATTAGTGACGAGTCATTTTAGCTGAACTCAGCAAAACCAATGAGGTTAGATGTGTAGTTTAACACTCACGGGTGGTTTGTTTGGATCAACCTGTGGTTCATCCCTCATGTGTGGAGCCTCCAGCATGTGCTTCACTGCATCCATTCTGAAGCCATCCACTCCCTTATCCAGCCAGAAATGAATAATATCCTAAAATTGAGAAAAAGAAATGCATATAGAGCAATTAAGCTAGCATCTACATTATGTGTGAAAAGGCTGCAGAAAGATAAAATCATTTAACTATAGCAAAGACAGTTGAGTAGAAATAATGTTTATGTACAGCCCATTATTGCTTATGTTGTACTTTGCGCTGTGTGCAGCCACAATTAAAAACATATAGGTTAACTGGTACAAGTTAATGTATAATCAGTGTGTCACACATTACTGTTAAAGGTGGACAGAGGACACAAGAATGATAATACAGTGAAAGACAGAACAGATGAAGAAAACACATGATTTTAGCGCATGCATCACTGAATTTACTTTAAGAAATGAGTCAGTACCTGAGCGCGTGTGTGTGTGTGTGTGTGTCTGTGTGTCTCACTGCATGTTCCAGTAATCTTACAATCATCTCATTGATGACATCTGGGTTTCTGAAGTTCAGGTCTGGTTGCTCCTTGAGAAACTGGTGGAGGTAGCACTGCCCTCTAACTTCATCGTATGTCCATGATGAGTTCCCAAAGATACTCACCTGAGTGCAAGATGGGAAACAAATCTGATATAAATTCCAGTACATTGCACCTGTTTAGTACTATGAACTTGGTGAAGGTTCAGTGAAAATGTGAAGAAGACAAAATCATAGACCAGCTAGAAAAGAACAGAACAAGCACCAACCCAGTTATTAGGCTTCGGTCCGTCTGGTTTGCAGTCAGTCCACACGTAATAATCCTCATAGTGAGGATCTCTAGTCCGGCTCAAGTTGAACCAGCGGTGTCGATCACTGGTATGATTGGGAATGAAATCCATGATTAGCCTCAAACCTGGTGGAAATGGAGACAGGTATTTGTGTGTCAGACATGCAGCCTGCTATAAAAAACACTCATACCCCCCCAAAATCACCTTCTAGCTTCACATTTTCACATAAACAAGGGTATTCAAAGTGCACACCTTTGCTGTGCATTGTTGCCAGGAGTTCCTCAAAGTCCTTCATGGTTCCAAAGAGTGGATCAATATCACGGAAGTCCTCCACATCATACCCAAAGTCTTTCATGGGAGAACGGTAGAAAGGGCTGATCCAAATTGACTTGATGTTAAGGTATTCAAAGTGGTCCAGCTTCTCCTTGATGCCTGTCAGACGGGAGATACAGGATCTACTGTAACCACTCGGTGCTGAAATTCAGTCCTAATAGAATGAAGGACTATGGATAGGAAAAGAGTACTGAAAGCATGCATTAGTAATTTTTTTTATAGGAAATAATGCAATATAATGAGAGCACTGTCATTTCCCTCTAAAAAGCATCTGCATATTTAATATTATAAATGAGCCATTGAAAACAACCAAATGCAGTTTTACCATTCCCTTTGTATAGTTTAGTATTATTATTATTAATGGTTAAATAAAGTTAATAATTTACTTTTGTATAAGTGACCAAACATAAGAAATTGATAAGAGCAGCTGTTAGATTGACAGAGTGAAAAATCTACCAGGACATTGTGGATTTACAAGAATTTGGCAAAGTATACACCATCTCAGAAAGGGTGCTACGTTGTTTAAAAAAATGGAGCCTCAAGAGTTCATAGAAGGCTTTAACTGGCAAAAAAAAAAATCACAGCGATTTTGCAGGATTTCAATAGTAGGCTACTCTATAAGTATAATCTATAAGAGTATATGAGGAAGTATTTATAATATGGCCTAAAGGTGTTAAAAGTACAGTAGTTTGAAATGCACAATATAATATGGAAATGCTCTAAGTGACTCAAAAGTGTAACAGTATTTGCCTTCCACTGTGGGAAGCGGAGCGTCATTGGTGTCGTGTATAAGAACACCTGTTTTAATGAAAATCTTCGAACAGTCGTTATCAGAACTTGCAGTAGTGCCGCGGGTGTCTTACCTTTGAGGTCTCCCACCCCATCCCCGTCGGAGTCTTTGAAGGACCGGGGGTAAATCTGGTACACCGGGGAGGCCTGCCACCAGCTCAGGCACTTCGGAGAAAGCGCGATCACCGCGATGGTGACCGCCACCAGAGCCAGGGTGCAGCACACCGTTAGCCAGAACAGGATCTCTCGGGGCACTCGGTACCGGGCCTTAGAGGAGTACAGCACCAGCACCTCCTTAGGCATCCCGGCGTACGGTTTGATCTGCGTGTACTCATCTCGCGCGTCCGAGAGCCGCTTCACGCCGATGGAGTCCCGCTTCTCCTCGCTGTCGGAGACGCTGATGTTGTCCCTCGCTGCTGGCCCGTCTCCGTCTGCATCCTTGTAACCCGGGTTTCTGGTGCACTCCCCGAGCTCCACGCTGTCGGAGTCTTTTCTATAACTCATGTTGTTTGTTAAAACGAACCGTGTCGGGTTGTGTAGCTCGCCTCAAGAACAATGAGTGACTCGGAGACCGCACATTAAAGATAATACAGTCAGAGGGTCATAGTACACGGAGTAGAGCCTGTCTCTGACACACCTGTGGAATGTGGGAAAGTGGAGAGTTGATGGGACTGGTTACAGATTAGCATTTTTTCAGTACACAGTATTAACCCGTTTTGCCCCACTGGCAACAATTGTTGCCAAAGTTTATCACTGTCATTTTCGACTCACAATAAAAAATCTCAAAGGTACTAATGCAACTTTTTCCACTTATATGCTAGTAGACAACTTAGACAAAGGTTTTGATTTTTAAAAAATCGTTTCCAAGTGCTTCCTATCGCATGACATCATCTGCTTCCCGCTCTTTCTGGCTGAAGACATGGCGGATGCAAATCATCCTGGAAAGAGGTAATTTTCATAAATTTCTTATGACTTTCCCCCCAAACATATTTATAATTATTTAATCATTCAAGTCTCTAGAGTAACCCTCCCCAAAAAAATTGTACCTAGGATAAATATTTTTTTGTTCATGGGCTTATTTCTGTGAGTGGCAACAAAAGTTGCCAGTGGGCACATAGCATGTCGCTAACTAAAGGAAAACACTGTCTGCAGGATTGCTCCTAATTTACTTATTTAAAATTGTAGAATGATGTACAATGGCTCATTTTAGTCCTTTTAGAATAATTCCTAGCTAAATAAATTCACAGGTATTCAAGGCCTCTGTGTATAGGATTTTTATACATTACCATACATCATTTTCTTGCTAGCTAAAATTCGCTTGCTAGCTAACATGTATGTTGTCCTTTCCTTAGGTACACCGTAGCAGAGATCCTGGCCATGCTGCAGGACTCTGAAACTGTGGCGGACATCACAGTTGTGCCTGAGTCAGAAATGCACGCACATGACACAGACTGTGACAGTGACCAATCTGATGATGAGGCCACTGGTGACCATAACCGCCTCCCATCAAGAATACTCAAAGGTGAAGGCTTTCTACCTAATTCGGACATGCAGCTGCCAAATCCCCGATGATGATCCTGGGTGCTCATCCTCAGTGAGTCAGACAGAGACTAGAAAGGTCAGTGGCACAAATGAAAAGGTGACCAGTCAGATTGTTGGGCCCATGCTCCACAAAACTAAGAACCAAGGAAGGCATGGGTGCAAACAGTTTATTAGAGGGAAGCCTATTCGTTTTGGGTATAAAATATGGAGCTTAGCATCCTCCTCCGGGTTTGTCCATCAGATGGAGCCATATGTAGGAAGCCACACACATCTGGTGGAAACTGGACTTGGTCAGGGTCCAAGTGTGGTTCTTGGCCTGGCAGAGAAAGCTGAAGTGCCACCTGGAGTCAAGTTTTACCACGACAACCTCTTCACAACCCTGTCCCTGGTGGATGAGATGACCCTGAGAGGCTATGGCAGCTGTGGCACGATGCGACAAACTCAGCTCCATAACGTTCCCTTCACAGCACCCCAGACCTTCAAGAAGACACCCAGAGGAGATGCTGAGTATCTGGTTGAGGCAGAGAAGCTGATTGTAAGGTGGAATGACAACAGCGTGGTCACCGTGGTGTCGAACATGGAGAGGGAGTTCACGAAACTGAGGCGAAGAGATGGAATAAACAGAAGCGGACTATGGACAAGGTCAGACAGCCCAAGTGTATCCAGGACTACACACACACACATGGAGGAGTGGACCTGCATGACCAGTTTGTCAGCCGCTACAGAGTCAAGATCCGGTCCAAGAAGTGGTGGTGGCCATGCTTCAGCTGGGCCCTGAACAGTGCCATGGTGAACAGCTGGTGCTATTACAGGTACACAAGGCTGTATGTTATTTAGTGATATCACAATCGAGTTGGTGATGTTTGACTCGAGGTCATCGCTAGTGCTCTTCGCCCGACAAGAGCAACAGTGATGATATCCAGACCAACATCACAAACTCAAGTGTGATATTGCTTTTACAGAACATTCTACATATGGGGCATGACGTTGTAGAAAGGATGAAACGATGCACATTCATGCATCTATCATGCTTGTTTTGTCATTCATTTAGGTCCTGGAAAAGCGGGAGAAGGATCTCCTCTCCTTCCAGAGGCTGGTAGCCCAGACCCTCCTCCCGCGCCATGGAACAAAGCCAAGTAGGCAGGGCAGAAGATCTTCAATGGCGGTGGCGATAACTGATGCCACCAGGTTTGATAATTTGAACCACTGGCCCTGCAACACTGGTAGCAGGTACAAGCGATGCAAGAACTGGGCGGCGGACGCACATCATTTGCGTGTGGAAAGTGTGATGTGCCACTACATGTGGAGTGCTTCAAGAAGTACCACACTGAGTAGAACATGCATGAAAGATGATGGAATGTATGGGAAGAAATATGTTATATATGTATATATGTTTTAGAGGTTCTAAGAAAAAAATGTTTGAGTTTTTGATTATAAAAAATTGAGAATAAAGAAATCAGTTCAAATTGTTTGATGTTTTGAATTTTATACAGGGGAACCTGAGGCTCCACCTTTTGTTATTATTTATTATGACTATATTATTATTTTGTTCTTATTATATTATTATTATTACTTCTCTATTATTATTATTAGGTGACATTTGACCTAGTGACAAGTTGTGACTACTGGCAACAATTGTTGCCAGTCATAAAAATGCTATTTTCTTCAAAAAAAAGTACAAAATGGAAAAAATAAATACATAACATGATTCAGAGGGACTCAACTGATAAAATGATATGCCTTACAACTCTGAAAAAAATCTGGGCACAAACGGGTTAACTACGACTGAGACATCAGTTACTTCAAATGTAACCTTCCAAACCAAACAAAAGCACCGAGGCGCAAGTTGCCTTTTAACATTGTAGGCGATAAAGATGCACCTGAACTAAATGTGTTTCCTATTTTGGGATTTGTGAACTTTCAAAACCTTTATCTGTCTTTATTTTTTACACATTTATCATGTAGAAGGATGTACTGCTGAAATTGCACTTGTTTATCTTATATTATCTCAGGGATTTAATGTGTACTTAAACTTCTTAACGCTGGCAGAAATCTGACTTTGTTCTAACAAGTGTATATTTGGTGTGATCACCTTTATTTATTTATTTATTTTTTTAACACAGCCTCTCTTAGATAAGCATTTTTGTAATTTTTTAAAGAAGTCTTTAGGAATGGTTGACCAGGCTTCTTAACTGTACTGGCAGTGTGTTTTTGGTGACCTCTATCCCCTGACCCCTCCATACAGATTAAAGACCAAACTGAAAACCTTTGGAACTGGTCTCAGTTCCTACAAGTTTATGAACTGTTGTCGAGAGAAGAAGGGATGCTAAAAATGTATAAACATTTTGGGGACTTTTTTTTAATGCTACATTTTTTCATTTTAAGCATTTGATGTTTTCTATTTTCCCTTGTGAAGAAAATACATTTAAGATTTACAAATGATAGAATTCCTTTTCAATTTGCACTTTACAGTATCTCAGATTTCTAGGAATCGATCTTCTGTTATTATTGCCACCGATTTACCATCTTGTGACTTATGATAAATTACAAAAAAAGAACCCTTGACACATTTGTGTGCCTGTGTCAGTCTTTCAATCTTAATGTTAGACTCGCTGCTCTCTTTTCTGACCTATATGGTAACTTATTCTTGTACAAAACGCCCTCTTGCTTGCTTCAACAATGTGTTGATTAACATTTTTCACAGCTCACAGATCCTAAACTGAAAAAAATATACATAAAATACAGCTTTGCTGTTGTGCTGAACTTTAATTGCATACATAATAATAGCTGATATTTCAAACTAAAACTGCAAAAAGCATAGCTGTTTAAACCTTTCAGTCTTTTATTGACATTTATGTTCATCATTTGGTCTTTCAACATTATAAAGCACGCTGGACGAAGGGACGGTGCACAAAGGTGATGATTTTCTGATGTTTTAGGAGCTAAAACAATGTCCTGAAAAAAACCCCCTGGAATTTCTACTTGTATATGAAGAGTGACCACAAACATGTCTATGCTAAAAAGCCCACAGGGAATGTAAACCTTCAACCCGGCCCAAAAATAACTGACAGGTTCAGGAGACCAAATGCTTGTAAAATTCTCTTTACTCAACAGAACGTTAAATCATAGCAACAAGTCAGGGTCAAATTATCCAGGCATTGCCAAACTTTCAAAGTCTCCTTTATCTTATGTCTTCCCACATAAGTTCTGACATTATATTCCACAATCAGAATAATGATCAAGTATATACTTTTTTTTTTTTTTTTTTTAAACAAAGGAAGCCAAGGTAGCTTGTTCTGCCATTAAATGACCGATGAGGAGAGAATGTGATGCTGCAGTGCTGCTTGTATTCAGTCCATGCAGTGGAATCA
This sequence comes from Oreochromis aureus, assembly GCF_013358895.1. NCBI lineage: Eukaryota > Metazoa > Chordata > Actinopteri > Cichliformes > Cichlidae > Oreochromis > Oreochromis aureus. The sequence goes on along the minus strand of NC_052954.1, from coordinate 24,911,205 downwards.
GTGTGAGTAATGAAGAATTACATTCAGAAAAATAAATGTCTCTGTCCTTCCCTCCCTTAAATTCTCTCCAAGCCCAGTGTCTGATATAGCTTAAACAAAAACCTAAACTGAAGACCGTGTTCAGTGTGGTAAAAGCTTGCACAATGTTAAAAAGTATGCGAATATGAGATATGACAATGTCCACAATGGGAATGGTGGGAAACATGTGGTTTAGGGTTTTAAAGTAAGGGAAATCTAATTTGTACGTTAAGTCCCTAAAAGTGAATTAATATCCTCATTTGTGCTCCAGTTCATCTACAGGTTGTTCCTCTATCACTGCCTTTCCTCTCCAACATTGTGTTTCACCACACTGAACATTGTCCACATTATCACCCACCCGCCCACCCAGTGCATATCACACGCAAATTACACTCCTTCCTCAATCACAAAACATGCACCAATAGGAGATACCACCCCTCCCACTCCCTCCACCACAAAGAAAAGTTATATCATTGCAATAAAACAACTGTAACTGCAAAAGAACTACACATTCAAGTACCTATTTGTCATATGGCACCAAGAGCAAGTGTACCACAATAACATTAACCAGCCAGCAATCTCTGTCAGGTGTATTCTCTTCCAATACTGCCACTTCAGAAAGCACATTACATGCCATTAAATGATTCTGTATTTATAGCATATTTTAACCCCATCTAAATACTACACACACACATAGACAATGCATGTGTGTGCACACTGTAAAAGACTTGAGTTTTTTCCTGACAAATATCCATTTCTAAAGCTTCCATCACTTTTTTAGTGCTTAGGTTAACACAAAAGACTCCTGGTAAACCCAAATCCAACCTAAATCAGCAACTGTCCTGTGCCTTCAAGGTAAAGTCAATGAAGGTGGTTGTGGGAAAAGAGGGGAAAAAAGAAAAAGGACACCAATTCAGTGACTGTGAATTTAACTCTCAGTGTAGAACCCCTTCTCCTCTGCCTACAGTGTCCCTCCTTTGACTTCATACAGTGAATAGCCAAAACCCAAGTCTCCCAATATGTTGTAAAAGGTATGTTTCAGGTTCCTCTTGTTGTTTTCTTTATCCATTTGTAACAGGACCACAGCAATAGTAATTAAAAAAAAAGTATACCAAAAAAAAGCATATATTTAAGGTAATAAATGTTTACAATCTAAACCAAAAAAAAAAAGGTATTTTTTGTTTTTTCTTCTTTTTTTAATATATATACACACACAGGATATCAGAGAGATAGAAAAAGGCAAGCTGTAGCATGAGCAGGATTGTGTGTGCGCATGTGTTAAGGATGAGGGGGCGGTTGGAATTCCTTTACCCCAAACCCTGTCTTTGGAACGCTGCTGTGTGGGAACGGTGTGTGCAGCATCATGGGGTTTTTTATTGGGTGGGGAGGTGTTTCCCCCCCTTCTTTTTTTTTTTTTTTTTCGACATTAGGCCGCAATGAATACCATGGCTGGGAATTTAAGTGACAACAAACAAATCAAAATATTTCTGTCTATATAGATATCTCTCTATATATATTTTTTATATTTATGAATTTCATATACAGTTTCTATCTTTCTATAATATCTTCAACAACAGCAGGCTCAAAAGCTTATGATTCTGGCATTGTCTGCAAATGCAAAATGAGAGCCGAGTCTCTTCTGCCCTATGAAGAGGCAGAGAAACTGAAGTTAAAACAAAAATTTTTTTTAAAAATAAGGCAGACAGAAGGGAAGAGTGACAAATCAAGTGACAATATCCTGAAAGAGATGAGCAGACAGAAAGTAAGCAGACGTGCAAGAAGAGTCGCTATCACGCTCAAGTTTAATGTATTTGCAGCTGGGCAAACCAGTCCACGTCCCATTTAAGTCTGGACATAATATCCAGGAGCCAAACTGGGATTTGGTGCCAAAAAGTCTCTCACATAAGTGCTCCCCTTATGGTCAGGTGTGGATTCTCAGGCTTTCAGACCCTGAATTTGAGGCTTTAACCTCAAGGTCTTTGGATAGTGATTCATTTAGTTATTTTTATTACATTTCTGTGAGTTCTGTAAGGTGATCTCCAGTGAGCCATGTCCATTGGTAAGTGAAGTGTTGGCCCCTGTTTGTGTACCAGTAATGCCCAGATCCTGAACTGGACAGTGTAGCTTAAGGTGTGTAGTTGAGTTGCAGGCTTGTGTGGTCGATCAACTCCCCGTCAGATGCAAGAAAAAGTTCACACTTCCAAAGAAATAATGCCACAAACCACTTTAAGCCTTCTCAGTGTTTACAATGAATCCACTAGTGGTTGGTTTTGGTCGTGGCTGGCTGGCGAGTTGTGAGGTCCTCCCTTCTCTCTCTCTCTCTCTGGTCTAAGCAAGGCACCACAGAACCCTAAAAGATTCAGACCTGTGTCCTGTCTCTGCAAATCCACAAAAAAACAAAAAAAAACAAACAAACAAACAAACAAACACACAAGGGGCAAGAGAAACTGTGCTTGTTGGCCTCTCCTCCTCGCTCTGTTTATATTGTAGATTCAGTTCTTGAGTCAGAACATGAACGCAGTGTCCCCCCCCTCCCCCCTCCATTTTTTTTCTATTAAAAAAAAAAGAAAAAAAAAAAAAGAGAGAAAAACAGTTTTGCAGTCCTCCACATTAGGTGTTTTTAAAACCAAGATTTCAGCTTCAGTTATTCTCAGTGTGGGAAAAAAAAGAATTACAGAAAAAATTAAAAGGTGACAATGAATGTAATCTCATGTGGTATAGTGGTCCTGTATTTTCGATCAGGCAGTTGCACTGGACAGCTACCAGTGGTACTCCAATTCCGCTCCACTCTGCAAAAGGAAAGGAGGGAGAGGAGAAAACAGGGAAGACAAGAAGAGTAAAATAGAGGAAGAAGAAATAAGAGAAAAGTCAGGAAACAAAGGAAGGAGAAGAAGGGTGGGGAGAAAAAAAAAAAAAAGACACTTTTTATAAAAAGCAAAAAAAACAAACAAAAACTAAACAAAACATTTTAAAAGTGAAACTCAAGGATTTATTCCCCCAAACCCAGACCTGAAGGTCAGTTTTCCTTACGACCAACACAACTCAACAAAGAAACAACACAATATATTTACAATGCTGTTACAACAGCAGCGTGAGGCAGTAAACATCTTCAACCTCGGTCTCCGGAGTCTTTCTTTAACATATTCCAACAAAACAACTGCAAGGCCTTCCGTCTTATTTCGAGGAGGGACACAGAAACAAAGACTGTTGTATAGTTGCGTGCAGCTGCTGAAAGACTGAGTGAGACAGCGATGCATGCGTGTAGGAACAGTGCATGCGTGTTTGTATGCCTGTGACGTGAGAGGGGGGGGACGGACAGGACTAGAAACACCTTTATCATTCATCCTCATCAGACCTCGACAATCATGTCTGCAGACGTCCACATGAACACGCCTTAAACTCTAAATGGACCTCCACATGCAGGACAGCAGATCAGAGAAGGGAGTAGAGACAGATGAAGGTGTAACAGGGAGGATTTGTGTAGCAGGTCACCACTTACATGCCTGTAAGAATGTGTGTTTGTACACATGTGTGCATGTGTGGTTGTATGCATGTGTGTAGATGAGGGGTTGGAAAAGGGGGAGGTGGGGGTGTAACAGTTATATATGTGATCACTTACCAAATGAAACAGGAGGGCTGCGTTAATCAGAGGGTGAACACACAGTTAGACAATAGATACATCCCTTGTCAATGTTTGTGTGACTACAGGTGCGTACCTTACTACACACCATGTGCAAAATATGTTTAAATGAAGGGTGCAACCAGCACTAATTGAGCTACTATGACATGCTTCTTTCCAGCAGCTGTAGAGGACGGCTTAGCCACTTAATGTAGACAAAGAAACCTGCCAAGGTTAAACTAGGATGGCTCTATTTGACAATGTTATGACAAGCAGCCTTGTTTCTTTCTCCTAACACCTAGCAGGTGGTAGCACTCAAAACTTTTCGTTACAGTGTACAGTCACACACAGAACCTACCCACTGTGGTTTTAAGGGGCGCCGATATCCGTTTCATGTGTGGATTTCTTTTCCATGATTATGTGTACACAAAGCAAACAATCACAGTACCTCTAACTCATTACAGAAAATCCAAGACAACACCATGAGGCAAATATCACATCCAGCTAACAGGACACACACACCCACACCACACAAGACCCCTTAATATGCAGGTAGAGCTCTTTAAGGACACTGCAGTGCTTATCATTCTAAACAATACAATAGTGGCCTCAATCTCAGTGTGAGATTCTCTCACAGACACAAAACTTATCAATCCTTTAAAAACATTTACATACATACATTAACACATGCAGTACTGTAAGCCATTTACTGCAACAGGGGTCTCAAACATAAGGCCCGGGGGCCAAAATTGCACCGACACAGACTCCAATCCGGCCCACTGGACCGCTATGATAAATGTGAAGGAAGACATAAATTTTGGACTTTTAACTATATTTTCATGAATTTAACAGACCCTCCAATGGCCATTCGTACTATACCAAAAGTAATTAAGTGGCAAGTAAATAGTGAAAACAATCAAAAATTTCTCTCTTTTAAAAAAAAATAATAAATGGGTCCACAAAAAAGAAAAAGAAATCAGTGAATTGTGCAGTTAACTTCTTTATGTATATTTGATCCCCTTTTTTCATGTCGTGATTGTCAAAGGACATGTTTGTGTGAAATATGCATGCAGGTAACAACAGCTGCAAAATCCAAGATTTAAAATTCCATATTTTCCATCTCTGTAGAAAACACTGAATCCTTGGACAAAACTTGGAGTGCAACCATTTCATAAGCACTCAAACAGTTTACCCTTAATAATAATGATAATAATTATAAAAATAGAGAAACAGGCCTATATTCGAAAGAGGACAACAATAACAATACTGTTTATATAAGCTGATTGTTTTTCCTCCTCTATGGTTATAATGAGCTTATGTGTTGTAACCTGCAAATGTAAATGCAGGTTAAAAACCTGGCTCAACAAGTGCCTTGGCACTGTCCATTACCTCAAAGAACATGAAGCTGCTAGTTAGAAAAGAACACCTGGACATTTTTTAAACTTTCCATTAAACATTAGTGAAAAGCTTATTATAGCAATCCACCTCAAGTAAACTGGACCCATTATGTTCATTTCAGCCCTAGTAGAAGCTTTGCATGATTCAGTTCAAAACAATCTTTATTTTTCTTACACTGGTGCTTCATACCTCAGTTTATCTAGGGTGTGAAAATAGCCATCTTAGCTACCATCCCGTCAGAATTCCACAAACAGAATCTAAATCAGTCACCAAGTTTAGTCAATAAATTGAACAGCCTGTGTGTGCTGTTGGTGCCTTTATTATCTGACAAATAACACAGCTTGGTGTCTTGTGCAGTACAATCCGTGTGTTTGTCCTTCAGTGTTGTTTACTCATACCCTAGTATTTTATTAGTCTATTATTTAGCACTAATTAGCAGTAGTGTGTGTATTGCACCAGTGGAGTCTACAAACTGTCAACTAAGTTTGCCAGTTGCTAGCTTAGTACACACCCTTATTGTCCAAAAAGGTCACTTCTGCCTCCAACACCAAAGTTGTGGTAGCCAAAATGCTTACACTGAAGAATTTAAAATGCAGAGTTCGAAACTAAATTATCCATTGCTATCTTTCATATACAGTCTATGGTTGTAAAAAAAAAAAAAAAAAATCAGAGTAACAAAGGGTGTCTGTCTTTACTGGCAAATAAAAATTAGTCAATATTTTCCTTGGGACATAATTTTGGATTCCATTTTTTATGCACATGATGTATAAAACAGCATCTACATATGTCACTTACAAAAGGCGAATATGAGGACACAAATTTTAAAATGCTGACTAAAGTGGAAAACTTCTGCCAGTAGAAAAAGCAGAAGGTAATGTAATGAGTTAAACAGCACTGTCAAAGTCACTGCACAGTATCTCCTGTCACTGTCACTTACAACCACTACAACATTTGAAAACCAGGCTTACAGGGGAAACTCTTTTATTAAACATTAAACTTGAAAGCTTTAAAAGGTGGATGTTTTTCTTTTCTATTTGTTGTTAGTATTTGCCTTTATCTGCTATTATTTTATTGTAGATTTACTACCTCATTCAGTATGTGAATGGGTGTCAGTATGAGAGCGTGAATGTCTGTGTTCATATTGGCAAATTTAAAAAAAATTCAAATTACACATAAAGACACTAAAGCTGAAGGATGCAGAGCAAAATCTACCATTCAGCAGCAAAGTAAATTTAGAAATGTACATTCACATATCACATTCTCATGCTCAAACATGGGAAAACTTCTCATACCAGTGTCAGATAACTGCACTTAAAAGCCTAACTAAAGAGTCTTCATACACTTTTCTGATAGGATAAAGAAAGCTCCGAGCGGTGGAGGCAAATAAAATAAATGATTTAAAAAAAAGCCTATTTGAAGCAGATAACCTGAAAATGAATATCTTCACTTGCAACTTCATAGTTCCACTCAAACATTTCCTGACAAAGCTGTATCATCTTGCACCATGCGTAGAGAAAAACAGCATTTAACATAACTGAAAGGGGATGGGCTCAAAGCCACATCTTAAGTCAGTAATTTTATACTTTGTCTATAAATCACCAGCTTAGGCCACCACATGAGATGAATCAACATAAGATTAACAAAAGAAGATCTCCCACTGGTATTTCATGGGAATATGTTACACAGAGCATACACACTTACTCTGTGACTACATAATTAGCTGATCAACTGTTAATTTAAATGTACAACTACAGCCAACTAAGTGCATTTAAAGTCATACGTTAAAGAAACTTGAGACATAGGACAGCTGAAATTCAAATTTGCCATGTGCCCTCAACATTTTCAGCATTTTATGTCTAAATGGTCAAAGACAAAGCACTTATGTTTCATATATACTGATACTTACTCCATCCTCCTCCCTGTATGGGTTCAGACGGTTGTATACTGCTTCAATAACACTGCGTCTGCAAGAGGAACACAGATACAAAAAAATTTCATAAGGTATTGGTTAGAGCCATCAATCGAAGCTACAAGACAGTGGAGGACTAAGTAGAGTAAAGGTGTAGCTGTTAAAAATAAATCAAATTTGTAACATTTCTATAATTACCACTGTCTGAGCACATAATGAAGTATTATAGATGTTTAACACTTTCATATTTTAATCATTTTTTTTAATAAATGTCAAATGGTGCTTACTTGCTGGCAAGACCACCCCCTGGTGGCAGAGGGGGCATGCCGCTGTCAGTGGACAGGTTTCTCATCACTGTTACCAGATCCGGAAACCCCTCCTCCCCTGGCCGAGACAGCATCTCTAAAACAGCACCAGACATGTTGTTACACAAGTCGGTATTAAAAGAGCTGATGATAGCCATGAACGTCTGTGCAAAGACAGAGGAGGGAGAGCAGAACAGCAGAAGGACAGAGACCAAAAATGTGACGAATGAGGAGAAAGGAAGTGAAGATGGAAAACATACAAGTCAATTTGTGGAAGCCAGTGTGTCTCTGAAACGAGGAGAGGGAGAAAGATGGTGACAGAAAGAGGCCTGCAACTGAGTTGGGAGTGGCATAGGGCCAAGATAATGTTCCGCCAGAGAATTCCTCCCTCTCTGTTTTGTTCTATTCCCTCTCTCCTCTGTCTTCCAGTATTAGACAGTACCCTAAGCCAAGCATCTAGCCTGCTTTACACAAACACTGTTTGAACTTCTGAACTGTACCTTCAAAAGTGGAATGATTTTGACCCATTTTAGAGTGCTTTTCAGCCAACATGAACTTACTTTATAACATGAAATAATTACCTGTATTTTAATCTCCATTTCAGAGTCTTACGGTTGATATTAAGGCCTTTTTTTTAAACATTTTATTTCAAGATGACACTGGTATCAGACAGGTAAAAACAAAATGAATCCTTAAAGTTTTTAAGTTATTCCTCAGAGCTAAAAAAATGTATTTCTTAAGTGACCGGTATCTCAAACAGCACATAGCGAGCGAAGAGAGCTGACCAGAAAGGCTGCGCTGTGTTCAAAGGGTCTCGTGCTCCCAGAGACAAAAAAAAATAATAATAATAATAATAATAATAATGATATGGGTTGAAATTAGAAAGAAGAAAGGGGCAACGAGTACAGGAAAGGAGAAGGAAATTCATTCCAACAAGACAGTGAATGTTTGAGTGAAGGAAGGGAGGAGAGGAGCGAAGAGGGAATAAAGAGGGGAGATGCTCGCTGAAGTGGAAAAAGAGGTCATGATGGTGTCATTCTTCTGCTGTGAGCCTGAGCAAATTTGGCTGAAGGTTAGACAATAGCAAGTAGCAAGGTCAATCGAGGGAATATACAGATATGATGCACAGTTTCAGCTGAAATAAGATGGGTGTAAATATAGGCAAAAAACTTTACATATAAAGAAAGGTTATCAATAAATCCCCAGCTGTCCATTTTTCCCCCAGTACCCTATTTAAATTAAAATTGTGTGTGTAGAATTCATTCCCGCAAAGACTATTAATACATAGACATTTTTTCTTCATTCAGCCACTCTCACCTTCAACTCGAGACTCCAGGTAACTGTTGAGCTCAGTGTCTTTCCTCACAGCTTCCTCCGATACTTTGGGAGCGTTGGGCAAACACACTAACACAACACTCATGTTATCCCGACTCCCCTAAGATGGACCAGAGGACAGACAAATAAAGAAAGAGAAGAAAGAGCAGGTTAAAAGAAGATGTTGTATAGCTTTAATTTTTCATAGGGAATAAGTGACTGAATAACCTGCACTGTAACTCAGAGCCAAGTAGAACATGATTCTATCAAAAACATACAGTAAATAAGCAATAAAATACATTTTTCCCCCATCTATTATTTATTGAATTCAAGCAGATAACAGCTGCTGGTCAGGATTAAGGAGTAACCTGCAAGACTTGAAGCCATCTTTCAAGCATTTTGTACTTCAAAGCTCTGTACTTCATTCTTTTCATTTTTTGTCCTGTTTTCAAGACTGCCAAAACAATTTTTCTGTCTCCTTTTTTTAGTAAGGGAAAGTTTACTGAGCCATTAAAGCTGTTACAAATAGCTCTTGTTCAACAAAATAAAACATTCTCTAAAACTTTCTTCATCATATAGTGTTCTTCTATGGCAGGAAATTCAAATGGACATCTTGCTGACAAAATTTTCTACACATGTACATCTCCATAAGTCAAAAGAAAGCAGAGGATGTCACAGCAAAATATACAAATGATAAACTCCAAAACAAATAAGTACATACCTTGTGCAGACAGGTATCCACCACTTCATTGCAGACTTTCTCCAGATCATCACAGATCTCAAGCCTCGATTTCACAAACTCGCACAACTCCTCATTGGACATAACGTCCCAGATTCCATCACACGCCAAAATCACAAACTGATCCTGTTCCGGGGCACGAACCATCACAAACACCTCTGGTTCAGGGCTAACCAGCTGCTCTGTGGGACCCTTACCATCCACACACTTGTAATCATAGTCCCCCAAGGCCCTTGATACAGCCAGTGACCCATTAACCCTTTGAATCATCACTGAACCGCCAGCATTCTGGATGCGCTCTCTCTCACGTGGGTTGCAAGGCTTGTGGTCAAGTGTGGAGAAGCACACCTGTGCATTGCGGTAGAGAACTGCTCGAGAATCCCCACAGTTAATGAAGAAGAAATGATCAGGTGACAGAAGAATTCCCACTGCTGTAGAGCCACTGCGGTCCATGCCATTTCGAAGGTCGGAGAAGCTGCGCATGTGCTCATCTATTTTCAGGAAGCCTGTCCGGATGCCGGTTTTCACAGCCTCCACTGCAGGCGGAACTGGTGCTGGAGCGTTGGAGCCATCTGATCCAGACTGAGAGCCTTGTGTGTTTCCAGCCCCTAAGCTAGCGGTGATTATGTGCTCAAGAAGATGCTTGGAGCAGTAATTGGCAACTTTAGAGCCTGCGTGGCCATCGTACACAGCAAAAAAGGACCAGTCAGTCATACCAGGGGCTGGAAGCCCCAACACAGCTGTATGAGCATCCTCCATCTCCACCCGCCAGCCCTGCATGGAGCTTAGCCCATAGCGCAGGCCATTGCCCTCGCCATGTGAGTTGTACTTCTCCGTTTTGGGCTTGTCCAGGAACGCACCCATGGCTCTGCCCTGAGAGACCCACTGCTAGCTGTTGGAGAGGAAAATAAAAAGAAACAAGGGACAGAGAAAGAAAATCAGACAATGAAACAGTACTGAACAGTTAATTATGTCTCTACTATGCTGGCGGATTACAATACAGAGTCTAAATTATTCACTGCCAAGACTGTGTTTGGTAGATTTCAGGAAAAGTGCAGAAAATGCTGTTTCAAGTAAAGCACATAACTTATCACTGTTCATAATGTGTTCTCAATCTCTACTAGATTTATAGTAGCATTGTGTGAAAGTTGCTTGCTGACGCTGCATTCAGTTTATATACACAACAGCATTTGGGTAGTCAAAAAAAAAAAAAAAAAAAAATGATATTCAGATATTCATTCACACTAAAATTAATATTGAATTAGATACTCATTTGGAACAACACTGATACAAACAGTGACTTTGGTGCCTCGTCCAGCAGATGCATACCTTCACACAGCACCACTTCACGCAGACAGGCACCCACCTCCTCCTCTCATTAACAGCAAAAGTAGTTCATAACATTCATAACACTGAGCAACACTTTAGGAGGAATTTAAAGGGGTCAGTAAAGTTCCTGTTAGAACAACAATAAAGTGTTAAAGAGTTAAAAACGTTAACCTGACTGGCACAGATTTTAACATTAGCCGTTTAACCATTAGCAATTACCCGACGGCCACATTAGCCCCCTGTTATCATTAATAAAGTAACTTTTCTACTTTTACAAAAATTGATTAAAATTTGTTCAATTCCATTTTGTTTCAGCCAGCTGTGTTGTCAGTTTTAAAATGCAGGTAGTGACCAATTAAATCTTGTACAGTAATCAGCTTTTTTGATCTCTTCTTTATTTTATCATAAACCATACCACACTTTATCAAAAGCTTGTTTTAGCTTTAGCATACTGTTCTTCTTCTACAATAATTAAATTATTTAGATGTGTGAGGTACTCTGTTGTACCCTGTTATATTACCTATATTTTACCATCACGATCTCAAATGAAATTATGTGAATTTGTGAAGCAAATAGAATCTCTAAACTAAATCTTAAATACTTTTTTGTTAAATCTAACTTGTACTTGGGAAATTAGTTGAAAATTAACAGCTTAACATTTTTCAAGAAACTACCTCTTCGCCATTACATTTTCCCTTGGGTATCAAAAGCAGTATGGAGTCTTTTACTGAGTATCGGTTTCGAGTTTTGAAATTCCAGTATGGCAACAACCCTAATAAACATCAATACATGAAAAATACAGACAGACTCATTCCAAACCATCCATGAGAGATTTGTATTAGAAATACCTTAACTTATAACTGTCATACCCACCGTTAATTTTTGGGAAAAACTAATTAGACAAAATTAAAAGTAATCTTCATGATTACTAATGATATTAAGGAAAGGTGCCACACAGCAAGAAGGTCCTGAGTTCAATTCCACCATCAGGCCGGGGTCTTTCTGTGTGGAGTTTGCATGTTCTCCCCATGTTTGCGTGGGTTCCCTCCGGGTACTCCGGCTTCCTCCCACCGTCCAAAGACATGCAGTTTGAGGGGATAGGTTAATTGGATAATCCAAATTGTCACTAGGTGTGAATGTGTGAGTGAATGTGAGCGTGAATGGTTGTCTGTCCCTGTGTGTTGGCCCTGCGACAGACTGGCGACCTGTCCAGGGTGTACCCCGCCTCTCGCCCTATGACAGCTGGGATAGGCTCCAGCGCCCCCCCGCGACCCTGGAAAGGATAAGTGGAAGCGAATGGATGGATGGATGGATTAAGGAAAGGTTGTAGAAATCGTAAAGGAATGTATAAAGATTTGCATAATATAACTAGGGGAGGATGAATAGTGTTCTCTTGTAATATATTCATGATTTTGAAATGTTACCATTTTTTTGGTATCTACCCATCTTTGACTGCTTTACAGTCATCTCCTCTTCCAACTAATGCTGGGTGGAAAAAAGTTATTTAGAAGATTTTTTTCCCCCTATTAGACAGTATAGATAGACATACCTATTTAGGTGAAATTATTAAAAAAAAAAAAACATCTCATCAACTTATTTTAATCACTTATCAGAGTTCAGTTTCATGCCTGAGAATCTACAGTGCACAGAATGTCTTCTCAGCCAATATAAACAGCTTACAAATCTCATATGACTTTGTTATGTTCTGAAAACACAAAGCCTACAAATACCCCCACAGATATTTAAGGAAAATATTTAACTTTTGGGTTGCTGGAACTTTTTTTCTGTGTTTCTTATACTTTCTATCTAAGGCTTAAGGAACATATCAACTGTTTCTTATTTCTTATTGGTGATCACTGCACATCACATCCACAAATAGCAGCTCCTTTGATTTATCCTTAAAGAGACTGAGAAGAAACTTTAAAAGCTTCTCTGGGTAGTCAGGACTGCCTTCAAAAAGCATTAACAAACTCCACAGAGTGTTCAAGAGGATGCGTTATCTATCAATAACTGCACCTGCATTAGCTAAATGCACAGCAGCATTACACTGCTGGATAGCAGAGAGAAATTCTCTATCCAGTATGTTTATTGGTTATGCAATGTGAGAACATTAACTTTTACAGTCTTATTGATTGTCACACTGCTTAATGGAATCTTAGCCACGGAAATTGCACAATAACCCATACCTTATATCTGAAAATATCAATAAATGCTACTTACAAGTAAGTTGTAGGCATACTTAAAGGATGCTGTCTGTTAATGTACATGTGGAAAGAGCTAAAAGGTTCCTCTCAAAAAATAAAAATAGATAAGTGCCCACTATTTTGCTATTAACTTATGATTTAAAGTCAAATGTAAAAACACAGATTTCATCAACAAAGTAACACATATGAATGCTAACTAGACATAGATAAAGGGGACTCAGTGAGTGAGTCACCCTCATCTACATATGAAGCATTTAGACCGCCTTGTGTACTCATCTTTCCCCCACCTAACTAAAAGAACAGAAAGACTTCAAAGGCAATAATATCCCGCTACACTGTCAGGCTGACAGCATGCACCTCACTCACACATCACACTTTATCTATATTATGCCGTTTAACTGCTGGAAGCTAAAACTGTACTTGAAATTAACATTTGATTAATTGAACAGCCCTACTGTGTGTCAAAGTAGCGCACAATCAAATAGTTTGATTCTGTGGGAATTTTTTTTTGGAATGCATAATAATCAAATGTGATTTTTGAGCAATTTTGACAGCACTACAATCAAGTAACAGTTTGAGCTGTGCAATGGCAGGTGTATCTCATTTCATTTTTATAACTAAAGCTCCAGTCCTACTGGCCTAGAAATTTGCCCGTAACATCTCAAAAACACATATTCCCCAACCAACTGCAAGTGGCTGCTGGCTGACGCAAGGTGAAATTAGTTGGCAAGATATATATGGCGTTGGGTGACACATTCGCACATGCGCAGACTTTTTGATGGGCGGGGGCAATGTAATCATGCACGGACTGATTTGCGTGTTTACAATACAGAAGAAGTTCGTGGTCATCACGATTTTAACGCTCTCACCCATCTGGAGCGCAGAATGAACAAAATTTGGACAAACTGCCGAAATGCATTGACAGTGACATTTCAGGGATTTTGACTCAGTCTGCGCTCCACATGGTTCATTGTTAATCGCGTTAGTCGTGATGTCAGCGCGTTAACGCTGACAGCACTAAAAAATATATAAATCCGCCAATTTGGGATTTCTTTGGCTTTAAACCAGATGAAAGAGGTAAACCTAAGGATGTAATCAAAGCGGTGTCCCACTTGTGCAGACGTGTAGTGCGAGCAAAGTACTCAAACATGACTAACTTGCATGAGAATGTACGTGTCCACCATCCAGCTGAGTATGCTAGGCTATCATTATTAGCAAACTTACTCATGGGCAAATAAATAAATTAAATAAATAAATCGCCCTTGTAAAAACTATCAATGATAGGCTCTGCCTATTGTCGATCGTCAATATATTCGTCCAAATGCCCAACCCTAAAGCATACCCATAAGAAGCCAGCAAAGTACACCCCAGAGTAAAACAGCCACAAGATCCCTTCTTTGTTATTATCAAGGGTTTGGGTTTTTAAATTATGTATGATGATAAACTTTTGAAATTAAGAAAATACTTTTTTTTTCCCCTCTTCAAACTTCTGCTTTCTATAATGAGTGAAGGGAGTTAGAATTTCTAACTAACCGAATTAACCAGTCCAATCTGTTTTTTACTTTTAATAAGGAATCCTTTTTTAAAAGAATTCTTTTTTATCTTCTGATATTTAAGACATAAATAATGCTTATCCAAGTTTCTCCCTCTTTACTTTGCCAATGGTTTGTTATCAAAGCGTTTGATGTGACTTCCAAAATCTAGATGATATTCAACAGGTGCATGACAGACAAACACACTTGGTCACTGATCACATATCAAAGGGATGAAAAGCATCAGTAGTCCAGACCACTTGAATTATTACCTTGACGACAAATGCATTCACACACAATACTGAGCAGATATCAAAGCAATTTCCACAATCACCAAATAACATTATTTGCCCTCACCTATGCTGCAACTACATACACATCACATGTGTACCATACCTGGCTTAAAGTGGGCCTTTAGCATTTGGCTGCTTACATAGGTAAAGCAGAGTCTGTATTCCAGAGTCTGTATTCAAACTTAAAAAAATAGATTTTTTTTGGCATATGATACACATTCAAGTTTGAACCACTTAAAAAAAAAAAAAAAAAAAAAGTAAATTAAAACTATTTTTATTACAGTCCTGATAATTGCCCTTTGGTTAAAGGCCAAAATCTTTGGAATTTGCCAATGATTTTGGGCACTGGTGTTCATTAAAAATAAATACCAGCATAGGTAATTTGTACGCCACAGACTGATGTCACCCAAAGTCTGATGTCTCCATGGCTACTCAGGCTTGGAGTGGCAGCTGAGTGGTTGTCATAGCAACAGTGGTAGTGGTCAGACATAACTGCACATGAACTGCCACATGTATGTCTGTCTGAACATTCATGTAATCCATCAAGGTGACCAAAACACAGAGGCGGAATTTGCTCTGATTTACTAGGCCAAAATATTTTTCCCCCACTGGTTTCTGTTTGAGGCGCCCCAGAAAAACCACCACTCTCAGCTTCAGGCAAGGAGGATAGCTTTAACAAGTTAACTCAATTTAACAGTCAGCTGCTGATAGGATCCACGCAGGGTGAGATTAGCTCGTCAAATGCAGACCACAGGCTTAACACAGTGAACTATTACTAATGTCTTACAGCTCTCTCTCCTGACTCGATGACATGAAAGGTACAGTGTGTGATATAATGGCCAATCTACCTTTAGAAGTCAGCATCACCTTACTAAACTACTGTACTGTTGTTTTGTGTGGGAAAATGACATGATGATAATATTAGGCTGATAGGAAATGCAGCATGGTAGCAGTGTAGCTTGCTGTAGAGGTGTTGTACCATGCTGAGGAGCTGATGAGGGGAAATTAAGGTAAAAAGTAAAAGCCTGAATGGGATATTAGCACATGACAATATCCCACTGCTGCATCCTGTCTTTCGATGGACACAACTAAAGTAGTGGAGTTAGGAAACAAAAACTTAACCCAACAACTATACTGTCTGTAATGCAACATATTTAGGGGGAGCATGGAGGTCATCAACTTCAAAGCTAACTCAATAAAGGAAACACCTTAGTGCTGCTGAATTAATCTTCTGAACTGACATGGCTGCATTACCACCTCAAAAGTAACCATTGGCCATATTTCTTTCCCAAAGTATTCACTTTTCTTTTTAATCTTATTTGTGTTCAGATTTAAATTCCTATCCTCTACCTGGAGAAATTTGCTATATGTTGTATGAACTAAGTAAAATCCATTCTAATAGAATAGAATAGAATAGAATAGAATGCCTTTATCGTAACCATACGGTTGTACAATGAGATCTGAGATCTGAAGACTGACAGTAGTTCCAGGGCATCATGAATTGAACTTTTGCAAATTACGTTCATGTTTGGAGAGGAAGATTATTCAGGGTATGCCAACAACTTGTGACTGATAAGTTGTTAAATGTCTGTCACTGTCAGATTTACCAAAATATCAAGATGGCAATGGCAAATAGTTGAAGCTTGAGGCATCATAATTTAACTTCACTAATCAGTGGGTAACTTCAAGAAAGCTATGACCTCCTTAGATCACAATACCAAAAACAAATTATAAAACACATATAGCTAGTCAATATTAAAAAAAACTGAGCTGTGACTGTTATAGTTTAAGTCTACAATTGAGTCCATCTCTGAAGAGAAAATCCACAACATACAGACATGTAAATGCTCAGTTTCTACTAATGTGCTTATATTGCCTTTTAGCCATGAATCATCTTTTTGCTAGTACCCATTAGCCACATCCACATTTAATGATTTTATAAAGAAGGCAGTGAACAGCTGGTATAACACACTGTTCTCAGTTATGATTAAAAAGAAAAAACAACTTTACCTCAACCTTGACTTTTTTTCTTTTTTTTTTAAACAAATTTGACAAGTGGAACACAGATCCCCCTCTCTTTGATGACTCATCTTTGAAGCTGTCAATTTCCCAGAACAAGTGTTCTTTGAACAGATGATGGGGATGTCAGTCCAGACCAAAGAGGTTGAAAGTACATGTGTCATGTCATACTGGACTGCAAGTGGTTTCTCTGCAATATACTGTGCTGTGAAAAAGTGTTTGCCCCCCCTCTTCCTGATTTCTTATTTTTGCATTTTTGTCTCACACCTTTCAGATCATCAAACTTATAATATTAGACAAAGATAACCCGGTTAAATACAATGATGATTCTATTTATTAAGGAAAAAAAAAAATACTGAGACCTACCTGACCCTATGTGTGAAAGTAATTGCCCCCTAAACCTATTAGCTGGTTGTGCCAGCATTGGCACCAATAACTGGCAATGAGGCTTTTGCTGTGGAGGAATTTTGTCCCACTCTTCTTTGCAGAATTGTTTTAATTCAGCGACACCAGAGGGATTCAAGTCTGGGCTTTAGCTAGGCGACATCAAAACCTATATTTTCTCTTTGGTTTTTTTGAGACGTTCAGAGGTGGACTTGCTGGTGTGTTTTGGATCATTGTCCACATCCTGAAGCAACAAACAACCCCAGAAGTCGCTTTCTTATTGTTGAATCATGATCTCTGACTTTACAGAGTGAGTAAAGTGAGCTGCAATTCTGTTCTGGGTTATTTTGTGACCTCCTTGATGAGACACTGATGTGCACTTGGAGTAATTTTGGTCGAAAGCCACTGGGAATCTTCACCACTGTTTAAAGTTTTCTCCATTTGTGGATAATGGCTGCTAGGTTCCCAGAGTTTTAGAAAGGGCTTTGAAGCACTTTCCAGACTGACAGATGTCAGTGAGTTTGTTTTTCTGCTGTTTATTGAGTTTCTTTAGATCGTACCATGATGTGTTGCCTTTTGAGCTCTTTTAGCCTACTTCACTTTGTCAGACAGGTTCTATTTAAGTGGTTTCTTGATTCAACAGGTCTGGCAGTAATCAGGCCTAGGTGTGGCTATTTGAAATTGAACTCCGCTTTCCCCCAAAAAATTGGTTAATCACAGTTACCTTATAATCACTTATTTTTTTCCACATATGCCAGGTATGTTTTGTTAGTTTTGTTTTTTTTTTTAAACATAATAATTTATTTTAAAAGTAATATATTTCCTCAGGTTAGCTTTGTCTAATATTAAAATTTGTCTCATGATCTGAAACATGTAAATGTGAAAAATGGGTTAAAAAAAATTAAGAAATCAGAAAGGGAGCAAATACTTTTGCATTGCACTGTATATATATGTACCTCTGTTTTCTCATCATTTCTCAACTCTAAGAAGTGGCGAAATGATGAGGGACTATAAACAAGTATAAACGAGTATTTAAGCATGCACTAAAACCACTTTCAGTTCCTTTGGGATACATTATAAAAGCACGTGCACAGCATTTACATAACCCCACAAGCTGATTCAAGAATCTTAAACAATACTATCACCCTGTTCTGAGACATAAGCACAAACACAAATTAATCTGTCAGTTATTCAAGGCTTGCCACTACATCTGAGCATGCATCTGCGTGTGAACCCTTTCAGTTCACACTAAGACAACCACATGGGTATAGATAAAGGCCTTCGGACAAGCCCATGCACCCAGTGCAGTCATAGGCTAAAAGAGCATGGCTATTGCAGGAGTTCACATCAAGGTGCCAACACAAACATGCCACTGATGCTGCTGCCATTTCTGGAATACACCGTCACACAAACACACTGCCACACACACCAACAACCCAATAAAAGTACCCACAACAAGGCAATAAAACAAGTTAATCCCTGTACTGGAGCTTCATAGGAGCAAATGGGAATCGAAAACATGGACGAGCTTAAAATAAAGCTAGACTCTACTAATTGTTAGTAAACAATACGTCTAAAACAAAAGCTAGCTTTATGCTAATCAGCAACCAGAATAAGCTACACATTAAAACCAGTTCCACGTAACTCGCACCTGTTGCAAATACTCATGAATCAGATTAAAAATAAATTTACTGGAGAAAAACTGTCGACACATGCCATAAGCAAATAAAGACAAACCAAACCTTCTCGGATCACATGGATAGACCCATGGATAATCATTAATCCGCCAGCAGCGTGACGCTGATAACCCATTTGAATATTGACAAGTGCGTGAAACGCTACAATTAATGTGAAAATCACCTGAATGGAGCTCGGGTGTGTTAGTAAGTGTGGCTACACCGGCGTCAACGACAACATCGTACTCTCTGTCCCAATAAATACATATAAATAACGGTACTTTGAGATCCTGAAGTAAAATCAAGCCAATTCTCGATTCTCTTTACCTAAAACAGAGGCCACTTACACTGCTAGCTAACCAGCTAGCGAAGTTCACAGTTGTCAAAGTGTTTGTCTAACGTTACACGTTAGCGGGTCGCTAGCCAGTGTAGATTCGTTGCTCATTCCGAGTACCAAGTGTTACTTACTGCGTATGAAAGGAATCTCTCTCACTCTCACTCTCCCTCTATCAGCCCCTCTTCTCGTGATCACGGTAGATATGCTAAGACACCCAGCCTTGTTGTGATAGGCTTAGCAGTCCTTAATATTAGCCACTTTCGCTTCTCGGCCCCTGTTCGTCAGTTAGCTTTCAGTAAGCTAGCCAGCGTTTCACACGACCAGTTCTCCTTTCAACATGTCTCTGCATCGACGTAAGGCTTTTACATACATGTTTGGCACTGTAAAACCAGGGAGCGCCAAATATATCGCTCTTACTTAGGCTGTCGGTTCAAAAGAAAATACGCTTGGTTCGGCAGGACTTATCTATAATTGAACACCTAGCTAATTTTTGCTAAAGCTAAATGTAAAAAGGTAGATGACGTTCTTTTTCAGCATCCAGTTTTTGGGAGGGGCAAGACTATCGCTCTCTTCTGTGATTGGATAAAAACTGATTCGAAGCTGAGATACGATTGGTCAACTAATGTACCAGTCAATTTGTTTCTCTAAAAACATAAACTGTGAAAATCCAGCTGTTTTCTTTTATTTGCCTTTGGTGAGATTATGTGATTTATAATTTCTCCTCCGTTCATATGCTGTTTTCAGAAGAGAGGTGCCTGTGTGCCATAAATAGCACAGTTCGGAAGTAATTGATAAAAACGGTGCAACGCCCCATTTAGAGGGGCCTGCGTGCCATAAATAGCACAGTTTGGAAGTAATTAATAAAAACAGTGCAACACCCCATTTAGTTGTTGCCAGTTCCATTGCCAAATGAGGACAAATGGAGTAAAGAGAATTAATCCTTTAGTTACAATATTGATGGGACTTACAGAGCTGTGGAAAGTATCAGTGTTACCAGTTACCTAATCACAGCCACAGGTCAAGCAACACATGGCACTCCCCAAAGGCTGTGCCCACCCCTAGCAGGACAGTGCACAACACCGCCCTGCAAAAAGCACTAGGTTCTGACCTGCATACAAACTACCAAGATTGCAAGTCTATGGAGGCTTCTCCTCACAATGCACAAGAACTAAAGGATCTAAACATCCAGTTGCCAAACAGAACACCCATGGGATCTGGAGTCCATACACTAACTGATCCAAACTCTTTTGGCAACATACAGGACATCTTTACGGCATTAGACATGTGGCTTTAATATTGTGGCCAAGTGAGACATTCGTAATTGCACCTTGAGGAAATCTAGGAAGAAATGGACTGAGGATTGTCTTTTAGAACCATAACTCAAATGTGTGAGGCAAAATGGTTACCTAGACTATGGAAATTTACATTCTAAGTAGTAAATTCAGTCATTTGTTACCCACTGTGCTATGGATCACATAGTGAAAGTTTTTTAAATCCACTGCAAATTAATATCACAACAACTTTTTGGGTTGCTAAGTTGTAAAAACTATCTTCCAGTTATCTTCCATGTAAAAAATTATCAGTCTTCAGATTGACGATTCCTCCAAGCCATTAAGTAAATATTAGTAAGAAATTTCCATCAGCAAACATTAGTTACCTCCAGACCTAATGTTCTGAAAACATTAAAGGCAATCAATTCATCAAGCCATGGTTATTAATATTAATAAGCTAGATATAATCATAGACATTATAATATATTATTTGCTTAAGTAAGTAAAGTTTATTTCCCAATAACAAACAGTGAGCAAAGTGTCATGATAGAGGAGGAATTTCTACAATATGGCAACCAAAAAGCTGCTACTACTTACTTAGAGCCACCCATGTTATTCTGCGTATCCAATTCAGGGTTGCAGGATGGGGCTGGAGCCTAATCCTGTTGTCATACAGGGTACACCTTGGACCGTGGCAGGACTAACACAGAGTAATTACTTATAATTCATCTATAAAATATTTGTAAATGAATCAGTCATAAACAAATGACTGTCACTTTGTAGATGTTGCCCCAACGTAAAGTGTAACCACTTTATTTACATACTGTGTAAATAACCATATTCACATATGAAGCTTCTCTTCAACTAAAATAAATGTAAGACCACAGGTAACTACATGATAGCATGATAGAGTGAAAGTTGTTAATATATGTTAATATGCTATAATATAGGTCTATATGCATTGGCGATAATACAGAGTGAAGGTTAACTTTCAGCCTAATTAAATAATAAGTTGAACTTTATTTGTTGAAACAAAATTCCATCCATTATCACGCCCAGTGATTCAAGCGACTAGTTTACCGTGCCTGTGATGGGCGGATGTGTTTTAGGGCGTGCTTGCTGACGAGCCTCAGCCCATTGGGCCCAGCTCTATGAGCCCAAACAGGCATGGTGGCTGTGGAGGGTCTTATTAATTTAAATAAATTGCTGAGTTGCTCTTAGAAGATATTGTTGAGGCAGTGGTGCTTTTATGATGACCTGCAATTAAATTAGTTTGTTCTTATTTAATGTGGAGGTGAATTTAACATTCATTTTCAAATGAAAACATAAACACTCCTTCCTCTCTTTCGCAGTATATACTGTGCTCAACATGACGTCATCACGTTGGTGCCTTTCTGTCTCTCTGTGCATTTCTAAGTTATTGGGAACACTTAAAGTATCCCATCAATAATATATATGACAATTTAGTGAGTATGTCAGAGATTTCCCACTGGCAGCAAAAGTTTTTCCTGTAGTTTATGCAAAATTTTAGAGCAAGTTTAAAATATGCATGTAAGGAAAGCTGGTTTTGGTACTCTGTACTGTGTTACTTATAAACTCAGAATAGGTATACCATCACTAGTCTTCCACAAAAAAAGAAGACAAACAACATGTTTCCAAACAATGTAATCTTATCTTATAAAACAAATTAGTTAAAGAAAATTTGTGCTTAAACAGGACCTTAATCTATCCGAGAGTGATAAGAGGTCTGTTTATTATGTGAAATAATTGTTCATAAGATTTGTAGCAATTTTTTTCAACACAATCCAAATGGAGTAATTTTATTATTATTATTTAATGTTTTCTTGATTCAGCATTATTTAATGTGTTTAAGCTTGTTATTTCATTTCATTTCATTCTGGTTGTGTAAAAATAATAAAGTCAATTAATTAGTTTTAACCAGAAAATTTTACAGTTCAGTTTGGATTTGCAGCCTTATTGGCAAATCTTGTGTTATATCACATCTATTATACAGTGCATTGTACAGTGCATAAGCTGTTAGCTATCCAGCTGCTTATATGTAAATACAAACCCAATTCCAAAAAAGCCTGGAATGACATGTAAAATGTCAATAAAAACAAAATTTAGTGATTTTCAAATCTCATAACTCCACATTTTATTCACAGTAGAACACATAAAGCACATCAAATGTTTAAACTGATATACTTTTTTGATTTCATGGAAAACATTGGCATGTTTTGAATTTGGTGGAAGCAACAAATCTCAAAAAAGTTGGGATGGGGGCAGGAGGTGGCTGGAAAAAAATGCTGGAAAACTAAGTGGAGGAACTGAAGAAACATTTCGCAACTATTTACGTTAAGTGGGAACACATGTAAGTGATCACAAGTAATACCAGTAATATCTGTTTTTTAAAATTGGATATCTCAAAAAAGAGCATCACAAAGAGGCAGAATTTCTCAGAAGTAAAGATGGTCAGAGGGTAACAAGTCTGCAAAAAACTGAGTGTATACATTTCTGGAGAATTTCTGAATAATGTCCCTCAATATAAAAGGGACAAGACCAAAAATCAATATTAGATGTTCATGTTCTTCAGGCAGTCAGGCAGCACTGCATTAAGAACAAGCGTGGAAATCGCAGCATGGGCTCAGTAACACTTCCTCCAATCAAGGTCATTGAATGCAGTTCGTCTTGCCATCTATCAAGCAAAGAAGAAGCCATGGGTGACCATGATCCTGCAATCCTGGCATTTTCTTCAGATCAAGGGACATTCAAATGTTCTGAGGCACAATGGAAAAGTGTTCTGTGGTCAGACAAATCAAAATTTAAATTCTTTTTTGGAAAACATGGACACATCCTCCAGACTAAAGAGGACAGGAACCATCTGGCTTTTTATTAGTGCTCACTTAAAAAGCCCCCACCCCCACCCCCAATTCTGCAATCCAGGTCCTGAATTGGCCTGCAGACAGTTCAGACTTTTCATCGATTAAAAACATTTAATGCATCATGATAGTATGAATACAATAAAAATATGACGAAGAAGACTCATGACTACTAGTCCTATATGAGACCAGAATGGGACAACATTCCTCTCCTTTCAGTTCCCAGATGTTTACAGTCTGCTGTTAACAGAAGCCCATGTTTACCACGGCTACACAGTAGTAAACATAGTCTTGCCCCAACTTTTTTGAGACATGTTACTACCAAATTCAAAATGAGTTAATGTCTTTCTTAGAATGGTACATTTTCTCAGCTTAAACATTTGATACTTTTTCTATTGTGATACGATTCTATTGTGAATAACATTTGAGGTTCGCAAATTATTGTATGTTGTTTTTTATTTAGATTTTACACAGCAACCCAAAATATTGGAATTCAGGTTATATTTTGCACATATCATCCTTCCATCCATCCATCCATCCATCCATCGGGGGTTTAGGTTGAAGGAGGCCACAAGCTGGAGGGTCTTCTTTTCTTTTTTTAATACTGAATCTTCTTTATCATATTTTTTCAGCATGGATCGATTCAGTGTGAGTTAGCTGAGATAACATTGAGTTAAGTGCTGCTTGCATGTATATTGTGAAGGAAAAGAAAACAACTAGCTTTGGCCTTCACTGCTTTCTCTCACCTTGTATGAAATCACCCCATGTGCGATCCTCTCTGCAGAGTGCAGCAATCACGCCTTGCCTTGCTCACCACTCTTCAAACACAAGAGCACTTGAAAAGCTGATTTCCTGCTCCTCAGAGGGAACAGGTTTCTTTTGTCAACCGAGGAGCCAGGTCAAAACAATAATTGCTGGCAAATTGTGCCTGAAAATATACAACGCTCATTTGATTTACATGTCATTTTCATGACTCTCCGCTCCAGTTCTCCTTAACAGCTTGCAATGTTACATTAGGGCCTTATCAAATGTTTATAAGGGCAATCAATTTCTTTTCCTGGATGCACTGTATCAAGTGTCTGGGTTTGTTTGTGTGAGAGAAAAAGAATATACACTGCAACCACACACTCGCCCATACATATTAATGCATGTTATGTGAGGGGTCAAGCTGTTCCCCCTGCTTAATGGGATTATAGACATTAACAAACTCTTTACTAAATGAGAGAGGACCTTTTTCTTTCTCTTTGTCTCTCATCCCCGCTCTATACCATTTCACTCTGTCCTCTCTTTCTCTCTCTCTGATCCCTAATCAGGAAGTAGGCCTAGAAGTGCCTTGGGGCTGAATACGAACGAGCGCAGCTGCCCGGTGCGGATTACTACTACCACACACAGGCTTAACCTCGATGTATAAATTCACACACGCATGCCCGTGTAGTGAAAACAGTGTTCATATGTCATTCGCAAGCATGCCCAGCACTTGCTGACATATGTGTTTTTCAAGCATATGTCATACTGTGAAAGTATCTCACACATGCACGGGAAAGATACACACAGAAACTATTTTGATCACATGCCGATAACGTCCAGTAGCAGACACATGCTTGGACACACCCACAGGTTTTAGTGTATCACAGGAACATGTCCATTCATAGCTTGTATAGTAGTGTTAGAGGGCATGTGCTGCAGCCATATGTTGCCATTAATCATTTGAATCAGCCTTCTTTAAGAAAGATAGAAAGAAAGAAAGGGAACAGATTAGTTAAATGTCAGCATGATAAAAGTTGGTAAACGTATAAGCAGTACTGGACTGTTGCACCTATAGAAAAAAAATAGTAGGCTAGGAGTTTTTTATGTCTTGTAATATATTTATTCTCATATGAAGTACTCATACCACGTATGTGTTTTTTGTGCAAGACACAAGAGAGCTTGTTCAGTTATTTATTTATTTAGTTATATTGTATTTTTTCCATAGGTTAAATGTCTAAAATTCATGCATTTCATACCCCAGTATCCCTATACATTTGTAATATGTAAATGGGTTCATATTTAAGTGTTCAATTTACTCTGTTGTGGAAAACATGGTCCCTGTGTCTTTCTCCAGTTGATTTTGAATATTTTAATTTATGACCTGGGAGATTTCATGTGTTAAAGACTGAGCAGCTATAGCAAAGTGAAATGGCATTAACACCATGCTCAGTGGCAAATCAAAAGCTTGTTCTACAGGAACATTAAGCCACAGATTTACTACCCTGCACAGGTTTAACCTGCCAGTCTGGAACTGAAGCGGAAACCTGCAAACATCAAACTATACTGACCTACAGATCCTCACAATACAGAATCTTCAGTATTTAACTCTACAGAGGTTGACCTGAGTTTGTAAATTAGACCTCTGGGTGAGTTTACTTTCTGTGCTGGGTCATGGATGAAAGAGTGTTATGGAAGTATCACACCTCCATCTAGTGGGAAAAAGAGGTACGGCTAGCGAATACATGCACGAAGGGGTCGAAACGGCACGTTTGGGTTGTGATATAAAATTGATGGTCTCAAAATCTTCTAAAAGGTTGAATGCTCAATCAGTTTCTTGTGCTAAATACCAGGAGAGGCAGGTGGGCATGAATTAAAGAAACTTACTCTAGGGTATGTCTGCACATCATCCTGCCCACCAAAATATTTATGGGCAGCATTAAAATGTATTTTTTCCTGACACAAGTGAGTCATTTTTAAATTACATCTGTATTTGTGTTGATTAGATCAACTGAAATGAACTGGCTTCCAAACCAGCTCATTTTTACAGTTCACTACAGTTATAAAATGTGCACATCTGGGAAAATGTAAAGAATACTTTGTGAGTTTCTGACTGTAACTTGGACAGTGAACGGCATCTAGTGACAAAAATAACCTGAATGGTTATTGAAATGGCAATAAATGGATTGATTTACTGCGTGAGCTGTATGCCAAGGTGACCCGGGGAACTCTGGGTATACATGCAATCTTCGTTTTCTCTGTGTGATCTCTTTTTGACTGATATTGGGGGAAGAGTTCAGCTGGAAGAAATCATTTAACAAAGCAAGGACAATCTTCTCCCTGAGCAGGCAGGAAGAAGGCCACCACCTCTGTGTCTGCGTTCAGTTCATCCTAGTCCTCATCATCTGCCTCAGCTCTTGCTCAGTCTTCATTTCTGCTTGGCCCTGAGCTTGTGGTGTCACGTCAATCACACCCGAGGGAACGCACCAAGGTAGATTTGTTTTGGCTTTAATGAAAGATGCTCTTAAGACGCAAAGTTCAAGGAGAGAACTGGAGGTGGTGGGGGGTGCATAAAAAAAGAGAAGGACTCGTGACATTGATGAGTGGTTGTACTAAGGTGGTGACGTCAGACTTGGGAAGGACCAAGAGTGGGACACAATCTGTTATTTTCTGCCATTCATAATGACCTTTGTCATCTCTATGCTTCATGTCAAGAGAAGCATTCAAGTTGCTGAAGTGTTCTTGTGCAGTGAGATTAAATTTATCTCATCTCCCAGTCCTTACCAGAGGCCTCTTTGGCTGATGCTTTCTAATGACTTTGCTGGAGCAGAATCAGAAGACTTTTCAACAGCAATCAGTTCAGCGTCACTGAATTTGTCACACATGATGTGATTTTATTATATGTAATTTCCTGTATGTCAATATCATATCATCAAAATGGTGAAGACCATTAGAATTAGGTTTCATGCACACTTAAGCATCTGAGACCTGTGCTAAAATTATTCTAAACGAATACCAGGAAGGCTACTAATCTAATCTAGTAAAAAAAATTATATACAAACCAATAAAAGGAAGCTCTCTTTTATTTGATCTAGCGCAGGCTTGTTATTCTGAAACAGTTCGGTAGTAGATAGTAGACACAGTGCAGAAGGCTGAGCCAATCGTAGAGAGGGAGGCTCACCAGCAAAGGGCACACTAATGGGCTCACTAACAAACCAGCAGATATTCTTAATTAAAGATTAAGAAATCTCACAGCCTGACCCACATTTCTTGAGCGTGTGCACGTCTGAATACGTGTGTGTGGCAGCGCTGCACGATCCTATTTTGCCTGTCCTCAGAACGTGTCCATTATTGATGGCATCATTAAAATATGCACAGGGACAAAATAGGTGGTGCAGCGAAGGTTTTTGTGCGATAATATTGTGTTAGTGTGTGTGTGTGTGTTCGCATACATTGGATACAAGGATTCGAGAAAACTTGAAGCAAATTTAAATTAAAATTTAAGTTAAATACTTTTCCTATTTCTTTATGAATACATTCGTAACTTCTAATATTCTCACGAGCAACCAGATCAGCAGCAGTTCAGTGCGCCCTCAACTTTAACTGAATATGAATGCAAGTTTTATCCTTGAATGTTAATCACTGTAAAACTTTGCATATAAGTGTGTAGGTGTTTGTGTGTTTTGTTGTGTCAGGTAAGTGCAGTGTGATCTAACAGCAGCTGACAGGCAGGTTTGAGGCCTCTCTCTAGGGTCCTCCGTGTGTGTTTGTGTGTCTCTGTGTGTATGTGTCCTGCTCTAGTGGTGTGTGCTAATTGGAAGCTCAGCGGGACAGGCAGCAGGTCCTCCGTATCGCCCATGTGCACATGTAGAATCATACTCAGTCTCTTTTTCTCTCTCTCACTCTCTCTGTCTCACACACTAACACACACACACACACACACACACACAGAAATCAACAGCAGTCTGGTCTGTTAGCCTTTCTACATTTAACATGAGTCCAGTCTGCAGCCTCGTCACTTATTCATCCCTCTCCACCTCCTCCTCAGCCACTTCTCGCCTGCTTTAACCTGAAACGACAGCTGCACTGTGGCCAGTGGAGACCTGCCCAGCTCCCCTGTCTCACTGGACATCAGAAAGAAATACCACCAGGTAGCTGGGAAGGCATTTCTAGAGAAGAGAAGAGAAGAGAAGAGAAGAGAAGAGAAGAGAAGAGAAGAGAAGAGAAGAGAAGAGAAGAGAAGAGAAGAGAAGAGAAGAGAAGAGTGTGAGGGATCAATAGTGTACACGAGAAAAGGGTGATGTGCGTGAAAGGGGAGGTCGATGGTTTGCCCACTGGTGTGTGAATGTGTTATTTACCTGGACAGGCTGGGGACCAAAGAAATGAGACATTCACCTTCTCCTGAGAAATCCCCCAACACAGTCTTACATGTAGACATGCATGAGCACATTTATTAATGCACACACAAACACAAGAAGAGGCACATGTGTACAGACTTTAGAGAAAACTAAAAACCAAACACAAAGCAGACTGGAGAAGACCTGAAAAAAGGGGACATCAGATGTGAGGACCAGCGCAAGTCATGTCATGTTTATAAGCACTGTTTACTGCTTTGTGCAATGAACATAAATAATGAATCAAAATATTTTAGCAATCCATAGGGAATGTTTCTCTTTGCTTGAAAATATTTATTTGTATTTCTACAAATCCCAACATAGCTCAATGTCCAAATTCTCTCTGTGCGGTCACATGACTGCATGTGTGTTCATGTGCGGTGTATGTGTGTTGCATGGTTTGGATGTCAGTTTCTTTACAGCATCTCTGACAGCCAGCATATGATCCTGAGACAGCATGACAGCTGTCTTCATGCCCCTCTTAACATACACACGCTCATCTGCCCACCCACCCGCACTGAAACACATAGAAACACACACGTGCACAACACAGCAAATGACAGATTTGCCACCTTGTGACAGACCTGCTGCATCCACCAGCAACCGACAGGCCCAAGGATAGAGAGGTGATTGGGTTGAGGATAATATGGAGGTTGTGTTTAGTGTGACTCGAGGCTAGACAGGAGACAAATACAGGGATGGACAAGACACCAAAGGGCTGGTGGATAGATGGATGGATGCCAGGGGTCAAGAGAAAATCTAAGTGAAGCTAGAAGATGCAGGAAATTAGAAAAGTGGAAGGGAAACACGAGTAATGAGGGAATGAGAGAAACACAGTTTTACAGATGAATTATATAAACTTTTTAGCCAAAATGGCTATTTTTGCTGAGGCTGGAGGGAGCGGACTGTAAACTGAGCTGAAGCACAAACTGCAACAAAGCAAAAAGCTACATAGGGATCGATTTTAATATATAGTAAAATGCCACATCATCATCGACTTCAAAGCAAACTCATTTGTCCAAGGTTGCCCCAGGCCAGTTTTCTTACAGGCAGTTCCAACCCCTAACCCTAGGGGAACAAAGACCCTTAAACTAAAAAGTGCCAAGGATATGCGGTGTGGGGGAGATCAAGGGTGGTGGCATTGTAGTATGCATCGCTGAGGTGCCTCTTTTTGAGTACAATTGTAGGCACCATCCTCCTCACTGCACCCTAATCTTATGAGACAAGCCTGACATTCCACACCATATAGCAGAGACGTCTCTGGCTTTCATACATATGTGCTCAGACAAACATATGCAGAAGACGCAGAGCTTAAGGAAACAACAACACAGACAAAAGTGACAGATTGTTAGGGTTAAAGCAGAAAGCAAACATTACCTATTAGTTTGCTTTCCTTGTTGATCTTTCCATCTTTTCCTGCTCACCAATTCCATGTCACGGCTGAGAGAACCCGCGTCTCCACCGTCGATGACAGGCGTGTTGTTGAAATCAGCGTTGCGTTATTCATTTACATGCTTGTTTCTTTGCATTTTGCTGTTCTTCTGCTACTCACACAGTCCTCCAGCGTTGGCACAGCAATCTGCGAAATTCAAAAACTTGATATGTCACATGACAGCGATGAGAAAGTAAAGTCACACAAAGGCTCAAGCAAAGTAAAATATCCAGACTTTGTCATTGTGTTGTAAAGCTATGATGAATATAAAAAGTAGCTTTTACTTGTCAGCATACAGACAAGTTATTTTTAAACTTGAGATGCAGAGGTTACTGATTTAATACTTCTACCTTCACAAAGCCTATAAACATGTGCTTCACACAGAGAACCTTGTGTTGTGCTTGAGGGCGGTCTCACCGTCGGCCTTTTCCCAAAGCAGAGGTGATGTGTCCACTAATGTCAACATCGCAGCCAGGGTCAGAGCACTGTCAAACACCCTAACGCACAACCTTTTCCAGCTAACACTAACCCAGTACGAGTGCGTGATAATGTGCGTGCCCAAAATGCCAAGTGCTCCCCTGTCCCTTCTCAATATTTCATCTGTTGTCTTGCTTTACCTTGCTTTAGGTAATGGCCCAGTCACATAACCCATTTTTCATATGTTTGCTTGTATTTGTGTATTATACCTTTTAGTGATAGAGGATTTTTGTCTGGTCTGTACTTGACTCTTATTTGTAATTCAAAGTGATAGATTCATGACATGAGCATGCAAAAATGTGGCTTTTGCACACGACACTGTGTCTATGTTGAACTCATTCCAGTTTTACATTAGTGATAACTTTGTTAGTTACAAAGAACTAGATTTGCCATCAAATGGGGGTTTTAAGGTAATCAAAAGGAGCTCAGTGTGTAAAATGTGGCATAAATAGTGGAGTATCATTATTATCCATGGTTATAATTTACATTTTGTGTCCAAATCGCGACAATTCTCATTGTCTTTTAGATAAAATGCTAAAAAGGATAAAAATAAAGGTGTGTGAATTTGTCAAAAATGATGTGCTGGCTATAAATTCCCATTTGAATTTGAATAAGACATTTTTGTTGCTAAACACCAACTGTAGGTGTGTTTCTTTTTCATTATTCAGCCAACTTTATAACCGTGCTTAAATAGCAACTATAAAAGCAGCTTTCCGTGCTGCTTATAGATATGCTTTTTATCTCAATACACCGAATTTTTCAGTTATTTCTTGGTCTCAATTAAAGAAATTTACTCAAAAGTCAGAGCTATGCTATATATAAAGTACATGACACAAACATAATATGCCATGTACAACATATTTCCTGAGCATGATCTGTCAAGATAGAACAGGGACAATGTAAATCAGTTACAACACACATGAGACGCTGCACTGAAGGCATGTAGGTGTTGGAGCGTGAAGGGCTTTCCCTGCTAATGCAGATATAATGATGTGACTATGACTATATCAACGTCATTGTGTGTGAGTCTGTGTATGTTGCCTCTTCTCGGGGACAGTTGTGCTGCCGATCTGCAAGACAATTCTTCGTGACTCACACCTCATGAAAGAGAAAGTTAAAGATAGATAGAGGTAACAAGGGATAGACAGAGGTTGATGAACAAGAGAAGACAACATCTATGTGTTGTTTTGATTGTGATGAGAGGCAAGTGAAGTCGACAGTGAGTTGGCCTACATTCATGTAGCTTAATGTGTGAGGGGAAAACAGAGAGACAGCTCCGTGTCCATCTAATTATTCATCCAAGGAAGGCAGCGAATGTTATGTTGCTAGGTGTGTTTGTGTGTGTGTGCATATGCTGGGGATAGTGAGCATTATGAATAATTTGATTCCCAACCAAACTTAGTAAGATGGGGAGAATATTTATAGATAACCAAAATAAAACAAAAACTAAACATAGTAGTGTTTTTTTTACTCGTTTACATTTACATATAAAAGCATGGACAAATGTTTGTAATGAAAATAAATATCATGGGAATTAAAATGAATAGATGCATGCTTGAAAAATCAAGGCTACTATTTGTGCTTTAAATTATTATGGTTGTTAAATAACAAAAAAATCAATTAAAATGATCACATTTTCAACATGAGAGTTTCATGAATGGTCAGTGAAGGGGTGCTTCAATTCAATAAGGCTTTTCAAATACACTAGACACAAAAGGCTGAAAACTGGTGATCTAGACCCCTTGTGCAAGTGTGTGTGTCTATATGAGACAATGTCACACACTTTTTTTTTTCCAAGGTGACATACTTGATAACATTTTCACTTTCAGACTCTAAAAGTGGTATTAATCTCCATCAAATGTCCCAAAAGACATTCACGCGCACAAACACACACAGACACGGCCCATATCACAACGGTTGTCTCTGGCATTTCAGTGATTTAGAGCATCATCCCTGGTTGCCACCAGCGTGAAGCTGTGATCTTCACATATATGACACCTCAGCTCAACAAGGTGCACACACACACACACACACACACACACTGAAAGGATGTCTCTGCTCTGTCTCTCCTGCCGTCACATTCTCACTTCCTGATTTAGACAGACAGAGACCAATCCTTTGGGACACAGAAACACTTCTCTTTCGCTCCCTCCCTCCTTCCACGAATCTTTCCCCTTTTCTTGATCCGCTGCTCCCTCTCGTGGGGATGAGGGAAGGCAGGGCTGGAGGTTAGAGAGATGGATGCGGGTGATACACCGATACACAGTCAGTCTCCTGCGGGAATGGTGTGATAGAGAAGAAGAGAGAGGGACAAGGGCAAGTGGAGGGAAAAAAAAAAGTAGGAAGCTTATTTCTCAAGGCTTAAGAACACAGAGAGGAAAACACGAAACAGAAACACAAGAAAGTGATATCTTGGTTTAGTTTCATGTGATATTTTTACTGTGTTTCAGATACATATTTAATGTATATACAGATATAGATATACTGCTTAAACTGGATGAGTTACTATGATATGTACTAACCCATTAAAAGGAAAACATTCCCAGTAATTTAGCCTGACTTTTTAAAATCTCTGGGATCTCCTTTAACATCTGAAATAAAGTTCTCTCCCTGTGCAAGCTTGTAATGACTAACCACTGTTTGATAAGGGCTTTGAATGTCCACTTGTTTTTGTCATGTCTATCTCTCCTCTAAAGAGGACAGGCATGTCTCAAGGCTTTTTACTTGTTACACAACCTGCTATTGTAAAAAATCTACAGGCCAGTCTGAAAAAACAGCACTTCTTCTTTTTTGTGCCATATCTATAAAAAAAATCCCTCAAATTTAACCCAGAGTAAAGTGCAGTGTAGAGATAAGTAAATACAGTAGGTTATATTGCATTTTTTCTTTCCTTTTTTATTTACTGTGAGTTTGAAGATAAAAAATGTTTCCTCAGTTCAAGTTTGGAATTTCTTTCATGACATTCCCTACATGCAATACTACCATATGTCATTTAATTATAATAATTATAAGTTTTTGTTTCAGCTTTTGTATCAGATTCTTACCAATAAATCAAATCTGTTGTCTTGTTGTTACAGTGGCTGTCCTAATAGCACTCTTTTTAACTAACACACACCGATGTATGCATCAGGAGCAATCTGGGGTTCGATATCTTGCCCAGGGGCACATTGGCAGTGGACTGGAGGGATTGGAGACTGAGTCATAGCCATTCATGATACAATAAACCACAAATAAAGATTTGGGTGTAGGTTTGACTGGGGTGCATTTTTATAACTGTAGCTTTCTGCCGTCACATGGTTTGGGTGTGTTTTGTATACATCTGTTTGTGTAAGTGCAAAATAAAGACATGCTTAAAGAAAATAAATAAACATTAAATTTATTTCTCGCATTTCTATTAATTTCTATTTATTTAGTTACCTTAAAAACTTTGAAATGAAAAAAATCAAATGCATTTTGAGTTTTGCCTTTAAACCTTGTTGTGATGATAAAGGCTTTCAGAAATGTCTATAAATGCATATAAAGGCAAACAGCATAATAATGTGAAGGACAGAGTTTGGATTATTGAAGAGCTTCTAGCTCATCATCCATCCAGCCCTCAATTTTGTTCCACTTATCCTGTTCAGGATCACACAGGCGGATGGAGCTTATGCAAGCTGACATTGAGTGAGAGGCAACGCACAACCTGGACACCCTGGACCTGTTGTCTTTCCACAGATGGACAGACACCTATGGCCATTTTAGAATCACCAATTAACCTCATGTGCATATCTTTGTATTGCTGGAGCCACTCAGACAGAGAACCCACAGAGGTGCACAGGAAGGCCACAAACTGGATTCAAAGCCAGAACCTTCTTGCTATGAGGGCTCAATACTAATTGCCACACCACCATGCTGCCCTGTAGCTTAACAGGACTAACAAAATGAAACTTTTAAAACTTACAAACATCAACAGTGGGTTGAGGGGGGTTGCTATTTCTGCAGCAATGAAATGAATTCATAGAAATTTCAGCAATTTCAGATCTATACCTTTTAGACAGTAACAAAAATACATTTTTTAACACACAGAAACAGATCTAGAGTGGAAGATTGTAAAAAAAAAATGATGCTGAAAAAAAGAGAGAAGAGAGACAACCAGTGAATGACTGACTGAGTAACCACCAGAAAAAGTATAAACTCTGAAGCCTGCAAAATTACAGTACATAAAATCGCTGGTGTAAACAAAGGGGATAGTACATGAAATTACTGGTATAGGCTACCGTGATACACTGTACCCTTTATTTCCTGCGTGCTTTGAGAGGTGCAGCGACACACAGAAAGTTGACTTCTAGAGTGGTGTGAGGTTTCTTTTTGCTTCTCCCTGCTTGTTTCTACTGTCACTGCTGTCAGCAGCCGCTTTAGGTCACTGAGAGGCTACCGCCCCATCTACCTGTGTTTTAGCACATCACACGCTGCACTGCACAAACACACACACACAGACAAGCACATGCTCATAGGTAGAGTCCACTAGCTGAGGCAGACTGAGGAGCTGCCCAGGAAACAGGGATTTGTTTATGTGGATTGAGTGACCTGGCAAAGGAAGGGAGAAAGGGATGGGAAAGGTGTGTGGGTGCACATTGATGCCTTTTTGCGATGAAGTAAAAGTGATAGGTAAATAATAGATCCCAGAGATGAATTATTGAAGGAGTACATTGATGCTCTCATGGTGTGGAAGCTCGAGCTCATTCATGAAAAAAGGTTTGTGGAGGAAAGATGAAAGGGTGAGGGGGGAAACAGGGTGTTGCTATGTCAGCTTTCAGTTCCAACACAGCGACATACACTGATGCACACACACACACAGACTTTCAAACCACATTCATACAATCATAGTTGTACAAGTTTCTCAATGACGATGGGAACGAGTCAAAAACAGAAGGAATGGTGCCCACTGTTATTACAGTCTAACATACAACTTTAAAAACATGTTAGCATTTCTTAAACTATCCATAAAATTTATATCGGTTTAGCACTTTTTTAATATCTTTGTAACTGGGTATTGACTGATATACTGTTATTGTATCCGTGTTGATTCTCTTTATTAATTTTGTTTCGTTGTGTTCTCCAAAAACTTAATGTGCTGCTGTAATCCTAGTTTAGACACTTCTGCAAAAGATATTTTTTATATTATTTAATGTTTTACAAGGAGTCATTCTCATTCTTCTCTCTTACTATTTAATACCCCCAGTGATATTTTTGCTATTTTATATTAGGTCTAAAATCATTTCATCATGTTCCTGAGAATATTGTTCCACGCATTACACTTAATGGGATTTAAAGAGGAAGTAAAAGTTTGACTGTATGTGAGAATCTTTGTCAGTCAGAATGAAACACTGGCTTCTGGCTCCTCAAATGGAAGCCGGATATTTAGCAGAGGCAGGACCCTCCGCCCACAATACACTCACCATTACACAGCCTTGCTTTTGGGTGTTCTATAACGCCAGATCCTGTTGAGCTGACAGGTGACAGAACAGTCCACATCAACATAAGTCTACTCTCTTTTGCTACACGCACACACGCGCACACACGCGCACACGCGCGCACACACACGCGCGCACACACACACACGCACACACACACACGCACACACACACACGCACACACACACACACACACCCTGCTGCTGTACAGTAGACAGCTTCAGACATTCCAGGGCTGGACATGCCCAAAAGGCAGAGCCTGCTCCCTGTCACCTATCAGCTGGTGGCAGACAGCAGGATTTGTGTGTGTGTGTGTGTGTGTGTGTGTGTCTGTGTGTCTGTGTGTCTGTGTGTGTGTGTACATCTATCTTAATGAGGACAATTCAGAGTTTCCTGCAGTCTGTAGACCATGGTCTAAGAGGATAGATACCACTGTATTTGCAGTTGTCTTTGACTCCAAATGACTCTGGCTACCTCATTTCAGCAATAAGTTAACATTATATTGCCCCAATGTCAGGCATGTTGTGGTATTTAGTCCATATTTGGCCCACATAACATTAGCTAGTGGCATGGGATGCTGATCTACTTAATTCAAAGTCCTTTCTCCTTTTATGATGCTTCTGTTATAATATACTTTCTCCCGCCTTCAATTTAAATCGGTATAGAAAATCTTCCACCTTGTTGGCACATAGATGGCACATGTGTAATGAATAATGGGGGTATTTTAGGTAGTATTATTATCATTTAAGAATTATAAGATTGTATCTGTGCCAGGAGCCATAAGTCTAGGCAATAAACAACATTTCGCTGGGAAGTCCTGTGGTTATGACCCTAACCATAGAACCATCAAACACTATTTATGTCTTTTCCGTCTATATCTGTACTAATAAATGGAAAATAAAGTTGTTGTTTTTTTTAAAGGAGTCTCAGAAAGAAAACGGGCCTGGTCTGAAAGCCTCCCTAACATGGATAAGAATCTGCATTACTTCTTGTGATCAGTGTAGTAGTCAGTGAGTAAGTCATGGAGCTTTTGTGTTGGGGTACTACACATGTCACAGGGAATAAGACAGAAGCAAAAGGGAGATAAGAGGAGGCAGCTGCCTACCTAGAACTGCTGGCACGGCAGCCAGGGGCGGGGCCAAGACAGCATGGCACACGTCGTCTCCAGACACCCTTTCTTCTCCCTGCTTCGCCACAGGCTTTGACAGGCGGCACGAGAGCCCCTTGGCCCAGTGAGGGGTGGACAGCCATCTGACAACTCCCCACCTGCATGACCTTTACCATGCTTGACCCCCCTACAGGAGACAATCACCTCATAGCAAACAGCCCTACGGGAGATGTAGACACAGTGCAGTCAGGAAGACACACACAACAAACTCAGACATGCATACCACACACACAAAAAGTCAGGCTTAAAAAGGAGACATCCTATTAAAATATTAGGACATTTAATTTCCAATGTTTAAAGGGAGCCAATTATTTATATTTTTAATTCACTTGTCTTTTTTAACTGACTCATTCATTAGCTCACACCAGCATCTATGCAAATCAATTCACAAATCAATTAAAATGCAGTTACAATCATGATTACACAAAAAATTGTCTTTTTTTGAAATGGGGCTCTGAAAAAGCCACCCAGTGTTTACAAGTAGGGCCCCAGACAACCTGTGGACAATTTAGAATCACCAGTTAACCAGCATGTATTGGAAAGACGTCAGAGTACCTGTACAAAACCCAGGCAGGCACAGGAAGCGCACAAAAACTCCACCCAGAAAGGCCTTAGCTGGCTGGTAGGTTTGAGCCAGGAACTTTACTGCTGTGAGGCAACCATGTACCGCACCACCATGCTGACCAGGGATCGATTATGCTTTTCTCCATTTTGTCTATTTTCCATAACAGTTTTGGGGAAAATGTTCTAATAGCTCAGTGGTCCATATGTACAAGCAGGCTCAGGTTTCAGATTGTTTCAACAGTCTGTTTTAGTCAGTTTTTACTTACTTGGCTCATTGTGATGTCAGTAAAAGTGGTAAATGATGGTAATCTCAGTCACACATCTCTAGCTTTATGGCTGAAGCTCCACCCACTTGCTGTTTAAACCTTCTGTAAGAACACGTCTAAAACAACTTATTTAAGACAGTGGATCAAACGAGGAGCTGATAGAAGGCATAGATTAAGATAATCCTGCTTTATTATAATCTGAGATTAAAAATATGATGATTAACTGAAAAATCATAGTGTGGACCAATGTAATTATTTACAACATTAATGTTAAATAAATATTCTCATTATGTTTTCACTATAAATGGCATATTTGCTAAATGATATATGATAGGAAAACCTGTTAGCCTACCTTCATTAAAAATCAAAAGTATATTGTTTTTACAGAAATCAAATCTTACTTTAATTTTGTCATCACATTTTTAAACTCTATAAGTAAACCAAATAAGTAATGTGTTGTTAATAGCAGCAGCAGGAACCATATCCTACTATAATTTGGTCAGATAGAGGTTTCTGTGTGAATGCATCCACAGTCCAAAGACATGCATGTTAGGTTAACTGGTGATTCTAAATTGGCTGTAGATGAATGTATGTGGTTCTCTCTGCATTAGCCCTAGATAGACTGGAAACCTGTCCAAGCGAAGTGCTAAAAGAAGGCCCTAGGGTTATGCTGGCCCTCATCAAACATTTAGTTTATTTGCTGTCTTCTTTTATGGAGGTCTGTGAAAATTGATATCACTGAATTTACAACCAATTTTCAAGTGCTTTTGCTTGGTTTTTATTTTGGGATAAAATCTTCTGATTCACCTTTAGCCCCTCTGACTGGAAATGCCCCTGAAACTGCCCAGGGTGTCCTGCACCTAATTAAGAAAATTAAATTAGTCTCAGATATGACATCAGTCTCCTTAAGTCGGTTTAAATTGTAAAGTAAAGTAAAACCCCAACAATCAGTCTTGCTGTGAGCCAGCACATGGCAACAGTGGGACGGACAAACGTACTTTTAACAAGAAGAAACAGAAGGAAATCTTGCACAGTCCAGGCTCAGGCAGCCATGTGCCAGGAGCGGATAGGTGTGAGGGAAAGAGAAGATAAAATCTAACGATACATGGTGGTGTATGAACACATGTGGAGCAGGAAGATCAGAGTGGAGGAGAAATTCTCAGTGCATCACACAAAGTCCCATTGCAGAAAAACATATTCCAGCATAAGTAAGAGATGGTTCAGGGTCACCTGACCAAGCCCTAACTTTTTCAAAAAGTGAAGTGTTAAGCCTAATCTTAAAAGCAGAGTGGGTGTCTGTCACCAGAATCCAAAATCAGAGCTGGTTCCACGGGAAAATAAGACTCTGCTTCCCATTCTGCGTTCAAAAACTCAAGGAACCAGAAGCCTTTAGCCACAGAGCGAAATGCTGTAGTAGGATTATATGATACTATGACGTCTTTAAGGTATGATGAATACTAATTTTTCAAGACGTTGTATGGATAAGATTTTTTTAATTAATTTGCATCACTACATCATTTTTTAAAGTAAATGTGAACATTTTTGCTTTTTGACATAAATGTAAACATTTCTTAATGCAAATTACTCTTATACATGGTTTTCTTCTAAAACTGGATTGATTACCCAATTTTTCCTCTCTTTAATCCTATTAATGTAGATTTGCTTATAAAAACAATCCAGTAATTATGCAAATTAGGGCAATATCACAAAAACTGCGGGCTTACGTCAGCGCAGCGCTGAAAAATGCATTGCTCTACGTCATCAAAAAGCGTCGTGGCGGCGTGAGAGGGAAAACAAATGTCAGTGCAAATTGCTGTGAAGTAAGTAGAGCATTTATCATTAAAAAGAAAAGTCTATAAGGTTAGGAAAGCATTCTGGCGATGCTTAAAGTATTTTTAAAGCTGATAAATGATGGCTGCTGCGCAAAATATGCACTTTTTGTTCGTAGCACTTTAACAAGTGTCGTTAATCAAAACTAACGAGCCTTTTCCATGTCTTTAGGTTACTGCTCCTGCACCATAACGCTCTCTCGTGATTTGCTTCAAAACCGCGTCTCGGTTCAGTTCTAATGAATCCAGTAATTAGACGGGGACTGCCTCCGTCCGTGAGGAGTCTTCTCACAGACATCGGTCCAAAGGAGGAGTGGACGGATGAGGAGCCCGAAACAGTGACCAGAGATGGCATTCTGCTTCCGCACAGAGGAGCTACGTCTGGAAATGAAGAGCTCCTCACACCTGCCAGGAGCCATGATGATGCTCCAGATGATGGTGGTGTGTCTGGAAGGAGTAGACTTTGCATGTTGTGTAAAAGTAAACCTCCTTGCTACACCTGTCCCAGGTGTAACCTGCAGTACTGTGGCTTGGAGTGCTACAAGAGCCCTGATCACTCTGCATGCTCTGAAGAGTTTTACAAGGAGTCTGTTCTACAGGAGCTGAAGGAAATGGGGACAACTGAGACTGAAGGGAGAAAGAAAATGCAGGAGATTCTTGTGGGACTCAAACAAAAGGCGGAAATGACACAAGGGGGGATGGAGAGTTTGTTAAAAGAGGTGGGTGTTGTGTCAGATGACACAGATGATAGGGAAGGAGAGGCAGCTGAGAAAGTCCAGGCTGTGGAGCTCCTGGCCAGGTTAGCAGAGCTTCAGCAGTCTGGAGAAGGGAGTGCAACAGAGATTGAGGATATTTTGGGAAAACTTGAAGAGATTGGAGGAGGTGCGCTGATTCCTGGAGACACTGATGAGGATGCTGAAAGTGCACAAGGAGAGCTGGACTTAGCTGATCGGCTCTCAGGGCTCGAGATTGACAAACTTTCAGAAGAGGAGCTGTGGGAACTTCTCAACAACAAAGAGAAAGAGAGTTTTGTGAGTCTCATGAAGGATGGAGCTCTTGGTGGCCTGGTTCCCCTTTGGAAGCCATGGTGGGAGGAACATGAGGAGGGAGGCAGAGCACTGGTGGAAGTGCTTGAGGAAGAAGTGAGCAGACAGGAGAGAGAAACTGTGACAACTATGGAAAGGCAGGACATTGATAATGGAGTGAAAACCTCACAAGGTGTTCAGAAACGAAGCAAATCAAAGCCGAAAAGCTTGAAAGGAGGAACCGGGAAGGAAACGAGTGAGGGCAAAGGAAGTTCAGCAGTACCTCCAATTTCTTCAAAAATTCCAAAGCTGAGTTCCTTATGTCCAAATCCATCTCCTCTGGTTTGCTATGGTTTAGTGAATGCACTTTTTGGCTATACTTTTACCCTGTGCCTGTTTAACGGCGACACCGATTCACTGATGTTTGAGTTCTGTGACATGATTCTTGCTCTGTCTGAGGCACTGAACTCAAGCAAAGTGTTCACCTCTCTCCAAGAGGCCTTAGGCTGTGGAGAAGCTCTCATTTTAGATGGAGGTTACCTTGACAAGGAGGACCTTCTTGCCCCAGCCAGGGCTGTGGAGGCCGTAGCTCACATCATGACTGGCAGAGACAGAAAGGATGCTGCTGGATACTCCCTGGCAGCCTTGAGTCAACTACGTTCTGTGCTCTCCCGGGCCAAAATGGCCCTGTCTAAAGATGGAGAGGAAGCGGAAAAGAGACGGAAGTACTTCCTGGCAAGCAAGAAGTGTGAATTCTTTCAAGCCTGGGTGCTGGACAATGTACATCAGATTCATAGACTGGCAGTTGAGCTGTGGCGCGAACACAGTAAAAGAGAGAGTGCAAGGAACAGCATGCAGAAAGCAAAGACTGTAGTTGAGAATTTACAGAAAGGGAAGAGGAAAGATAGTGGTAAGCTGATTGAAGAACTAAGTTAAAGAAGACTTGGTTTAACAAGTTGATGTAAAAGTTAATGATGTAATAAAATGCATTATATTCTCTCATATTGTCAAATTCCTCCTGCCAATAAAAGCTGATATTTTCTACTAATGTCTTTGGTTATTCTGTCTTTGGTAATTTAAAATCTGTTTAAATTTCCCGCATAAGCCAAAGTCATAATAATTTATATTAATCAATTTAGAAATAGAAGAATTTTCAGTACATACATAGATGGATACTTTATTCGTCTCCAGTGGCAAATTCAGAAATTCCAACAGTAACACATTAAGTGTTACTGCTGGGATTTCAGAACATTAAGTATTACTGTTTTGTAACAGCTATTAAGTGGTATACAAATAAGATTTAATTTGATATTAAACAAAAGGAGTAAGGTTCCACCTTAAATCTGAAACCATAATTTCTGAAACTTATGAATTACTTTAAAGGGACCTTTGGAGAAAGACGTCATTTAATACATTTAGAATGATCTATCCGTAATTGATAAAATATCAGATTTTTGTATGTATAATCCTGTGTTATAATAGTAATTTAGGTTTCAGAGCAGTAAAAATATCCTCATCTGGACATTTTTTGTAAGTTAATTATAGATCATACCTCTCGCCCTATGGCAGCTGGAAAATACTCCAACCCCCTGGGACCCTGAATTGTAGAAGCGAGAGAGAATGGATGAATAGAATTGCAGACAATTTCATACTAGCTTTGGCAGAACTGATATAGCATTTGAAAACCTTACTATTGAATTAATAAGTGATGAGGTGATTGGTCTATAGGGAATCATGAAACTCTACATGTGTGCATTTTTTTTCCCAAAGCACAGTGGTGATAGAGCTCAAGAGAACTGACATAAGACTGCAAAGGAACCTGAGCTGTTATTCATTGAGTGTGGGAAACACATCCAAATCCTACAAATGCAAGGTTTCCTAGTATTGTTCTGAATGCACAGACTAGTTGGCAATAAGTTTTGTTATCTAAGTGTTAATTAATTAGGTTTTCATGGTTACATAATGAATCCAAACTGTTCTAGAGTTTTCATTATGGCTCTTATGTTTTCATATCTTAGGTCAAATAGGAAATTATACAGTGCAGGAGTGTCAAACATATGGCCAGGGGGCCAGAATTGGCCGGGCAAAGACTCCAATCCGGCCCAAAAGGGCTTTGGAAAATGTTAGAGGGCATAAATTTTCGACACCTTTCCTTTATTAG
This sequence comes from Oreochromis aureus, assembly GCF_013358895.1. Taxonomy (NCBI): domain Eukaryota; kingdom Metazoa; phylum Chordata; class Actinopteri; order Cichliformes; family Cichlidae; genus Oreochromis; species Oreochromis aureus. The sequence continues at coordinate 24,868,466 of NC_052954.1, read as the reverse complement.
CTTTTTCTACTGATAAAGCTCTCCCCCAGGGCCATTCATACTATAACAAAGTAATTAAGTAATAGTTAAATGATAGAGAAGTTCCTGTTATTTTAGTTTTATAAAGTGCATCCAAAGTGAAGAAAATCGGAAACTTTATTCAAACTAACAGAAACTTTCTGTTTTATAGTTGCAGGTTAGTCCGGGCAATGAGCTACCAGAAATTTTTCTCTAATTTTAATTTCTTAAAGCATGAGCCCTTTCATTTACTACAGCTGCATTTTCTTAATCACGCTTAATGTCTGAGACATACATTTTAAATTTGCACCTCTTTTTTTCTTTTTTCTTTTTTTTCTTTTTTTTTTACATATTAAGATAGCTCAGGTATTAAATGTCTAGTTAAACTTTACACCGACATTACGAGAACTTTCACCCACTTAAGATGTAAAGAGTTTGACATCCCTGTACAGTGTCAAAATAGATTTTTTTTCTCCATAAACGAGTATAATAAAAACCATAAAAAACACTGACCTAAACCATACTGTGAAGGCATAGAATATAAACAACATGTAAAGTTTAGAGATGAGATATTATAAATGTATCTTCCAGCCTTTAGCCATGTCCCAATGAACGTTTCTTTCACTGTACGCCTCATACTCACTGCCCAAATAGCGTCGCTCTCGCGAGGACTTTTGGCAAGTCACGTGGTGCGGATGTTCTTCCACGCTGCGACAGAAAACATGGCTGCGCTCTTGAGATCATCCCGGTTACTTAAGTTTTCGCCTTCGGGTGTGCTTCAGATCACATGCACTAAAAGAAACGGACCGACACTTGGTCGGCTGTACAGCGGGGCTCTCGGCGGCAGAAGGACCGGAGTTTGTGCCCGACAGATCGGACCTGTTACTGAAAACGCGTCCAGGTACCAGGCATCTGTGATTCACGCGTGAGCATGCAGCAGCAGAGATGTCATTGAGGCTCAATGACACCCAAAGGCACACGCAAGTGTTGACAGATATGACCTGCTGCATTAAATGTGGTTTGTTATCATGTTAGGATACGTTATAGAACACGTAGGTAACAGCTCTGTTCTCGTTGGTTAAACATGGCTACCTTATGCAAGGTGATGATGAGTTGTTGTGTAACCAGGGTAAACTCACTGTCTGTTTAATCTGTAATCAAGCCGGTTACTATAATCTAGTTCGTAATGGAGCTGTAACTGTTAGCAACCAGTTCCTACCATCAATTTGCTCCCAGCTGTACACACGCTGACTTTTGGGCCTATCACTGGAGACCAGTGTGCACTGTTACACAGCAGCCATGATGATGCGCGTAAATTGCAGCTTAAATGGACATTTATAGTATTATTACTGAGCACAAGAGAAAAACTGGCCTCAGTTACAGAAGTGATGGCTACTAGCAGCCGTGGACCTGTTTGGAGGGACTTTTTCCTCACTTCAAGGTCACAGGTCTGGCTTTCACTGTGTACAGCTGTGTAACTGTCTTTGACAACATGCCTGTTGTTATGCAGTAATAATACTGTGATGATGGGGCAGACTTTGTGAAATTAAATATTTCTTTTCTCTGATATGCATCCACAGCAGATGCTGTTGCATTTATACCTGTGGCCTTCTTCTCCACAGTCGCGTGTGGTCATATGCAGCGGGGTGTGTGCGTAGTTTTTCTGTGGCCACTGAGCAAAAGGATGAAGCCAGCATTGCAGTGCGCTCCAAGCAAGCGCAGCAGTTTGACTGGGCCCTGACCAGGCTGGACAGCTCTGTGAGGAGGACCGGTCGTATTACCAAGACCCTGCTGCTGCGCATCTTCCATGATATCTGCAGGACAGGTAAGCAGGAAGATGAGCAACCACAGAGGGACCTTTAATAACGGATACCGGTTAACAACCATTTGAACTCTTTGAGAGACAGTGATGAAATGTTTTGCTTTCTCTCTCCTTTCTCATCCTCCTCTGCCAACTGCAGGGTATCCCAGTGGTAACCAGGCCCTGTTGCTGCTCCGTAGCTGTGGGTCCCTGCTGCCTGAGGTGCCTCTGGAAGAACGCACTGAGCTGGCACACCGTGTGTGGGAGAAACTGAAGGAGCTGGGTAAGGGGCTGCGCTAGGTAGAGCGTTTGCTTATCTTGCACATACAAGAGATGTGCACTACAAAATCATAATTGTGTTGTCTAGGAATAAGAGTATGTTTTATGTGTTTAATTACCCTGACTGCACACTGTCTTCGCTAGGTGCACAGTACGATGTGAGCCACTACAATGCTTTGCTGAAGGTTTACCTGCAGAATGAGTTCAAATTCTCCCCCACTGACTTCCTGGCCAAGATGGAAGCAGCTAATATCCAGCCCAACAGAGTAAGTAGTGCAGTACAGAGTGCTGTAATGGCAAGAAATGCATAGTTAGATTTGTGTGCTTGGTCCCATCAAGTACACGAAGAGAGTATTTCATTTGTTAATTATTTTAATTTGTTTTACTTTTGTGCATAGGTTACCTACCAGAGGCTCATCGCAGCCTACTGCCAAAATGGAGATATTGAAGGAGCCAGGTGAGTAAATGTTCTTTTCTTAATAGTAATCTGTCCCCTGTGGGTAGTTTTGCTGAACTAACAGTTTCACAATTCAGGTGAACGGAGTCAGTATCTTTAAAGACACTATTTTGGTTACCCCTAAAAGTCCACATGCATATAACACCATGTGAAATGTTTTCATTGAACTCATTACTACTGATGAAACTGTCTCTATTTCTACTGACTGCAGTGTGACTTGTGAGCACTGATCTTGCCAGGCGAACTCTCCTCCTCACAAATTTCAGTGTATTTCCTGAGTGAATGACTCATTCACTATTGTGTTTTTAAAAGGAACAGTGCATATTAATTAACATGAGCACTTACATTCATCATGTAAATATGCCTGTAGTCATCTGTAGTCCCTGGTAAGACCCTACAACAGGGGTCCCCAACTCCAGGCCTTAGGGGCCGGCGTCCTGCAGTTTTTAGATGTGTCCGTGATCCAACACAGCTGATTCAAATGGCTAAATTACCTCCTCAACATGTCTTGCAGTTCTCCAGAGGGCTGGTAATGAACTAATCATTTGATTCAGGTGTGTAAACCCAGGGTGAGATCTAAAACCTGCAGGACACCGGCCCTCAAGGCCTGGAGTTGGGGACCCCTGCCCTACAATAATAGAACCCAACCTCCCCAATAATCAGATTGCCCACTGCGAGCAAGCACTTGGCGACTGTGGGAAGTTTAAAAGTACCTTTTAGAAACTTTGGCAGAGCCAGGCTCAGGAAGGGGCAGCCAAGGCTTTCCATGGTCAGCCCTCTTGTTATATCATGATCAGGGGGCTGATCATTATAAATTTTTCTGTGTGTTGATTTTTATTCATTTATTCTTTTAAATACTCCTCTAAAATTCACTTGTCATTCAGTTCAGCAGCCCTTTCTGTGTCCGGGTATTTTGATTTACTGTGCTTCTCATGGTTTTACTGTTAGATTACTTATTGTGTTGCTTGTTTTGTTTTTTTCTTCTCATTTTAATGTTGATGTAATGCTTTTCTGCTTTCTCAGCACCATATTGGGTTTCATGAAGAGTAAAGACTTGCCCATCACTGAAGCTGTGTTCAGCTCCTTGGTGACAGGTCATGCTCGTGCAGGGTAAGTGTCACTACTTCTTTATTTATGTATTTTTTTTTTAAACATACTGAATTTAACATCACATAACAAATGCTATAATTGAAGGAATTTGGATTTAAATAAGCTGTCATCTTTATTACTCCTCAGTGACATCGAGAGTGCTAAGAACATCTTGTCTGTGATGGGTGGAGCAGGAATTGAACCGGGTCCTGACACTTATGTGTCACTGTTGAACGCATATGCTGAGAAGGGCGATCTGGAAAACATGAAAAAGGTGTGTGCATTCATTGTGTGTAGTGCCACCTAAGGCTTTGAAAGTGTAGGTGCATTTAAGCGAGCAGCTTTTGAACTGCTTGCCATGTTTTTTAGCTTATCTGGCGAAGGTATGCTGAGCTTGTGTGAAGTGAGGTCTCCAACAGTCCATCCAAAACTCAAAAGAATCCGTACTCCAACTACACTACTGGTCCAAATTTAATTAGATTTTCAGATAAGGATCACTTAATGGGTGATCATGGTCAGTTGCTACTCTTGCTTTATTTATGTACTTCATATATTACAGTAACCTTTGAATTGTGAGCTAGATGAGCTACTGTGTCATTGACATTGTGGTTAAAAATATAACATATAATTGTATTTGCAAACCACATGTGATGTCTTTTTCTGTCTCACTGCATTTTTGGCCATGTTGTATATCGTGAGTAAGTTGAGGCAGGGATTTTACCAGCCAAATGTTCAAAAATGTTCTGTTTTGAGTCTTTTCTATGGTGGCCCTGAGAGGCCAAATGGACTGCAACTTAAGAAAACACCAGCAATAAGAAAAACGCTGCAAAAGCACACAAAATACAATGGAAATAGGAAGAACGACGAAGGAAATGGGGGAAAAAACAAAACAGAAATAGGAAAAACGACAACATAAATAACAGATTTCCAAAAGCATAAGGGAAGTGTTTCTGGGGAGACAATAACCCGATGGACCAGTTGCAGGAACCAAAATATGCTAAGAATTGCGCTGGGAGACACTTAAAAGAAGTGGAGGATCTATCGGTTTTGTGAGGAAAGAAAAGATGAGAGGTAAGTGTGTTAGCCTAACTATTAGCCTAAAAATCCATCATCAGTATTATATGAATCATGATAAAACACAGCTAGCATGTTTTGGGTTCCTGCAACTGGTCCGTCGGGTTGTTGTCTCCCCAGAAACATTTCCCTTATGTTTTTTCCTATTTCTGTTGTGGTTTTTCCTATTTCCATTGTGTTATGTGTGCTTTTGCAGCGTTTTTCTTTTTGCTGGTGTTTTCTCAAGTTGCAGTCCGTTTGGCCTCTCAAGGCCACCGTACTTTTCAGGTATTAGGGTCATCTTAGACCAAGCCTGATAAAGTTTGTTAAATGGATTGTTGATTTTAAATTGTCCATTACATCTGAGCAGCTAGCACAGGGAATTAATCTGTTAAAAACAAACATGCCCCCTAGGGGGCACAAAAATAAGAAAAATGGGTTTGGCTAATAATTATATTGCTAACTGTATAATAAATGTAATTTTGTCTTAAATAAATCATTTATCTGTTTAGTAATAATACTGTGGAAAGTCAGACATGTCAGGTTGCCAAATAATTGATATATAAATTTTGATTTTCAGACAGAATTTTATAAAAGTTATCAGAAGAATTTTAGATTTTCAAGGTTGCTTACTCAGTTTTACACCACTCCTCTCTCTTCCTTATTAATTTGCTTTCTTTCAGACTCTGGAGGCAGCAGAGAGTGCAGACTGCAGTCTGATGGACCGGGACATCATGCAGGTCATCTTCACGCTGGCCAAGTCCAAACACCAGCAGCACATCCCAGAGATGGTCGAGCGCTTGAGGCATGAGAGGGGTTACGTTCCAGGTACATATTAATGTGACGTGTTTTACAGCACTCACTTTAGTTTTATGAAAGTAAAATCATAAAAAGAAATACAATTTAGTCAAAGTCTCGACTTAAAGAAATTGGGAGCTCTTATACAAATTGTGTGTGTGTTCTTGTTCTTGCAGATGCCATGAACTTGTGTCTGAGCCTGATAACTCAGGGACAGGAGGACACAGCTTTTCACATCTTGAAGACGTTTCCCACGCTGCAGTCTGAGAACTCAAGTGACTCTGCCAACCTGGGCAACTTCTTCCTCCGACATTGCATCAACATGGACACGGTACTAAGGCCCTGGTCTCTTTAAGCGACAAAGACACAGGATCAGACAATATTTTAGAGCAGGGCTGTCAAACATATGGCTGATATGATAAAGACCTTCTCCTTGCCCATTCATACTACACCAAAGTAGTTAAGTAATAGATAAACAATTAAATGACAGAAAAATTCCTAAAATTCACATCAAACTCTGCTGTTTATGGCTGCTAATGTAAAGTTGGTTTGATATCTCTGGTCAATTCTCTTTAGCAGTTGACTGTTAGCTGGCATTGATTTTCAAACTGGATGCAGTGTTTGTAACATTAATAACAACATAAATTACATTTTTGTTTCCTATATTTGGACTACAGTCTCTGGAGAAGATCATCCGCTTCTGCAAAGAGCTCCAAGAGTCAAATATGCACACATCACCACTCAGCTTCACTCTGTCCTGCGCCCTGGAGGCCAAGAAAACTGGTACGGCACATGCTTTCACCTACATGCATCTGCATACTCACAGATATATTTATTTGCTACTGATGCATGCACACTCGCCAATTTACTTGCATGTGGTCAATTGTAAGTAAAATATAAAAGTTTGCCAGTTATATCCAGTAATATATCAAGTTATTAATTAACTTTTTTACATGTTTTTGCAGGTACCTCTTTAGAGCTGATGAAATTATTTAAGGAGGAGAAGTTGCCCGTAAGGCCTCACTTCTTCTGGCCGCTTCTCACTCAGCACGTCAAAGACAAGAACATAGCTGGTACACACACACACACACACACACACACACACACATTTTTACTACTACCTTTGTGATGATTTAGCCTGATTCAAACCATAACCTCAGGATCAAGTCTTACCCACTAAAACAGCCCTTTAAAGGATTTTTGGAAAGTGAAGACCAGCTAAAATTTTGCCCCTCCCTAAGATACTCGTACAACTTTGATTTTGCAACATTGTCATATTGATGAGGTCCATTTGACTTTATTTTGTGTCTTGAAGTTAAACATGTCTTCATGTGTTAATGTTATGTTTTTTATGAATTACTGCTCATGTGCTTGTAATCTGTGCCATCACTTGGAACCCAATAACTTGACAGAAACCAGTAGATCTTGTAGCTAAACAAGCTGCTTTACCGTATGTGAGCAATCTTGTGTGTATGAGAACCTAACAGGTGCTATAAAGCCTTGTGAAAGAAGGAAAAACTGACCTGCCAGCTGTTTTTAATACACGTAATATGAAATAGGTTTTTGGTGAATGTCATATTAGCAGTTTTTGAACATGTTTTTCTTTTTTTTCTGTGGTGCAGAGGGGATTATGACTTCCTCTGTACCAGAAAGAGCTTTTAAAAGAGTTTCCCTCAAATATTAATGACTCACAGAGTGGTCCAACTGGGACAGGTTTCACTTGGCTGGGGCAGTCAAGGACGAAGAGGTCTGATCCTTGCATGAGAGAGTCGGAGCAGGCGAAGACGAGACAAACGCACACAGAAACACCTACTCACAAATCCACGCGGGTCCCTCTAGAGAGTTCTTGGAATAGATAGCAAATTTTAGAAGATGTACACACTTTGCATTTGTTCCGGGTCCTAAAGATATGTTGACTTTCAGGAAGTGCAGAGACAAATGAACGTTGTATTTTTAGCTCATCTGGCTGAAGGACCGATGAGCTTATGCCATGGCAAAGCTTCTGTCCGCACATCACAAGAATGGCTACTTTTCCTTCAGCATTGCTCGTAATTTAATCAAACTTGCACACATTGGTAACCTAATGGGTCTTTTGGCATTTTACAGGAAATAACTGGTGAATTGAGCAAGAAGAGCTACTACGTCATTAACGTTTTGGTTTTTATCGGGTTTCAGAACTCTAAACACTTTCAGACCTGTTGTTGTGCTTCCAAGTAATGATTTGCTTTTCTAGCTATCCTGTGAATGCTTAAGTATTTGACATAATCTTTGCGATGTCCTTCTAGCAGTGTTGCAAAAAAAGGCATGCATATAAAAGCTAACACTATATCAACTGCGCCTTAGCAGTCTGTATGAATGGTTGGACTTCTGCATCTCCCTCCTGCTCATACAGACCCACATAGATGGATGCACAGACCTCTCGGATGCATCGAGGGGTCAGAGGTCATTTTGCTTCAGTCGTTTCCTCCAATCATTTGTCCAACTCAACTTGTTTTTCAGTCCAGATGTTTTTCCGATTCCTTCCAGTACTCCTTTTCCACTGAAGTGTTATGCTGATGCCATGTGGGGGCATGGGGCTAAATTTAGATTATGAGAGCAATCTTTGCTTTATTTCTTTCCAGGATAATAATCAAATGGGGACATTTTTTTTTCTCCTGAGCAAAAAAAGCAGTAGCAGTAGCTGGTTGTATGAAATTAACACATAAATGGAGCCATTACATCAATTCATGTCATTTATTTCTGCAAAATATTCTGGACAATAATGAGCAGGGTAGGTAACGGAAAATAATGAGCGAGCAAGATGAAACTGAACACAAAGTATATTTCATAGCATATTATTTGGTACTCTTGGACAACAATGAGCTAATGCGTGATATTACACAGAAAATGTGACGGCTGCCAGAATATTTACAAGAGCAGCTATTCTTTAAAAAGCTGTTTCTTTCATGTCAGAACAAGCTTGACAAATAATTCCATTTTTAACTTTTAAACTTTACTCCCCTGGAGCTTTTGACAGGTACTATTTGTGTTGAATCTGAAATGTGGCTCAGCCCCTTTTTTTGTTTTCACTGGACACGTTACTTTTGCTGGACTCTTGTCTGACACTTGGTGGAAAACTTTTTTGGGGTTTTGCCTCTTAATATAGTTTAATGGCTCAGCGGATGCATTTTATGGGAATATTTCTGTCCCCAATTTATGTCTCGTTTGAAGGAAAATAATTAGTTTCTTTCTCTTGTCTTTGTCGGCTATGAGCTTGTGGGGGAAATCGTCTCACTGACAGATAGCTGGCATCTGGCGACTTGTCAAAATTCATAACTCATTAGTGAATGTGCTCTGTCAAATGTGTTCAGCAGCCGCTCAGTTTTTAAGTGCTTTATTTATGCTGAACCCTGGGTCTCTCTTTGGGGTTTTTTAGAGCGATTAATAAATGATGTATTTTTCAACTGTCAGCCAATTGACAGCATTTGAACTGGCAGGGAGTAGAAACTGGTTACGCCGGTGTGGCGACGCTGCAGATTGGCTTCTCCGTGTGGTCGAGACAGATTGGCAGTTTGAATGGTGAGATGTCTCGGCGGCTGGCTTGACAGCATGAACAAGTGGACTAGACAGGAGTTTAAACATGCACAACCACACACACAGACACTTACTCCAGCTTAAATTCTCTGACCGCACAGTGTCGAAGCCACACAGACACATCGGACAGCATCCATTTAGGTATCACAGAAGGAGAAAGGAGGAAGAACGGAAGGAAGGAAAACGGAGAAACTTCACTCTCACTCACACACTCGCTTGTTTGTGATGGTGTTAGCCTCAACGCTCATGAATGATGCAACTTCTCTTTTCTTTGCCCCCTTTCTCTCTCTTGCTGGTCTCTCTCACACACTCATTGGTTGTTGGAGGTGTGTGTGTGTGTGTGTGTGTGTGTGTGTGTGTGTGTGTGTGTGTGTGTGTGTGTGTGTGTGTGTGTGTGTGTGTGTGTGTGTGTGTGTGTGTGTGTGTGGGCTGAAAGTTGGAAGTGGAGAGGGCGGGCTTTCGAAGACCAGTGCAGGTGATGTGACTGATGCAGAGTGACTTGATTTCATGTAAATGTAAGGGCTCTGAGGGAATTCACTTTGGATTACGCGCCCCACTGTGCACAGCCTATGAAATATTAAGCGCCGTGTCACTTTTTGTCCACAGGTGTCACTAGCAGGCAGAGAGGCCGGAGCTGTGGAATTGAAGGCGGGCAGTGGCGGGGGATGGGGGAGAAATACGGAAAGAAGGAGGGGGGGAAATTTCCCTGTACATTTTGATTAGGTGTGGATTTGGCGGGTTTGGAAAAAGCATATGTTTGGCCATATATGCCACCTGCCGGCAGCTAGTCGATGCTTGTCAGTCCTCAAAATGCAAAGCGCTCTTATCACATCTGACATGGAGGAGCAAGAAAAGGGAGAGGGAGGGGAAACTGTAGAGGAAGGTGCTGTTTCTGGCCTTGTTTGTTTGAGAGTCGGGGCGATGAGGTAAAGGCTCCCTTCTCTGCTTTTGAGAACTTAAGTCTGATTTAAAATGTTGCATGAGAGCCAAGTATCATCTTGATTAAAAGAAAGAAAAGGAAGGGTGAAATTGCAGCTCTTGATGTCTCACAAAATAGACATTTTCCTATGTTTTTAAACATAACCTGCCTTTGCCTTGCAGCAACAATGTCTACCTTTAGAGAGTCATGGACATGGAGAGACAGATGGTGTTAGGGGGGGAGAAAGCAGAGGGGGAAGTGACAGGTACTCATGTCCAAGGACAAGAGGAGATGACAGCGACCAGTTCACTCCACTCCTCTCCTCCTCTCTCTTCTCCATCCTCACTTCTCGTCTGTGACAGTTAACCTGAAGACATGAATCTGATGATGATATCTTGTGACCACTGCCATGCTTAACTCACTACTTTGATACTTCTTGCCTGGATGGTGTGTCAGTCTTAATGCTGACCAACCTAGAGAGGTCTCCGCTCTTCTCAGTTGTCCTCTGTGCCAAATCCATCTTTAAATTGTTCAGACAGGGAGGAAGGAAGAAAGAGGCTTTCACATTATTATGTATTCTGGAATGAAAAGACAAAAGAGAGAGTGGTATAAATGACACTATATAATATCAGGCATTATTTAGCGTTGTAGCTTAACTGTTTTACTAATTTATTCTTAGTTAACAGTTTTGACAGATGAGACAAAGGCACCGGTTCTGTATTTACTATATTGACATTACTTAGCAAAAGTCACCCCTCGTTTCTTTACATTTTGCTAGGGATATAGTAAAACGTGCAAATACATGGAAGGCAAAAACAATTCTAAGAAGCTTGAAAGTCAATTTTTTTTATAGATAGTATTGGATTGTGGATCAAAATCTGATGATATCCATCAATTTTGGCAAGATCTCCAACACCAACGCCAAAATTCAGCCCCAAACCATCACAGAGCCTTCATCTTGGGTTATTGATATACCTACTGATGATGATGATTTGAACCTCCCATTGCATTGTCTTCCATTTCCATTCCCACTTTCCTCAGTTTTATTTTTAAGGACACACTGCACACCTTGTCTAGTTCTTGGCTAACAGCTCTTTGGGAATCACATTATTGGTGCAAAATAAAAATTCCTTAAGATACAGTTTTAAAATTGGTTCTTTACCAAGTTATTGGTTCATCCCTATTGTTTCAACACTAGTTCATCCCTTGAATTAGGTGTCATTTTATGGATGAGTGATTCTTAGTTCAGTTCAAAGTGGCTTTACAGTGAAAAGGAGTGAGAAAACAGCCAATGTTCAAACAAAAAGTTTTCAAAGATTTTCAGAGAGCTTGGAGAACTATTTCTTAAGACCACTTTAAAAATTCTAAGCAAGTCTGGCTCCCTGGAAGTAAAATATAAAGAAATTGAGACTTTTGCACAGTATTGCATGCATAACCCCCTTTTAAAAAAAATAAATAGATAAATTTTTAATAACTAGTATTATTCATAGGCTTGCTTCTTAGTTAACTCAATTCAAGCCTTTAAATAAAACCGAAGAAGAAACAACCTGAAGTTCAGAAGAGTTAAAGCTTTTGGTTAGAGTTGATTGTGGGGATGAAAGCACACAAAAACCTGCTTGACTGACCAAAGAAAAGTGCTGACGATCATGAAAGCTCATGCATGGAAGCTGAAAAACGTGAGAGAACCTGTCCATTTATATACTTCCAGCTATCCATTCACTTGTTTTCAGCTCCTCTTGCTCTCTGTGAAATTGATTATAGATTATTCAGGAGGATAGAAGGTGCTCCCTGTTTTCTTTCATAAAAAAAGAGTTGGATGAAAGCGATTAGGGGGTAAGAATGGAGGGATGGGCAGCAGAGTGGATGGATCCTCCATTGAGAAGAAAGGAGAAGATCGTCTGTTTACTTTAACTTGAAAGTAGATAGATGGATAGTGAGAGGGGAAGATGAATGAGTGAAATGGAGGGCGGAGAAGGGTGGATGGATGGAGTGGTTCAGGTAGCCCTACCTGGGATAATGCACCCCAGCGGCAGGTTTTAATGGCATATAAAAGCCCAGGACTCATCTTTTATTCAGCTGAAAAGAGGCTGCCAGGTGAACACATACGTCCCATTAGGATGCAGAAACACAGATATGTGTGTGTGTGTTTGTTTTAGTACCTGAGTGCAGCTTAAATACACACAGCATCTTAAGGTATGTCAACTCAAGGAAGCACTTTAGGATAGTTTTCAGAAGTCCGCTTGGGAGCCAGGTGTATAAGCACTTGATGTGCTTATGCATAGCATGTATAGTACCATAGATGGATTATTTCTGTCCTTGTACCAAATTGTAACACTTAATAAGAGCAAACATGCACACACAGACGTGTATATGTGCTCATTTAGTCCCATTTCCTTTGTGGGCATGCTCCCAGAAATATGCAAAGTGCTCCAAAGCTGCTTGCATATGTGCACACACAAACACAAAGATGCTTGAAGGCATGTTGAGCATGCGAATGGCTGTTACATATGCATGTGACTCTTTTTGGCCTCTTTCCCTGCAGCAGGACCTCCAGTTTCTGCTGGAGAACAGGGTGAGAGTGCAAGAGTCCACTTCAGGGCAACTGCATGTTTATGCACATGCACTCACTCGTCTGAGGTAGATCGTGAAAGAGCCATTTGCACTTTGTTGATGAAAGAAGAGTGGATTTAATAGTTTTTCGTCAGACCTGTGCACAAATATGAGAAAAGGAAAGCATGTATAAAAGTTCTTAATTTCACCCTTTCAATCACATTAACGTCAAGGCCTTTCATATTCTACAATGCATTTGTCATTAGAATCTGAATGATGGACAAGCTGGTTTAAAAAAAATTAAGATTATCATTTATAACTCAATTTGTGTGTTTGAGACTTTTCTCTGATTTTTAAACTAAATATATTCTGATTTTAGGGGTGCCTGTTTGACGGTAGCATCCTAGATTCTAAGAATGAGTGATTTTCAAACAATATTTAACTGAGTACCTTCAGAATTCAAAGGAACCTCTGATAGAAGCATTGATCTATTTTTGTCTTTTTTCTCTTTTTATTCTGTTGTTTCATAAAAAAAACTCTTAGTTGCTTCTTTCACTACACAACATAAATGCATCCATATGGGGGAATAAAGGGAGATTTTTCTTACTTATTACTTGTGTGTTGTAGGTGTTGTAGAGGTGATGAAAGGCATGCAGGATCTCGATGTCTCCCCTGATGTCGAGACTTTATCCAACTACATCCTCCCTGTGTTCCCCAGCATTGATGCAGCTCGACAAGCCCTCAAGGTAATCCATAAATCTGTGTGAGGCTTTTTGTTTTGTTTTGTTTTGTTTTTTTCATGTGAACAGTTTTCATTTAAAATGTTTATCCTGATTTAAAGATGTCTTGGATTTTTTTTTTTTTTTTTTGGTCTTCAGGATGCAGGCATCTCTACGGAGTCGGAGGGCTTTTTATGCTCAGAGATGCGCTTTGTGGCTCTGACCGACCTGGCCAAACTCTACACTCTGCGTAAGTACACACTCTCTTATTCAGGCTAAAGAATCTCTGCAGCATTTTTGCACTTTGCCTGCAGGCTAATTGGCCCAGCATTAACACACACACACACACACATTTGCCCACTTGCTTCTCTGTGCTCATCAGGCCTTTTAAGAGATTAGTTTGTGTGAATATGTAAGAAGCGAGAATGAGAGGCGCCTCAACTGGCAGAGGAATGGGATAGAGATGGCCGCTAAATAATGGATGACTCTTCCTGTTTTCTCTTTCTTCTGTTTTTAGTCTCTAGCATCCACCACTCATTTTCACAGGCAGCAGTTGGTTTCCTTCATTTGTACTCCCCAGTGAATTTATTTCCTTTATTCCTTTTTTTGACCTCACGTGAAGAAAGTTTTACGGATTCTTTAACCCTCACATATCTTCCTAAAAATGGTGCTGGGTCTTTTCTGCTGCCAGAGTTATGTATTGCCTTTTTGTGTGCGAAAAAATTGTCTTGGCAGAATAGTTACAAACCTTTCTGGGGTCAAAAACCAATTTTGACCCACCCCTAGAATGTGGAAGCAGAAACCAAGACCATGTCTGCATGCTTAAATGCATTGAGTTACTGCCATGTGATTGGCATAGTGGTGTTTCTTCCAGATAATAATGGCAGGTGAACGTAGAAGTCTTCATACAGGTAATGTGTCATCAGTGTTACAACTCGGCACTGCCTTTTACGCAGCGTTTGGGACTGTAGCTACTGGCTCATTACTGGAATAGCATTACTTCTAATCACATTCCCTGTTTGCAGGGTTTTATGCAGACTGGTGAGGGTGGAATAACTATCACATTACAGCTTTGAATTTAAGCTTTCTCCTGAACTTTGCTGAAAATGTGCTGAAGGCCTTGCATGTTAGATTATTGATTAGTTGAATTGCAAGGCCACCAAAAATGTATTCCCAATCTTAAACTTCATTGCAGGATTCCAGAAGGTGAATCGGTTTGTCGCTTTCTTTCCTGTAATCATGATTTGTCTTCTCTAATTTTCAGTGTCGGATCCTTCCTTCCCTTCCCTGGACCTCGGTGTTTTCCGCAGCAGCCTCATTCTGGGCTTCAAAAAGTGAGTCATTAGCCTGCCATCCTTTCATGTGTTCACATATTCCCCATCACTTTATATTCCATATTTCTCCATATTTTGGCCCCAAACTCCTCACTGGTGTTTGAGGGAGGCCTGTAGCTCTGTGGAGGTCACTGCAGCATATGCTATGAATATGACATGTGCAGCTGATCACACCATCTACAGTGTCTGTGCTTCAGCAGCTCCGGGGAAAAACACTACCACACACACGTGCATGCACACACATGCACACACACAAAAGATATACATGGATGCCTCATGCATATGGAGCTTGCCATCCCTTAGCTCTTGCCTCAAAGCACCGTGGGAGATATGTAAATTAGCAGATGCCCAACACTGTCGCTCATACCCACACCCCCATACTGGTCTCTGGTCGTCTCACCCTTAAACACACACACACACAGACTTAGCCTCAGGACCCGGGTCTGACCCACAGGCTTTCTTGAAGGGATGTTTATGAATATTTACAGTTTAGCACTACACACCCACACAAAAACACTCCAGCCCCTGAGTGAGGCTGGAGGTGAGTCAAAGAGAAAAGTGCTGACTTGTCTGCTGGGACGAAAGTTATTTCTTCCACTAAGCCAGGATACGCTCAGTTGAGCTTAAATTTGAGTTTTTTAATTCAGCCGGTAGTTTCTTTGTTGTAGTGCATGCTAACTAACAAAAGGGAAAAAGTTATGCTGATTAAAACTAAACGATGCCATAGTTTGAGCTTGGCAGTTAGTTTTTACTTTAAGGACTAGAATTAGAGCAAAATGCCTTTTTTTTTTTTTTTTTTTTTTAAAGGTAAAAATGTATTCAGAAGCTTTATAATAAAAATGTAGTAAAAAAAAAAAAAAGATTTTTCGACAAACTTTAAATCGATATGTGTCTTTTCCATCTTAACTCGCAGTATCCCCTTTTGTTTTTATTTTATCTCCAGAGCTTTTTCATTTGCTTTTCTCTCGTTGCACACACACACACGTACACACACACACTCTCACCGTTCTGATAGTTAGGTTGGCTGACAGGGTCATAATTGGGCTTGTCACTTGGGAACCGTGTGTGTCTGTGCGTGCATGTGTGTTTGCGAACGCCGCGTCATCGCTGTGTAAGACCTGCTCCTGTCAAAGACAAGGTCAGGGGATAATTTAATCATTAAAGACCTCTTCTTCCCTCCTCTCATCACCCACTTTCTCCTCCTTTCCGCCAACTAGCTGACAACGCCAGAAATGTCACACATTGTCATCATTTAGCCTGTGTGCATGTGTGTGACTTTGTGTTTCACCGTGTCTTTTGTGGTTTTTCCAGGCTTTTATTCTGCCGTCTCTCCTCTCGTGTACAGCGAGGTTGAGAATGTCAAATTACAAAATCTGTCGCTCTTTCTGGGTGTATTGTGCCACACTGTCAATTCAGAAGCTACGGGAACATGACACTGTCTGTGTTACGATTACTTGATATCAAATGTCATATCACGTGTGTTGTTAGAATAAATCTTACGTCATTTATTGAGTAAGTCCTTAATGCAAAACATCTCGCTCAAGGATGTATTATTGTAGTTCATGAAGAACTGGATTTTTCTCATTTTGGGGGGAAAATGTAGCAAAATGTACAGAATTTGTGTTTTTCTTTAAAGGTATGTATTTTTGCTGCTTTAAATATTATATAGTGTTTTTACCTAATACTTTTTTTAGTGTGGTATTAAAGGGAGGCTGTTAAACACTAGTAGCTTAATACAGTTATATATTAACACAAAGATATTTGGAGAAAATAAGCTGGTGACGCATTTTAGGTAGTAGAGATGTTCTTTTATATTTAAAGTATAGCCTATGCTTGCGTATGACCAAACTGTACAGCAACTCTAAGAAGTTGGAGTCTTGTTGACCTGCCAGTGTTTCGTGCTGACTGGGTACTCATGTCTTGTCCTCTACTGCCCCCTGCAGGTCTACTGATGTGGAGAGCATGGTGAAGGTAAGAGGTCAACATGCCCATGCGGGCTGTAAAGAGTGATATAGAAGTACAACAGAGAGGTTTAGAAGGAGTTTATCAGCTGCTATGTTAGGACATACAAGTGCAAATAAAAAGAAGCATTTTTTTAAACTTGACACAAGTTTATTGAGACATGAGATAAATTTTTATCTGCCTCTGACTGGCTTTTTCCTTGTAAGTTGAGTTGCATTTAGGAGGATTGTAAAATAAGGGTTTGATATTTAATTTGATTTTCTGACAGAAAGTCAGTCAGATTCAGTAAAATCTACATTGTTAAAACATAGTTTTGTAAAGCATTAGTTCTGAACTCCTTTAGATGCCTGTCCTTATTTGGTTATGCTATGCACCTTCTTCCACTTGCTGCATATGACGTACTGTAATTTCTATATGTGATCAATGTGTTTCCAGATTACTGAGGTCTTATACAAAGATGAACGCTTCTCCAAAGGAAACTCTCCACCTGCTGGTAAGGAAACATTTACATGTCCCATTCCTACCAAAAATTCAGGATGCTGATATCTTGTACACAAGGACACACCTGGAACGTGTTCGTGTGCGAGGTGTGTGTTTGTGCAGGTGAGAAGGAGAGAGAAGTGAGAGTATGGCTGTACATGTAACTCATATTGGTATTCAGCGTCGCAGACTGTATGCTCTGTCACTTTCTAACTATAATTCAGATGACAAAAAAATGCTGTGCATGTGTTTACGTTCAGTCTCAGTAGCAGTGGACTGCTGCCCGGCCCACTTCTCATCATCTTGTGTGCGTTTATGTCCAGGAGTGTGTGTGTGTGTGTGTTGCTGTGTGGATGAAAGACCTGCCCTCTCCATCGGAGGAAAGGGAGCCTAGCTGCTGACACAGCGCTGAGTAGTTAAAGTGGGTATGTGTGACTGTTAGGCAGCGTCTTTGCGCTGTCAGTGTGTGTGCAGAGTGTTAATGTCGCTCTGCGTGTGTGTGTGTGTGTGTGTGTGTGTGTGTGTGTGTGTGTGTGTGTGTGTGTGTGTGTGTGTGTGTGTGTGTGTGTGTGTGTGTGTGTGTGTGTGTGTGTGTGTGTGTGTGTGTGTGTGTGTGTGTGTGTGTGTGTGTGTGTGTGTGTGTGTCACAGAATGTCCAAAGTGCTGAAACTGGTGTGTGTGCCGGTGGGAGCGATGGAGACCGTTATCCATGTCACATCCAGTTACACGACATCTGCAAGTGTGTGTGTGTGTGTGTGTGTGTGTGTACACGCTGCAGTAAGAGGAATCTGTCACTGCCAGCCGTCGTACATTCACTCAAACTCCAGCCCAAAAGCAGCTTCTGTCAGCAGAAAAGAAACACAATCACACACTCTGCAGAGGTTACAGAAATATAGTATAAATGCACAAATGGCTGCAGTGACTGACACGGTGGCAAATGAAATTTATTCCCAAGACAACTGCTCACTGTGCATGTGTATATGCGTGTGTGTTTGTGCAGAAGCTACAGCCTACTTCCTGTATAATCTGATCGACAGCATGTCAGAAGGGCAGGTGCGGGCGCAAGAAGACAAACTGCGAAAATTCTTCAGTCAGCTGCAGTCTAAGGTACACACACCGATTAAGTTGATTGGGGGGGGAGAAATGCACACACCCCACACATTCATGTACTAATATCTCTATATCCAGTACATTCATAACCTTCCCACTTTAAAGGAGCTTGTACTGTCTGATCTGAGATGATGCGGTGTGTAATCGGACTCGGATTATTTACAGTATACACACTCATCCTGTGCTCCATTTTTGAAGAGTGAAGGTTTGAGTTACGAGGTCCAGACATGTTGAAGAAGATTAAATCATGTTTTACATCAAGGATTTAGGGGGGAAAAAGGAAGAAACAAAAACTCTCTTCACTGGCTTTGTTTGGAATTTAAAGTTAAAAAAAAAAAAGTTAATCCTTAAGTTGACATTTTTTTTGATACCAGTGTTGGCACTGCTGTTTCTCACCTTCATCTGCAGAAATCATTTTCATATAAAGCAATACTTCATATGCTTTAGAGCAAACATGAATATATATCACAATATTTATTAATTTGTCATTTTCCTTTAAATTCTAATCAGCATAAACAATCACAAAATGGAAAGTATCCTAATCAATTTCTCAAAGTCCAGACTCGCGTTTTGTGAGAGTGTGTATATATTTTTGTTTGTTTCTATTTTATTATTTTGGCTTTTGAGGTCTTTCATTTTTATCCAGAATTACATTATTTTATTCACCTTCAGGGTTTTTGACTATTGTATATTATATATTTTAGGATTTTGTTTTTCTATATGTGTCCAGCCATTATTTATTTGTTGTTAATGTTTTTTTGTCTTGTATGTATTTAAAGTTGTCCTGTTGTACTATATTTTTATTGTCTTCATCTCATTATTGGCTCATCAGTCATCTGTGGAGGGTGTTAACCCACATAACATAAAACACACAAAAGCTCAAACTCTTATCTGCAAAGTGGAATCCAGTGAATAGTTGCATATTCATTTTTGACTAATGAGTCAATAGCGTCAACTCTAATTTGCATGCAGGTCATCTCTCAGGTATTAATAACCAAAAAAAGGATGTCACTGAAAGATTTTTGCCATTTTGTTGTTAATTAGTCGTTAATGTCCCTTCATTGAAATTGCATCATTTCCAGTAGCACCTGAATACAGCGTTATGCTCAGCAAACGATTTTAAGCATAAGCTCTTGATGGATTATTTTTAATTTAGTTGTGGCTGAGAGATTTTCAGCTGACTTTGTAACAGAAATCGACAGGTTACGCTCGAGTTTCTTGCTGATGTTTGTTCTCCTGCTGATTTCTACACAGAATATAATGATTTCAGTAAACCTCTACCGAGGGATAAAGAACCTTCTGGATTCCTGCCACGTTCCTGAGCTTGTCAAGGTATTGAGCTTGACCTTCAGTCTTTTATTTTTAAATATACCTACTGTTACTTTGGACATTTTATTATATAGTTTTCAGGTAATTTAGAGTCAGTTTTTCCACTATGTTTTCTGCACTGTTACTCTAAGTGTTTATTATACTGCAGTAGAAATTGGATGCCAAGTGTTGACGCTGTGTGTGCATGTGTGTGTGTCAGGATGTGATGACTTTGGTAGACCCCAAAGAGAAAGTCTCCAATGGCCCTGTGTCAGCTACTCCTCGTGCCACTGTAAGTAGGACATTGTGAAGGGCGCATACAAAATGTTCAAGTTTCACAATTATCCTCATAACTTTCTTTGATGTGCCATTTTGTAAAGACTTCCCCGCACCCCAAGTAAGAGCGCAGCTCTCCTGTGGAGATGAATGTCCATGTGTCTATTTGTACAAGCTCCTGTACCCGTGAGGTTGGACAGTGGTCATGTACATGTGTTTAACACCTTTCTGTCTCCTTTAGGGAATTGAGGGCAAGGTGTTGGCACTTGAGAATAAATTGGCTGAACTGAAAGCGGAGAACAAACCATTAGGACTTGTTCTCAAACAGGTCATCCAGGCTCTGAGTGCTGAGGAGGTAAAATTTCTTTTGGTCTCATAAGGCTCTTTTTCTTTTGTTTTCTTTTTTGAAGTTAGTTGCTTTGTTTTTGTGTTTTGTTTTGGGTTATTTTTTTCCTGAGAGCGTTGTTGTCTGATCAGAACCTGCAGCGTGCCCTCGAGCTGAAGCAGCAGCACGAAGAGGAGATGACAGCCGGCGGCTACGCCATCCTCATCAACCTGTGCTGTCGCCAAAACAATGTGGAGGAAGCGCTGAACCTGAAGAGAGAATTGTGAGTGGAGCATAATGCGCGCACACAAACAAATTTTCCACACACACACAGACACACACGGCTGCGCTGTGGCCAGTAGCAGGCCATTAAAGTTTAACTTGAGTGGTATTAGGGGAGACATTAATGCAGGGTCCAGCTGCTTAGTTGACTGGCTAAAACACAGGAAACTCTCCCCTCTGCCTCCCCCGTTTCCTTCTCTTCACTCACCACCTGCTTCCAGCATCAGCCTGAACACTGAGAACGTACAATAGATGAGTTGCATTACTGTAAGTGGAATACATTAATCAAGTCTGTCTGTTGCCATCTCTGTCTCTGCTTTTAGGAGTCGTAAGGACTCATCAGTAGCACTGGATGCCAACAAATACCTTGCACTGGTCAAGGTCCTCTCTGTAAATGGCAGAATGGAGGGTAAGTTACCCTAGAACTACAAATAATGTATTTTTTTCCTTCTTTGTACTATTAGTTTGACAAATTATTTGATCAGTAAATTTCTTAAGTTAAATCCTTCTTTTTCTTGAGTGATGAATCGTTCTTTGTTTTGTTTATTTTAATTTTGCTTGATGAGGACATTCTTATAAAGTCGAGCCTGCTCCAGTAGCCTTTCCTCTTTAAATAAAAGTAATACATACAATTGACTGCTGCTTTTTCTTTGTCAGTATATCTGGCTTGAACTTAAAAACCGATGCGCTTGTTTGTACGTGTCACCAGCTCTGTCACAATCTGTCTTTTCCCCTCCCTCAAACCACATTAGCTGGCTATTTCCAGAATGCTACGGTGGGTTTCCTTCAGCCCATCGAAGACCCAATTACCATCAGTTTTGCCGCTCTGCTTTTTGCACCCAATGACAGGAAAAATGTTTCCCTTGTCTCTCCTCGCCGTTCCTCTCCTCCCCTTTTGCTATCTCTCTGTCTTCGTTGGCGTCTCTCTATCTGACCCTCTCTCCCCTGCTCTGTCGCAAAGCGTGTCATTCTCTTATCCCCTCCAGCACACACACACACACACACACACACACACACACACACACACACGCGCGCGCACATCCGTGTCAGTGAGAAACGAGAGAGGGGAAAATTACAGGACTGTGTGTATTTTTGCAGAATTATTGAAATCCGCCTTGATGCTAATGGCAGATCATGTCCACCAAAGTGCTTGAACATTTCTCACACACACACATACACACAGCGACACGCAAATTTGCATGTGAATTCAAGCAAAAGGCATTTGGTGGCACGGCGGTTGGTGTATCCATCTGTGTATGTGTGTTGGGGTGTGTATAGGCAGCGCTAACGCATTTGCCATTAGTCAGAGTGTGCATATGGAGGGGACGCTTGTCAGCCACATTAGCACACATGGCTAACCTTGATTTTAGCCTGTCCCCACCCAGACGCTGGTCCGCCTGGCTCCCAGCACACGCCAGGACCAGATGAAGATCATGTCTCCTGGCATCCTTCTTTATTTCTCACTGTCTCTAATGGCTTTTTTGTTTTTTGCTCTTGGCTCTCTCATTCCACCTCACAGGCGAACTTTGTTTTTACAATACGTCATCCTTCTCACTTTATTCTTTTTACTTTCCTTCCCCTGTTGCTCTTAGGTAATTCTTCATAATTCATTCCTCTTCTAATAGCTGACTGATCTTCCTATGCTGGTCACTCCTCATATTAACTTTCACATGTCCATAAATCTTCCTGATCTTGCATCTCTTTGGCTTTTTTTTCTAGCATGTTGAGGTCCAAAAACAACATTGTAGGTTCATCTGTTGAGATTTAGGCAAAGATTCTCCAGTCAACATGAGCAGGTGGAAAACTGCTGAACATTAACATGTTTATTATTGTTATTATGTTTTGAGTACTGTAATAGTCCACATTTAGTGTCTATTTCAAACAAATTATATAAAATTCAGTGTTTATTGGCTAATACAAGTATATGCTGTTATAAACACTTTTGTTAACAAGATCTACTCCAGATATCTTACTTCCTCCAAAATACATGTTTATGGTATTTTCTTGAGAATATCAAAATGATGTGCTTTAACTCACTGCAGCTGGATCTAGATGCAGTTCTGGATTAATCAAAGTTAAGCCAATCTTCACCCAATGCATCCATAACCTTTTAAGTAATAGATCCAGCCAATCACACAGGACGATCACAAAGAGTGCACCCAGCATAGCCTCTATCCTCTGAGCATCCTCTCTCTCCATCTTTGCATAGCTCTGTCCTTTTTTTAAATATACCTCTCCTATCACAGCCATCTCTTTGACCTGCCCTTGCTCCGCTTCCTCCACCTGTCCATCCTCCCATTTTGGTAAACAGAACTTGTTCTGGCTTTTGGTGGTCCTGGGTATGTCTTTGGAGCTATGCGTGTTTGGGAAAGAGACATCACTAGCAGTCATGTCATGGAACATTAGGTGAACCACTGGGCTGTGTGATGTTTGTTTACCTGGCCTGTCTGCCTCCCCATCTCTTCAAGTGTGTGTGTGTGTGTGCGCGCGCACGTGTGTGTGTGGTCTGGCTCGCTGTGCTGGCCATGATGCTCGGCTGAGCTGATGGATATGCATACTGGCTAAACGAACAGATAAAGGGGGAGATGGAGAGAGGACGCCGTGGGGGAAGTTTGGACGGTGGACGGAGGGATGTTAGCTAGTGTTGATCCATTTGGGCAGATCAACTCCAAGCCATTGGTCTCAGTGATTAGTGGGTCTGTCAGTTAGTGATGGAGAAAGGGAGGGTGGGAGGCATGGAGATGGATAGTCGGAGTGAAGCACAAGTTTCACTGGAAGTGATAAATAGTACAGACTTGACAACGACTCAAGTCATTAGAGATATTGTTTAATGTTGATACCACCATTTGTAATCAACTCTGTGGAAAACAGTTCTTTAGGGGAAAAGGTGTTCTGTTTTTGGGAGGTTTTCTTTGTTTTTCTTGTGGAATAACCTTGCTCAGTTCATCTATTCATGAAGTGATGTCCGCTTCATTTTTGTCATTCTGTTTATTGACATTTGAGTGCATTGACACTAGTAGTGCAGAGATCACTTAAGTCTAAATTAAATGTCAGCATCTAAACTGTTATCATAAGCATGTTAAGAGCCACCAGTGTAGCTTTATTATCATGTATGGTGGTTAAGTCGAATGAAGAAATATTTTTACTATGACAAAATTGGCATATTTTAAGTTTTCCCACAAAGGTGACTTACAGCAACATTATTAAACTAAACACATTTAATTATAAAACATTTCTGTCACACATTCTTCCATGAAGCTCACTTCCCTGATTTGTGGTGCTTGTGTTCTTTGTTGAAAGAAGTTAGAAGAAATGAATATTGCATTAGATCTTTTTGCTTCCGCTTACATTACATACATTTATACACTCGTTTTTACCCGAGTGGTGAGCAATGAATTTTCACCAAGGGGACTGTCGTAGAAAACCGCTCCAATAAGCTGATCTCAATTCTGCTCATAAATTTTATCTCTTCATAAGCTTATTAGTGCAGCCCACCACAACAGTCCCGATTTCTCATGTGGCCCCTTGGGGAAATTAAATGCCCACCCCTGCTTTAAACCAATTCCACCACTAATTTTACTTATCAGGGTCATGATTTAGTTGCTGCTTAAGGTAATGCTTATGAAATAAATTAGCTTGAAATGAAAAGACTTGAGGGTAATTTAAAAGTTGCAATGAAGAAAGCGGCTAAAAGGTGGGGGTCGGGGGCACTTGGAGGGCAGATCGTCTAAATCCTCTTGCTTTGTCTTCAGTTGCACAGATATGATATGGGGAATTGCAATGTGTTGAGTATCGCAGAATTTGTAAAACGTGGGAATATATTTGTACTTGGAAACTATGTTGATGGTATCAATTGCTGATGCCTTGATAATTAAGAACAGAAACCGAGTAGTGACAGAAACCCGATAAGTTGAAAGACTGCCCTTATCTTCATCAGGCCCACATTCAATTAACCAAACTTATCCCTTTTGAAAAGCTTAACCCTCCTTTTATTCTCTCCCCCTGTTTAGCGGTGTCTCCTCCACTGCTAGTCACCCCGTCTCCCTCTTCTCCCTCTATTTTTTTCCCCCTGTCCCATTAAATCTGTGACAGCCATGGGTTCCCATCGCCATAACAACTGGCATAGGGAGGTGGAGGGCTGGAGAGACAGACTGAAATTAGGATGCCAAAGCACTCACCAGTGGCCCCGTATCTCAGCCCACAAGGGTGTGTGTTCCCAGTAGAGTGACACTCTTGTTTGAGGGGTTTTGTTGTATTAACAGCTGTGTAGGTGTGGATATCATTATTCCCATGTATTCACTTTATTTGCTTTCATGCATCTGTGTACTAAAATCTTCACCAGTGAAAAGAGTGAGGATCTTTGTTGTGTGAATTGTAAGACAGGATCCAACATTACCCTGCATTTGGAGGCTTAATGGTGATTATTCAAATATATTCTGTCTGTGCATCTCTCCATCTCCCTCCTCCTTCTTGGTCATGCTGTATAGATTAGTATCTGTGGTGGAGAGCGGCTGTATCGCTGTCAGCCCATTAGCAGCTGTCTAAATAGATGGTAAACGCATCTTAATTGCTTTACCCTGATACACCACATATACACACACAAACCACACTCTCTTTTCACCATTTAGCCCCTAGTGTTGGCCAGATGGACGCGTGGCCCAGTAAAAAGCCCTCCATTACCGGCTGGACTTGACCAAACTGATCCACCCCTCAGCCCGCTTAGCGAGGTCTCACTGGGTCCACGGCGGGCCCTTGTCGCCACATACCTATAATTTAGCCCCCCAAGTGCTTTCCACATGGCCACGGCAAAAAGCTGGCCTCCATTGTAGGGGTCTGGTAATTGTAGTCTCGTTTAGAAAACTGCAAGTAGCAATTAGCACAGAGTTGGCATTATACGGGGTTGGATTTGCATCCCCCGCTGGGTGCAAAATTCTGTTTTAATATGGGTTTGTTTCCCCCACATGGAATTAGCTAAAGGGGCCTTTTATCACATTCACACACCCTACTCTTCTCCCAGCCAATATCTGCCCTCCTCTCGCTTTCTTTCTCCTCTCTGCATCATCTCTCTTTCTCCTTCTCTTTTGTTCTTTGTATGTGTCCATTCTCTGTCCATCTAATCCACTTTCACATTGCTTCTTTTGATGGAGACGTGCATGCTGACACCTCACTGAAGCGTCACACACAGATGTAGCCGCAACTGTTGCTGACGTTTCTTCCTTTCCATTTCAGAGGCAGTGGACATCCTGAAGGAGATGAAAGAGAAGGATGTGGCGATGAACGACACACATGTGACCACCCTGTTTCACATGCTCAATGCTGTAGCGGCCGCAGGCGATATCCCTTCCATCCGCCGACTGCAGGACACGGTCTTTACCCTCGGTCTGGTCAAGCCCACTGCCAATCTCTGCTCCCCCGTGGTTACTGCCTACCTGGTCAGGTAAAAGAAATCCTAAGTGTTACAAAAGTGTCCCAAACTCCCTTAAAGTTAAAACATCTATTTGAGTTGTATGTTCCAGTTTTATGGCTGATGGTCTCCACTTAACCAGCCAACAAGCTCACTTTTGTTTTCAGATTTGAGCCTTTATCTGCCAAAGCCTGTTGCCAGGTGTGTGTATGCATGTGTGTCTCAATGAGTCACTCATCCCTCCCTATGATCATAGCTGAGGTTATATTCTGGGTCAGCGATTCAGATAGAGAGAGGATGTGGAAATTGCTCATTTATGTTAGCCGTGTGTGTTTATGCGTGTCAGAGCCAGGTTTTGTTTGTTTGAGGATGCGCCAGCTGCAACCTCTCCCATGAGCCCCCCCACCCCTGATCCCCTGAAACACCCACTGCTCTCCTCTGAGGTTTAAGTGTGGGTGTGCGGGGAGAGATGGCCATCGATGCTGCTTCTCATAATGCAAGTATGCAAATGAGCATTAGCAAACATTGGCTGCGGGGTCACTGCTATTGCCCCACCCCTCAACTCCATTCGGTTTGTGTGTGTTTTTCAGCGCATGTGCATGTTCTATTTGTCGAAGCAGCTTTTAAGTAGATCAACTCATTAGCATGTTAATTATGTACAGAGCACTAATTGCTGGATTTACCATAGACATGTAATGCGCGGTTAGGGGGCACACACACATACTGTGCATGCTTTCATATGCAGTTTACCTCTAGCGTGCTTACTGCAGCAGAGGTAGACCTCTGCAAAGAAAGCTCTCTTGCGCGCACACACATACACACACTCTCTCACCGGGTGCTCCCTTGTTGCTGTTTGTGTTGCTGTAAGTCTGGTCTCTGGCACAAACAGTTTCCAGGTTCACTCGTTAATAACTGCCTCTGTGAGATTAGCAGGCTAATTTACTACTGGGTCATCAACAGCCGCCAAAACACAAACGCACACAGCAGCTTAGCACAGCCTCGTTCACAAATCAAGTGCCAGTTGTACTTCCTCCAAATGATACTGCAGTGAACACACACTAATAAACAGGAGGGAAAAAGATGGCTGCTGGTATTCTAACATCTGTCATGTGTTTATGATTTGTTAGTAGGACATTTGGGTGCGTTTAGTTGGCTGGTTGTTGAGGGTTGGTCAACTAATCTGGTGTGCAGATAAAATTTTGACAAAGTTGTCCAGTTTGCTGTGCGTAAAGTAGATTGGTGTAATTGTAACAGATGGCTTAACGCTACTTAAAATTGATAGATGAGTAACAACCTAATAATAAAGCTTATTCAGGACACTCTTGTGAATAATCACTATTTTATTAACTTTATTTTACTTTGGCAACTGAGTTATCTTAGTTACATTTTTAAATCCTATTTTAAAACAGCAAATTTCTTAAATTAGTCTTTGTGAAAGTGCAATGGTGGTTCTTGTAGTTCCAGCAGTGGTTCAGTCAAGCTTCAGTACTGCAACACTTGACTTTTGCACGCCGGATGAATCTGTCTCTTTGCCCTCTTCTCTTTTTTATCTTTTATCTTCACTTATTCGTCTCCACCTCTTCATTCCGTCAGTCAGCGGACAAACAGTCGGAAGGAGGAGGAGGAGGAGGGATGAAGGGAAGCGATAAAAGAGGACAAAGCAGGCATCACTCCCGCCTGCACCCATCTCATCGCAGCGTCAGCGCTAATGACTTAATGAACACTTCTCCGCCAGATTAGCCCTTGACAGCCCATCATATGCGCCGCCCCGTTAGCCGTCATGCCTGTCCGCTTTGTATTGTGTCTGCTAACCTGCTACTACGCTAGCTGGCAGCTAGCTCACATTGCCACATCCTCGTGGAAGTGATTAGCGACAGTAAATGCTAATGAGTCCAGCAAAATGAAGAGCTGGCAGGACGTGGATGATAAGACGGCAGCCACGATGATGGAATATGAGGAGGAGGGTAGAGCTGAAAAGAGACGAGTGGCTCAGAGAAAAACGCCTCATTCACTCCCACTCCTTAGGAATAAAAGGAAGAAGGAAATCCCATGTAGAGAAATCGAAGCAGCCGGAGTTGAATAATGGAAGAACGTGAAAAGACTTGCTAAAAGATGCATGTTTATCTCTTAACATGGTTGATACTAAATTAAGCTTATGTTAAAGTTGGTCTAATGAATATTTTTGACATATTTATCCTTTTAAGCCAACTGTTTTCTGATTGGCTGCCCCTCATAAACATAACAGCAGGTGGGTGCTCACAGCCAGGGCAGTGTGCATGAGATGGCCATGTAAGGACGTTGCCTCTGATTGATGTGCAGAATCAGGAAAACAGAATCTGAGCAGAACAGTCTGAATATGGGCTTTGGCTCATAAGGTTTAAGTGCACATACATTTATTTAATTATTTAGTGGCTCCATAATGTAATGATTTACATAGCTGTTTGGTAACCAAAATGTTGCCAGTAGCTGGAGGCACGAGTCTCCCTTGGGGTTGCATCGGTGTGAGCTACCCACCGTGGCTCTTTCCCTGTGACAAGGGAATATAATAAACCCACTGGCAAATGGATAAAGTTAGAAATTATTATTCCCAGTAGTTTTTATATAAAAGCTGAAAATTTGTGAATATTCTGCATTTTAAACTGGCCATTAAATAACAAGTTTGGAACATCAGCTAAATTATCTGTTCAGCCAAAATGGTGATGGGAATGATTCAGATTAACACAACGTTACACGCACAGTTTCACTCATGTGGGGGGTGAACATTACTAGCACAAGTGCCTTTCTTGAATACATGTAGTGGTGTCATGATCAGTTTCATTTGTGTTTCAAGACACAGACACCTCGTTTTCCCTCACGCGAGGACAGTGGCTTGATAACAGGCCTGCTCATCTCCTCCGAACAAAAGGGGGAGGAGGGGTGACGGAAATGGAGAGGGAGGTAAAGAAGGGGGAGTAAGATGAGGCAAAATGAGCTTCCTTGTCTAATCCTTCAGGTTTCTATGGAGCAAAGCGCTCGTTATTTTTTCAGGGCTTAATTGGCTGGAAAGTGGCTGACATGCAAAGTTGGGGACATTAACAGGGCTGTGCGCTGCAGTAAATGGCAATGCAAAGTGACAGTTAAATTGTACCTAGGGGAAATTATCCATCTTTCGACATCTTTAGCTCTTTTTTTTGGGGGGGGGGGGGGGGTAGCAGGCGGAGAGAGGGGAGGAAGGCAGAAGGGGTATAATTGCAACGCCAGGCCCCTTTTCTCTCTCTCTTTCTCTCTCATTAGAAAAGAGGGATTATATGTAGTTATGGAGTTGCTTGATGGAGGGATGAATGAAGTGGACAGATAGTTGAGATGATGAAACAAATGAGGAATAAAATGGCCTTGTGCACCACACCATAATAGTTAAAGTAATTGTATGTATATGATACGTCAACTACAAAGAGCATACTGTACTTTTTTCCCCATCCCTCTCTCATTTTGGGGACTAAACTGCACACCAACACCTCCCCTTCTGGTCTCCTCCCATCTCCACACTCTTTCTCTCATTTTCAAAAATCTCTTAGTCTCTCTTCTGCGTTGTTCACTCAGACTGTTGTGCATTTGAACAGCCTCTTGACTGCCGCTGCTGAATAATGTTGTCCCTCTTCATTTCAATTAGTGGACCTCTTTGCCTTCCAACCCTAATCACTCCATCCCTCCTCCCTCCATCACTCTCTTCTGCTGCTGCTGGCTCACAGAAGCTGAACTCAAGGTCACATCATTTTCGGTCCTTTTTTTCCCTCTAAAGTTGTTGGTCTTTTTGGACATATTTCACATATCTGCTTGTTTAATTGATTAGATGAGAGGGGAAAAAAACACTGCAAAAACTATACCTGTCCATTCTGTCTAACACTGTCTTTTTCTCTGCCCCTTGCCTCACTTGTGGGCACCTTATATGCTTTGACCTCTGTGTGATTGACATGGTAATTACCCAATCAACAGATTGATGGCAGTGCTGTCACAATAGAGGGGATTGATGTGGTCTCTCCCACTCCCCCTTCTCTTAGCTTCTTGCTCTCTTACTTCCTTTACCCATCTCTGCCTCTCTACTTCTCTCATTATCACTCCTTCAGGTGCACTCATCCTCCTTCTGCATGCTCTTTTGTTTGTTGGAAGGCGTGAAAGTAGAAGGTTAGACTGAGGGGGGTGACATGAGATGAAGCTGTGGTGATGATGCTGGTGGGGTGGGGGGGGACTAATTTTGTTGCCATATTTCTGCTAAATTGCTCAGCTGGGGGGTGAGGTCATCGGAGGAGTGTGAGAGATGACAGCATGGAGAAAAAAAAAAGATGGTGTGGAGGAAGAGAGACGGAAGGATAAAAAGAAGAACAGGAAGGTTAGAAGAAAAGGGAAATGAGGAGAAGAGAAAATGAGGGGAAGGTTAAAGGGCGTTGAAGAGGACAAAAGGAAGAGCAAGAGAAGTTTGAAGGCGCGAGAGGAGCAGAGCAGAGAGGGTAAAGATCAGTGGAGTCCTTTTATCTGTTGCATTGCTTCCCCTCTAAAAGCCTGTCCAGAGAGACATTAGCCCCTCACAGATAGGTGTGTGAGAGCGTGCCTGATTGTGTGAGAATGATGTATTGGGGCCAAAAGGCTTCATCGCCCACAGTTGTGCTGTCATGAATTCAAAGGCCTGTATTGTTGGGGTGGGTCATAGTGCTTGAATGGGGGGTCACAGGGTTAACACCCCATGATACGCTCTTCTATTCTCTACTGACACAATCCTGTACATGACTGATTGCACAGACCTGGCATCTAACTCGCTCTCTGCTCTCCCTCTCTCTCTGTTTGTCTGTATCTGCAGTAAGGATGTGTCCGGAGCTCTCGAAGCGGCCCTCGAGTGTCAGAAGCGCTACAACCACCTGCCTCGCATCCACGACATTATTGTTGCTCTGGTGGAGAAAGGAGAGACTGAGTTACTGCAGAAAGGTTACACACTTTGTACATAGTCATCACATCCTGTCCTTCAGCTACCTTTTCCCACATCCAGTAACCCATCTATCATCAGTTTATGTTAAAAAAAAATACTAATGGGCAATTTATTTATTTATTTTTCCTTAATATTGTAAAGTCTATTAGAGAATCTGACAATCCCCTAGAAGGAAGCATTTGTCAAGGACTAATTTTTAACAGGAAGAAACCTCCAACAGAACCATACCCACTATAAAATATGGATGTTGCTATTGTCATATCACCCATAGGTCCTTTTTTAACCTACCAATGGGTGTGACTTGTATTTTGACCAACGATTTGTCGATCAGACGTTGTTAGCCAATGAGCATACCTGAAATAATCCTTCTTTCTGAAACATACTAACTGAAATATACACATTAGACTTTGTTTTATTTCGTTTGACCCAAAATTAGCGACTGAGCTCATAAACTAAACTGGAAAGTGTTTATAGATGTCTGGGAAAACAGCTGCTTTAATGAAAATTTAGGGCACTTCCTGTATTGTTTTTACATTTCAGGCCAGGAAGCTTGATCCAACCTTTACACCACCTGTGGTCTGAACAGGGCTTATGGAAGGGCAGCCATGTGCTATAGCTGGGGTTTAGGCAAGAGGAAAAAAAACATAACTACAGGATCATTCAGGTTGTTTGATTGAGCCCAAATCAAATATTTAGTGGTTCCACATCCTCTAAGGACCAGAAGATTTTAAATTTTCTTTGTTCATATTTATTAGTTATCTAGTCACAACTTTTGACTGATTTTTTTTTTTTTTTTTTTAAAGATGTGACATTAAGGATTGAAAGAAAAGAACGCTTCATTTAGAAATCATAAAAATGCTTTCATAGCATTTATGTTTGGTCATGTAAACAAGAATAGTCCTGGTGGGATTTTAAACATTTTTCATTAACCTACAGATTAGGAGTGACAAAAGACAGTTTAATCTGAACTGTGGACCAGGATTCCCCAGAGTTCAGAAGTTCAGAATAGCTGTGTACTCTGTCACTGCGTCTCACAGCTATAATCCAAATTTTTTTACTCCCACTCCAGCTTAGCGTGATCCATCTTTGTTTCCTCTGATTGACTCCAACCTTTTGTTATTCATTTGGGTCTTTGTGTGTGGGGAGGAGCTATTCCAAAGTGCTCATTCAGTGTTTGCGTTAAACGCACACGTAACAAGTGCCAACAATCCCAAGAGAGCATAAGAGGACCAGAGAGTGAGAAAGGTTCAGACCAGGGTCACGGTGAAGCATGTCAGCCAGTCACATTTAGAACAGTCTCCCTGTATGTCGACAGCGACGCGGTGAAAAGGTCAAGTTCGGTGTGCCGCCGGGGCAAGTGGCTCTGGAGTACGTAAAGGTTGAAACCGTACAGTGGAGCACCTCTCCACTTCCTTCCCTCCCCTCTGTCCCCTTTCATTCCCCCAACATGCCAAAAGGTGACAAACCCTCACAGTTAGTCGCTGCACCCTTAAATCCAAAGTAACTCTGATTAAAGTGCTGAAAGAGACCAGCATGTAAAGCAGTGTCAACTTACGAATAACAAATTACGCCGCCTCTCACTCCATCATATAAAGCGTCAGAGAGGATGACTTGTGACATAAACCTTGAGTCACACTCGCACTCGCTGCATCGTGAGTACCCCTGTGGACCCATGCTGATGCAGTGCGTGGATAGTCTGAAAATTCACCTTAAAAATACACCTTTTAAAATAAAACGGAAGAAAAGCTTCCAGCAGACTGGCCTTCAGCTGTCCAAAACACACTAAAAGCATGACACAGCTTGTCAAAATCTTCACTCACACGTGTGACCTTGGTTTGGTTTCAAGCACCAACAGAAAAATAAAGTATAGGGTTTTCAGAGGGTCTGGCAATTATAGCAACTACTGAGCTATTTTCAGATAAGAAGAGGACAGAAAACATGCTTTTAACCTGGAAGTTTCTACAGGATCCTGCTGGTGTGGTTCAGTCTTGGGAAGATAGGATTTGCACATAGAAAATGCTTCATCATTTAGTCCAGTCAGAAACTCTAAAAACTTGTTCACATTAGAGCCAATCAGTGAAATATTTCCAGCTTTAAATGAGTGCAAATGAAGGGAGTAGGATTATTCTTTTTTTTTCTGTTTGCTGAATATGCAAATTCATTTGGGTTACTGAAAATTTGCAGGGTGTGTGTTTGTTTGTGTGTGTGGTACCTGTTCTGAAGCTGCTGGATGGAGATAGTACGTAACGCTGAGCAGAGCGTTTTAGCAAGTTCACTGGGGAAGCTTAGGCTTTCATTCGGGACCTGTGTTTGTTTGAGAGCTGTCTTGATAGGTCTGCTTTGTGAGTGGGACATTGTGCCAAATAATGGAATCAGAAGGAAATGATGAAGTGTGTGGTGGGTTTGTTTACCTTACGGGTGTTTTTATTCATGACCTTTCTCTGCTCCCTTTCCTCGCCTGTCTGTCTTTCTCTTCAGCGATGGACTTTGTGAGCCAGGAGCGAGGAGAGATGACCATGCTGTATGACCTGTTGTTCGCATTCCTGCAGACGGGCCGCTACCGCGAGGCACGGAAGATCGTCGAGGTAACATTGTGTCTTTATTGGAAGGTTTTGTTTTTGTTAGACTGGAGATCTGATCAGAGTGCAAAGAAAATTAGTTTCTTAGTCTTGGAAAATCTAGCTGATGAAAAATTGTTCTCCGGTGTGCATGGCCGTCATAAGCCGCACAGGACATGTAGGATGGAATTGCCAACCCTCTTTTTGTTATTGTAAATCATCTGACCTGAATATTCGATGAATATTTATATCTTTGTCATCTTAAGTCCTGCTTTAAAATCTGTGTAGATTAGTGCGAGAAAGAGAGAGGCAAAGCGGGCAGATAAGAAGCGATTTTCACATAAATGGAAGAGGGGTTGGGAATGGACAACAAGATAGAGAGATTGATGAGCAGATGAATAGAGGGATGAGCCTGACAACAGAGGAACAGAAACAAGGCCGATCAGAATGAGAACAAAACAGTAAAAAATATCTTAACTCCCTCGCCCTGACCTTGCTCTCTCTCTCTCTCTCTCTCTCTCTCTCTCTCTCGTGTCCTGGCGTGCACTGAAATGGGGATTTGTCCCTCTTGAGGATTTTCAAACCCTCTTAAATATTATCGGCGTGTTATTGTGGCTCTCGCTAGATTGTATGACTGTTATCCTACTTATAATAGCGAGTCAGCTACGTGCTACATGTGTGAGATTGCTGATGCCTTGTAAATAGATGTACAGCTGAGCTCGTCATGGAAAAAATAGCTCAGATTTGAATCCTACTGAAATGTTGTAGCACAGTACATACAAAAATCCCCAGACATCTTGCAACTAAAAAAAAAAATGCAGGAATATTGATTTAAAAGAAGTCCAGCAAGCCTATTTCCATGACTACTGGAAATCAAACCGTACAAGATGTTAGTGGACAATGGCTGCTTTTTAACCAGAGTGTGTATTTCCTACTTCCACAAAGTATCACATCACATTTCCTTATCTGCTTTTCTGGAGAAAGTTATCACTTTTCTTCAGATGTAGGATTTTCCTCACTTTACTATAGTCAGTGTTGATTACATCGAAACTCCCTGGACTCCACCCTTCATTCGGTCTCCTCCATTTATTTCGGGGATTATTGCCATGACAGAACTAGACATCCCCGGCCTCAGTAAGCTATTGATTATTTCTATCAGAGGTGGGAATTGAAGATCCACGGAACAGGGCCTCTGCCAGACACTTCCATTGCACCCTTGCTATATGTTTGGGCATGCCAGGCCTATCCAGCCACTCGATCCAGCGCACCACCAGGTGGTGACCAGTTGACAGCTAAGCTTCACTCTCCATCTCATTATCTAACATAGATCTGATACTGCAATTACAAAATCAACCATCAACCTGCAGCCTAGGGTGTGCTGGTAGATATGTATCTGTGAACACCTTAAAGCAGGGATTATACTTTTCACGAGTCCATCAGAGTTCGCTTGGGTCCCAGTAATGTAAATTCCATTGCCAGATGGTTTGCGTGAGGGCCTGTGGTGGACTTACAAGAATATGTCAGGAATGACTGCTCGGCCACTGGGTCTCCAGTTGTCGGGTTCCTCGTCTGCAACAGACTATAATGTGGGCTTTATGCTTAAATATGGAGTTCATGGATGGAGTTTGCTGTGAATTGCTCAGTGGCCAATAACAAAACACCGTTTGGGTTCATGCACCAAACTGGGAGGGCATAAAAGTTTGTTAAATAGGGAAGAACAGAACTGAAACTAACTGTTAAAATGCTTCCTATAGCAGAAGACGGCTGGAGTGTCTGGTTAATCCTCTCTGGGTTAAATACTACCAGCAACAGTGTTTCAAGTTACATGTAGGTGCTTCAAAACTGCATTCACAACTTGGGATAAAGTGCTAAAGTTCCCCAGTTTTAGAATTAACAGCTATTCTTTCCTGTCTTTTAGAGTCTAATCAGGAGGAAACAAACAAGAAATGCAGAGTTGATATATTTCAAAAGCCAGGATTCACTTAACCTTCACAGACTTTTAGAACAGTCTAAACACAAAGTTCACTTTTGAACTCCCCCTTATTATACTTGCATGACGATGGACCCACTGCTGAGGTGATAAACTACAATTGAATCATATCTTTGACTCAAATATGCATACACACACTCAGATGCACAAATACTTTTTCCCCTGTGAGAGCGTCAAGTGGCAGTCCAGAGTGGTGTCTCTCTTTAGGCTGTGTTTGGTATAATTGGCAGCTGATTAATCACAGCTAATTAAATGTAATGATAGAGAAAGGTGGCCAATTTTGTGCTAAATGGTCATGGTTAGATAGGGGATTGTCAGGTGGCCAGGCCTATTATTGTGTGTGTTATGGTCAAGGTTAGGTAGTATTGCTAAAGAGTGGTAAGCCATTATGTGTTTTTGTGTTAGGGAGAGGGGTTTGCCTCTGCGTGTGTGTATTTGTGTGTGTGGGGGGCTGAGTGGCCAGGTGATTAGTGGAATTAGGACATTAGGAATTGAGATGGAGAGGGTTTGTTAAGTGGAGGTGAGGAAAGGTCGACTCCAGCGCTTTCTTTTTGTCTATGCACGTAAGTAGGTGAGAGAAACCTGTGAAGATGCTTTGGCAACTAAAGGCTACGCAAGACACCGAACAAGGTGGCAACAGGAACTCCAGTATAGTTTTATTTGAGCTGTTTGACATGTTTCCATGATCTCTGAGTGACTTTTTGTTTTTTGGGGGGGTGGGGTTTGTTTCAAACTTGAATTCTTTTCATGTAACCATGCGTGTGTGTAAACTATGTGCCTTCTTATTTCTGAGGATTTTGTTTTTGGCCCAGATTAGGGAGATTTGTCCTGATGGATTCAAAATCCCAAACATATTCGTGTGTGTGTGTGTGTGTGTGTGTGTGTGTGTGTGTGTGAGCAGTTGTGGTGCTTTGAGCCCTCAAGACTTTACCAAGTAAAAGGAATCGGAGGCAAAGAGATGGAGCACTTGCACTGGGCCTTAGTCTCTAAGAAGATTAGACAGACTGAGAGAGAGTGAGTGCAACACATTTTAATTTGTCCCTTTGGCTGGTTGGGTAAGAACATAATGCCTTTGCCTGGGACAGCTAGAGGGATGGAGAGGAGGAGCAGGAGAGATTTGGAGAAAGAGGGAGGGATTGAGAGAAGTGGGGATTGAAAGAGGAAAGCATGGCAGTGAGGGATGGTCAGGGGAAGGGATGAAGCCGGTCTTTCCTTTTACTCTCCCCTCTCTCACAGTATGATGGGCTCCCATCAAAGAGGCCAGCAGGGATTGAGTGCTGTTGATCCTCATTCAGATTAACTTCCTGCCAGATCGGTCTGTGTCCTTTTTTTTTCTTTTTCTCCTTAGCCAGATTACCAGGAAGACAGGCAGAGTGAGGTTTCTCAATCCTAGTCTTATTCAGATTGTATCAAAGCCCCCAGGAGACAGATGAAATCCTGATCACTGTTATTCCATGATAATCATCTAGTCACTCCTCATATCAGACTAAATCATAGCTACATGAGCCTGCAGATCAATCTATGTCAGCCTTTATTGACAGCCCACACACTCTGTCTGTCTGCATCTCACTGGTGTCCTAAAAATCTGAGCAAATCTCCTAGCTGTAGCTGCCGGGGCCTCAGATTCTCTGCATTTGAAATCATAATTTTATTGTTGAAGTTGCTTTTTTTTAAATGCCCTTTTCAAGAGTGTAGTGGGAGATCTTTCTGTAGTATTTCCACAGTTCATATAGGGCAGTTCCAGTGTTGCATTGTGGAGTCATAGAGAAATTAAATTGTTTTCCTTCCAGAATGTATTTTGTTTTCCCCTCTTTGAATTTTAGAATTGTCTATACTACAAGGTAGAGTGTAAGTGGCTAACACTGGGTTTTTAAACTCATTATCGGCAAACATTTGCTAGTCTTGCCCCTACGATATACATTGGCTATGGTTTTTTGTATCAATATTGCTCTAAAATGTGCTCAACTTTTGTAATGTTTTGTAATAATCCTCTTTGTTTGGGTTGCCTCTGAGTTTTCTGCCTTCATTTATTCCCAGACTGTGTTATTCTGAGATACAGTAGCATATTTTGTATGACTTCCTGTACTTTGTGGAGCTGAACATGTGTTTTTTATGAATCTGGCTGTATGTTTGGAGTGTAGAAGAAATTTCAGATCAGTTAGATGCTTCCAGAGGTGGGACCAAGTCAAGACAGACAACTTTCAAGTCAAGTCCCAAGTCCGAAACTTTGAATTTCAAGTCCTTTCAAGTCTTTTTTTTAACCCTCTGGGGTCCCGGGTATAATTGGCCGTTCTTGACTACTTTTGATTTTACTTCTATATTTCACTTTTAAAATATGTTTTTCTTGCCTTGTTTGGTATCATTATTTACAGCACAACCTCAAATATCTGAAATTTGAGTTATTTTTTTCATTTTGGTATACTATATTAGCACAGTTGATCTAAATTCAGACAAAAATTCAGAATCCGAGTAGAAAAAGTTATATTTTTTTACATGTTTAACGAATCATTTTCATAACTTGAAATGCAAATAGAAATTGTACATTTCTAAAAATTATGCACAAGTTTTGCAAACAACAAAGTTATATGGTACTATTTACCTAAAAATGCAGCCAAGGCCTCAGGCGTTTTTATATAACCATTTAAATCTATTTACAGAACAATCAGGTGTGCTGCATCAAATAAGAAGGCACACAAATTATTTGTGCCAGTCCAAAAATGTAGTTTGTGTTCAGTATAAGACAGAGGAGAACACCACAGGCCTAAACCCTGCAGGTCTGACAACTGGAGGTGCAACAGTCCAGTTTTCTATGTGGAGACAGCGTTTACACTGGAATCTGCCTTTGACAGCTTTTTAGATCAAATATGAAATTCAGCAGTCTAACCGACACACAATACAAAACAATAACTACACAACAAACTAACTATAGCCTCCAAACACGCTAAACGTCACTAATGTCTCACATATGAAAACTCTCTCTCTCTCTTTCTTTCGCTCGCCCGCTTTCCGTCGCGGGTGTCACTCCTAAAACTTCCCTTCTCCCTAAACAACCAAATGTCACATGTTGCCTTATCATTTTTTTTTGATTGGCTGACATGGTAAACTCTAACACCAATAGGGAAGGGCTGTTTTTCTTTTCTTTTCACTCGCAAGTGGAGAGCGTATGCTAGGCTGTCTGTAGAAAACGCCGTTTTTGTCTAGCATCCCTGTTGAGAATAACCTTTGCAAATAAACAACAGCTAATAATATAAGATCAAAGTATTTTATTTGATGTATTGACATAAATGACAGAAGAAAAAGGCCATGTATAGCAGGACTACTCAATTACACACTAAGGTGGGCCAGATTTTCTAACCAAACAAAAAATTTCCCTGGCTCAGACATGCAAAAGTTAAACACGACCATACACTAATTGCAAATTAAACACAGTGATTTTGAATTGTGATGTGATGGTAAAATAAATATTTGTCAGTCTAAACTGGGTTAAATCTACGGGGTTAATGATGGGGAGGCGGAGAGAGACTGAGTACAGCTACAGAACCCACTTTCTGAAACGGACCCTGCTCACCATTCACCGACAATTCTGAGCTGACAAGTTGCATGTTATTCTTGGATGGGCTTGCAGGACCGGATTTAAAATAGCATGACAAACATATCATACCTGTTAAAGCCAAACAGTATCATCAACGTAGCCGAAGAACATTTGCTAATAAGATGAAGTTAGCTAAGTCAGCTGTCTCATCGTAGCAAAAAAAAAAAAAAAAAAGCACCACCTACCGTTCTTTATGCAACTTCAAATGTCGGACAAAGTTGGAAGTTGTTCCATCTCCGTCTGTGATTCTCTTCTTGCATGTTTTGCATATGCATTTCGTTTTTTGTTGACTACTTCGTAGTTTATGTACCCGAAAGAAATAACTCTTGGAAGCATTTTTGGCTCGAGCGTTTTTGTTCTTGTTTTTTTCAAATCTGGTTAATTTGATTGGCTGTGCTGCAGCCCACGCTCACATACATATGGAGTGTGGTAAGAATGAATGAATGAATAAAGTGAATTAATGGTCCGCACTTTTTATATAATATGTATGTTAAATTTTAGATTTGGGTAAAATATCAAGTCTTTTCAAGTAAACAGGTTCAAGTCCAATTCAAGTCCCAAGTCACTGGTGTAAAAGTCCAAGTCAAGTCCAAGTCTTACAACCTTTTTTCAAGTCAAGTCTAAAGTCATAAAATTAATGACTCGAGTCTAAGTCATGTGACTCGAGTCCACACCTCTGGATGCTTCTATGTTGTTACTGGATTATAAACAAAAATCTGAAGTCTGTAAATCTTTGCACAGCACTGCAAATTTGTATAATCTGAGTTTTGGATAACTGGTTAATGAAAAAGTAATTTAAACTGTAAATTGGAAAAAGTACTTTGCAAACTTCTAATGGACATATTCTCTACATTGTGAAACTAAATGATTTGTCAGCTCTAATTAAAAGAAAAAAGAGATAAATTGAGAATGAAAATAATTTCCTCAGCTGTAGCTTTGCTAAATGCATGTGTCCCACTCCTGAACACATTATAATATCAGCTCTGTTTTCTTTGTAGCAGTAAATTGCCCTTTAGCTTTTATGTATTGATAATCTGCAAGGCCAAACAAATTATCAAACACATTATCTTTAGAAATAGAGTGACTGAAGATACATCATTGATGATATTGTAAAACCACTGCACTTACATGAAGTGCAAAGCCTCCTGCCAGCAGACACATTTAATTTTTAAAATCTGTTGTATATCAGCTCGTGATTACTCTACACCAATAAATGCTAATATTTAAGGACTCTTTATTCTGGGGTTCGGGTGGATCAGTGTTATGTTAAGGATAATGCTTTAATGGTTTTGTATTATATTAATCTCCACCCTATGTTGTGCTCAGTGAAGTAATGTTTTTTTTCCATTTGTCCTTTAATCTCAATGACACTTTTTACTTTGAGAGATAAAAATTCCTTTCTTAAGGGAGACCTGGTTAAGGGCAGCAGAAATTGCAGCAAATATAAATAGAAGTAAAGAAACAAACACAATTGGCATGAAGTACAGACATTGTAGTACTACTAACAACAACAACGACAACGACAAAATATAAGCCTGATGTTGGAAGATGTTATTAATTGGGATGAAGTAAAAAAAAAAATGAATAAATTTTGAAGCATATCTTGTTATCTTGTTGCTACGCAGCATCTGACCAGTTATTTGACATCTGAGAAATGTGAGGAACAATTTACTGAAGCTGCTATTTATCAATTAATCAACTGATTTCTTATGTCTGTTTTCTTTTTTCTAGACCCCCGGGCTGAGGGCAAAGCCTGGACGCTTGCAGTGGTATGCAGAGAAATGCATTTTAAATAACCAGGTAGGTAACACAAACACACACACAGGCCTAAAATTACCAAAGCCACACAAAGAAGAAGAAGAAAAGAATATAAATGCAGGAAAAAAATCAAAGTTGAACTTTATATTCTGTCTGTGTGTACAGATGGAGGCCTTGGAGCAGATGGTGGACATGACAGCCAAGCTGTTTGAGTGCGACAGAGATGAGATGTACAATTATCTCCTCCGGCTCTGCAGTAAGTCTTTTCCTTTCATTTGTCTGTGTGCTCTTTTATTTTGTTTCTCTGTTTGTGGGTGTTTGTGGGTTTGACCTACAAACTGCCCCCCCTCCCTGACCTCATCTTCAGTTGTGACTTTTCACCTCTGGGTGTGCCTCCTGAGCTCATTCCCAGACCTTGAGTGTGCAGCAGAATGGGATCAGTCAGAAGTCAGCAGAAGACATGGTGTGATTGCTGCACTGGAGAGCAGAACAGATAACGCTTGTGATTGGAGTGTTAAAGCTGATTGTCGACCCATTACCCTTCCCTACATGCACGCACACGCACGCACACACACACACACACACCCACACCACACCACTAGCTGGTGTGTTTGATAAATTACAGCATAGTTGAGGGTCAGTCTGTTGATCAGATTAGTGCTTTGATTGCCTTCTCTCAGCATGGAGCGCTTTGTCAGAAATTGCTCTCTTGAGCATGCTGGGTAGTGAGCTGACTATACAGGCTCACAGGTCTGTGTGTCATGGCTTCCAATAACAAATCATAAACATTTTCTCATTCCCACTGCTTTGTTTCTGGTTGCTTTCAGAGGAGACCAACAACTGGCAGAAGGCAGAAGCCATGTGGACGAAGATGCAGGAGGAGAACGTCATTCCCAGGGAGAGGACTCTGCGTTTACTGGCAGACATCCTGAAGAGTAATGGCCAGGAGGTACCCTTCGAGGTACCTGAGGTAAAGTCCCAGCTTACAATAAAATGAAAATCCCAATAATGCTCAGTTGGCAGGTCTGATATTAGAAAGATGATTGCCAAGAGCAGGGAAGGCAAACCTAAAAGCAAAGGCAAGAAGAAAGAGCTGTGAAGGAGGCTAAAGGTGCCTGATATTAAATATGACATACAGCCATGTAGTACTAATGGTAAAACTCAACATAGTGGGCCTGTTCATAGATTTGTGTCCTTAAGTCTTTAATCATGGCAGTCAGTTTGATTAATTGAAGTAATTGATTGTCAGGTAATATTTCATTTTTTTGGAATTTTTATTGTCTAAAAAGCAATTTAATGATGTGAAGTTGTTGCTATTTTGAGATATTATATTAAGTCATTGTTTAATCAATAATTAACAGATAATTGAGGCGTTATCTATCCTAGGCTCTATCCTAGGCCCACTTATGGTTTGAATATACATGCTTCCTCTCAGCCAGATCATTCATAGCTTTAATATTGCCCATTCAGTTTTGCTCATAACACAGTATTAAATCTCTCTCTGCTGTGCAACACCAGTAGCCTTGACAATCTATTGACCTTTCTAAAAGACATCAAATCCTGGCTATCTCAGAACCTTCCAAAGTTCATTGATAATAACTTTTATATATTACCTATTGGTCTGAAAGAATTCCACTTCTCTAGCCTACACTAAGTGTAGCTTACCTAAAATGTCAAGCATTCAGCTCTTAACCTGGCAGGGATTTTTGGATACTGAGCTCTGTTTTGATGCTCAAACAGGAGGAACAGCCTGACGATTGAGATCAGAATGACAATTTCTTTTAATCTTATAATTCTTGTCTTTAAAATATTTTTTTAACTCTAACACTTTTGTGACTGTTTAACAGACGGCACTGTTGATTTTTAGTTTTCCTGTATTTCTTATTTTGTGCCTTGTTAGTGTTTTGTTAGTTTGTTTTTGTTTTTATAGTAATCAATATTAAGGCTTGCTTGGCCCTCTTTGATGGTTTATACCTAAAATTGCATGGTAATAACACAATAATTACATTTAATATTCGGTACATTACTGGTCCTGTACTAATGTGGCAAAGTGCTTTAAAAGTTGCACTCCCTCATTCAAATCACAATGGTCTAATTACTGCTTTTTTTAAATTCAGATGACACTACATGTTTATTTTTTTTGTCTGAATAAAACTGTTGCTGACTGAATCGATTAACCAAAGAGCAGGTTGACCCCAGCCTCTGATTGTAGGAGCAACCCCCCCACGCCCCCCAAACAACCTCTGAAAACTCTTATCAGCCGCTCTCCATGCAGCCCCCCTACTCTGCTCCACTTTAAGCCCCTGTTCATTACATGCAGAGGAAACAGGATTGAAGCTCTGATCTGAAGTGTAGTCAATCAGACCGGTTGGCTGGTGAAAGGAATTACAGCTTGATCTGTCTCTAAATCTGTAATGCCAGACTAATTTAGCCAGACACTAAATGCTACCATATGGTTGTCGCTTGATGCTTGGCTCGATATGAGTGTTCAGCTGTAACGAAATTAAATGGAGAAAATTAAATTTTATTTCTTTACTAATTAAATACAATAATTGGTAAAGAAATGAAGTCTTAAAAAGCCTTAAATTCCTCTTGTTTGCTTCATTCCTTCACTATGCATTTTTCCTGAGCTTGGTGTGCACGCCTGAAGCAGCCTGAAGCATGATGAGACAGAAAGTGATTGCCGTTGCCTGAAGCGATGAACTTCTTGACCCCAGGGGCTCTTGAGTTGATACCACCCGCTCCAGCACACACATTCTCTAGCACGCACACTTTTCCTTTGCCCCTGGGGTGCCAAACCTAATTTGCCCCCAGCCGATACAGCTTAACCCCCTTCTCTTGCTGCTACATGGGTGACCGAGCATTATGGGACCTTGCCCTGCCTGTCAGGCATTATTGCACTGTCATATATGCACATAAACACACCAGCTCTTTCCCAGGACACAGCTGAACATGTTTCAGACCTTAATACTTGATGTAGCTGCATTTTGTGGACATCGGACTGAGTTTAAGCACCGTTTTATATGTGTGTTTGTGTGTTGTTTTTCTAGACCTGGTACCAGCAAGCTGCCACCACACAGCAGGTCAAGTTCGCGACAACCCCCACTGCAACTGAAAGTGTTAGCGATTACCAGGTCCGTCTGTTGGCCCTCTGTAAGAAGGGCAAGGCCAAAGGTAAGCAGCAGGAGGTCCTGCTATTGTTTTCCTGTAAGACTTAGAGGGGAGACATACTACATTTGTCATACTTAAAACATCAGAGGTGTATAAAATAAAATCACCAATTCCAGTCTCTTAAAACTAGAATTTGAGAATATAAGACAATAGAAATTGTTTATCAGACAATTTCCTACTTTCCCGTCATTCATGGTGATAGCATTGGGATCTTTTTGCAATGTTTTATATTCAAAGAGTTTGGCAATATTTCTGCAAAACCATGTGAAAGACTCATTACCAGTTATTGCAAATGCTGGATTGCAGTTGTTTCTGCCATAGTTGGCAGAACCAGTTATTAGGTTAATGGGCAGTTGGTTTTTCTCAAAGGGCCAGGTAGGCTTGGATACCTTTTCCCCTCTTAATAAATGAAATCATCATTTAAAAACTACAGTTTGTATTTGCTCTGGTTATTTTTGACTGATCTTCGATTAACAAATCTGCCAAAAAATCAGAAATCACAAAGGGGTAAGTACTTTTTCATGGCAGTGGTATGTATTGCACCTGCAAAACAAATTATCTCCAAAAGCATCAAATTGTTTTTCTTAGTTAACTTCTTGATAGATTAGTCTGTTACACTCGTCTTCTTACGTGGGATTCTCGTTCCTAAGAAAGTTTTTCCTCCCAAAAATTGAGCATCTCACTTTCTGACATGTGGCTTTTTTACCTGCCCACCTTTTGATTTTGCTTTCTGCTGATTCATGCTGTGTAGGCATGGCATTTTCCTCTTGACCCAGCATTTTTTTTTTATTGTACTATTGGTGAAATCTACCGAGTGCCAAGCCTACTGATTAATTGAGGGGGGGAAAGAATAAATGTCAAATTATGCTTGAAATGAAATAGTTTATATAGCAGTCTTGGGTGACTACTCTTCCAAACAGATGCTCTTAAAGGCACAATAAAGTGCCTGCTCTCATAGGAATGGGTCAGATTTAATAACTGTTCAAGTTTTAAGGTGGTCACAGACACTTTTGGACAATGTCAAGGTATCCAATCATCACACACCTGGTCAGGTGGTTGATTTTGAAGCTATTTGTCATACTGGCTTCCACCACAGTTGAAGAACATCACCTTAAATTATTATTACCATTTAAACAATGTTTGTATGTAATTACAAATATATAATTTTTCCAACTACTTTAGATACCGCAAATACACGTTTTCCCT
Source organism: Oreochromis aureus (assembly GCF_013358895.1). Taxonomy (NCBI): domain Eukaryota; kingdom Metazoa; phylum Chordata; class Actinopteri; order Cichliformes; family Cichlidae; genus Oreochromis; species Oreochromis aureus. Next base: position 24,823,518 of record NC_052954.1, on the reverse strand, counting down.
TAAATATTGAGGAGAAATGGTAACATAACATATAACATTTTACTATTGTGTGTTCAGATTAGGCTGTTAATCCATTAATACAAGGATAATCTTAAATTCTATTTTTCAGTTATCCCAGCCAATGTCTTGACTCATTTTTCCCTTTTTTCTTGCTCTCTTCCTGCAGAAGCATTTGGGATGCTGAAGGAAGCTGAAAAAAAAGGTGTGGCACTAGGCCCCTCCCCCTACGACCACCTGATTCGTGCTCTGTTGGCCGAGGGATCTATGGATGAAGCCATGGCAGTCAAGGACATGTAGGTGTATTAATATCTTGATTTGTGCCAAAATCATCTGGAAAAAAGCATAAAAATATTACTGCTTATAGTGTCAGTTTATTGTCTTGTACGTATCCCTGGTTGCTAAAAAGACTTCAGGTTGTGCAGAAGTCTATGTGAACTTGTAAACACTGCTGTGTTTAGGGGCTTAATGTCTAGTATGAAAGTCATACAGTCATGCACACAATGCAGAAAAAACCTTTTCATTTGTAGGTGTCATGCAAGTGTTGGTAATCTCACACAGTGCCTGGATTGCAGATTTTAAATTCGCATCTGGAGGAATGTCAAGGGTGAATTCACCTCCATCCAGCTCACAGTCAGCTTTGAAGTGAATTTGTATGATGGATTGTCGGTTTTATAAGGGATCACACCCTAAAACATGCAGTAGGAGGGTTTTCCAATGTTGTCAGGTTTAGCAGTTTGGTGTGACATAATGCAGTTCTCTCCATACATCTGCTTTGATTTACAAGGAGTGGGTTTTAGCTTTTGTTTTAGAAGGTCAATCAGATTTTTCCCGATATCCAATTATGATAACCAACTAATTGTGTTTAGTTTTTCCTTGAACATCAACAGCAGCAAAACAAAAGGGATCCCTTTCCATAGTTGTTCATATTTTAGAAGAGTTAACATAAGTGAAATATTCAGCCCTTAAAGCAGACAGAAAGCACAGCAGTTTGTATTAAACTTACAATTCAACATGTAGTTTAATGCTCTGCTACTTTTCCTGTCACTCCTCAGCTGGTGGTAGCAGGTCGCCTCAGGCTAAATCTGCAGCTCCTCAGTAGACATGAGGATTACAAACTGATTGTGTGCTAACACATTCAGTTCTGCTGGATATGGACAATGGTTCTTTCTAAGCCCTAAGACACACACACACACACACACACACACACACACACACACACACACACACACACACACACACACACACACACACACACACACTCGGATATACAGATTAATTTTGGTTCTCTGGAAAGCGGGTGACTTTGTGCAGGGACATCAGTCTTCTTCCAATTAGTAATGTATCATGTGTTGTTGTTTCGTTCGTGGGGCCATATCAGGGCTTAGGCCTGGAGACGAATGGATGGACAGACAGAGGTATTAAAGATGCGAGCTTAGCACAGGGCTGATTTCCTTCTCTGTTTTGTCTTTTATAGGTAATCTCCTACTTTCCCTTTTTTCTGTTTCCTTTTGTCCCTTTCTTTATATCACTTTCTTTCTGCAGAGGAGAAACACAGAAGCAAAGAGTTACGATAATAACATAATGACACACACTGACAGAAGAGCTGCAGTTACTAATTTGTGCTGAAAGAAAAAACATGTAAAAACATCTATTACACTATCAGTCTCTTCCCTGTTTCCAGCTCCCTACATGGTTCAGACTCTTATATTATGAGAAATAATCATATCAATTTTAGAGCCGTGTTTCAACAAGCACAAGGCAATGCAAGCGATAACCCATCTCCAGTCTGTTTGAATTGGTTTATGGCATCCCTGCCTGGATAAAAGCTTAGTTTATCTGCGCTCTTAATGAGAAGTGAAATGAGCTGAGAGGAAAGGAGATGGAAATGGAAAGGAAAGGATGGAGATAAAAAGGGCTAAATGGGAAAAGAGGAGTGAACAAGGGGAGGAGGGCTAGATTTAATCACGTACGGGGATAATGAAGACGCTATAGGCATTAATTCTCAGTGCGTGTGGGTGTGTTTGTTTTTGGGTAATCTGTACAGAATTGAGCAGCGGGGTACTTATGGTGAGATTAAGGGATTGGGAGAGAGTGATGATGAGAGAGAAGAAGAAGTGGGTGACGCATAATATCCCTAGAAGGAGAAGGTGAGAGTGTGTGTTGGGAGACAGCTTCTGGAGATTTTCTTCCACCTGATAAGAATAACTCTGACCCCGCTGCTCAGTCACCGCAGCAATCTGTCGCCGACCCTGTTACTCCTCCAATCTCTGGCGTGACCCTGTCACAGCGGCCGCCGGATGCTGCCCGGCCTGGTGTCGCCGTAGTGATAAGGATTGCCAGCCTGATGCTCAATTGAGCGGGCAGATTAATCTGGTTGCAGGGGTATAATAATAAAGAAGGGGGAAAAAGGCAGGAGGCAAGCTTGATTGAGGTTTTAGTGGCAAAGAAATGAAAAAGAGGAGGGCTGGAAAGGACAGCAAGTTAGATGGACATGCAGAGTGAAAGGAGGAGGATGTGATGAGAGGGAGCAGCTCCCAGAGGCCTCGGTGCTGCAGCGTAATACCACACACAGCAGGAAGGAACATCACGTATACGACGACATCAATCAACCGCTTGATGTCTGCGTTATTTTCAGGTCACAGCAGAAGCTCAGACTTGTTTTCAATCAGATTTGTTCTTATTGTCTTGTCTGTCATATATCTTTCAGCTCATGCGTTTATCCCCTCTGTCTCTATGGAGTCTAATGCTTTTCAAAATGCGATGCCTGATAATGGCGGAGAAGACACCGTCGCACGGCTATCGCAGATTATAAAGATGTTTTTAGAGATACAGTGTTGGCTTTAAGTTGGAAATAATGGACTTGCCCATAGCATCGTTCAGATATGGAACAAATCTGTCATGTATATTATGGACTTCTGATATCAAGAAATGGAAATATAAATAGATGCATTTTTTTTTCACTTTCATTTTAACAGAACATCCCACATTGGGATTAGATGACACGCAATAATACCTCTTTTATATTTATGTACATATATAAAGAATTTGAGCGGTTGACATGAGCATAAACTGAATAGAGACAAGCTTTTCTTTTTTTCCAATTTATGTGACGATTATGAGAGTAAAATATTATCTTATTTTTACATAATTTACTCAACTAAATATGTGACAAATTGAAGTTTAGCAAAAAAGGTATAAATAAAATGTTAGTAGAACATTTTTCTTACAATGGGAAAAACAATAAAAACTCTTTAGGCGTCACCACAGCAGATAACCTGCCTGCTGCCTATTCCAAGCATCCCCTTCTGTCACACCAACCCCTCTCCATCTCCTCCTTCACTACATCCATGAATCTTCTCTGTGATCCTCTTCTTTTCCTCCCACCTCTGCACATTTACAAACCGTCTCAGTCTTGTTTCTTAAACTTTGTCTCCAAACTGCTCAATCTGAGCTGTCCCTCTGATATACTCATTTCTAATCCCGTCCTTTCTGGTCACTCGCAATGAAAATATGAGCATCTTCAACCCTGTCACTTTCAGCTTGGCCTCACCAAGCCATACATCACAGCAGGCCGCTCTATCATCACTCTTGCTGCTGTTTTTGTGTCACAAATCATCTCCAGAACTCTCTTATTTATCCATCTTGTGTAACTAATATAAAATTGGAAATTATTTTAACATTTAGTAGCTCACAATTGATGTGAGACAAACAAACATCATCAATCCCTTTGGCTGATGTATTGGTGCACTCCTAGCGTATTCTCTAGTTTGTCTTTTTCTTGTGTATTACTGTAGTATTCCACAGATAACCAAGGAATTATTTGTCTCCCTTAGTGCTGAAACTCGTGTGCCAGGTTTCAAGCTGACTGATATTGCCAGCAGTTTACTCATCATCACACAAAGCAAGAAAGGCCAGGTCAAAGGTAAGAAATGGACATGCATGCTTAACAGACACATACACATTGTTTTTTGTGCACACAGTCACTTGTTGCACTCCTCCACAGAGGCCCTTGAGAGACTGAAGTCTATGCTTCAGTTGGACCATGTGCCCTCGCATCTTGCCATCACCAGGCTGGTTCAGGCTCTGGGTAGTCACGGCGACGTGGAGGGGATCCAGGAAGTGGAATCACTAATAAAGAGCCTTGGTACAAGCCCCAACCTGTCCAGCATGGTGTTTGTCAACAACACTGCCCTGGGACACATCAAAAAGTAAGTTTATATGTGGAGATTTGTCAGTGGACCTGTTAGGTTCACAGCATGTACAGCTTTTCAGACATTCCCCGATATCTGTTCATCCATCACCGCCAACGTGTAGTGAAATGTATGGACATTCAGCAGGAAAAAAAATTCTGAAGATAGGTTGCATGAGCAAAATGTTTCAACGCAGTCGAGTGAGTCTTTTATGCCATTTCGTAAGCACTGTTGGATATAAACAGTTTAATGCACTACCCCACAGGAGAGTGTGGCAAGATCCAGGCTGACATACTGTTAAAGTGAAAGCTTACAGTGCTGCCAGGGCGTTAAGTACAAATAGGAAACACAGGCATAATAGGATTATTCATGGGTTCCTTTTAATGTCATGAAAAGAGCCGTCCTCCGTTCCTCCTTTGTCTCTTCTCAAACTGCAGAGCAAAATAATAAAACACATTGTGCATCAAAGTTTCATTGTGCCACTTGTGCATTAGCGCTGTGCGCCAGCTCGAACAGCGGCATCCCCACGCCATCTCAGAGGGACAGCGAGAAGTGAAGAACAGCAAGGCGGTCTCACGCCTGATTGGCCATCGTAGCGCGGATCTGTCAGCTTGAACCCTGACCTCTGGGAGCTGCGCTCTGAGCCTCCCTGACACATGCTTCCCCTTTGTATCTGAGTCAAGCTGACTGGTTAAGAGCAGCGGCGGAAAAGCAAGCGGTCCCGGAAAGCGGAGCACCACATTTAGAGGGGCCCTTTGCTGAATTATTCAGACGGTCCCAGTCGCAACAATCAGCGTAGATATGTTCCCCCACCTCCAGACACTCACACTTATACACACACACACACACACACACACACACACACACACACACCCTGGAAGTTAAATATTCATCACGACTGGTGACGGCAGGGGGTGAGCAGGGAGCATAAAGTGTTAGTAGTGTGGCTGGGTTGCCAGTTTGAGTTGTTTTAGGTTTGTAATGCTGTGGTATGCAGGCTTTGTGTGGTTGTGGCAACCTCAGCAGAAAAACATTTCACAGAATAGGCGGGAGAAGGAGTGGGTCTGCACTCAGAGGGAGGCTGTAAGGGACAAAAAGTGAAACTAATATAATTTTAATATTACATTTTAGATATATTTAAAGTCCAAAAACAGCATTTTGGAGTTTTTGTGTGTTTTGGTTTTGTTGTTGTTTTATCAGCCAATTTATCATATTCTCGCTGTATTGGAGGTTTATGCATGTTGCAGTTTACACATAGTAAGCCTTAACGCAAATTCAGAATGAAACCTGATCTTTTTTGAGGTCAAAATCAGGTGTGGAGGTTTGGTGGTGGTTGGGTGTGTAACAGGTCCATCTTTCAAACAAGGAACCTGCTTTCCCTCTAATGAACTTGGACAACTTTAATCACATTGTGAGATTTGGATGGTTGCATTACTTTAAAGTCGACTTTTATGTGAATTTACAACTCCATATTTTTAGTCTTAAGCTCATCACAAATAATAAAATCATATATCCGCTCTCACTGGCAAGAGTAGAGCACTAAGAAGCCTGAAAGTATCTCCTACACCATTACACCACCACCAGTCTGAGCTGCTGATACAAGGCGGGATAGATCCATCCTTTCCATGTTGTTTAAGCCAAACTTGGACCCTGTCGTCAGCTTTTTTGTTTGTTTGTTTTTTCAGTCTTCACATTGTCCAGTTTCAATAAACCTGTGTAAATTGTATCCTCAGTTGCCTTTTCTTAGTGACCCCTGGTGTGGTCTTCTGCTGCTGTAGCCAATCTGCTTCAAGGTTTGCCATGTTATATGTTTAGAGATCACTTGGTTACAAAAAGCAGGTATTTGAGTTGCTGTTGCCTTCCTGTCAGCTCAAAGCATCCATTCCCATATGTCCTCTGGCATCAACAAGGCATTTTCACCCAGAGAACTGCCATTCACTTGATATTTCCCTTTTTCAGACCATTCACTACAAACCCTTGTGAGGGAAAATCCCAGTAGATCAGCAGTTTTTTAAATATTCAGACTGTGACACCAACAATCATGCCACATTCAAAGTCCCTCAAATCTCCTTTCTTCCCCATTCTGATGCTCAGATTGAACTTCAGCAGGTCATCTCATCCATGCCTATATGCCTTAATGCATTGTGTTAATGCCATGCCATTGGCCGATTATATATTAGCATTAATGAACATTTCGAAAGATATACCTTATGAAATGGCAGGTGAGTGAATATAACAGAAAATTTGTATCCGTTTCCCTCTGCAGTGGTGATATGTCGTCTGCAGTAGAGTTGTTGGAGGGAATCTACACCCGTCCAGACAGCACAAACCCCAGCATGTCCTTCGTCTTTAGAAAGGTTCTGGAAGCTGGGAATGACCATGCCATAGACAAGTGTAAGACATAAGCAGAAATATAAGGCCACAATCAAAGTAACTGATTTAAACTGAGTGTTGCTAAATAATCCTTTACCAATACAACATGTCGTTTTGTAGTGAGCGCTATGGCCGAGCGGCTAGCCAACCACTTTGCCTGCTACAGACCAGCTTCAGACCTCTTCCTCCAGCTGCTGGATATGGATAAAGTGGAGGACGCCAAATTCATGCTGGCTGTAAGTGTGTGTGTGTGTGTGTGTGTGTGTGTGTGTGTGTGTGTATGTGAGAATAATAGCTTATAGGCTAAAAGCCAAGACATTTTGGTTTGAAGTGTGAGAAGTATATTTTTAGCCAATTGTTGTCCAAAGGTATGTTAGATTCAGATTATTTATCTCCTCTGGTTTGGTTGTAGCTTTCAGTGGCTGAGATGAGCTTGAGTACTCATAATTAATATTAGAGGGAAATTAGCTACATTTCATACATGGATGCATTACTTTTCTCACGTTACTTCATCACAATTTAATCACGGCGTGAAGGAGTCTGTGTGCTTTTCACTGTGGATGCTCTCAATAACCTCGATTTGTCTTCGTGTAAAGAGAAGATAAGAGTGACTTGAATGATGCTGAATGTCTTACAAGAGGAACACAGTGGGTTGTCCTGAGTAAATTCAAATGTGTGATTGTTACAAAAAAATGTGCAAAAATAGAAATGAAAGAATCTGCTGTGAAAATGAAAACTTAACTGTTTCTTATGGCCAAGTGAAGGTACTATTTAAGCCCTGCTGAGTTTTGTTTATTCAGCTTAGAATTGGAGCAAAATGTACACACTAAGTGATGTTTTTCAATTTTTTTTATTTTTGTGACCACTTTAGATAAATTTTAAATCATATGGGGTGTTTCTGTCCCAGTGAGCGCCTCTCCATTTGACTGCCTTGTGCTTTTACATTTTAAATTATGATATCAAAGTAATTAAAATCTGCCAAAAGACGGGAAAAGATATCAACAAGGGACCTTGTAGTGAATTTAGTCCATCACAACTCCCATTTGCTTTCATCCAGTTGTCAGACCCCAGTGTTGTTGGAGAGGTTCTCCTGCCACATTCGTTCACTTATTTATCCAACCTTGCGTTGATGTCAGGAAAAGCTTGCCCGCTTTCCACCACTGAGTCTTGTGGTCTGAAATTTGCCTCCTGCTCTTTCACTTATTCAACAGTTCGTATATTACAGCTCAATGACTTTGCATTGAGTCTGGGGATATAAATATGTAGCAGCTAGATGGGTGAGAGACAGGATGGATGGAGAGCATGGTGCAAAATAAGAGAGACAGAAATGAAGAATTGAAGGCCTGCAATGTACAAAATAATTATTTGCCCGAGTTCAGTGCATCTCTTGGGACAATAATGGTCCCTTATTTGCAATGGGACACCACACCATGTAGCTCTGCATGGAAGGACCTGGGAGGCTGTCTCTCCTCCTTGGTTTGATCTTGCAAATGCATTAAAAAAAAAAACTAAATTTAAAAAAACTGTAGCAAAAATTAACACAAACTTAAATCAATAGGACACTGGTTTCACCTTTACATTGCTTCCCTGTTAAGTAAAACATCAAATCAAGAGACAAATAAAGTCTAAAATAGGCCTTTATCTGAAACATTTTGTCTGCACAGCAGCATAAGTTGCTACAAAATGTTGACAGTTAATATGGCTTTTAGAGAAGTCACTAGTCTGTGTGCACTGATGAATCCCCACACAAATGCAGATGACTCAAATCACCTTTATCTATATTGTGCCTTTAAAAACAACAGGATTTGACCCAAAGTGCTTTTCAGCTCTGGCAGATGGATTAACAATGCAAGTATACAAAAATACACAGAACAGGGATCACAGGTTAAAAACAAGTCTAATACAAACCCAGAAAACACGATAACCACATAAGAAATGGATCAGTAAAAGGAGAAATTTGTAAACAAACAATATTAAAAGGAAAAACACAAAGTCAATTGGAAAAAGTAATAGAGTCTAAATCGTGTAACAAAACAAAACAAAAAACCCCAAATTAAAATGGTACAGGATGGCTTAAAAAATAAGAGTGCAATTGAACAGTGATATCCTCAGACTGATATAAGAAAGCAATGCATTAAATGGTAACATTCTTGCTTTTACCACATATTTTCCTTACTGTATTTTTCATGTTGCAGTGGACCTGACGATAATCGAGGGGAATCTCAGAAAATAGGTTGGATAGGACGCTATTAGAGCCTTAGAAGTAGTAATAGAAAACATTCTCACCTTTAATTTTTGAAGTAAGAGTCAGGCACTAAGGGGAAGGTGGTTAGGAAAAAAAATCAAAGTACCATTAAATGATCATCATTTGTACCCCCTGAATAAAATGATTAAACATCAGCTCCACTTTAACCATCCAGAAGAATTAAAACATGCACCGCTACTGCAAGGCGCTTGCTAGGGTGGATCAAATTTTCCACATATTTAAACTTTAAACAAATTTTAAGTCTGAAAACTGCAAGTTTAAAGTCACTTTAAACTTTATCATTATCAGTGTTGACTTTAGTGTCCCTTTTTGAAGTCTGTTGGGGGTGAATGATTGCTGGTATACCTTATTTGATCTCAAGATTATAGTTTCACTGTAAACTCGGAAATACCGTAAGGTGCTGTGGTAAATATCTGCGAGATGTTACTTTAAATACGATAAACCTACCAAAATTACAAGGATGTCTAATAGTAACATGTGCCGTCCTGTTGTTAAAGTTTGAGCTTAGTCTCACATGTGACCGAGGTTGAGCTACGTGCTGTGGTTTGTCCCTCTCGTTTTCCTGACTCTCCCCTCCTAGCTGCTCTTCCAGGGTCACTGCAGGGTAGCTTCCCAACTCCTCCATCCCATCATAAGTGAAGCAGGACCACAACTCTGAAAAGCTTTTATGCAGGCAAGCACACTATAATGATGACAAGGCTATCAGGAGAGATGGAGGTGAGGTCGGTGGGGAGCGAGAGGAATGAAGTCATTAAGGAGCGAGAAAGAAGCTGTGAGGTGTGTGCGTTACGGTCTCGTCTATAACTGCGCTGGGAGAGGTCACTGAGGAAAAAAGAGGAAGCATTCCCCGGGTATCCAGAGCTTTTAGGCAGTGTGTTTGAGCAGCAAAGGAGAAGGTAGGTCTGTTCAGCTGCGGCTTTGCCACTGGGACAGTTTGGCGTGGCAAGGGAGGGGAAAAAATACAGGAGAGCGAATGAGAGCATGGAGCAAAGTTGCTTCAAAAAGTGAAGTGGCATAGTGGTAGTCTAATTGCCTGATTGTACTAAAGCTATTCTGCACTTAGTGACTCCAAAAGAAGGCAGGCTGCTCCGTGTCTGTGTGTGAGGCCGTGTGTTAAAAGCCTTGCAGGCCATCCGCTTTTAATTCTGTACGGAGCAGAGGAGGGAAACGCGTCAGTTTACGACTGGCTAGTAATCGGACCTCATCGCAGCTCAGCCAAGAGACTCGCTCACTCACAGAAAGGCAATCTCCTTCACAAACCCACAGAGTATATCATATGTATGTTTGTGTGTTTTCATAATAAGCAGTCGTTAACTGGCCAGTGACAGAGACATGCCAGTTATGCTGTTTTTCAGTGTAATAGGAAGTCAAATTCTGACACCCAGTTTACCAATTTCTCTGACAGTTCTTTAAAAAGAGCAACTTTAAGTGTCCCCCCATAAAGGTGACCTCCCCGTACCATTAATGATGAGTTTTAACACCTCTCTATAGATAAATAAAGACGTGATTTGACAAACATTAGAATCGTTTCTCAGTTTTTTAATTTTTTTAAATAGAGATTTGTCTTTTAGTTTTAATAATGCTTCCTGGCTATTGTTGTGGGTTCGAAATTGAGGGAAGATACAAAACCAAAATAGTCCAGAAGGGTTAGGTCAGAACAATAGTTTTATTTAAACACACGTGCGGGAAGACAGTTACTGCACACATCAGCAAGCATCTTCACCCAAAATACATTTCAGATTGCTTTTATAATATCAGGGTATTATGACGCCCCCTCATGCGTTTACAAGCACATAATTTGCATCTTAAGAACATTATTTGCCTCTTTTACAGACAATGATCAATTTTAAGAGATAAATGCAGACACAAGAGCTCCTCTTTCTGGCATCTTCTTCCAAAGGAGGCGATGGTCTCAGGCCTCTGGGTCCCCATGGGCTGGCCCCCTCCTTCTTGTCACCTGTTGTTGGGTAGACTCTATTGCTACAGGTTTACTGAATACATTCAGGCCTCTGCTCAGATCTGTGTCTAGGTTATATGTGATATATATATGTGTTTTGTAAGCATGTGTGCAATCTTTCTTAAGCTCCCGGCTTCTTAACCAATGGGTCACCCAGACATCACGCTGAATGAAGCTTGAGACCTTTAACTACCTGGGAAAGCTTCAACTCTTTATGAGCACAGAACTGCAATGTGTGTATAGAGATATAACAATGTAAAAATGATTATGACTGCACCTGTAATAAAGGTTAATATGGTGTCAGTGTGTTAAATGTCTCCCTGCCATCTTAAAGCTATATGTGATATTATTCATGCGATGCTAATGCTATGAGATATATTGTAGCAGTAAAACAATTTCTTTAATTCCACACTATATATATTATTGGAAAGCCTGGTTATTTCCCCTTAAACTGTGCCACATTTGGAAGGAAAATGCATTTGTGGGTTGAGCCAGTAGAGCTGAGTATGTGGGTTGTGGGAAAAACTTGCCAATGCCAAACTTCTTATTCTGCTATTAACTCTTGTTTGGTGTTATTTATTGGATTGAATGAATTGAAGTCTGAAGACATAAGAAATGCTGGCAATTTAACAATTTATTCATCTAACAAATAGAAGGCCTCAGCAGCGTGTGGAAGAATCATACACGGCCACAACAGCCTTGGTCACACACTTCAACCAGTATTTGTCACAAGTCAGCCAACCCAGGGGTTGTGTTAGGCACTCTTTCATGAACAGGCTTTCCAATGGTATAAGATTTAACGTCACAAAACCTTGTTACAACATAAAAATAATCAACCAAACACAAATTTTCTGACTTCTTCAACCGCTGGAGTTGCTTCTAGTAGGCTTTCAAAAGATAAAGAGTTAAGACGCCTGTTTGTGGTGAATTATTCGCTTGAATCTGCCTGAAACTTTTTCACTTCTGTTTTGAATTCCTGTCATCAGCTCATCAGTGTAAATCGCTCCCGTCCAAGCCGCACAGGAAGCAGTCACGCTATGACCGTACTGATGTTTCCACTGAGTAACAGATATGGCCTTTAGTTGGACTTAGCGATAATTATGCTTTTTGTGAAGCTCTGTACCTTTTAAGGTCATAAAGAAATGAGTAGTTATTAGATTCATAATTATCCTTTAACCTGAGTGTAACCCTGAGTGTGCGGGTGTTTATACGAATGCGTGGGTGTGCTGGAGTGTGCGTGTGTGTGTTTATATACTGTACCTATTTAAAAAGAAGACTGAAGAGTCTTCTTGACTTCAGAAAGAGTCGAGAGGATCAGCTGTTGACTATCACACTTAAGCTCTTATTTCTTTCTCTCTCTCTTTTTTTCCTCTCTTTTGTCCTAATGCAGCGTTGCAATGCTTTGGCTGAACAGAAGGAAGTGCTGCTGTCCTTTGTAACCCAAAAGGCTCAGACACCTGGGCAGGTAAAAATCACTTCTTTTTAGGGAGAGTTTCTAGTAGGTTTCCTTAGTTATGGACTAATCAAAATTTAACCTCTATGATATTTAACTACAGTTCTCCTTCAAGTGACTGCTGTAATCCTGATATCTCAGATCTCTAAATCTAGTCAAAAGATTGGATTTTTTTTTTTTACCCTATTAATGTTTACATTTGGCCACAATCCCCCTCAAGTAGGCCTCTCTGTGCACCTCTGGACCTTTCGCATATCTTGATATGTGTGGATTTTCCCCAGGAAGTCCATTTTCTCACCACTTAATAATCACAAATGTCAATTTCTGAAGGCACTGGGGTGTACTAGATTGCCTGAGCATCCCCTGAGTTGTGCCTGTGTACTCACCTTGGTAAAGTTGAGTACACAGAAATGCATCTACATTTATTTTTGTCTTTCTGAATGAAGTCTGAAATGTCAGAGAGGCAAAATATTCCTTAATATAACTTAGTTCAGATAGCCACATGTGGAATTAGGAACCTGAGCATCTGCAGTCTGTTCCATGTTTAAAAGCATACTCACTTTTGACCAGCATTATTATTTTTACCCATTTTGTTGGAGCATATTTTAATTTCTATTTTGTTATCGGGACATGAATCACAGTTTGAATCCTTACATGCGCGTCCTTGCATGTGTAATGTCTTTGTGTTTAGGTGGGTAAGATCAAGAACCTGCTCAGCTTGATTCCAGACTTTGCGGAGAAGGAACTGCTGTACCCATACCTGATGAAATGTCACGGTAAGATGCATAAACAGGCACTTGTTCTTACAGAAGAGCTGAACGGGTCTGGTAGTGCAGCATGCGGTTCACTGGACTGTAGCTAAGTCAACATTAACAGACCCATTAACAATGCATCAGGTCAAGCTCAGGGTGTGTGTGTAGGAAAGCGTTCAGGGGTTAGAACACATGTCCTCTAATGAGTTAGCTGTCCTGGCTAGCCTAGCGTGCTAATCTCAACACGTTCCACCACTCAGCTTTTTTTTCCCCCCTCTCTCCACCTTTTTGCTCCTGTCTACATTTTCTTGTCCTCAGTTTTTTTCTTTTTTATCCTCCTCTCTTTGCTTTCACTTCACCTTCTCACCCACCAGTCCCCCCCTTCTTCCGTACCTTGTCACACCAGAGATGAGAAGACATGACTATTTAATTAGCATTAGCTCGCTGGTCGGTCAAGGCAGCCATAGGGGAAGCAATTAGTGATGCTCTGCTCGCCTCTGTTCTTTGTCCCATCTGTGTACTTTTTCATTTTTCTCTTTGAGGGCTTTTCTTTTTTCCTTTCACTCTCATTTTTTTTCACCTTTGTGACCTTCCCTCTTGGCTGCACACAACCACAGATATTTGTGTGCAGTTGTTTCAGGTTTGTCTCCCTAAAAATGAAAGTTACTGACTGACCCTTAATAATTTTTTCTTGTTATCATTTTTAATGTCTATAAAACCTTATTTTACTGTCTACCTGTTTTTATTTGCATCTTGAGAATATATTTTCCACAGTTCCAGGGACTCCTTGCCTATTTTTTCCCCTCTGTTCTCTTTTTCCACCTCCTCCATTGAACCAACAAACACAAGTAATAAAAAGAAAGTGTCACACTGCCAAAAAAAAGGGGGAAAAATGGAAATGCACAGATCGTCAAATGTGCAGCTGCATTTAAAATCAAATTTCTTGGCACCAATAAATTGCCGGGAAAATAACATGATTATCCCACCACACTGTCAGTTTTCTCTAAATATCCAAATTCAAATAAGACATGTTTCTTGTCTCATGTGTTGACTTTCTCCCTCCCACCCCCCACTTTCATCTGGCAGTTCTGGATAAGGACTTACCAGCAGCCAAGGCTTTGCATGAGCAGATGCAGAAGGAGGGGATAGTTGTAGACGAGCTGTCACTCAAACGTCTGGCTGTGCTTTACCGCGAAGCAGGAGAGACGGTGCCCTTCCCTGAGCCCCCCGTGAGTCTCACACACACACACACACACACACACACACACACACACACACACACACACACACACACACACACACACACACACACACACACACACACACACACACACACACACACACACACGAGAGATGCTTTGAGCAAACACTTGGATGCAAATGTGTTTGTTTTAGCATTTTAGAGGTTTGATTAAATAAAATGAACCATAGATCTGAAGGACAGAAAACTGCAGGAGAAAAGTTGCCCTTCCTTCATTCAGAAAAAACAGTTGTGAAGCTTTTGTGTACTCCACACTGTTGTAGATTTCCAACTCTGACGTAAAGGAAAAAGTTTTTTAAAGCAAGAAATATAAGTACCTTTAAAATGGCAATTAGTTGGACAATTGATTTTTGGGTTAGAGGTGAAAGATAGAATTTTGAACGATGTGTACAAAATACTGAGTTTGACCTCCACAAATGACCATCTGGACCTGTGGAAGGAATTATAAGCAACTGCATTCATATTATCAACATTTTGGTTTGTGTTACCACCATAAACATGGAAAGCTAAGTTCACTACAACTAGAAATAAACCTAAAACACAATTTATGATGCATTTTTAAATGCATGTTTTTTTCTCTTTGCATGAATACGTGTCTACGTGGTAGTTTCTGCCTTTCATTTTAGGGTGAACACAAATTTTAACTAAGCAGTGAATTAACGTCTTTAGAAAGAATTGACAATGAAGCTCCAGTTGGCAAGTTTTCTTTAAACATGACTTATCGTTATGTTTTGCCTCTGTACATCACCACAGTGGATTTTAAATCACACACTGAAGCTGTCATTGAAGTGCACACTGTCATCGTTAATTCAGGGATATGAGTTAGAATCGCATTAACAGTTTATGCCGTCACCACGTTCTGTTTCCTCTCTTGAGTTGCTCTGTTTGGCCTGCTGCACCTCACAGCTCCTAACCAGTGCTAGCACTTGTTGTGCTGGTGTCCTAATGTGTGCTGTGGTCTCTGTGTGCCATACTAATATGAAGGAGCAGTATGCCCGCTCAGTATACTTCAGCATGCCCAGGCCTGCAGCAAGCGTCCTGAAGCCGTTAGTGTGTGTGCATGTGTGTGTGAGAGTGAGAAATGGCGCCCCAGAGTCACGGAGTACATATATTGTGTAAGCGAGATGGTGTCACTGCAATAGCCACTCTTCTTTTTGGGTTCATAGTGTTTTTGAGCATTTCAGCACGATGAACATTTTGTAAGCTGATGTGGGTCTATTTTTGGCAGAGGGCACACACGCGCGCGCACACACACACACACACACACACACACACACACACACACACACACACACACACACACAGAGACACACACACACACACAGGCCTCTCAGCCGCAGCACTTTTGATGCGCTGTCCCCTTGAGGCAGGTATAGACCGGAGCCTTACCTTCACATCACTTACCTGCAGTACGAAGATAGAAGGAGAAAGAGGGGATGAAGGTAGAGAAGCTCTTACATTATTTACTGAACACCAGGGTAGTTAAGTGATTGCTGGATTTTATAAACAGAGTAGAGGAGGAGAGTTGCAAGGAGAGGGAAAGGTGGAGAGTCACGGTGTTCAGAAGTTTCTACAAATGAAAGCGCAGCTCCCGTCGTTGGTCTTCATCCTCTCCGTATGTATAGAGGTTTGCATTTTCCGACAGCCTGTTTCCAGAAAGAAATGTTTCAGTTTTATTTCTTTTTATTTCAAAATGCTTTGAACTTTGTCAGAATGTAGCCAAATAAGCCAACATGTGGACAAACCTTTAGAGGAAATAAGATATTTTTAATTAGGGTGCTCTGACCCCCTCGAAACTGTTTGAAACCCGTGCCAGGATCTCCCTCTCCCTCTCTGTAGTGAGCGCGGCGATTTATCGGCATTAATTACTACATTAATAAGCAAACGTACATTGTAAGGAGCTGGCGTAATCTGCAGAAAAGCTCTCACCTTCTCCCCCTCCCAAAAACACCCACCACAACACTTTGTCTGGATCAAAACACTGATTAATTAGCCAGGAACAGAGGCAAAGAACGGAAGTGCGTGTTTGGGGAATGTGCTACAAATCCCTTATTTGTGTATTAATGGGGATTTAAAGATGAAACGAGACAACCTGGTTGGAGACTGGAGACTATTTAGACAGACCCAGGAGGGCTCCAGTGCCGCTTACTTTAAGAAAGAGGCGAGATACAAAATACGCCTTACGGTGTAAGGCTGCAGCAGGTGAGCAGGTGTTTGGATGTTTGTTGCTGAATGGCCTGCCTTTGCTTTCTCTTTGCAGGAGTCCTTTAAGTTTTATGCAGACAAGCTGAGAGCTGCCAAAGCCCAGGCGACAGCGGAGGAATAAAGTTTAATCATCCTCTCCTCATACCTCATTGCAAATCCCACCATTTTCTTCCTTTCTTTCTTTTTTTTATAGGAGTTGTTCAATCTGAAATGTTGAGTGTTGTGTTGTAACTTTTGGATGCTGAGAATTCTGTCCACTGCGGTATCAATACTGTTGATCACTGTTGAACATGTTGCGAATGTACAGAAGTATTTATGCTAATAAACGATGGTAGGAACCCAGACCGAGTGCGTGAGGTTTTTGTGCAATTAAAAAAATTTAATTTCAAAATACCCAGCCCACCTTGGGTGATGTTTTATGTCTTAATCGGACAGCTCAGGGGACAAAATGCATTTACTCAAAAACAACAGTTTTCAAGGTACTGCATCTTTTACTTTACAGAATTAAGTTATACCCACAAAACATATAAATTCTTCAACATGTTTCAGGTGGATCTCCAAAATGACTTGGACAGGAGCCATTGTGTTGCATTAGTATTACAAGTTTCTGACTTGAGCTTCTTGAGGGCCTCTGCAGAAGTTAAACACATAATTAAATGTAATACCTGCTTTAAAGCATGTGTAAAAACATACAAATACATATCGAGCACATGAGTGAATTTGTCATATAACCTGCATTATAGTAACAGTAACAATATCAAGCAACAATGTGAATCTGAAGAAATGTGAAGAAAGGAGATGAATGGATGGATATGACTCATTTTGAATCAAAGGTCATAATTAATCTAATGGTGGGCTTTTTCCTCCTTTTTTATGTAAGGTCATTTCCAGTGGCAGGCTAGAAACAAACACAATTTGGAAATTTATGTTATTAAAGGTCCTTTTCAAAGAAGTGTTGAAGCTCGCAAATATATTCATGTATGTTTGACTGTTTTTGCAATATTAAAATTATATTTCAAACACTGAAATGCTTTTTTTGGTCTTAAGTTTATATGTTCGTGAATTCAGAAATCTAGCAGGTCCAGGTCTGTAAGTCTGAATTTTGAGTGAGCATAGGGAAAATTTAGACTTTCATTGTCGTGTGTGAAGAAAACTTCATGCATACTTCATGTACATACTGTATGTGCATGTACATACTGTAAGTAAAATGTATTTATATAGTGCTTTTCTAGAAAAAATATTACAAAGGTATCAATAACAACCAGCTTGTGCAAGGTCAAGGGGACATACTGGGGTCCTGACCTGGTTTTTCTTCCTTTTTTTGTTCTTTTTGGGGGGTTTTTTGTTTGTTTTTTGAAACTGTAAAAGGGTACTTGTCACACCTGCTCACCCATAGGCCAGGCAACTTCCCAATGCCCTTTTGGTAAGGCCAAGTGATTGGCATCCCCGCAATTAGTGTACCTGTGACAGCCTTGAAGCCATGAACCAATAAAATAGGCTCAAACAAGCCATCCTACACAGTTTGCTCAGAAAGCTCCTGCATGTGTAGATACATTTTCATACAAGGCATGTAGCCATTGATCTGATCTTGGAGACATTTTGCTTGACTGATAGATGACCTTATGCTGTCTAAACCCAGCTCTCTGCAGCTCTCCTCTACTTGACATTGAACTCCGTTTACTCTCCTGTGCTGGCCTCGGATATTCCCCAGATATTCATGTAATGCAATGCTGGCGGCCCTCTCAGAGCCAGGTCTTAGATAACACTCACTGGTTTTTCCCCAAGAAGATTGCAGGGTTTGTTGAGGTCAGCCAGGTCAGCGGAGCTCATTTGGAAAACAAGGCACAGAAGAAGGAACTTCTGATGTAAACCAGCATGTTTTCTAAGTTATGGTGATATATAAACTTAATATCCCCCTAATATTTCTGCATAAAGGAGCATTGTGTGTTGCCAAAATGGCTGTGATGCGAAGGATGATACACAAAAAAAGAAAAATCACACTATCAATTTAATTTCCACGCAGCTGCAGAGCTCCAGTGAACTCCATCGTGTAACTGAATGTGAAGGCTGAGGATGAGTGCACAAACAAAACATAAACACGCAGAAGTGAGGCATTTTGAGACGATACTTTACTAATTTGGACTCAAACCACGTCAGAAAAAAGATTTAAGAGGCTTTTGCACCAGTGCAAAAACTCACAGCTTACATAGCATTCAATCTACACAATAAGTTTTTTCCGAGTGTGAGTTGGCCTACTACATTTCTCTTGGTCATCTTTCTTCAGTGCTCAGTATTCTGTCTTAATAATATGCTTATTAACTTTACATATACAAAAAAAAAGATAACGCTGAGAGGGAAGATCGAAAATGGAACAAGCAAAAGCTGCAGATTGATATCTGCTAAAGTAGCGCTCTAATCATTTGCCATGCCTGGGAAAAAGAGGGCGAACGAGAGAAAAGTTCATTATTTTCAAATCAATGTTACGACAGTCCTCTGCTGCCATCCAGCAGCAGGCAGCGGCACTGCAACTCCAAACTGTTTCATCACCAAGCTCAACTTTTTCTTCTGTAATTTTTTTTCTGTTGGCAGATTAAAACCGTAAACGATGGAAGCGTTTTGAAATATTTTAAATGAGTAAATATAGTATTTTATGAATATTTTCAGCATTACACAGGTAAAATTTGTAATGATGAAATTACAAAAATCTAAACAATTTAAACATGCATGTATTTTACTTTTATAGCATTTGAATTAAGTGTCTAAATAGGAATAAAATGGAAAGTTTGGTATCGAAACCAGCCGAACTAGAACCTCCCTTCCACTTATGCAAAATAAAAACCCTGATGATGTCAGAGGGTGTTTGGTTTTTCTCAGTTTTGTTCACCAGTCTTGACTGGACTTCTGCTTGATGAATTTCAGGGACAGGAAATAGAGCACCATGAAGCCCAGACAGACTCCAAGTAGGACCAAGTAGCAAGAGTACAGTGGGTACTGGTTCATGTGCAGGGCCTCCACCACCTGAATGACATACAGAGAGGATTAGAGGAGAAAAATGTTCATCAAATGGGTTTGTCCATTAAAGTAAGAATTAGCAGGTCCTTAAAAACATTAACAGTCCTGATAAATCTCTTATGGTCTGATTTGTTTTGTCGTATAAATCTTAAAGATTTAATATCTGTACAGATAATAGCAAACTTAACAGTAATGTGTAAACAAATCATAACTTTAGTTGAAATGATAGTGTTTAACTCACGTGTATGCCATCAACATTGATAGTCATGTTTGCAATGGTGATGGAATACTCGTTGCCTCTGAACTGCACCTGCAGCATTCCCTCAAAACCCCAGCGCATGAATGAGGCATAAGAGAGCCATGATGCCACTGTGGAGACAAAAAACATTAACAAACATTAAATGCTGACCAGCTCATTTTTCTTTCCGATGCTTTCATCTGTTTTTTATGGTTTATAATGCAAATAATTCCTCACCAAGCCACAAATTTTCCAAGTTGATAACATAACCTGCAGTCAAGTAGAAGACGGTGAACAAAGAATTGCCCATGAAGGCAGAAGTCTGCAGGGTAGGAAGAGAAGCAGCTACAAACAGAGCCATGGCCCGGCTGCAGTAAACCATCAGCCACACTAACAAGAAGTTCAGAAGGAAACGGTCTGGCGCCTCGTTAAGTCCTGCCAGCCAATAGATGGGCAGACCATAGACCAAAGTGAACACACAGTGTTCTGGTAACTCCCCCAAAACCTGTAATGGAGAAAAAGCATATGTTCAAAAATACACGACAGTCAAGAATGCATAAAACACATTTGTAGTACTATTCAGTATACAGTGACTCCAGCATGGAACAAGACTGGCCCCTGCTGGAGATTCAGTTTTATCACTGGACTTTACCTTGGCAAAGAAGTAGGAGGTCACAGAGTACATGCCGTCCTGCAGCTCGTGGTAAAGCATGGCTCTCTCTGTGTGACCTGCAGAGAGCATTCAGTCTAATCACATTCAGTTCACAATACATGCAGTAGGATCAGCTTCATGAGCTGTATTTAGCCTCAGCCAGGCAGTTTTTTTTTCTTCTTAAAAACTAAGATGTCAAAGAGTTGTATTAGGTTAGGATATGAATATATAGCACAATGTCTCTTTCAGAATAAACAGGACAAGAGATTTATTTTTAAGAGAATACATTATGTATGCATATATGGTGACAACACGCTACTTTAATCAAATGACACAAGTTGTAGATTCTCCCAAACTACATAAATGTTGTATTTGTTTTGTGATACTGGATAAAATACAGCTTTGGAGATTTTCTTTTTAAATTTTCTCTCTGCAGTTAGAGTCACACCATTTAATTCTAGGTGAGCCTGGCATCAATTTTTCCACCTTTTGGTGTCTTCTGACCTTGACCTGAATTAAACTTGACTTTTTATGGTTATGGCTAGACACCTCCACACTGTATATGTGGCTGGATGTCATAAAATTCAGGGTTAAAGAACACAAATCTGTCTGATAACTCTGATAATCTTTTCATTCTGAACCATCCCACCTTTACCTGCTCTGTTAAAGTGTTCATCATTAATTCAAAGAATAGAATAGAATAGAATAGAATAGAATAGAATAGAATAGCCCTTTATTGTCATTGCGCATGTACAATGAAATTGTGGACATCTGCAAATGACTGCAAATGCAGAGGTCACATATTGAAATGCCTTCAATGATTTTTGCTTTATTTTAAACAGAGAATTTTTCTTTTTTTCAGCTTGATTTTTGTGGCTTTTTTCCTTTCTTCATTTCTTCCAGTTTGTCTTCATACAATGCACACAATACAATGTTATGATACTCGTTATAATAACATGTGAAAAATTCGAACATAAAACACTTAAATAATTTAAAGCAAATGCATAGAGCAATCAAAACACAACCCCAGTGACACTAATTACTGGCTTTATCCTTTTAAACTGCTTTATTACTCACATTTAGCTATGACGTCCAGCACCACAGCAAATGGGGTGAGAGCTCCGATCATGTAGAGAAGAGACACGGTGTCCTGAATGGACAGGCGGGTTTCTCCTGCCCCGTAGTAGAGAGAGCCGACCAGCAGCGACATGAGGAGGGCCTCGAAGCCATGAACTAATATGGTGACCAGGTCTCTGAAGTCATTATACATGTGACGCCTGAGGAACAAGAGGAAAGAGGTCAGTGTTCATATTCAATCACATACATTTGAGTGCTCTAAAACATTCATGCTCGTACTTGATGAGGGTGTTAAACTGGTGTAGTTTGCCTGGCAGTCTGTTTTCATGCCTGGAAATAGTTATTACTTCATCTTTTTTTCCCCTGCTTGGCTGCTGAGGGCTGCTGTGTGTGGGGAAAAAGAGTGATGGATTGGTTAGTCTGGGTTTTAAAGGTTTAGTCTACAGCTTAAGCATGACCACAAAGGATTTTTAAGCATCTAAAACAGGTAATCACAAAAAACAGTAAATCCCTATATCTGAAAAGCCGTAACCAGCGTTACAACCAGTGTTGTTATTTCTTACAAAAAATACCGAAAATGTTATGGTTTATTAGAAAAATGCTGGTTCATTATCACTACTTACTGTTTTACTACTGAATGAACAATTCAAATTTTAAAAAGACACAACTTTAACACAAAAACATGATCACCTGTCGGTTTGTGCTACATCAGTCCCAGCGGCTTTCCACATGTGGTCGTCAGTATCACGGACCTTTTCCATGAACTGCTCAGCCAGAACTCTGGCCCTCTCCAAACACTCGGCTTCTCGCTCTGGACTGCGTCGGTCTATACTGATCAGATCAACTGGATACACATGCACACACACACACAATACGCAGGTCACCAACAACATGAGGCTTAAATAGGTTGAAAAGAACGAAAAACACAAAAAGATGTAGTATTTATCATTAAGATGAAAACAAATGCTTCTTTTGGAAACTTAGTGGTAAATTTTTGGGTCCCAGCTTTCCTTAAGTTACCAGTGAGCATGGGGTTGGTAAAAAGATGTTATTGCATGCTGGGAAGATGCACCTCTTAATTCTCTTTTGACGCACTTACTAACCATAGTAGTCAGAGGGGTTGCAGTATCGTGGGCAGGGGTGTCCCAGAGCAGTGAAGTAAGGCACCATCTCACGAGCTGCACCGCAGTAAACAGCTGAACCTGAAGACATCAGGACGACGAGGTCGAAGAGCTGAAAGATATCTGATCGAGGCTGGTGGACTGAAAGCAGGACCAGACGATTTCCCCGAGCCAGACGGGACAGCGTGATCACCAAGTTATGAGCTGTAAAGCTGTCTAAACCTGATGTGGGTTCATCCAGGATCAAAATACCTGAGAGGGGAAAAAGACCAATCCATCACCTCTGATAAACCCTGTTCTTTATATAACAGATCTTAACAGTATAATCTAGAAAATAATATAGGAATATGATTGTTAAAGTCAGTAATGTGTTTGTTATTCACTGGAAGAACTGTTACACTCGTGTCACTTCCCAGTAGTTTACAGATGTTTGGAAAGGGCATGAAATACCCTGTTTAGAGCTGAAACATGCAAAGCTCGCATAAACACAAGGGTTCAAAAATGTTGTATCCATCTATAGTAACAATAAAGTTGCAATAAAGACAAGATATATGACACTAAATCCAGTCAGATGCTAAATGAAAAGGAGGCAGTGAAAGTGGGTTGCAAAGTGGCTTGTAGAGGACACAATTAAAATAGTGTGCCATATATAAAATTTGCTGCTTGGATTGGGCTGGCATTGAGATCGACTGACTTCAGTTTGAGTCATTGCCCTGTCTTAACTACACAAAAGACAGTTCAGGGGACCTCATTAATTAATCTCTGTGTTAATATCTCTCACCGGGGTTCCAGAGAAGCTGGACAGCTATGCTGACTCTCCTCCTCTCTCCACCAGAAACCCCCCTGATGTAGTTGTTTCCCACCCTGGTGTGTGCACACTGCCGCAACCGCAGCTCTGCGATAACATCATCCACCTGTGACAGACAGCAACCAGAGACACTGTTAGTCATTGTTATCTGGACACATACAAGCGTTCTTATCATTTAACATGTGTTTGTTCAACAAAAACTCTGAAGAGTTTAAAAGGGCATGCCTTAACGAGAATATGACAAACATGCTGACAACAGCTCTAATATAAAATGGATAAACAAGAACCTCCCAATCCAAACAAGAAGAGGAACATTATGCAAATATTGTTATGGAAATAGTTTGAGTCCCATTTATTGTCCCATCAGTCTTAATCTTACCCTCTGGTCCCTCTGAGCCTGTGTGAAGTGAGTGGGCAACCTCAGTTTGGCAACAAAGGAGAGAGTCTCTCGGACGGTGAGGTGAGGAAGAAGCCGATCGTCTTGGCGGACGTGAGCGATGCTTTTCTTGACGAGCTGGGGCGTGTTGCGCTTCCCATTAATTAGAATCTCACCGGACTTCATGATGCCTCCTTCATCCCGACAAGTTATTATGTCCAGCAGAGACGTTTTACCACAACCTGAAAACATATTGAATTAAAGCAATTCTCATCATTGCTTATGTTAAAAAAAAAACAAAGCATAAGCAATATAGAACAGGAGGAATGCATCCATGAGTCTTCCAAATTAGCAGATTTTCTACTTATTTTTACTTAACACACATTTTCTCTTCAAGAAAACGCAGTTTTATTCTTTACTGTTCTGGTGGAACAAAGCATGTCTATTACTTTATTTAATAAAGCAATATTTCAAATCTTTGTTCGTCACCTGAGCTGCCAATAAGGGCCAGCATCTGTCCGCTGTGGACAGTGAGGCTCAGCTTGTTGATGGCTGTCTGCTTATTTCCTCTAATTTCCCACGGCATTTTGAACTCTGACAGCCTCTCGTACCACGGGATCTGAGCTGCTGTATCCACCTGGGAACATAAACACATGTACATGATGAACACCTGCAGCATGTATACACATGAACCAGTCAGGAGCTTGAGATAACTCATGTAAGATAAGAGCAGGTGACCTATAGTTACCTCATAGAAAAGGTTTTTGACCTCCAGCACATTGCAGCCTCCGCTGTAGGTGAAGTAGAGACTGCTGTCCTCCTCAGATGAGAATAACTCTCTGTCTTGATGCTGTTAATGCAAAGCAAGCAAGTCAATAAGTTTCATACAGACCAGGATACATGCACTAAATGTTTTTATATATATTGACCTATATATACCTTAAAAACTATGAGAAACAAGATGTTGTTATTTCAAAGTTTCAAATCAGAATTACAGATATGCTGATTTTACACCACAAAATTTGGTTTAGGTAGTAACAACAAACAGTACAGTAGATGATAAACCTGAGGCCACACATTAGTTGGATGTGATTAGTAAATGTGATTTTGTCTTTTGTCTTTTAGTCTTTTATGGAAAAAATTGTTACACGCATTAACTTGTGTGTTTGATTGTCTACCTGCTTGTGTCTGTGCTGTATGTGCAAATATCTGCCTGTGTGACCAGAGTCCAATTTAAAATAAACCCAATGTTTCAGTTGCAGAAGAAAAAAACATACAAATGTTCAAATTGAAATTAACAGCATGCTGCCACTTAATCTAGTTTACATGCTGTAGATTATAATATACAATACATGCAAGTTTTAAAATTAACGACTTTTTTACCCACACATCAAATTTGATCATTTATCACTCATGGAAGCTTCTGTAAAAAATTAATGTACTGGCTGAAAATTACAAATACATATTTGGGGGTTTTTTACAGATTTTTTTTCATTGTATAGCAAATAGCAGTCCAACATCAGATAGACATGAAAATGTGAGTCACGAACGTAATAAAACAAAGAACGCAATTAATACATTTACAACCAAATCAAGCCATTAAACAATTGAGTGGAAAATAATTTGATATTTTACTGAATGTATTATTAATGATACACTTAACCCCCTCTGATGCCTCGGGGCGACCGTGGCTCAGGGGATTGGGAAGCTCATCTGTAACCGGAAGGTTGCCGGTTCGATCCCCCTGCTCTCTCTGTCCTGGTCGTTGTGTCCTTGGGCAAGACACTTTACCCTCCCGCCTACTGGTGTTGGCCAGAGGGGCCGATGGCATGATATGACAGCCTCGTTTCTGTCAGTCTGCCCCAGGGCAGCTGTGGCTACAACTGTAGCTTTCCTCCACCAGTGTGTGAATGTGAGAGTGAATGAATAGTGGAATTGTAAAGCGCTTTGGGTGCCTAGAAAAGCGCTATATAAATGCAATCCATTATTATTAACTGGGCACGATCTGAAAATTACAATGAGACAAAAATATGTTACAAATCCTGATTTGAACACTGGATGAAAAAAGGACCTGAATTTCAGTGCTGTAAGTGGGAAAGCTTGGTCTGACATTGGTAAAAGCTGCTGGCAAGCAAACCACTTGGGTTTGCTGGGGTTAGCATATTTAAGCAGTGAGTCTGCATTACGTTACTTAACAGAAGTTTATGCATTTCTGGCCATTTGATAGAAAAACATTTTTTATGCTTGAGTAAATGAAACCCAGCAGTGGACATGTTATAGCTAAGCAACAATAACTGAACAGGAAGCCAATGTAATGACACCAGGAAAGGCAAAATGTACCAGGTGTGATCGTGATCTTAGTGCCTACCAGACTTCATGTACTGAAGCAGTCTACTCTGGACTTAATAAGTTAAATGGTTTAATTTTACAAATAATGTTAAATGGTTTATTTGGGTTCTCATTGCATAAACATCCAGATTTCAGAGCATTCTGGTCGCATTTTTAAGGATATTTATCTCAACAAAATGCATCATAGAGGTCGGAAATGTTGTCACTGCTGATCCAGCTGTTGCAACCAGAACATGCCAGATGCAGAAACTGAAATAGGAGAAAAACAGAGCTTGCTAAACCATCTATCTATCCATCCATGTATTTTCCTAACCAATTATCCAATTCAACATTTCCTATTTGAAATGACAGTTTTTGCATTCAGTTTTTGCTTTCAAGGAAAAATTCCAGTTTCTCAGCAAAATGTTAAAATGATATATTAGTAAATCAATCAAATTCTTTTCTTCAAGATTATAAATACGTTTTGTTTTGTTTTTTAAGAAAAACAAAAAAACCCACATAAAAAGTAAAGTTTCTAGTACTGGTTGAGCACACTACTGATCATAAATTGATTTAGGTTACTTCAGATCAATAATTAAAATCCCATGTTATACTCAGTCAAAGAGAGGAGTTTAATGGTTGGTAGGACTATAAATGAAGTAAAATAACACAAAGTTAAGACCTGGATTGGTCATTTTCTTTAGGAGAGCTAAAATTTGCATATTTTGACCTGACAAACCTGTGAGTAGTCGTTTGTGTGTATAAGGTCGCTGCCATTGTCCATGGTTAAAATTTGCAGGTTAGAGAGGTCAATACCCCCCTTTTCCTCTTCTGTTAGGGTCTTTTTTTCCTCTCTGTCTGCTGCTTTGTGTCTCTGGTTGTTCACGTCCTCCGTTTCTTTTCCAGTTTAACTTCAGTCCAGCTGAAGATCTTCTCCCGTCTAGCTCACAATTCTTTCTTCTTGAAGCATCCGAGTTCATGCCATGTCAGTTCGCCCTCTGCTTTATCCTGTCAGTCATAGCTTTTTTGGGACGCAGCCGACAATATGAGGACTGAGTCCAGACTG
Organism: Oreochromis aureus; assembly: GCF_013358895.1. Taxonomy (NCBI): domain Eukaryota; kingdom Metazoa; phylum Chordata; class Actinopteri; order Cichliformes; family Cichlidae; genus Oreochromis; species Oreochromis aureus. Next base: position 24,796,383 of record NC_052954.1, on the reverse strand, counting down.
AAGGGCTGTGAACTGACTTAGCATGTGTGCTTTTTGTCTTCATTATACAACCTTTGATCAAAGTTCTCTGAGATAACATGACATTTGCTGTGCTCACGCTTCCAGAGAGTCACCACTGATCTCGCATTTCTGCTGTGTGCAGGCAACAGGTGCAGAAGACCAAGTCTGGGACTGAAACAATATGAACAATCTGCTGTGAAACAGATTTGACACAGACCTGGAGGAGACATGAACAGATTTTATTCAATGCAGATGGAGGAGCCACAGAACGGGAAAGTAAACGAGTCCTTCAGGTTTGTGGCGGAGGTGAAGAAAGATGTGTGGAGAGACAGCAGAGAGGAGCAATCAGAGCCCACCTGTTCTCTGAGTGTCAGAAAGATCTCCTACACAGTCAGGTAAGTGCTGCTGACAACCAACACGAGAAACTCAAAAACAGACTCAGAAAATTTGACTTAATTTGCTCATTATTACTTGACTGTGATTTTCTGATTATCTGATTGTTCAAAAAGAGCTGATTTTTCCCACAGCCGAGATAGACATTGTGTTGAAAAAAATAAAATATTAATATATAAAATACTGTCGTTGTCCTTACGCGTGTGTGCATGTATATGTGTGTTTCACAGTGAACGTGTGGGTCCATGGTGGGACTTACCGTCCTACAGGAAACGATGGACTCGTCAGATCCTGAATGATGTCTCCTTTCATGTTGACAGTGGGCAGATCATGGGCATACTGGGCAACTCAGGTTCGAGGTTCAGTTCAATCGAAGAGCCAAATGTTTAAAGTGAAAAAGAAATACAACATTTTTATCAGGAAGTGTTAAAAATCAGTTAAATCATGAGTGGTTTTATGCACGTGTGTCTTTATCTGCACTTTTCATTATAAAGGCTCAGGAAAAACCACATTGCTGGATGCCATCTCAGGGCGGATTGGGAACCAGGGCACGCTGCTGGGAGAAGTCTTCGTTAATGGTAGAAAACTGAAGCAAGAACAGTATCAGGACTGCTTCTCCTATGTGCTGCAGGTAACACAAAGAAACACCCACACATCAAGATTTAACTCATAGCTTTTACTTATTATCCCAGTATTGATTTTTATTGATATAATATTGATATAATAAGCATTCATAAATAATTATAAGTAATATTAATGTTGATATTACATAGTGTTATATGTGTTAATATTATAAACATATAAAATATTATGTGTTAATAACTATTAGGTTACATATAGGTATTACATACATACAACAAATGTTAAAATAACATAACAAATGTGTTCAAGTTAGATTAACAGACTTTTATTTACACTTATAAGAAACTTGTTTCTCTGTTTAAGTTAATAAAAGCCTTGGGTTGCTTAATATCCTTAACTACCATATAAATTTTGACATTTTTAAACTTGTCATATGCTTTTCTGTTGCTTTATTACAATAAAACATGTACATTACATGTACATGTACACAGTTAAATGGTAATAATATACACAGAAACAAAAGAAGAGCGGTCTAAGACTGCATGACCTCCATACTTTGCTCAAATTTCTGACTCTAATCCTTTCACAACATCAGTTTTTTGCAGGTCAGGAGGTTGAGTGGTTCGATCACTGGATCCTCCCGTTCAATATTTGGCCAAAGTGTCATTGTGCAAATACTGAACCCTGGTTTAAAATCACTGCACACCTGAATGAGGAACGGTTAAAAAAAAAAACCCTCCTCTATTAATGTTAAAGCTTATTATTGATTATTATTACATTTATTAAGTTGCATACTCTCGCACACCCTCAGATAGGTTTCAATCCATTTAAAGCATGCTAACTAGTGACCGCTTCACACGAGTGGATGGCATTAATCAAAGGGTAAGGCTAAAATAAAATATCAGTTTGACAAGCTGAATCCTTAACGTCCAAAAAGCCTCTAAATGTATTTTTCACAAAAAAATAAATAAAATAATTTCCAGCTACATCTACACAAGCCAAAAGAGGGTCCACAGGCATTCACTAAAGATTACAGATACTGAACCCCAAACTGACTCCAGTGCATCCATTAGGGTTAGGGTTAGACATACCTTCACAATGGTAAAGAATTCATGGATTGAAGCCTGAATGAAATTTAAAAGATGGGCCCAATCCCAACCACTGGTAAGAAAATGTAATGACGTTGTGACGTTGAGCAATCCTGCTAACAATCAGACGGATAACAAACAAAAAGTCAAAGCAGATGAAATTACATGACTTTCTAATAAAGGAAAAAAAGTATTTGGGTTTTTCCTAATTCATAATTGTCCTTTGGGGTGGTGACTAAACACGACTGATGTGCATACTGAAAACACAGTGATTCTGTGTTACCTTACTTAACAGAAGTTTATGCATTTCTGGCCATTTGATAAAGGAAAACATTTTTTATGCTTGAGTAAATGAAACCCAGCAGTGTACATGTTAGACAAATGATTAATGAGAGACTGAACAGAGTTTAAAGTAATTAGCAAATAAGTGCATGCACATTTCACTTTCCTGTAGTTCACACAAACACTCATTAAACTTTCCACTTTTGTTTTAAATGCAGCTGGCCTCGTGCACACAAGCCTGCATGTATTTAGTTTTGCCTGTGGTTGTACAAACCACCACAAACTCAATGAACATTCTGCAGAAACTCCTGAAAAGCTGCCCTGGCCTCCGTATGAAATTAACTTAAGACCCCTGATAGCCTCCTCATATATGTAATCTTGCAATGAGAGCTGCTCAAGTGTATCCAAAGCCTGAATTAAAAACACTGGTTTAAAACCAGCCTTGCTTCCTTTCAAATCATCTCTCCCCTCTCGCTGATAGCTCCCCCTTCTGCTCTCTAAGCCTCGTCATTAACTTCCCCTGCTAAGCTGTAGATGAGGAGGTGATATGAGCTCCTCATATTAAAGTCATTCAGATGAGAGAATAAGGAGAAGTGGGATTGGGAGGCGCCATGTGTTAATTGAAGCAGGCAGCAGGTTCAGCTGGTTCAAGTCATGCACTTATGCCTGTGTGTGTGCACACGTCTGAGGCAAAGGTATATTACAGATGAGTTGCACTGGCATATATGAACATAGACGTTTGTGTGGATATATGCTCACTGTACAGGGATGTGCTACAAAGATGCTATAGATGGAGAGAGTATCCAGTCCAAACATATACTTCCATTTGTTTACTGATGACCACTCAAGAGAAACACTGAGGTGTTTTCTTAATCCATCTCCTTGAGGAATAATGGTGGTAGTTTCCACTATAAGGCTGCCAAATCACAATTTACAGTGTTTTGTTTTTGTGCAGTTTCTCTTCTGTTAATGCCCTGTTTTCTCTTTCTGCCATTCTTTTCCAGAGCGATAACTTGCTGAGTTATCTGACAGTGGAGGAGACTCTGACCTACACAGCCCAGCTGGCCCTGCGGAAACACTCGGCTGAAGCTATCAAGAAAAAGGTGACTTTAGAGCTGCGTCTGGTCATTTCTTTCATTATTTTCTTAAACCTAGTATCTCTGCCTTCTACAGAACATATACAAAAAAATTACAGGCTGATGGATATCAGTATCCACTAAGATGTCAGCACACAAACAGTTTCGGTGCGTATTTGGATGATCAGCTTAATCTTAGAAGGTGCATTGCTGTGTTGTTTTATATTTTAGGTTAGTTAAGTATGGCTGAGTTATTGCTTCACAGAGAGTCATGTGCAGCATCAAGATGACTGAGAATATGTTACCTTTTGTTACAGATCTCTTTGCTTACAGCACATAAATGCTGTAAATGCAAATTTTTTAAAAAGAGGACCTGACCTGACATTTAAGAACGTCAGGTCAGTTATTCTCAGCCTAATATTTTGTTTGAGTCCCTCGCTCTGAAATATTTCCAAACTGTAAAAACAGGAAAATATTGCTTCTCCGAATCTTGTGGAGCTATCAAATACACTCATCAGGGTCTAATGAAGCTCATGTGGTGCTTGGCACCCGCAGTGGGTCCTCTGGATCCTGTAAGTTTAAACTGGAAACAAGATGAGTTGAGTTTTTTCTGGTGCTGCTTGCTTCTAGTTTTGTCTTTCTTGTTCTTTGAACATTATTTTTTTAGACTATGTAGATTGTTGCTGGGGTCAGACTCAAACCCCTGAGCAATTTTCTGAGTATTGTTCCCATGAGCAGGGTGATTATCTGAAGAGTTCACAGCAAAACTTTTCATAATAATAAGGGGATTTTATTCCAATGTTTTAGCTGATTGGTGTACGATATCTCCTGCAGGCCCTTTTTTAGTAGATTTGCTAATAGTTGTAATTCTTGTCTCACCTGAACCTTGACCTCTGGTTCCCATGTAGGTGTCAGCAGTGATGGCTGAGCTGAGCCTGAGTCACGTGGCCCACAGTGTTATTGGAGGTCAGGTTTTCCCTGGGATCTCCGGGGGTGAGCGCCGAAGGGTCTCCATCGCCAGTCAGTTACTTCAGGACCCAAGTGAGTACCAGTGCACCTGAGATACACCTGAGACGCAGAGTAAACGTCATTAATCACTCAAATCTTCACTTTTAATAGATGTAAAATAGATAATAAGAGGGATTAGAAGTGATTTTCAAGGACTTTGGCACATAAAGGAAAAGGATTATATATAACATGCTTTCTTAAAATGTTTCCAAAATATGTCTTTGGTGGAGTCATGTGAAAAAGAAAGTTTCAATGAGCTTGTGTCTGAACTTTGACTGGGCCATTGCACCGCCTTGATTATTTTCTTTTTCAGTCATTCTGTTGTAGATTTGCTGCTGCTTGTTTTTCAGACTAGCAAACTGCCAAAACAGGACTGCATGTAGTCCTGTGAAAACTTTCTTTTTCACACGACTGTGGGAGAATTCAGCAGAGGGAGGCAGAAGGATCAGAAGCATGTCATCCTGAGAACAGTAGAAAGTTCACCACATAACCTGTCTCTCCCCAGAAGAGTTTTGAAGTCCACACTGGAGAAAAACAAAAGGATCTAAGTGAGACAGGAGTAAGAAGAGACAGAGAAAGGGGACACAGGGAGAGATGGAGACGGGCAATAAAGGACTGGGTTATCACACCGCAAGGGGGAATGAGCAGAAGCCCACTTCAGTGTGTGGGTGTATGTGTGTGTGTGTGTGTATATCCCAGGTGTAGTTTATCAGGACTTCAGTCCTCTGGGGAGGATGGAGGGTCTCAGTCCTCATTCAGGATTAAAATGCCCATGAACACACTCACACACACACAGAGTCACACACAGAGTAATGAGGAGTTCCCATTCGGTGACTCTCCAATCAACCAGGAAATGAATTAATCTCACAATTAAAGTATCTGCTAATTCCACTCTGCTTTCATAATGCAAAGAGCCAATCTTTTAATTGTCCTAATTAGAGTAATTAACTAAAAAAAAAGAGAACTCACTTATCTCTGCAAGTTAAGTCAGCCCCACAGAGAGTCCTGAAATGTGCCACTTAATAAAAAGTACATCTGAAAGTTTTAACTTAGAAGGAAAAAGTTATTGTCCTGCCTTTCACTTATTCTCAGTGTTTCACTGCGTGACAAACCTGCAGTGACAGCAGTGATGTCATTGGGATGCTGTCGTTGCAGGGGTGATCCTATTGGATGAGCCGACCACTGGCCTGGACAGCATGACCGCCAATCAGATTGTGGTGCTGTTGGCAGAGCTGGCCAGGAGAAACCGTATCGTCATAGTAACCATCCACCAACCACGCTCTGAGCTCTTCAGGGTGGGTTTTTGAGAAGAACTGGTGAAAAGAGAAAGAATGGCTTGTAGAGTCAAACTTCCTTTAAGGAAGGATGGAATTGCATTTTTCACATCTATGTGCCGACATTCATCAACTACATGTATCTAACTCACTGCTAAAGAAGTTGTTTTTTATCAGAATTATTCCATCATACATACACATATTAAGAAAACATTTTAGTTACACTGTACACATGAGTCTTTGATCCTTTGATAGTGAATGGCTTGTGAAAAGTCACATGCTGATGGAATAATATTGTTTCTTGGTGTGTGTCTACCTTCAAGGTGTTCAACAGGATAGCTATAATGAGTCGTGGGGAGCTAGTATTTTGTGGACAGACAGAAGAGATGGTGGATTTCTTCAGCCAATGTGGATATGAGTGTCCAGAGTACTGCAACCCCTTTGACATCTATGGTACAGTATGATATGACCCAGCACACTGTATGGTGTTGTGTTTTTATTATAAGTCATACATTTAAAAAAAAAAAGATGATTTTTTCATAGCATGAACATTAAAATTTCAATTTGATGTCAAACAGTTGACTTCACCTCAGTGGACACACGCAGCAGCGAGAGGGAGGCAGCCACATTCACTCGCATGCATGAAATCACTTCAGCCTATCAGAGGTCTACCATCTACCAGAGCATGCTGGAAAAAATGGAGCAGAGCTTGCAGAGATCAGACAAACCCGCCATCCCCTTTAAGAGCAAAGAGTCACCCAGTGGTGCTGCCAAACTTGGAGTTCTCCTCAGGTCAGGGCAAAAGAAGACTTCAGTCTGTATGTGCTTGTACACAGCATCCATAATTCACTAATTAAAACTGAAATATGATAACAATATTTCAGAGAAGTTTCTCCAAAAATCTCTGCAGGTACAAATTACAAATGTCACTTAGTGTGCTGCCTTATAAAAGACATGTAACATATACAGATTACTTCCATGCATCATGATGATTTTTTTTGTAGGGTATCAGTAGGTAAAAAATGTGTTCATTAATTTTGCCTTTCTGTGTTCTGTGTGCAGGCGCACAGCAAGAAACCTGTCCAGAGACAGGATGGGTGTTCTGATGCGTCTATCCCAGAACCTGATTTATGGTCTGTTTGTGGCCTTCTTCGTCATACATTTAGACCTCGACGTCACTAAGGGTGCTGTGCAGGACCGCATCGGCATAATCTATCAGAGCATTGGTGCTTCACCATACACGGGCATGCTGAATGCCGTCGCTCTCTGTAAGTTCCGCCAACACCAAATATCTATCTGCACAACAGGATGAATTAGTACATTTACATTTGCACCTCCCAAACACCAGGATGCTGCCTGACAGTTTTGAAAAAAACAAGAAGCTGGATAGAAACTTTGAGTCAATAACTTCAAAACATGACTTTTTCTTATTCAAAGACTAAATTAAAACATAACTCAGAAGCAGCTTTGTTCAGTGCTGGTACAAGTCACTGACTCTCGTTTCAGCACAATGATGGCTTCCTTCTCTTGGACAGACAGATCCAATGAACAGCTAATAAATGCAGTTTCAGCACTTGGAATCAACTCCAGATTCTTTTTTCTGCTTATGGGGGAAAAAAGCACACAGAGGAATTAGGTATCAATTAAATTTGAAACTCTGAAAATATCTAAAATTGATTTTAATTCCTAATCAGCCAATGCAATACTCTTGTTCAAACCCTTAAATTAAAGCTGAATATCTGCACTTCAATGACATCTTGACTGAATTGCACTGTTTGACCACTGTGGTGGTGTACAAAAACAAAATCACAAAAAATGTGTCACTGGATGCGTCTGTATTAACTGTATAAAATGCTGAAAATAATAATTAGATAAGACAAAAGACAAAAAATGAACGTCGACCTTGATGTCCATAGATTCACTTAATCTATGTGATGTTACAGCACATCTCTGCGCATGTTTCTAACAACACTTAACAAATAGCCACATGAGGTGGATACTTGTTAGTTCAGAGAAATGGATATGATGTTTATCACAGCTGTGTGTGAGGCCACTTCCCCCAAATTCAGTTGTAAAATCACTTTAATTTCTTACTTACTTTTGTCACCTTTGGCAAAACTGTGTAAAGTCTAGCTTAATCTCGGATGTTAAAGATGTTTAGACTATTGGAGATAAGAATACATGAAAGAAAAAATGTCTATTAGAAGACCGTGCATGAAGTAATACTTTAGTTATTGAGGAGATCCTTCAGTTTACATATCTGAAATGGACATTGGGTGTTCATGACCTTTAATCTGTTCAGAGCTCAATGAACCCGAGTGCCGTTTTACCTACAAACCTAGAGAACCTACAGTACAGTATAATATTGTGTGCACGTAGATTTCCATGATTAACAATTTTATGGGGTTTTTTACAATGCGTGCTTTGACTTAAGATAACATCAAATACAGGGAGAGAAAAATCTGCACTAAGCCGCCTGTCAGCATTTCATAAACTACAACCACAGCAGTATCTTGATCTTTTAAAGAGGACTTGTGACCGCCTTTTAACCCACTTTATTTTTAATGTCAGAGAGATTTATGATTTTAATTTGTGGTTTAACAAATAATTTGGTGATTAGCGGCTTTATCTGGGAGATTTTTTTCATGAGTGAAAAAGTAAGGTTAAGAAAAGGACAAAAATCAGTAGATAAAATAAAATAAAACTATTTCCAAAAAGGCTTTATTGGAATGTGTGTTTCAGTGATACAAATGGATGAATGAATCATCTTGACTGTATTTCCTTACTGTCGGTCACACCCTCTGTCATTTACAAGGTTTTATCAAAACATGATAAAAAATGTTCCAGTTCTTGCCAGATCTGACAAGTAGAGATAACCTGAGATGAAAAACAACACTTGACATATCACACAATGTCATTATATAGGCCAAAAAGCAGGAGCATTTTGTGAAAAATTGAGTACACCATGATTCAGTAGCTTGTAAAACCACCTTTAGCAGTCTGACTACATCAGTCTCTCACATGGAGGGATTTTTGAACACTCTTCTTTACAGCATTACCTTAATTCATTGAGGTTTGCGGGCATTTGTCTATACAGAGCCATTCTTAGCTTGTCCTGTTATCCTGTTTGGGCCAGACTGTCAGTCTGACTCTAGAATACTTTGGCAGAGAAAGCAGTTCATGGTCAGCTCAATGACTGCAAGGTAGTCAGGTCCTGTGGCTGCAAAGCAAACCAAATCATATGCCTTCCACTCCCACAGCTGACAGTTAATAAGTGGTGTTTGTGTGGATATGGTGTGTTTGGCTTTCTCAGAATGTGACACTGTGCCTTACAGCCAAACATCTTCACAAAGGACATTGTTCCAGATGTCTTGTGGTGTCTTCAGCTGCAACTTTAAACCTACAGTACACTGTGCTGCCATGTAGAGAGAAGAGATTTTCTCCTGGAAACCCTTTTTAAACAAGCCATGCTTGATCAGTCTACTTTCCTTTGTTTTTGTTTTTTTGTGTGTGTGTGCTGTCTTGAACTTAAACTTTTAACTATTTCATGCTAACAGGGGTCTGTAGAGTCTGAATTGCAGCTCTTGGGCTTTTTGCAGTTTCCATGAGCATAGAAAGTAAATTTGCTCCGACGTCCACTCCTGGGAAGGCTGCCAACTGTTTTGACTCTTTCTCACTGTAGAATGATGTCTTTATAAGCCTTCCCACAAGGACAGGTACCAATAATTACTTCTTTAAGATTATATCTAACATCTTTATTGTTTGGCATAGATAGGGATGATCGCACATGCTGATGTTTAATTAAGTGTGTACATTTGATTTACCCTCTTAAAACCTTTGGCAGTAGTAAGGGTGTACTTAGTTTTTCATGTAGTGATTCTGCATTTTGGCTTAATTAATAATAATATGGTGCAATATGTCATCTGTTGTTTTTAATCTGAGCTTGTATTTACCTAGTCTGGAGGACCAGATGATTTTTTATTATGACTTGATATATAAAACCTTAGAATTGAAAGAGAGTATACTTTCTCTTTACCATGACTGTATCAACATAGTCTAAAATCTTAGCTTCAGGGCTCCAGCCCTCACAGACACTGAGGAGAATAGATGTGAGAAACGATTGGGCTGAGCTGAAGTCAGCCTCTGTAAACACCCAAACAATCAGAGGTTGTGCTTGGGGATATCATTGTGACCTTCAGTCTCAGAGATAACAACTGATAGAATTCAATGAAAAGTTTCTTTTTTTTTTCTTTTTTTTTTTTTTAAAGAAACAGGGCCATCAAGTTGTCTTGGTAAACTCTTGGCATAAAACCAAGAACACCTGAAATATGGAGCGATCGCAAAAGTCCGTAATCGTCATCATCCTGTTACGGGGGAAATTAAAGGAAAGCCCTTTTGATATATTTTGTTTTCATATGCATGCTTTCAGTTATGAGACAATAGAACAGAATGAACAGTTCATTATAATATGCAGATTTTAAAGTACTAGAACTGAATGAAATATGAAAAAGGTAAAACTCCACTTAAGAAGTTTTTCTGGGTTTTGCACTCTTGAAATCATCATATTTTTCCCAGTTTAATGCAGAGTTAAAAACTGAAAGCAAAACAACATTAAGTCTTTTATACAAACATGTGCATGTGCACAATCGCTCAGCATTATCATATTCCTTGAATAAGCAGTCTCAGATTTGGCAGGCATCAATATTTGACGGGATTCATTTATCTTATTTATATCTATTCAATATAATAAAGTTATTCTTTAAAAAATAAAGGAATAGGGTCGGGGTTTTTTCAGATTTGGTTGATTTTATATGGAATGGTCCAGAAGTTGCTTTATTCTTTTTTTGCACCACTTCTGTTTTTATACTCACAGTCCCAGCATTGCGAGCCATCAGTGATCAGGAGAGTCAGGATGGACTCTACACTAAATGGCAAATGTTCTTGGCCTACATCTTCCACATCCTGCCCCTCAGCATCCTGAGTGTCTTCATCTTCACTTCCTTCCTTTACTGGTTGGTCATAAGCTTGATGTGTTTTTGTGTTGGTGGTGGAAGAAGCACATTTATCCACTCAAGGATTTATGTTTCATAGTCATCAATGTCTCTCCTGTGTGTCTGTGTGTTTGTCTCTGCCTTGCTTTGCTCTCAGGACAGTGGGGATGCATCCGGAAGGTTTGCGCTTTCTGTGTTTCACTGCTGTAGTTCTGGTGCCGCATGTTATAGGTGAGCCAATAAAATAAAAGGGTAAAGTGCTATTTTTTGCAGCACATATTAACCTGTTCGGCATCCTGTTCCCATGAATTTCAGTGCTTTAAAAACACTGGGGCGCAAATGTGCTTTAAAAGCATTTAATAGCCATGTTTCCACTGTCTTTATCTTTTAGCTGCACATATTGATATGTTTGTTTGTTTTTTTCCATTCTCATCAGGTGAGTTGCTGACTGTGGTGCTACTAGGTGTGGTCCAAGACCCTAACATGGTCAACACTGGAGTGGCTCTACTCAATATCGCAGGGATAGTGGTGGGATCTGGCTTTCTACGGTAAGATATATGCTTAACTTTATGCTTACAAAACGTGTGATTTAGAATTTATTGAAAATTAAGGTATAATAATGCTAACTCTCAGGACATATGCTCACTTTCCTCTCCTCTTCTTTGCAACAGGGGCACCCAGCAGATGCCACAGGTCTTTCAGTGGCTCAGTTACCTGACTTTCCAGAAGTACAGCTGTGAGCTGCTCATAGTCACGGAGTTTTATGATCTCCAGTTCACATGCAGTAAGTTCATTTTTAACATGGGATCATCCTATTCTAGAGGGAATGCTATTTTGTTAATTTACACTGTATTACTAAGAACACCGGCATTGACCAATATCATCAGTGCTTCTGCGAGTAGTGTAGAGGATAAAGCTTGAAAGATCATTAGAAATTACTGATTTCAATTATGTCTTACATTTGATCTTTCTGCTATTGGTCCTTTTAAGACTGATTTATAAAGGATGGGTTCAGATCAGTGGTCAAAGTCACCCAGCAGCACTTACAGTCATTTAGACTAAAAGACACTTTCAGAAGATGAAATCTCTTAATACTTTTTTGTGTTTTTGTGATTACAGATAATTCCACATCTTTGCCGGGAGCTTGTGTGGTCACCCATGGCAATCAGATCATTGAGCAGGGTTATCCTGGCGCGCTGTCCCGATACACACTAGACTTTGTTCTCCTCTACGCTTTCCTGCCTGCTCTGCTGCTGCTGGGCATAATTAGCTTTAAGATCAGGGACAAGGTTGTGCGTCACTAAGCCCACAAACACGGCTTTGTGGGTAAAATCTTCTTTTTAAGTTAAGCTTATAAAGCATTTATGTTATGAAATGCACTATTCAGAGATGACCTACACCCACCACTTTATTAGGCACACCGTACCCTTTTTGCTTTCTTGATAATAAAGGGATGGACATTTTCAGCAATACTCAACAGACTGTTCAAATGATGGTCACCTGGTAGTAGCCCAAAGTGTGCTAGGAAAATAATTACACCACCAAACTGAACCTCTGCTATAAGACAGGAATCATGTTTAGTTTTTTGTTGTTGTTGCTGATTATGCCAAATGTTGACCCTACCATGCAAATGTCATAGCAGAAATCCAGACTTTTGGTGAGTTTTGTGTGATTTGTACCCTCGGTTTCTCTTTTCTAAGCTGACTGGAGTGGCACATGGTGCGGTTTTCTCCCACTGAAGCCCAACTGCTTCAAGGTTTGACGTGTTGTGCATTCAGAGATGCACTTCTGCTTACCATAACGAGTACTTATTCGAGTTACTGTTGCTTTCCTATCAGTTTGAGGCATTCTGACAATCAAAAAGCCATATTTTCTTTTTTAGACCATTTTTCTTAAACCCAAGAGATGATTGCGCAGGAAAATCCTAGTAGATCAGCAGTTTTAGAAACACTTCAACCTGCCTATCTGGCACCAACAACTATGTCATCATCAAAGTCACTTAAATCCCCTTTCTTTCAAATGCCCGGTTTGAATTTCAATGTGTTACGTTGCTACCATGTGATTATCAGATTAAACATTTGCGTTAACGAGCACTTTAACAGGTGTACCTAATAAAGTGGTATTATAGGCACTGAGAATTTTTTTAAGTTTAAATGTTTACACTTGATACACGCCATGTAGTACAGCACAGTTCATCTCTGTTCACTGGGATGAAGCCATGTACATTAAAACACTTAAACATCTGCAGATGTTCAGTAAACTACTCGAAACGTGTTACCTGAAAAATTTGCATGTTTATGGCATGTACAGTTTTCTTGTGGTAACCTTAACCCTAGTACCACTGATGGCCGGGAAGAAAAAAAACATAAACTTGTTTGTTTTGTTTGAAGAACAAAAATTATTATTGGTAAGCTAAAACTATATTTTTCTTTTTAAACTTGATTAAAATGTCAGCATTTATTTATATAATTACAGAAACGTACAACAGAAAATATAATACAAAAGTAAACAAATACAATATATATGCTCTATGTACATTATAATATGTTGTATGTGTGTAATAAAGCAGATGAAATCTCATGTCTCCAGCTCTAGACCTTTCCATGATTTTGCTGCATTCCTTTTATACTGCTCCAACTCCTGAAAAACAGACACATGTAACACTTTTCACATATTACTGAGGCAATACAAGAAAAACAAAACAGTGCAGGTAAATGCAAAAACACACTGCAGTGAAGAAATACTATAGACTAAATCTGATGATGCAGATAAAGGAAGGTTCCACCAAAGGCAAACCTTTTCAATCTTTTCTAATTTTACTATTATGAATTTTTTGGCGTATCGAGTTTGAGATGTGGCCCTCGGGTTTTTTCCAGCTGAACATTGCACGTCTGACCTTGTTTGACTCCAGGGACGACTGGCACACACCTGAATGCTCCACACATGGAAAATGCCAAAACCTCTACGTCTACAGAGGCGCTCACACCTCAGAGCAGTACTGTGAAACTTGACTACCATGATCTGCTGAGATTCCTTTTTTTAATCCAGACAGAGGGTGCTTTTTTATAAAGGAGTTTCTCAAGACTTATTTGGAATCAACCTTTAGCCTGTTTTTCTATTGAGTTCTCAGACCATACGATGGCGAGTGAAACGACGAGCGCCAGGTGAAAGTCAGTCAGCGATAACAGCGGGTGATTTGGGTTTGTGACTCCATCAGGTTACTGCAGTTCAAGTTCCAGAGTGGCACTATTGCAGGCAGGAATGAAGACAGCTAATCTCTAAGTTTATGACCACAGGATATAAAGTTACAGCCTGTTCATTTCAAGACAGAATCACTACTACAAACAGACTACTGAAGGACAAAGGGTTACTTTGGAACATTAACCTTCTTTAAGATGTCGAACGAGTTTCTCTATTTGTAGATTTTGTACAGCTTACACAGTTTTTAACTCTGTTACCCCCACCAAACAGGCCATGTCATTCATTTGATTTGTCTGTTTGTTTAGCTGTGGGCTATGCAGGATTACTCAGAATGTTATGAACAGATTTGCATTGAATTTTTACCACAGCTGGACCCTGGAAGGCAACAATGCAAATCTGGATTTGGCTGCAGGAATTTCTGGAGGATGTTTTACCATTGGGAGATGGAAACATTAGACATCACATGATATCTTTGCAAATTCATATAAAATTGAAATAAGGAAAATCGGATAATGTCAAACTGAACTGAAGCCAGATATCCTTCTGGATCCAGAGACTGAAGTCCTTCTATCATTTCAGCCTTGCAATTTCAGACTGCACTGTAACGTACTGCAACGTATGCTGCTCAGTTGTTTGTTAATTGCCCCTTGGGGATAAATAAAGTCTTCTGATTCTGATTCTTAATAGTGTTTCACAAAAGAAACATACGATATATTTTTATTCTAACTATTAATATATTATATATTAATGAGCTTTTGTATTTTTGTATCCCGCGAGCTTGTCATTTTAAGCAGGGTTATTATTTTATAAACACACATATCTTAACAGCCTCTCTTATCTGCTGCCATCATGTCTAATCTCTTTATCAAATGAAACTGTGCTATGAAACAGAAACTTATCGTCTTCATTTTGTGTTAAATGCTTTAGTGATTTATTATCTTCCTAAATACTTGCTACCCCTCAGAAGGAGGACAAAAGTCAGGGTCACGAATCTGAGATAAGTGAATGGGAAATTCTGATTACCACTGATTAACCACCGTACTGCCAACTCATGAGTCAAGAGACTTGACTGCAGTAGGATTGCAATGCAAGCACTTATATAATGCATTACCTGGTCTCTCTGGGCTCTCATGGCATCAATCTGAGGCTCACTGTACTGAGGATCTTTGGCTGGATCCTTTAGCTCTCTCTGCTCACTTGTACTCTACAATGACAAAGTTGTTTAGATGAACAGATGCTTTTAAATAATGCAAAAGAAAAAGTAGTTTGTCTACATCAGTTGGATTTTGCAGAAGACAAACATGTTGCCAGAAGCTGAACTACCTCTGGGGGGAAGACACGCTCATACACTTTCTTCCAGAGGTCTTTTGGATTTTTAGCATGGAGAGACGTTATATCCACATCGACAGTAGGTGGGGAACCTATATTAACAGATTTTAAATAAAATATCACACTGAATGTTAAATAAAAGAGGGTGGATTTAAAGGAGATGCTTTGTTTCATCACAGAGTTTTGTAGTTTATTTAAAACTTGAAGACATTTCTACTTTTGACTACTGGGGGGCGCTGTGCTCACCTATTTGACCGAAGGAATCAGAGCCTGCGGGAATGATGAGCGGCTTGAGGGGGTCAGAGGAAACAGTTTTCCTGATTACAGAAAAAAAAGAAAAAGAAAAACAGTATTACAGCTAAAACATTAACCAACAGACCTCTAACACAGACAGCATTTTACATTTTTTTAGAAATACTCAATGAGAGCAACACACATTTTCCCTTCAAGAAACAATGACAGTTGATTGTAAGTAGCAGCCATGCGCCTTTTAATGCAATATCTAATACCTCTATCTTAAACAAAGGTAAAGATTATAGACTTTTGAGTGTGTATATCTATTTGGAGCTGTCCCATCACATGATTATATAACTAAAGTGAATATCTTAAGCTCACACTGTTTATGAAAACCTTTTCTATATCATACAATTTTTATACAGTACAAAAATGTAAATAAATCTGAAATGAGACTGTGAAAAATAGTATTATCAAGCATTAGTGGTAACATTAAAGTAACTCTATTGAAACTATAATCTAAAATGAAAGTCCATGCCCATTACTGCTTTGTGTTCAACGTTGCTTTATCCTCCTCACCCTCTCTCCAAACCGAAAGCCAGGTGTAAGAAGAAGCTCTTGGTTTTTGATATAAGGCTCTCTGATTTGATGCCAGTGAACTAATCAAAGCATTAGGAGACACAAACACAAATACAAAGCGGTGGTTAGAGAAAGCAAACTATAAGAAATGTATGAAAAAGTGCAAAATTATTTGTTAAATACAAATGTGTTGCAGGAGCATTAAAAGCATTCTTACAACGAGAGAGGCCGCGTAGTAATGAGCAATAAAACGCAGTGTTTTACTGACAACTTTCTTCTTGTCAGAGTCAAATTCCTGAAAAGCAGATGGAAAAACTGGAAATCTTTTATACAAATATTACTGAAATTTATGATCTAATAATAATTCTGTGTACACGTCTTTTTTAATAAATCATTTAAAAAGAGTACAAATAGTGTGTTTTACCTGGAAGATGTCGTACTTGCTGCCAATGATGAGCAGAGGAACAGGAAAGGGACTGATCAACTCTCTGTCCTGCTGACAGAATCACAGTTAACTCTGGAAACAGCACCAGCCTTACACACTTTTACACTTTTAGTTGAGATTAGCTTTTGTTCCCTCTGACAATAAAATATCTATTTTCACCATCTTGGTTCCATTTGTCAGGTCGATGCACATTTTACTTTCTGACATTTGAGTGTTTAGAAAGCCAGAGGCATGAGTAGTTCATGTAAACACTTTAAATATGCAACTTGTTACAGATGCCTCAGTGGACCAGCACATTTACCCTTTGATAACTGGTTTTTTTAATCATCCTTATTAATCTGCTGTCTCTTTGTGCTGCATCCCTTGTGCTGATCGACTGTAGAGGCTCACCTGTATCAACATAAACCCTGAGGAGGCAGAGCTGCCTTTTCCCTCAGTGCTTTTTACAGTCTAATTTATTATGTATTAGCTGTGATGGAAGTTACTTATGATCCTGTTCTTGGTTACATTAATTTAGTTTAACGATATTAGAATTATTAGATAATAAATGGTTATAGAAATTTGTTTCATCTCACATGTTGAGTTCCTTTGAGTCGTGGATTTAGAAATTGTAACACAGCTATAAAATTTCTGTAATAAAATGGTGTGTGTAATGAGACGAGGTCTTACAGGATAGTCTTTAGGTAAGACACGTGCTGCTGAGTGGCTGGGAGTCTGGTGTTTGACTCCGGGTTTGGATTTCTGTACTTGGGAGGAGGTTCTCTCTAGGTGAGCCTGTGCAGCCTGCAGTAGCTTCTCCATTGTTCCCCACAGAGCATTGGGTTTAGACAGGTCCAGGACGAGGATGACTGAGAGACAGCTGAACAAGACAGGAAATGAAAGAAGGTTTTCCTCTGAGGTTCAGACCAAGAAAACATTCTTCTTCTCTACTGGCATGACATTGCTGTTCAGGAGATTCAGATTATAAAGATACAAATAATAATCTGAACAGAAAAGATAAATAACATAATTCACACTGTGAATGTGTCAAATACTGACCCCTATTCAAAAGCAGGACGTTTGCAAGAGACCTACCTGATGCTGACAGGAGTGATGGGGATCTGTACGAGGTCTGACAAAGAGGTCCCTCCTCCCAGCTCCCATAGGTGAGCTATGTCTTTGGGCTGAAAGAAAAATATACCAGTTTTATCCTGAAGTTACATAAACATCCAGTGCAACACTAACCCTCTATGGCTTGTTCCACATTTCAGCAGCATTTAATACCAAGAACTAAAATCTTTACTTGCATAATGAGCACATCCTGCCACATAAGTACACAAAACGTACTCTCTAATGTGGTCAGTGTGCTGAAATACTGGAAGCAAGTTCCTTCCTATTAATGCAAATAAAACATATACAGGTGTATAACCACATTTGTATTCTCATTTTTAACAGACTAAAGCAAAGTGTCCAAGACTAAAAGGATTTACTTACCGTGTTGTGTCCTCGTGCTCGTCTGCCAAAAGTGTACTCCAAGGCCAGAGTTGGTTTGGATAGTTCATCTCTAGTAGAAAAAAAAAAGTGTGTTTATACAAAGTATGATTTCATGAAACTAACTTGTGCTTTTGGTTAAATATTTTACAGTACCTCATTCATGTGTTTTCTCTAGATCAGCAGAGACACACTACACTTCCTTCTGGCCTTCTCTATATTTCTCCATTAACACTCTCAAAGCAAACGGCAAATCTGTAGAGGTCATTCTAGACATGAGCCATACTGCTGCTCCCCGATCATCACCCTTTCCTGAACCAAGCTCTAACTCTTTCCCATATCTTCATGGTATGGCTTAACAACTCTATCCCTCTGTTGTCACAACAGCTCTGCACATCACGCTTGTTCTTGAAAATCACTACACTTCTTTTCCATTCCTCAGGCATCCTCTCACTCTCCAAGAGTCCACTCTTAGCTCACAGCTGTCATCACTTCCTCCTTACTAAACTGTCCTCCTCTCTCTCATTTTCTTCATTCATTAGCTCTTCACACTACTTCATCTCCTCAACAGTCTCTCATCATTCATTAGTACACTTCCTTCCAGCTCAATCTTGCTGCCAAGCTAATTTTATTTCCTTAGTGCCGAGCCTCACATAAGCCTTTCCTTCCGTGAGGCAGATCTACATGCCTTCCCAACTTTTTATATGTTAACCACTCCCTTTGAATAATTGCCAGCACTCCCTCATCCCACCACCAGGTACTCCTTGTTTTCCTTTCTTATGTCAATAGGATACACCAAATACTTTCTTGGCAGTCTCCCTTAGCACTTCAGCCATACAAAAGCTTTGCCAAATATTGACTGTAAAAGGTTCAGCTTTAGCTTTCGTGATCCAGGCCTGTTTCACTTTGCATGGTGTAAACTGCCCCTGCAATGGGTCTAGTGATTATGAAGAGGGGTTTAGAGCACTCTAGTCTGCCCGGGCATCATCATACCAACCTGTCCAAGCACCTGAGGAGAATGGACGTTTTGCCCTGAAAAATAAACGGATGTTAATTTACTCAGTACAGTAACAAGATACAAGGGCTTCCGTGTAAAACCAGTGACCCCCACACACCCCAGCTTTGCTCCCCATCAGAAGCACCGTCCGCTCGTTCACAGCCTCTCCACCGTCCCCGTCCTCTGCACCTCCGCTCTCCCGGCTGTGGACCTCCGCCGCAGCCAGCTCCCATAATGTGTCCGAGCTGACCCATACGAGACGAGACGGGACGAGTCGGTCGACAGAAACGATATTATTATTATTACTGTTATCACGGTAAACGGTTATAATTATAAAATACAGTAATTCTCACCTTATTTTTGGCATCGAGATCGATGGTTAGCGAAGGCTACACAGCTAATAGGAAGGCTAACCATTACAAACGTTGCCAAAGCAACGGCGCGTTTTGATGATGTAACCATCCTTCGTTTCTAATGAGCATTGTGGGACATGTGATTTTACGTATTTAGACTATAAGCTTGTAAAATAAATTTCCATATCTACAATCTGCTATATGCCAACAATGTTTTAAATTACGGTACCCTTTATTACAGATACATTTCACACAGAGGTTTATACAAAGGTTTTCACAGATAATTTTTTTTGCAGCTTTAAAGCAGAGCTGATTCTTTTTGTCTGTGGTTGTAACAACAAATTAAGTCTGGGACACTATGGAAATACATGTAGTTAATCAGATAACAGTTAACATTTTTTACAGTACCAGCAAATTTATATGTTCGCTTTGTGTGATTCAATCATATGAAGAAGCCAGCAGATAATGTTTCAATTACATTTGATTACATGCTGTACACGAAATGACACAATCCAGTTTTCCCAGCACAGATTCCTTGAAACAGAAAGAAGTAGATCCTCGCTGAATCAAAAGTGTGGAGATGATCTTTAATTTTATTATTTTTTAATGCTCCTTCTATAAAGCCAAACTGAAGATGAAAAGGCAACAAATGATATATAGTCTCTTTCCTGGTGATCATGAAGTTATCAAATGGTTTGTCACGACTTTTCCCTTGGCTTGTCACAATAGGGGACGTTTTCTAGCAGAAGGTCCTTTCTGGGTCGAAGCACTGAGAGTGAGGAGAAAAAAAACAAAAACAAAAAACACAATCGTATCATTAGAGGAAAAAAAATAATTAGCAAGTATATACATTATGATCCCTGATGTATGAGTAATCTTTGCATGCACATGCTACTTCCTTAATAAAAAAAAAGACAAATCATGTCATACACAGCCTATTTTCTGCTACGTGTTCCATTTGCACCACACTCTGTCGAAGGACGATGTCCACGTCTGAGCCCACTTTAATCAGCTATAAAAAAGTAAAAGTAGAAGTGAAATAAAGTAAATTTTATTTTCAAATATCAAAATGCTTCACAGTAAAAATGCTAGAAAATCAAAACAAGTTTAAAGAGGCTTTAGATGCTTTTTAAAAGAATCCACAGATCTCAATCTAAATTATTTCCTTTAATTGCAGAAGTAGCAGCCCAAGTCTTTTTTTCCCCTTTTCATGGTTATTCATCCCAGTGGGAAACAAGAGGATGCAAACTGTCGGCCTCAGAAAGTATGAAACGTTTTAGATCAGCTCTGACTGACATGCAGTTTTGTGTTCTTACGATGAATGCAATTACATTCAATTTAGACAACGTTTCGGAATACCTGCAACCCCGAGATGAGAAAAGAGGTGTTAAAAGATGGCTGTTGTGGCGAGACTCACTTCGATAATAACAAACACACACTGTACCTTCTGGATGTTTTCTTCTGACGTTTCATTTTTGTTTTTCCGAAACTCCTCATTGATCTTTAATCGTGCAGCTTTGTAGAAGAAAACAAACATATTTCGAGTCACCTGAGTAATTCTGCAATTCTAATTTGACTTCACAGCAAAAGGCTCAGAATAAAGGTTTCATTACGCTCATTAGATGAAAATAAATCTGTCCAATGCAACCTTCCTATTACTCTGTGTACATGCTGCTATTACACATGGCCATCATTACTGATGTAATCCAGATGATTTTCACATGTTTATTAACCATACAATGCTAAATTACATCAAATATCTGTTTACACTGTAAATAAGAACAAGAAGGTGGACATTTTATGCTTTAACATTTGGGTGAAACATAATATAACACGGAAAAAAATGCTTATGAGAGAGTCTTGATGCATGCTCACTCATTCAGGTAAGGAAATCCCAAAAAGTTGATCTGGACATAGCGTTTTCAGTGGGAGAAATGTTTTGTAACTCATAGATGAAGAACATGACATCAAGAAGGCTCTGTAAATGTGGTTATCCCGGCTGGACATATGTCAAAGGTGGGAAAACACCTAAAGAAAGATCCCAGTGATCCAGGAGACAAGAAGGACAAATACTGCCTAAGGGATCACTAAGGTTTCTCTCTTGTGTCTCATGAGTATCGAAAAAGACTATGGGGTCTATTAACACCTATAGGCCAGTGGACACTCTTTCAATGATGAGGATGTACACAATCTGGACAGGGAGGAACACTGGTTTGAATGGAAAGTCAAGGATTCATGTGAAAAGCCCTAAGGGCACATCTTTTCCCATCTTACAATGCTGTAATGCTGCTGTACAATGCAAATTGTACTCATGGGTGAGAGTACATTCATCATTGAGTGATGAAACGTTTCTACCAATGAAAATGCTACATCCAACTGAAAAGAATCAACTTTTTGGAGTTGATGAAAGAGGTTCTTGTACATGATTTCCCCCAAAAAATATATATACACGACTTGGTGTAAGTCATGTAGCCAGAGGAACAGTGAGGGAACCTATTCAGAATGATTTTCAAAAGAGGAAGGCCATTCAGGAGCAGAATTTATTTAAAAAATTTCAAAAGGCTTTAAGTATTTTTTTTTAAATTATTAATAACAAAAATAAAATTTGGTGTAGAATATTATAATGCTGTGCATAGGATATGAACAAACTCAAATTACTTTGACTTTTCTAACTTAAATTGGTAACTGAACTTGAACAAAGACGTCTAGGGACATGGGATTTTAGGCTATTTGTCTAACAAAATCAGTGATAACTGAAAATATAAATCATTTTAGGTATATATACATTTTGTTAATAGTAGAGAAAGGTTAATAATATAAGACACGCTCATGGGACTCATATGACACCGAACATGAGTCATTTGATGAATGCTGAGCATGTGTTCACTCATCTCCTGTTTGATAAGCATTAATTATCAGTCCAAGATACTGCTCACAGACTCACCTGTCAGTGCTCTGTGATCATCTTTGAACACAGCCATCCTGGTCCTGTGTAGCGTTTTAAAAACGCCCAGAACCTACATTCACAAACAGGCAGCTTTTAGAACAGCTGTGAATGATACTACCAGTCACCTGCAATTTCAGGTAACATGCAAGCAACGTTGCAATAAAGGTATTTAAAAACACGATAATATCCCTTACTAACCTTCAAACGAGTCCCCATGTTGCCTTCTTGTGTTCACTTCCGATGTAAGGAGACGTCACATATGTCAGAGCCCAATCAGAGCCGACGCTGGAAATGAAGCTGTGTTTGTAGCCAATGAGCGCTCAGAGTAGTTTCACTGAGCTATTAATTCAATTGAGAACGCCCTGTCTCTGGATTTCCCCTTTTTATAGGGGGCACTAGTGAGCCATTCTACTTTTGTGCTGAGAGCTCCCTTCGGACACAAAAGTGCAAATGCTGTGGTGTATATAATCCATTTCTCGGATATTTTACAGGTTTCTGTTGAAGTAAAAAAAACTTTCTGGAAGTATTGACGGCACCATGAGTCACTTTTATGGCTACTGCCGTCTTGAATAGGGGAGTGAAGCTAACAGCTAGAGAAATTTTCTAACAGGTTCACGACTCTCGTTTTATTTAAAGTCGGGTGTATTATCGAAACCGTGTTTGCGAATAATAAACAACGTAGTAAGTTTTTAAATCTGGAAGTAGGTGTAAATAATTACTTTCACCATTTAGCTTCGTCCACGCTTATCCACTGAGGGTAGTGCGCCCTCTGCTGCCCCTCTGTCTTAATTGCAGCCGGTTTCTGTACAGTGGCATTAACAGGAATCGGAGTGGCTCTCATCATAGATCGGCTCTGATTTTAGTGACACTGGAAGCTGCGCGGGGGAGCCGTGGCTCATCTGCGTCAACATGGCTGATGAAACAGCGAAAGCGCAGACCGCCAAACCGGGCGGAGATACGATATTTGGGAAAATTGTACGCAAAGAGATTCCTGCCAACCTAATCTATGAGGACGATCAGGTATGCGTTCATCGCTTTGATTCACGAGGACGTTTAAAGTCTGAATGTTTCCCATCGTGGCTCCGCAACTGCCTGCAGGAGGCGTTCAGCTAATGCTAACCCAGCGTTGCAGAAAGGCTGTTTTTGTGCCTACTTGCATTTAAAAATGCTGCAGCAGAGCTTGCAGAAATCATGTAATGAATCAGAAGAATCTTCAAGATTATTAAATATCTCGACAGCCTTCTTGTGCACGCTTTTAGTTTCGTTCTGCATGCCATCATGTGTCGTTGCTCTTGTCATATTTGCTGCCACTCAGCGTCTGAAGTTACAGACAGTTGGCTTTGCACCAAGAAGTAACAGGGTTCACTCCAGTGCTGTTTGCAGACTCGTTAAACATGTAGCCCCTGCAGGCTAGAGCAAGACAAGGAAAATGAAAAGGTGAGGTTCCTACAATAAAGCAACCAAGCAACATCAAGTGATTTGCAGCAGACATTAGTGCAATGGGGAATCAAAGCGTTAAAAAAAGCAATATTTATTTTTATTTCTAAGTTTTGGAACTGCTTTGTATTCCCAGTGTAATGAGCTGTAGCTGATACCTCCAGATAATTTATGTCTGTCATATTTACAGATTCCACATTTTTGTACGCCTTAAATGCAACAAAAATATGTAAACATTGTGTCACATTAAAACTTGGGCTGTGCCACTAGTTGGATTTTAGTTGTGATTTTGTCGGAGTCCACATACATTTGTTGTTGTGCCCCATTCTGCTTTCTTTGATGTGTTTCAGTGAGTTGTGACAAAAGGATAGCAGCAAGATTGAAAGGGAAGGTTTACAAGATGATAGTGAGGCCTGCTGTGATGTGGTGTTTGGAGACGGTGGCACTGACAAAAAGGCAGGAAGCAGAGCTAGAGGTGCACATGAGATTTTTCACTGGGAGTGATGAGGAGGTACAGAAATCAGATGTAGTAAAGGAGGGCACGCAGAGGGTTGGTGTGACAGAGGAGGATGCTTGGAATAGGGTGGAGGCAGGTTATCTGCTGTGGTGAAGAAAATGAGAGTGACTCATGATCATCTGATTTAGAGCTGAAATTACAATTAAAGTTGATGGAAATTAGCCTAAAAAAGACAATTTTATTCCTGTTTTTTAAAGTTTAATAAATCTGTTTTTCCAAAATGTGTGTTTAAAATTTTCAGTATTGACCAAATATTCATGACTATGATTTTTGACATAAGCAAGCAGCCTTAATGTGTTTAACTCAAAGTACTGGGGTGTGCATAACTACATAAAAATATGTAAGTACTATTAAGACCTGAGTTATTATCATTTTTTTAATTATATTTTTAGTTTTTGTTTTTCAGCTAACTTTCAGTTATTTCCAATTTTGATTGTGCACAGTCTAATTCTGTTTTCTAATTTCTTGCTTTGGCTCTTAGTGTGTAGCCTTCCCTGATATCTCACCTCAGGCTCCCACTCACATCCTTGTCGTCCCAAAAAAGCCAATTGTTCAGCTGTCTCAAGCCGAGGATGATGATGCTGCGGTAAGTATCATTTTTATGACTTTCGCTTGTAAAATAAACCATAAACAATCTCACACAATCATTTCTCTTGCATATTTCTATCATTGACCACTAGGGGGAACTATTTGCTTTTTTAATACTTCAATGCAGGGTGTATTTTCAACTCATTCTTGCTGTGTGTCTCTTAGTTGTTGGGCCACATGCTGATTGTTGCAAAGAAGTGTGCTCAAGATGCCGGCCTGTCCAAAGGCTACAGGATCATCATCAATGATGGGCCGGACGGAGGCCAGTCGGTGTACCACATCCACATCCACGTTCTCGGTGGGCGCAGTATGGGGTGGCCCCCTGGCTAATGCCCAGCTTCCAGCACCCACCATCCAGCCATGCATGTTCACATCTGTTGTCTGATTACCAGTGCTGTTAAATCTGATCGAGCCAAAATATATCTGTGGAAATAAAAGGCACATCACAACACCACTCGTGCTCTCGTCTGTATTATGACTGACTACAACTAGTAGTTTTTCTTTGCCAGCATTAAAGGAATTGTTTTACAGCACTCATTGGATTGGTCCCAGGTCTTCCATAAACTGGAAATTGCTGGAACACCAGTATTACCGTCTTGAGAGCATGCCGACCAAGTAAAAAGCCCCTGCCTCAAAACTGACACCTTCAAGCTCGACTGAAATCCGCAGCTGCCCACGTGTACAAGCCAAAAAACCTTCTGGAGAAATGTTTTATAGTCAGATGAGACAAAGATCAAGATATGTGGACAACCATGACTAAAGGTATGTTAGGAGGAGTAAAGGTGAGGCTTTTAAACTTAAGAATACTGTATGAACTGTCAAGCATGGTGGTGGTAGCACCATGGTTTGGAGCTCTTCACTTTAAATCAACAGGTAGAAGGCTGAAACTTGGACACAGTTAGGTTTTCCAACAGGAGAATGATCCCAAACTGGTTTTGAAATGGATTTCATGGGCTAACATTACACTTCTGAAATGGCCTTCTGAAGTCTATACTTAGAAGCACAGTCTGTGTCAGGAAACCACCAAATTTACCCAAGAGTGGTCAAATATCTGGCTGGAATCATGCCAGAAGCTTATTAATGGCTGCCAAAAGCACCTAGCCAAGGTTCAAGTTGCTAAGGAACATTTGTTCACAAATTAGCGGGAGCGTATTTGAGCTTCTGTGTATCCTTTTGACCCTGTGTGGATTAGAGAAAATCAAAAATAAGTTCAAACTCATGCATCCAATTCTTGTTCTTTAAAGTCATTAAAGATGCTGTACAATCGCTCCACCCTGGGAAAAACAAAAAACGATTCAAAGAAATGATTAAAATGATGATGCCCATGATGAGTGCATGCAAACCTGACCACAACTGTAGCTCTTGTGGTTGAAAGGAGTGCAGCTGAAAGGTTGAGGGATCGTTCCTGCTCAAAATGGGACTGTGGGACGGTTAGAGTGTGGGTTTCAGCTTTCTTATAAACCACTTTCCTAGACAACATGAGTAAAGTCATCTGTCACAGGAAACCAAGGGGGGAAAAAAATATGAGAACCAGTCTGAGTTTTAGATCAATAGAGTGATTAAATCTTTGGGCCAAAATAAAATGTGCCCTGACTAGTTTCAAGGTTAAGAAAATAGTTTTGTGTTATGCTTAGTGTTTGGAACTTGGTTGTAAGATTAATATTAGGGGTAAGAGGCTTGGGAATCCATTAATAACAGAACAACGTTTAGCCAAAATATAAAAGGTACCCATCCAAATGACCTCAGCACTGCACATATTCAGGTCCCCAGCCACAAACCTGACAAGTCTGAGGAGAGATGTGAGAATTCTGAATTTATTAGTGAGATAAATTGTATAAGCTCCTACATCAGTTAAATAGAATTAGATGCCAGGTGCCATGTAAAAAACTGATGTATTGTAGTTTGAATATAGTTATTGTAAAAAGATTACAACAGCTGAGCATGCAAATGTCTAACTGTTCAGGCATCACAAAGTGAGTAGTTGTATCATTTGCATTTTCAGTTGACACACTATTAATGGCAATTCTACTCAGTAAAAATGATAGTTCAACTGACTGTAAAGGAGTTCCTTTTTTAAGGAGGAATTACAACCGGGTTCTCATTAATCAGTGGTGCTCATGTTACTTCTGTGCAGGTTAACTAAACCCCAAAAAGTAAAAGTGGGACAATTTGAGACGGGTTACTAAAACGGCTGAAACATAAACATGAGCATGAGCTCCAAATGTAAATGCAGTGAGGATAAAAGGAAGTTAGAGTTTAATCCTTTAAATAACAACCTGTTTTTTCTTTACTGTTTTTTGTCACATGACTTTTTGAGCTCCAGGCTTCCTTGACTCACCTTCCAAAAGTCATGGGATGTTTCTCAGTTGTTACTGGAGATGCATTTCCTTTTCTTTTGGGTTAAGAGTCTAGGATCAGCCAGGTTTATGTTAAAAAGGGACTTGTTTATATACACTCTCACGATCAAGGTGTGAATCAGAATGGGGAATAAAGATGATTTAAGTCATTTTGAAGATGGCTTTGGTCCCACATGGGCTTTTCTGAGTATTTCAAAAAACTGCTGATCTACTGGGATTTTCCCCACACAACCACAACCATCTCTAAGGTTTACAGAGAATGATCCAAAAACAATATTCAGCGGTGGGAGTTCTCTGGGTGAAAATCCCTTTTTTATGTCAGAAGCCAGTGGAGAAATGCCTGATTGCTTCAAGCTGACAGGAAAACAATATTAAGTCAAGTAGTGTCTCATTACAACCAAGGTTGTGCATTCGGAGAAGAGCATCTCTAAATGCACATGCAAACAACTGAACTATGTCTGGTCAGTGCCGGACAGGAACTATGAAAACAGTTCTCATGGGCTCAACAAAAGACTGGAAAAATGTGGCCTGGTCAGATGAATCTCAATTTATGGTGAGACATTGGGATGGTAGGATCAGAATTTGGAGTAAACATAAGAATGTGCCTTGTATTGATGGTTTGGGCTTGTGGAGGTGTAATGATGTGGGGGATATTTTCTTGACATCACAGTCTACCTGAGCATTGTTGCTGACCACATCTATCCCTGTGTCACCACAGTGTGCCCATCTCCCGATGGCCGCTTCCAGCAGGATAACACATCATGTCATAAAACTCAAAATCATCTCAAACCAGTTTCTTGATCATGGCAATGGGTTCACAATGAGTTCAAATCTCTGAGGATTGTTTCCAGCACCTTGTTTTCAAGGCAAAAGTGCAGTACTAGCAAGGTGTACCTAATGTAGTGACTGGTGAGTGTCTTTCTTCACTGCCTAGTCAAATGAAATTGGACAGACAAGTGTATGGCTCTTTTTTATTAACAGTAAGAACCAATGCAGATAACTGAACAAATATAAAATGCATGAAACATCCACAACATATTAAAACAAAAACAAAAAAAATAAATAAAATGGTGTTTTTTTTTTCTTTACAAAAATAACAAGAAAAAAATACAAAGAACACTGAGCAGATGACACATGTAGAGTTTTAAAAAATAAGCCTGTACCTAGCATTCACAGTCCCCCAATTTCTATTTTTTCTGATAAAATGGGAGAAAATAAAAAATAAAAACACAATTAGAGGCTTCTTCTTTTTTTTTTGTACAGGCAGAATAGTTCCAGAGAGGCAAGGCAGTCACGTCTGATATCAGGCTAAGTGATATCGCTCATCTGATGCAGCCTTTGACTACTTCTGCATGAAAAAACACCACAATCTGATGTGCAAAACCAGATAAATCTTCTTTAGACGAGTACGTCTTTTTTTCTTCTTGTAATCAATGCCCCCCCAGCTTCAAAACGGGCACTTTGAGGCATTGAAAAACATTGTACAGTACGGTATAGAGAGAAGGAAATGAACATGTATTGTGGTACCTAATTCACTATTCCATGAGCATCTAAGTACTAATACACTTGCCTTTAAGTTGTCTTACTCTAGTACACAGACTATAAGCTGGAGAGAGATTCAGAAAATGGTTAGTCCCCATAAAGTAACTACAAAAGCAGCAAAGTCAATGAGTAAGAGGTTAATTATACTGAAATTCCACAGTATCAGTAAGATAACAATGCACCTTCTGTATATACACAAGCAAAATTCATTAAATCTTCACAGACGGGGAGCTTATTTTATAATTATCTAATCAATTTAACGACTGATATTTTAAACCATAAAAAAGGCTTCTTGTGAGGTGCCCATATTCTTTTGACAGCACATTAATTGAAACTAACCCAGCAGCTTTTTTCAAGTTCAGATTTTGTATTCACGAAGAAAACGAACAAGTCAAATCATAAGAAAAGTGTCTAAATATAAAACAGTGGTTTAAACAGTGACCTTCTTTGTTGCTACTTGAAAAAGAAGTCAATCTGTGACTTGAAAAAAAGCAGAGAAAAAGCCAATTGGAAATCATAAAGACACTTAGGCATAGATTCTCACAGGGGCCAGAAATATCTGTTTACAATTATTAAAATAATGATTCGTTATAATAAATAATCTTCTTGAATCGTTAATTTGCTAACAGAGACTGGGTTTTGACATTCAGAGAGGCGGGTGAACTGCAGACCAGATCAAGTTAAGATGAACTGCAATATCAGTTGATGATTTTTTACCGTTTGAAAACATGCTCGCTTTGGTAAGTGATTATCATTGGTTTCCCATAGGGTGTTACTACTGAGTAAAACCAGCATTTAGTATTGTTGAGAGCAATGCAGGCGCTAGCTTGCAGGGAGAAAACACTCAGCTCTCTCATGCATGTGCTACTGCTCTGACAAACATGTTTCCAGCTACAAGGAGGAAAAAACAGGAAGGACAGAGAGGAACATAACAGGCGAACAAGAAATAGGTGAACCGAAGGATGGGGAGGCACTGCAAATCAGTTTGAGAGACGGCTCAATGGACGGTTACAATTCGGAAATATATAAAACATCTGCAATTTGGCAGTTCCTGGCATAAAGCATGTCTATTTATGACTGTGGTTTGTCAGGGTGGTTATTTAAGGCTGCTGAAATATTCTTTGCACTGGCGTGGAGCTAATAAATTATTGCAGTGTGTTGTATTTCGTTCTAGTGTAAATAGAACATGTTTTGCAAGTGTTATGTTACAATGCAGTCTGTCATGAAAGTGTTAAAAGTCTTTGAAGTAGAGGGGATACAGGGTCATGCTGCTACTATTAAAGAATATGTTTTAAGGCATGTCCTTAGTGTAGAAGGGGTCCAGACACACGGAGAAGGCAAGAGGACTGGAGGAGACTGTACGCCCACAGAAATCTGTCCACTGAGAGAGCACCCGACCGGGACCATCATGTCAGCCGGTCAGCTTGAACAGTTCAAAGTTGAAATGTCAGTCTTTCAAATCATTCATGGGTCAATTTCTGTTCATGGTTAACTCATGATGTATCAGCTGAGGGTCAGAGAGGGGAGTCTAAAGGTCAGATGAAGCACTTCAATTCCGGTCAGGAGATCTTTTGCTAAGTTTTTTTTATATTACGCTATAATCTTAGACTGGTATAGTCTCAGAATGGCCATTGTTCTGTCATAAACAAATAAACAAACAAAATAGTTTGAATGTTTCTACATGGATCACCAGCCGCCTGCACTCCAATCCATTTGTTTATTCACATAAACCAAACTTTACTTCTGGGCGATGGCCTCCTCTCCGCTCGGCCGGATCCGGCTGAAGCTAAGACCTCCGACTGCCGATTTGCCCAGACCCATGCTGGTGTCGCGTGCTTTCTCCTCCGTGCTGGCAGAAGAAGTCTGAACCCTGGCGGAGGCTGCTGCTGAACCTCCAGACCCTGGAAGTATCTCCGGCAGTGATTCTTTGGCTGGGGGTGCCGACCCAGGGCTGGTAGCAGAGGGGGGAGTTGTTTTGGCGGCTTGGGGCTTTGTAGGGGTTGTGGGGCTGGTCAGGCCGAGGCTGGCCAAGGCATCCAGAGTCCCATCTGGGTCTACCATCACATTGATCACTATCACAGAAACAGCCAGAGGGTCAGTGTGTGGAAGGCCTCATGTAAAAGCCAGTGTATATTTTGTATTGTAAAATATAGTTTTTGATCTGCTCTTGTGTTAAAAGCCACATACACAAGTATAGAAGAAGAAAAACATTTCAGATTTGCAGAGAATCAACTCAAAGCTCCTTCTGACACCTCCGTTTCCTACATATGTGTCAGTCCCGTTTTGCAGGGTGATGAATTTTCAGCATTTGAAAGAAATCCATCATTTTTATTTCTTTTCACTTAATATTAAGGCGCTTCTCAACTTTTAAATACAAATAAATAGAGTGGAGATGCAGGAAAATGTCTACGACTCTGAGCGAGTTCACATTTATAATTTACCTTGAAGCTGCTTTTCGACTCTCTTCAGTTCAAGCAGAATACCAGAAATTTCCTGTGAACGGAGGGTGGAAATAAAATGATTGGATTCACTTAACACTGGGAATTGTTTGTCACTCGATATGATTCAGACAGATGAATTTACGCACCTTGTTGGAAGTTTTAAGGAGTGGCACTTCACTCTCTGATCTTAGTTTACTCTCAATTTCATCCCAGTTCCTGTCCTTATCCTTAAACAAAATCCTAGAAGCAAACATTGTACAACAGGTCACGTTTGTATTCAGGATCAGTGGGTTAGAGTTAGGCACTGTAGATATGTTGTTAAATGCTAATGGTACTTATATCAACAAGTATAATCACCTTATTTTTCCTGCTGTTTTGTCGATGGAGTGCCTGATCTTGGTGGACAGCTGGGAAACTGAATGGAGCAGCAGGCTGTCTAGTACGGCCTGCATGCACACAGAAGAAGAAACTGACTGTTAAGCTGACTGCTGAATGCAATGCAGCTTCCATAGTCACATAAATATGGTGTCATATGTTCTTGTTTGCCTCTCACCTCCTCTCTATTCCAGGTGCGTCTTCTTAAAGCTCGAGGCTCCAAGTTGTCAGGAGCACGGGGCCGGAGCTCTGCTGGTTTACCGTTTATCTCTGGTGGCTTACTAGTTGAAATCACAGGTGGGATCTTCCTGAAGTTGAGGCTCTCATCAAACACCCGATCAACCAACTAGGCAAAGACGGGGAGAGACGAAGCAGGGAGAGAAGAAGGATGTCAACGTTGTGAATCTCTCTACAGTGTTGTTCTACTTTAGTTTAACATAGTTAATATGTGAGAATTCATGGGAAATGAAAGAAAAACTCCATCAGTGAAAGCTAAGCAGCTCTGAAGCTTTTTAACTGTTTAGCCAAAGACAGTCGGTTTTTAGTCTTATAGTAGAAAAATAATAAAAAATCCTCTCTTGGTCAAATAAGGATAAACAAATGAAAGTGGAGTGCATGGGACTGTAATAAGTGAATACCTCACACAGCAGGTGAGATCAAGAAGCAGCAGAGAGATATTTTTTTTTTAATGAACGCAAAACATTAAGATGGAAGAGTGCAATGGAAACACATGCAATAAGGCAATAAGAAGAAGAAAAACGGGCACCTTTTTCATGCTGTCCTGTATATCCGGCTGCGTGGGACGTGCAGGGCCTACCTCTTCCCGAGTGTCAATGGCCGATCCTGGAGTGGTGGCAGCGGTGCTGACTGTGGTGCTGGGTGCTGTGCCGGATGAGCTGACTGAGTCAATCTCGCCGGCAACATCGTGGATTTCACGAGCCAAGATGGCCAAGTCCTTAGCCAGGTCCTGGCTGATCCTGCGCACACAGGGGAATAACCTGTTAACCATCAGACGGGGTTCTTTAGGACTCGGGATAAACAGCCACATGAACACATGAAACCTGCATACACAGAACAGCATATACAAAACCGTTAAACCATTAAAGCTCAGTTTCGCCCAGTTCAGTGTGGATCAGTACCTGGCTATTTCCTCGCTGTGTGCTGTCCAGTCCCTGATGTACTCCTCTTGCTCTTTCATGCGGTGTTTAATCCCCACTCCACCTGGACCCGTCACCCCAACTGGGCTCACAGTGGCGCCGAGTCTGGAGTTGCGGTGTGGGACGATGTGATGAGGCCGCACGTGGGGCCGTTTCGGAGAATTGCGATTGGAGCCGAACTCTTCCTCCGAGGTGGAACCGTACTCTGGTGGCAAACGTCTCCACCTGCTGCTGCTGGACACTATGATAGAATTGCATGAGAAATTTCATCTTTCAGTCAAAAATATTGTATTTATTCATTTCCAATATCAGTTATTCATAAAACAGATAAATGTGCTTGTAAAGTTGAGACGCTTTGTTTCTGAGGAAGCCAGCAGCCGATTCTGCTCTGATAAAATATGAATGTTAAACAGAGGAGAATGGATGCTTCCTTGTTTGTTGACAAACACAGATATTTCTCAAAGGCAATGACGATAAGCTTGATTACTGAACTAAACTGCCTTGCTAAGCTTGAACAAAAAAAACGATGGGAGAAGCATTAGTGGTGCCAAGTATTTTAGGAATACTGTCATTATTGTAACTTTGTTTAGTTGTTGTATGGACTGATGCAGCAATGTTTGGAGTTAAAAAAAAAACATAATTAAAAACAACAACAAAAAAAAGAAACACTAGTTGAGTTTATTGAAAAGCTCTCGGCCCATGCAGCCAACAAAAGCATCCAACAAGTTAACAAATCTTGTTAGAGCCATGTTAATGTATGTTAGCCGGCTTCAAAATGGTCACACGCCAGAGCCATTAATGTACTGCAACTGTGCCATGATGAGATGACACAGAGTGCTCTTCCAGTCTTCTCAGAGCGGAAGTGTCTAGATCAGGGATGTCAAATAAGGCCAGAGGGCTAGAATCAGCCCAGCAAAGACTCTAATTCAGGAACAAGTGAAGGAAGGCATAAACAACTCCAAAGTAATTAAGTATTAGCTCAACAGTTAAATGAAACAACATTTTCATGTTTTTCACTATCAATTATAAAACTTTCAGTTTTTTTTACAATAGGACTAAAATAAATGGTCAAAAACTGTTCAAAAAACCTTTTGCTTTAAAATTAAGGGACAGGCTGGGCAATGACCTACCTAATTCTGCATGTCTTATAACTTCGGCCCAAAGAGTCGTGCTGACAGATTTCTTTCTTTGCCACAAAGTGGACTGTACGTGGTCCGACACCCCTGCTCTACATGAAAATTTTCCACAAGGTGGAGCCAAGACCACATGATCACAAAGTTGGAGATCAAATATCAGCTCTTTGGATAGAAGTGAAGCTTAATCTTTAATACTGCGTTGAATACATTGCTGTTAGCATTTATACCTGCTATAAAAAATTCCGTATACTTTACAGAGCTGATACGACTGTATTGATTTGCTATCAGGAGTGACACTCGACTAATCATATTGGAATTGAATATGATTGAATTCACTGAATCTGTGAAAACATTTGAAAAACATGGTAAACTTGTAAAAATCTAGCTACTGCATCAGCGCAGTAAACAATCTAGATACAAACAAATCCTGTTACCATTTGTATCACGGCAGTTTCAGCTAATTAATAATTACATACAGTACAACATACTACTACAAAAACAGAACTAGGAAACCTCTGAAAAGGTGCACCTCGGGCTGCATGTAGCATGGGATATAGGGCCAAACTACAGATTTGACGCAGTACAAAAAGTCAAGCGTAAGAGTATGGGTAGAGCATTCGAGTCCTCATCACAGCAGATTTAAGGCAGGAGACGTTGTTAACAATGCAAATATGCTAGAGCTGGGTCATCGTAGTTTGCCTTGATATTTACTGGTGATTCACTAAGCCTTTGTATTTTTGTATGTGGCAATTTTTGCCAAAGAAGCGACTCAAAATTACATTGTTTTCATTTGACTTTTAAATGCAAGCAGCACCATTTTTAAAATAATAAAACTCTTGAGATGCTGCAGTAACACAATTCAGATCCTTCTATTCCTGTGACCCAGGTCTGACACACACTTGTACACACTAGACACACACACACAGTCTAGTTAGGCTCTATAGTCCTGGTACAGTACCCATTAGCTCCTCCTCTGTATCACCACCTGGAGGTTCGGGTTGAAAGCTCTCTGGATGATGAAAACCAATGCACAAATTCATCACAACAAGGTGGAAATGTTTGGACACAGATGTTTACACACTGACATGTGAGGTATGCAATGATGTAGATGTAATTAGACTTTGTCATACTTTTTTATAAAGAAACTGATAATTAGGTCAAAACAAAAATAAAATGAACAGCTAAAACTAGAATTCTACTTTTTCCTTTCTCTAAAAAACTAAAAAATCTGAATCAATCAGACAACAGTGTTGGAGTAGATGTATTCACCTGTGGGCGAGCAGTACCCCGCTGTAGTGGTCTTGGTTTTGGCTTCATTCAGTTTGGACACGCTGTTGGCTCTCATCCTGGGTGTCAGCTTGTTCTCCGTGGGTGTTGATGAGCGCAAGCCCAGACGCAGAGCAGTCTCAGATGATAGCCGGGGTGAAGAGGTGGAGCTTCGGGTCACTGTACACTCAGAGTCACTGCGGGCTGAGATGGAACCCAGACGGTTTCTTCGGGGTTGCGCCAGCAAATCCAGCCGTGACATCCCTTTCCGGCCCGATGGCGGTTTAGAGGTGGAGCTGGTGGTGGACACCTCAGAAGCCACAGACACCCTGTCTGCATCAGCTAGATCCGTGTCAGATGTGTCTCCCAGTCGAGCACGACGGAGAAGGGAAGCTCTTGTGGGTCGCGGCTGAGGCAGTGAGGCTTGCTTGCTCAAGGAGGAGGCTGTGGCTGCATGAAGAGTCCGGCTGGTTTTGGAAGAACCACTGGCAGATGTCTTAGCAGACCTATCAAGTTTGGATTGCAAGACATCATCTGAGCCGCGTCCGTGTGCTGAGTGCCCCAGAGGTCCAGAGTAGGTCTCCTGGTCTGAGGAGAGGATGTCGGAGATGGGAAAGGATGAAGTCTGGTCGTCATCAGTGAGATCTGCAGAGGGCTGCCGTGCTCTGGAGGAGGCAGAAGATGGTTGAACAGAGCGACGTGCATCAGTCCGGGTCGTTGCTTCGACTGGCCTGCTTTTAGTCTTTCTCTCCAACCGTTCACGAGCACTGGGATTTGTGATGCTGGTTTTGGAAGCTGTGCTCATATTGCTTTTCTCCCGGTGCATGCTGCTGAGGGAACGCCGTTTTTGTACACTGGCTGCTGCTTTCTTATCTGCTGATTCAGCCACATGACTAGTTGTGCTGGCTGTGTCCACATCTGACTCAGGAGAGATAGAGTCAGTCCGAGGGAGGAGGGCTGAACTTGAACCCTGAGCAGTGATGCCACCTTTACTACTTTTCTGATCTAGTTTGTTTTCATCTCTTAGTTTGGCCTCTAGGAAAGCCATGACAGCTTCAGTGTCCTTCAGGAGAGTTGCAGTATCCATACTGCCTACAGAATCACTGCGTTCACGCCCATTGCAGCCTCTGTTTATACGTGGGATGAGCTCGGCAGGGACGCTGGCACTGGGCTTCTCAATTGTGAAACTGCCCTGGCGGACGAGAGGCTTTCCAGACTTCTCACTTCCTTCTCCTGCTCCTCCTCCTCCTCCTTTCCTCTCCTCTGACTTCTTCCTCCTCTCAGTGCTTCCAGAGGTCCGGAGAGAAGCCTTAGATGGAGAGGAGGTGGAGCTTTGTTTCCGTTTACTAGTCATTTCGCTGTCCTCCGTGGGAGTCGGGGACTCCCCGTCTCCCTTGTTCTCTTTCTCCTGAGGTTCAGTATCCTGCTTTTCCCCAATCTCTGACCTCAGAGTCTGGGTAGCGGATTTAGCCCGGGAGTCATCCACAGGGAGCTGAGGGAGGGTCCTACGCTTACGGTCAGTCAGACTGGAGGAGGATTCGCCTCTGCTGAGGGAGGCACCAGACTCAACAGTATTAGCACCTAGAAGAAAAACCAACTTAATTGTCATTCTTTTTGTTTTCTTTTTTTTTTTTGCATGATATTAAAGAAAAAGGATTTTCAGTCCTAGTTTCTACTTTGAAATATTTAGCATATCAAGGTTTTAAAAATGATAACATATTGTGTTTAAAAACTGAGTTTTCAATAGTATCTACCTCTCTCTTTGTGCAGGAAGCTGGCTGTTTCTGCTCCTGAACCCTCTGGGTCTGTTCTTGTGTGATTGGCTGCTATGCTGGCCCACTGAGAGACCCAGCTAGAATCACCAGGGAGAGCCTGGGGGGGCAAAACAGAGAAGAAAACGGGATTGAGAAAATTACAATAAAGCTCACTTAACTTAATGGTGGCACAATAAATACCCAGGAGATCATGACAGTCGCTATATCTAAAAGCCACTAAAGCAAATGTATAATAAATGATGAGAGAACTGAGTTAGACTGTAAGGATGAAGATATTTCTCTACATTTTTATTTTATATTTTAAAAAAATCAGTTTGCTATATGCTCTGTGTGTTATTTAAATACATATAAATCACCCAGACAGGGGTGCATAAAAGACAGAAGACCAGACAGAAAGGCTGTCACCGCACACACACGCTGTCCCCTCCCTCTTGTAAAACTGCCTAAAGGGCCGAGCATGTCTCTCCTCATCTTAGTATGATCTAGGTCACTCGTAGGGAGGACTTGCCTACTCCCACGAACAGGCTTAGGCAGTAAGTGCCATCAGAGTTATTCTGACACACAATATGAAGCTTAGTCATGAATCTTAAGTCTGTTATATGACACTGGACTAAGAGGCTATTGTCAGTACTTTAACAATAAATGCTAATCTATAGGTGAACATAAAAAAAGCTAATCAAAGAGAGAAAAGGGAAGAAAAATACTATAAGGGGCATAAAAAAGTAACAAAGCAAAAACAAATAATCAGTTCAAGTTCTGTTTTCTACCTCTTTTCCACTCTGTCCTGCCTCCTTTCCTTTTCCTTCTCCTTTCAGGTCTGACAGAATCGACGAGTCTTTGTTCTGCTGCACACCAAACACCTAAAAATATGTGAAAAAGAAGAACACAAAAACATTTTGCTCAAGTACATTTAATCTTTAGACAATATGCACATTTTGTATGCAACAGAATAATGGTAGTCTTTGGAATGAAAATGAAATACCTCCATAATATATTTTATAAACATATCATTCAACACTTCTCCTACTGAACAAAAGTGAACTAAACAGAAGTAAGTGCTGTTGAAATAAAGCATTAATTGGGTCTGGTTAGTTGAGTACCATGGCGACATAAAAAAAATATCAGACACAAATCACACAGACACACACACACACAGACACACATGCACTATTTACAAAGGAAAAGAGAGCGAAAGGCGGACAGACTGTGAGCAGTGTGCCAATTAGTGTGTCAGCTAATTACAGGAATTAGCATAACAACACTTCCAGTTTTGAATGTAATGTGCCCAGGCTACCACTACCTCGAAATACACCCCACTAATTATATCACAGCTCCTCCTAAGATAACACCTGCATGCAGCACTTGAAGGGACAAGTGCCACACTAAGATGTCATTTAGGAAAGTTAAAATCAGGCCTGTGTGATAACCTTGTAATTTAATAACCCACAGCAACAACCTGACTTCCTAAAAAAGGTTTATGTGCAGCCAATCCCAACTTCTCAATCGGTCAGGTGACAAATAAAAACTACTGGCCATTGTTAGAGTTGCAAACTTTCTTTTCTAGAACTTTCTAACCTTAGCAAGTAAAATTGTCTCTGTAAATTTAACTCTCAGTCATCTCTCTAAGTGCATTTCTTGCCTATTTCCAGTATGTTTTCAGTGACCATGAAAAAGCTCTATGGCACAAGACCAGTGGCAGCAGTAGGAAATTGATGATGGTGGCGCAGCCTCCCTGGAGCATTGTTTAATAAAGCAGGACAGTCCTTGATGGAGTAAGTCTCTCCAGGCAACTACAGAAGCATTAGCTTTACCAATGGGACAGAGAAGATGGGTGGTGGTCAAACAAGGCAACAGAAAGGGGATAGCTTTGTTTTAATGTCAACAACGCCAAGTGCTCTCATAGGACTCACTACCCCTAAAACTGCCAATGAAGCAGGTAATAAACAGACTATTAACCTTGCTCTGGCCTGTTTATGTTGGCTCAGTTACTTTCTGCAGTTACTGCAGAGAGACTTTAAATGATGCTTGTCATTCTAACTGCTACTTTTATGGTCAATGTTTGGTAACGAAAAGCAACAACACACATATTTTTTGCTTTCTTGTGACTTTAGAGGGATCAGAACATAAAAAATTAAGACTCAAACAACAAAATGCAACAAATGTCCTTTAAATAACCCACATTTAAATTTACTATTGTAATTTATTGTATACTATTTCCACAGCACATCTCAGGCGAAAAAAGATTTCAATCTAGGTATTTAAGGCTTTACAGACTTACAGATTGTTTCAGTTTGTTATGTAGAGTTTAGGATTTAGTTTCTGAAAATAACTTTTTTATTACAAACTAGTGGTGATGTTTTTGGCCCAAAAATGTGGGATCCTAAATACATCTCATTTCAAGTACTGTGAAAACCAGGGCAGGATAACAGACATGTTTCCACGCTACCTTGTCTATCATTCGCCTGGCCTCCTCTTCCTCCGGGTTCTTGTTTTCCAGTTCGATGGTGTATGTGCCTTTATCACTGTGGTCGTCTTCTGCCTCCACACCAGCTGTACTTGCACCTCTGCCCACAACTGATGTGTCCTCACTGGGGGTGGTGGGGCTACCAGTCGCCAGCCCGGTACTGGCTGAGCTCCGACCAATACTTGGGTCCTCTGACCTCTGTTTAAGAAGCACTCGGGCAGCTGTGGGGGCACCTACAGTCACTGTAGCTGGTATTGGGGCTGGGACCTTACCTGAAAGGTATACACACAGAGCACAGAAATACAGCTGTTAAAAAAACATAATGGTCACACATACATACAATACTTTTACAGAGGATATATAGTGCCTTTGTGTCCTTTACTTGAATAGCTAAACTCCCAGTATGTCTTATTATATTTAATGGGTATAGTTTTAAACATTTCCTTTGGGAAAGACAAACAAAATCTGGTCATAGAAAGAGTGTAAAAATACATTAAATCTGAGTTTTATTACCTGAGTCTGAGGCTGTTGTGGCCGAGGTGGAAATGCTAAACACCTTGGGGTGAGAAGGAGGCTGAGGACAGAGTCCCTCTCCGCCAACTCCTGCTCCCAGCAGGGGTGCGGTCTGGGAAAATGAATATGACCGGCGCTTGCGAGGGTTTTCCTCATCATAGAACTCGATCATAAAAGCAGTACGAGTCCCAGTTGTTCTGGTCCCACTGACTGTTATGTTCCCCCCTCCTGTTTCTCCAGATCCTCCTGCTCCCACGTGGCTGTGTGACGCTTTTAGGCGTTCCTCTAAAGCATGGCGTCGGTTGGCAAAACGCAGCCCCAGCCCATTCTCTGAGTCGCTCTGGGTGCCATCCTCATGTTTGCTGCCTAAAGGGACAAAAAAAAAAAGAAAAGAATTATTTTAATTGACTATTGACTATATTGACAGTCCACATATTCTCCAGCAAAATATCTTACATTTATATCACAACATATATGCAGAACAATTCCACAGCAACAGACCACAGCTTGTGTAAAAAGACGCAATATAGCAATGCTGTGCATACAGCAGCATGTGCGGCACGTTCTGAAA
This sequence comes from Oreochromis aureus, assembly GCF_013358895.1. Taxonomy (NCBI): domain Eukaryota; kingdom Metazoa; phylum Chordata; class Actinopteri; order Cichliformes; family Cichlidae; genus Oreochromis; species Oreochromis aureus. Next base: position 24,755,995 of record NC_052954.1, on the reverse strand, counting down.
ACAAGCAGTTAAAACAAGAGCCAGGCACACAGAACCACATCCACCTAAAACCACATTCGTGGTCTAAATGAACTATGAACTTTCAGTTGTGACACAAACATTTAATACATAAAACAGACCCTAAATTCACAACCTACCGCATTACTCGAGTTATTCTACATTTGGATCAGTCTGGGTCAAATCATCACGTCCACGCTAATCCAGACATGCCACCCACACCCACCACTATCCCTGCCTACTTCACTGACAGCAAGAGAGGCGAGGGGGAGGGGAGGAGGAAAGCATGGAGAGGGAAGCGAAGTAGAAGAAGGCTGGACTAGAGTGTGTGCGTAGTCTGCGTACGTGTGTATGTGTGTAGAGGGGGTTCAGACTGAAGAAGGAGGGGAAGTAAAAGGCAAAAGAAAAGGGAAGGCTGAACAGAGAGGAAGATTGGGGGATGTGGAAAATGAGGAGGGTGGAGTGGCAAGGAATGAAAACGGATTAAGTGTGACAAAAAGGAAAAAACAGAGACTGAAGAATGCTCAGGATAGGGAAAGTATTGTCATTAGAGCTAACAGAATGTCACACAATCAAAGACCTAACCAGTCACTGGCATTTCACTAGCTGGGAGTCAGTCCATCAGGATATGGGAGAAGCGAAGGGAAGGAAACACCACAGGACTGCTGCTGCACATGATCACACACATTGTATAAACCCAAAGCTCTGTGATATAGTTAATACTTTCTCCAAAATAATACAGGCTCCAAAAGCTTGTTTTTAGGCTGTTTTTCACTTCAGACACAATGTGCAAGTAGTGCTAGTGAACTGCCCTCTGTGAGAAAAGAGGACAAAGAGCCTCAAAGATGCATACATGGTGAGTGGTCTTCAATGGCTTGGCAGGTTCGCTGTGCACAGACTGTGCCTTTGAATCTGTTAATGCTAAATGTGACTTGACCTATAACTTTCTAGATTTATTTCATTGTAATCAGGACTGAGAGTCAAGTTATGGACAGTATTTAATTAAAACTGGAAAGCTGGTAAACATTGGTGGCGTATCAGTATGACGCATTATTTATGTCAACAGTGACATGTGTACTTACAGAAGCTCCACATATGACACGCTTTAGTTTTATAATTACTTCTACTACTTGAATCTACTACTTTTGTTTGTTTTGTCAAGTCTAAGAAAGTCTTTTTTAAAAATGTGAGAGATGGAGATCTAAACAGCAATATACCTTTTGAGATGACCTCTATGCCATCCAAACACTAGGTGTCTCTGTTTTGCTTTGGTCCTGTTGTGCTTTGGTGGATAGCTGGATGAGCTACACCTGGGCCCAGTATGCCCAGCTTTAACAGCTCCCTCCTTCCTGCAGACTGACTGGCTATGCTACAGTGAACTCTTTTAATTTAATTATTTTACTTTTCATACATGCTGCCAGCTACGCATGCATGCATTATAATGCTGACTGTCTGATAAATGCAAGTTCTTTTAAGTTGATCATATTGTTTTCTAAGTTTCTACATCTAGTTGTGTCTTATTCCTTGCTATAGTTTATGAGCCAGACTGTGGAACTCTTTTTAAAAAAAAATCTGCCTTTCACAGGGCGCCAACCTTCATTCAAGTACAATATTAAATTGCAGAGCACCCCTGTAAGTACTTTTTCCACACTGGGATATCACAATGATTCTGCTGCCTAGGGCATAATTCAGAGTCTGTGGCTCATTTGTCACATTCCACCGGTCACCTCCTACAAATGTTCCATCTTTCCAAACTGTTCAGCATTTATTAAAGCATATATTTCATTAACAAGAAGAAAAAAAGAAAACAGTAGCTTGAAGAGATCAGCAGATAAGCAGACAACGAGAGGCAGGTCTTTCATGCTGTGTGTCCGAACAAAGAAGCCCTTGGTAGGGCCAGAAGAGAACAGAGATGTCTGTGAGAGTCCAGTGCTCTATCCCACTCGCCCCACTATGACTCACAGTGGAGATGGCCTCTGCCCGCACACACACACACACACACACACACACAAGTAAACAGACACATACACATACACAGCTGAGCATTTGATACAAGAACGTACTTACTTTACATGTGGACACACTCACACAAGCATGCAAGCAAACACACAACCTCAAACATACACTGAATTGTAATATATGTGAGGATACACTGCAAGTACAACACATACAATTGAATTTAAAGTCCTGAGTATGTGATAGGCTTTAACTATTAGGGAAAATTAATTACATTTCACATGAAACACTTAACTTTTCATCATTAATAAGAAAAATAATTTTGTATTCTTAATAACATCTCAAATCGCACATATTTGGCAATATGCTGATAACAGTGCAACGAAATACTTAAATTTTCATGCACACACGTGGCAGTTCATATTCTAAATAACCAACAGTTTAAAGATATATCCTGTACACAATTTCCTACAGTGATAAAAGAAAGACTTACCTTGATGGTTAGAACTCAAAACCTCATTTGCTTCCTCTCAATTTTCTTGCTGAACCTCTGCCATCCTCTCTGCCTAGCACCTCTATGACACACCCTGAGCACATCTCACAAGCCTCCTCTCACACATGCCGCACTGCTTGTCTGCAGATCAGTGCAGAGCATGATTCCAGCACACACATGCAGCAGACGCAGACCTGGCGAATTTCAGCAACACAAACCAACATGTAAGCAGCACATGCTTCGCACACACCCTCATCAGCACTGAAACGCATGTCTCACACATTCCGCTGCAACCTTCACACACAGACACACAGACAGATGTTCAGCACTAGTGCTTGCTATGTATGTCTGAACGCTCGCCTTCCCTGCCATCATTTGCATCACCTGTTACCATAACAACTAACTCAAAAAAATGCTCCCATCCTTTGCTGCCTCCCTTTCCGCTTCTACTGCAGTGTACACAAGTCTCTCTGTCTCTCTCTCTCTGTCTTGCTTCTCTTTGTTTAGTCACCTTGGCTGCAGTTACTGCAAATACTGCTCTCTCGTCCTGCTTCTTCCCACCTTCCCTCTGTACCTGTCTGCAGATAGCTTTTCATCCAGCTGTCCACTTACCCTCTATCTCCTTGCTCTTCAGCCACATTTTGAAAAGACTGCAGCGTCCAGCAACCCAAAACTCTTAGTAAAATAATAGTCCCATAGCTGAGCCATTCTGACAGCCAATTAACATGCGTGTTGTACTAACTCCATCTAATGAATTACCTTCTCTCCCTTTCACTTCTGCTAATAGATTTCCATTTTCATCAGCTCGCATCTGCTGGTCCCTTCCCTTACACATGCCAGCACTATCATAAATTGGCCTTCATTTAATTGACTCAAGACATGTGCATGGCCTAGCCTAGCATCAAACTCTCTTTAGAGGGAGAGAGCACAAGGCTTAACCTTGCTTGGTTTAATCAATTCTCATAAAAACCCATAGCAGCAGGAGCCGACTCAGCAGCTGGCTGCTTGCAAGTAATGGGGAGAAAGAAACACAGACAACCAAGAAATCTACAGCAATAGTATTTTCAAACCTTACCCCACACATGATACAAAAGAAGAAAAACATTTTTCTGATCATGCAATCAGGCGTTAAATGGCAGGATGTATTCTATGCATGCGAGTATGAGTACTCCTTTCTGCAAACAGGAAAAAGGGGCTGAGCTACACAGCAGCAGAGGAGTAAGCATGGTATTTTCTTCTAGCTGCTAATCTCCCCTGCTTGGCTACCACTGCCAACAACCTCTGGCAGAGAATCAACTCCAACTGCGCATAGTATGGCAATGACAGTATTACACTATTACACTAAGAAAGTGGCATTACAATGACGTTTCTGGTGAAATAACTGATAACTCACAAATAAGGATTATTGCAGGGAGTAAATTGAATTATTTTGTTAGAGGAAGGACAAATAATCAGGGCAACCAGAAAGAGGCACAACAAAACGCACAATCTACAGACATACAGACAATAAACGCACTCTACCTTTCAGTCTTTTCAGATGAACTGGCACATCGCTCTTGATGCTCTTGCTGCTCTTGCTGTCATCCTCTGTCGACTCGCTGCGCACAAGAGTGGGGTCATTCTGGGCTAGCCAATCAGCTACTTTGCTCTCAGATGCCATCATAGCAGCCTGTAGGGTACTCAAGTCCCTTCCTCCTGCACCTCCACTTCCTGCTCCACTCTTCTTGGAGCGAGATCTGTGGTGATCGGGTGTGAACTTTGACACATGGTCTTTAATGGTGACTTTCCCTGGAGACGTGTTGTCAAACTCTATGGTAAAGGAGGCGTGACCTTGAGCTGTGGAGCAGACATACTACTGTGTCAGTCAGTACTAAATATAAGTTTGCTAACTGAAGCACTTTTCTGAAAGACAAAATGCATATAACCAGATTGTGTAATTATACAGTAGTGCATAGACATTTGCTAAAATATACTCAAATAAGCCACTGTCTCTAGCAGAATAACTGCTACTTTGTCTGCACTAGATGCACACTAATCTCTTATTTTTGCCATAAAAGATTTCTCAAAAGTTCAACGTGAATAACATGAAGAATACAAAACATAAATACACCTGCTTTTATCAAGACATATCAAAAATAATTAAACATATACTTCACTTTACCTGTGGTGATGTGACTGGCTGTGCCCTCGGTGTCCTTGGTAGGAATCTCGTGGATGCCGTTACTGGCCATGTGACCCTCCTTGGTGGGGATCTCAAAGTAACTGGAATCATGGGCAGTGGGCGCATGAAGGCCACCCTCTTTAGCTTTCTCCCCTCGATGTGCCTCTTTGCTTTCTAAGTTCAGAAAATACCAAAAGATGTATTAGAAAATAGATCAAATTTGGGTTGGCAATAAATATTTGACATCAGTGGATTAAAATAAAACCACCTAACCAACCAACCAACCTGTGAAAATCTTAGCCAAAATTAGATGGTGAGATTTTATTTTGGGGTTGTGTTGTGTTACCAGCTTGTGGACACAGCTCAGCACTGTTCCAGCTAATGTTTCTTTGCTCTGCACACATCCTTTTTAAAAGAAAAACACAAAGCTTCCGGTACCAAAGATTTTGTATGTTGCCTAAAGACTCCATATTCTCAGCTTCTATCTGGAGCACAGGAATACACTTAGTCGACACAAATGAATACTAGATTTAATTTTCAAAGGATATGAAAGTGAAAATATTGAAAATCAAGCCATTCAAGACACAGATCAATCCACTCAGGTTTTGTTCTTCACAACAACTTTCTGTTTCTCATTTTCACTTTCTGTCACTCTAAAAAAAAGAAGTAGTGCCGGCATAGCTCTTTAAAACCTGATTTCGGGGTACTGGCAATATGGAGCACTTTTTTTCTCATTTGTCCGTATTAGCAAACAGAGCCTCTGTGAGATCTGAATATGACAAATGATACTTGCAGAAATTAGAAGGGCCATCTGCTTCATGTTGGGGAGCAAACATAGGAACATATGGCAATTGACAAAAAGAAACAAGAAACAGAAACTGTCTGCACAATACAAGAGTGAGCAACAGTGAACACATTTCTAATAAAATATTTATTTTAAATATATCACAGAGCTGCTTAATGACTTCAGAGAGAAAACAGGACATTCCAAAAGGTACAATCTCTTAGTTAAAAGCTGCATTTTCCACTTCACTTTACTTCCCTCAGCTCAGTTAAGCTGATTTTTTTTTTAAATCTTTTTAAAACTATCAGTGGCTGCCAGCATAAGCAGCTCAGCAGTTTTGGAAAGATTTACAACACAGATTTAGGCTGAGAGCAAATATGATGTACTTTAGATCAAATATGTGCAGTGATGCTTAAGATTCAATGACTATGAGAACATAGTAATACCATTCAACTGAGACAGAACACATGGTTCAACTTTCAAACAGCAGTACTACTACACTGTTCACATTTCTTCTCTGTGATCTCTTAGCTTTCAGGGCCTTCTGGTGTTAAAACAAACAGTTTTAAAAAGAGAGACAAAACAATATAAACAGCAATAGTTCTTCCTTTAAAATTCTGATGAACTCAGAAAACTTCCTCTATCCCACTCATGTAAGGAGTGAGTTAGTGTGAACATAAGTCATCTGAGAATCACTTACATTAGTCACTTCTCCAAAGTAAAGAACTCCAATAACAATTTTAATGCTTTTTAACCACTAGGTTCAAACTAACTGCTGAATGTGTTCCAGGATTTCTGTTGGCCTAACATTACAACACCAAACCCCTTTTCATTTCACAGACTTGAGAGTTGAAGAGATTTCACTGACCAGACAGCTCTTAAATGAGCTGCTGGCAATCAAGTGCAAGGTAAAATATTAGATAAATACAAAGCTGACCCAAATTGAAAGCCTTTTACCAGCTTCATTACTCAAAGTGTATGGATGAGAAAGTGATACTTACCAAAGAATTAGAGCGTGGTTGGCTAATGATTGCTGCAGTGTACACTTAGTGTGGTCTGTTTGGACGCTGTGTGTCAAAAGTTGGGTGTGTGTGTGTGTGTGTGTGTGTGTGTGTTGGGAGGAAAGGGGGGAGCTGGTGCAATGGTGTAACCCAATCAGCTTGAGCAACAATACATGAGGAGGGGAGGGGAGGGGAGGGGACTGTGACAGCACAGCCTATTCAGAGGCAAAGATAAAAAGACACACACTAAATTGAACTGAAGTACACATATATGCTACAAAGCACACAACCAAACAGAATCGCTTCCTACTCCCAAACCTCTCTTTCTCGCTTTCACTTCCTCCTAACTGTCATATCTGAAACAAATGACCTATTAGAGGAAATACACATGGAGGTAAAGCCACACCACTTAAAATGAAATGTCCACTGATAACATACTGATAAATATGCCGCTTCAAAATCCAACGTTTCAACATTCATCTTTTAAAAGCCAATGCTGCGGAGGGTAAATGCCTTTTACTCACCCGCTTCCATAACTGAAGTAGCCAATCTCATTTGGCTGATCTTCTGGAAACGTTTTTTTTTTCCGTTTGGTTTCAAATCAACCCTCCACGCTTTCGCAGATTTACTCCAAACTGACAAGCTTTTCTAATCTCACTTCACCACAAAAATACGACACCAAAATCCACAGAGTGATGAGAATCATAGAGAACAGAAAGCACCTATAACTGACTGTTAAAAGAGGTAAAACAAAAAACAAACAAACAAACAAAAAACCCCCCAAAGTCTTCTTTTACCGACTGGCAAAGATGCTGCCAGACTATCCATCCAGATGTAACGAGAGATTTGAGGATGCTTCAGTCTGCTCCAGTGTTTTTTTGTGTTTGGTTAACCTCCCCCCACTCCTTCTGGTCCACACTAAACCAGCCTGGCACAGACTGATTTTTTTGTATCACTGAGCTGTTCCACTATTCCTCTAATCCTGTTACTCTGACTATCGGCTTCTAGTTAACGTTATTCCCCCCTCAGTCCAATGGTCACTGTCTAATCGCATAGTGCAGGCAAACAGACATACATGCATACATGCTATGAAAAAGGCCTTTGTGTGCACTTGGACTGTCACAAATACAAACACACAGGCTAGCTGGACATCACCCCTTCAACACAAAGAAAGCAAATAAACGGAGCTGGAGGACATTAGGATGACTTAAGCTACTGATTCAACTTAACATAGCATCTTTAATGTGTTAGCTATTTAACAGCAAAGTTTCTATCACAGTACATTGTAACTATACACAATAAACCATAAAACACTTTTATTTTAAATTTTTTGCTTGAACTAAAGCAAATAGAAGCTTCATTTAAATTACTGAAAGTGCATATCCTAATATAGAGTATGAAATTGAACTTCCACGTCATGTGTATTTGTAAAGCAGTTACCAAGTGCTAACAGTAAAAACACCTTTTACAAACCAATGACAACTACACAAAGTTTATTATAATATGTGGAAATCATTTGGCATTCTTACAACTATGTTTTGAAAATATAACACTGTCATTGTACATGTACACTGCTTGGTGTATAACCCAAGAAAGCATATGTTTGCGTTTGATCTCTGAAAGTGTCAAATAATTCAAAATTTCACAGCCTCCTACCTGAAGTGGAGCTGTCATGCTTTTTTGTGGATGTCCTGTTTTCCTGTTTGAAAGAATTCTCATCATCTGCATCCCCATCCCCCCACCAAGACGGCTGGCCATATAGGGGGGTCCCACGAGGCAGTGCTGTAATATCCCCTGGGGCAAATGTTCACACAAAAACATTTTAACAAAGCCTTGCAGTGAGTCTACGTGTTACTCTGTGAAGGCGAGTGTTTATTACTGACTTTACATACTCAGGTCGTATCTAGATAAACAGTTCACTGAATCACGATGCACCAAAATTAACCCAGCTGCTCCTTGCGTATGTCTGTGTTTGTGCTTTAATTCCCCCTAGTCGGGTCTTGCAACACTGACCTATTTTCAAAACTTTAGCCAGCTTGGATGAACACGCATGTGAACATTCAATGTTTTGGGTCCTTTCTCTTTCAGAAATAAATGGTGGATATGAAAGACAAGCTTTCCATTTGCCTCCCTGTTCTTATCAGACTATAAGATAAGGTACTATGCTCCAGTGGTAACTCCTAAACTGAGTAAGGAAGTGAGAGGAAACATCACTGAGTACCGTATCAGAGGACATCTCGTCAACTTCTTAGCATTCTTTCCTCATCTTATGCCTTTTCCCCCCCCATTTAAGTACCCTTCACCCTGTGATGTGTTAGTTTAAACACAGTATATCCAGATAATTATAGATCGTCAGTGCCAAATTGGTTACCGTAAGTAGGGCTGATCTATATAAAAACTACTGAACGTATGTTTACTGTAAATTATAATATGTGGGTGAGGTCTGGTACTGAAGCAATAACACTGTGAGATTGCATCCTCATGAATCACAACATGAGTGTCATTTAAAAACTGAGTGGAAGATCAGGCAAGATACAAAACTGAGTGTATATCGTTACCTGTTTAGGTCCAAATTTATGTCTGTGTCTGTGTATCTTACTGCATTTTACAGACAGCAGAGCTGGGATGTTGGTTTGCATTATTCATTCAATCTGACCCTATTACAGCTTAAGCTGTCTGTAAACCCAAGCCCTCTATGGCCTTGTTTTAACATCTGGAGATTAACCAGAAATACTGCTAGTACCCCAACATGCCCACTGATGTCACTTATTAGGGACACCCTCAGATGTAAGCCGTCTTCATGATAATACTCAGCGCCGGGCAGCAATTTTTCCTGTGACCATGTCCACCCCCTACTGGCCTAACCCTACCACACTTACATTACACAATATTCTTATTTTTAAAAAGGTTTCCTTATTTGGGAAAAAAACATCAACAAAAAAAAACAAAAAACAAAAAAAACAAGACACGAACACTAAACCAGGGGTGGGGAACTCCAGGGCTCAAGGGCTGCTGTCCTGCAGGTTTTAGATATCACCCTGGGTCAACACACCTGAATCAAATGGTTATTTCATTACAACTCCTCTGGATAACTTCAAGACATGTTAAGGAGGTAATTCGGCTGTTTAGATCAGCTGTTTTGGATCAAGGACACACGTAAAACCTGCAGGACACCGGCCATTGAGGCCTGGAGTTCCCCCACCCCTGCACTAAATGACATGAATGTGAAGCCTGAATGTGAATATGAAGCCTGCTCTCTCAGGGTTGAAGAAAGTGAAAAATTCAGTGAACTGCTTTTGAAACTGTGGTATTACATCTAGAGGTTTTAGAGAGTATTTGCAGAGTTATATATCAGAACATACATTTTCTACTTGTTAATATAGCATAAAACCATTACTAAACATTTGTATTGCTTTTGTTGTTATTTCAGTCTCAGGGCTACTTTTGGATCACCACAAAATTAAAATTCCACTGAAGATATCTTTATTCATAAAAGAAATGTGTAAATTAAGGAAACAGCAGACTAAATTACTTTTCCACATTTACTTTTGTTTTGTCTCTTACCTCCTATCCTCTCCTCAGCTTTATGAGTGTCAACAGGTTTGGCAGACGAGTCTTTGGAGGAAGTGACCCCATCCGTGACTTTGCTCTCCCCTGATTTAGTGTGGCTGGGGGATCTATGTGCCTTTGTTGGGGTCTTAGTGGGAGATTTGCTTGTGGCTGTGGTGCTAGCAGTTTCACCAGTCGATGGCTTCTTGCTGAGTTGGAGGCCAATGGTGAACTTTTCATGCTAAAGGGAGAAGAAGAAATTGACACACAAAATGAATAGCCATATATGTAGTACAATACAACTGTGAAACATGACCATGTTAGGGCGAAGGTCCTCACCTTTAGAGCCTCCTCAGGCACAGTGAGTTCTCCTCTCACCACCGTAAACAGGTTGGTATGTGAAACAGAAAGGTTAAGGAAATACGGGCCACCATAGCACAACTATGACATAATTACAGACACTAATGCAAGCCCACAGGTGGGGAAGCACAAAGCAGGTAAGGACCTGCACAACCAGGTTAAAAAAATACAAAGTAAAACTAATTTAAATGATTGTAATATTTTTCCCAATTTTAATTATAAAATAATAATAATAATAATGATAATCTAAAAATGCTAATCTATTGAAAGAAATGATTCATAATTCCCTACGTATTGTTATAGATTGATAAAGGTTATGGGGTGTCAGGCATGAGCTGTTTTGGCTTCTGTGATAGGCCATGACACAAACTGTTTAAGAACTGATACACTACTGCAAGTTGTGAATTCTACTATGTTTATAGGTCACAACACAAGTTTGGCACCTTGGTGAAACTTAAAAATTTTCCTCAGCATGTTTTCTAAATGGGTGACCCTATTGCCGGTTGTGTGAGGGGTGAACAGATTAGTGAAGGATATCATATCCAAACCTCAGCTTGTCCTCTAACTTTAGAGTGATGTACATCTGCTCCTGAATGCGGACATCGTTTACAAAGGTCTGCAAAGAGAGGGTACACAAAGGCAGTAATTTAAAGAAAAATAAAGTAAAAGTAAAATTCCAGTTAAAATATTTGCTTTAGTACTTTAAATACTATGGTTGACATATTTCTTTCTTTATATTTATTTCCTTTTCATCAACAATTAACATTCTAATAATGTTTAATTTTTTTACTTGTGTTTTTTCTTTTTTTTTAATTTACAGCCATTATAAATCACCAAAGCTCACAGTAGAGACAGCTTGCTTGGTCTAACCAACAATTCAACATCTAAAGATATTCAGGTTAATAACATTCAATACAGGACATGACAAAGCTTCAGATTCATAAAGTAAGCTCAAAACAGATGATGTTCAGCATTTTTGCAAAAACAAATACATCACTCAGCCATCTATGTCTCTAGCTTGTTAAGAGGTTAAACTAATGGATGGATAAAATGATTAACCGACTAGCAAAATAGCAACAGATTATTTTTCTAGTGATAAAATAATCAACTTAATATTACAGCTCTAGTCTAAACAGCCTAAACAGTTTACAGTTTTAGGATTATGAAGTTAGGATAAACCAATCCGACAGATTTAAACACCAATAATAAACTTTCATATAGTCAACAGGGCTTTTTATATAGAAACTACAACTGGTCTGGATAGCGTGGATCAAATGCCAAAGCAAATGAAATCCTGTATTTCTTTGTTTTGTTTGGAGTTTTGCTTTCCATTTCTCTCCTTCTCATATCCCCACACAACCCTTTCACCCTTTTTTCTACTGTACAGATCTGGGAAAGATCAGGTTTCACTGGATTGCCAATGAAAATCTATCACACTTGCACTGCTGTTGTAATAAAACATTCCTGTCTTCTCTCCAGTGAGATGAAATCCAAATATTTCAACAACACAGCTATGAAATGACTTCAGAAAGACAGCAAATGGTGACACTGTCCAAACATAGCTTTTTAGACCGTGGCAAACCTCAGTATATCCACTGACTCAGCAGGAGAAAACTTCCTCTAAATCCTGTCAAAGAAGCTGGATGGTTAATGACACAGCAGGAAGCGGCTCTGACTCGGGCTTCCTGTCTGAGAGCTAGAGAGGATGTAAGGGGCATTGTGCATATGTGTCTAATCTGGTGGGCTGTGACTGAGTACGAATCACTACACATGACTAACGCCATGTGGTAGCTGCGTGTAACCAGGTTTTACTGAGTCAAAGAAACAGAGAAACCAAGAATTACAAAAACAAATATAAATGTGTTCCCCACAATTCTCACATGCATCATGTTAACATCAACTATGGTGTTTATTATGTGGTATTTTGTGATGAATATGCTGCTCAAATTTTGGTATCAACCAATTTAATCTATTCCAACTTGGGTATTACTTAACTATCTATAACCCTAAATATGCAAATAATTATGCTTTTCTCCACACATCTTTTATCTTATACCCAAAAACATTACACATCTACAACAAACTTCACAAAACTTGTTCTGAATTTCCATTCCTGCAATAAGAAAAATTTATAATGCTTACTCTTTATTTCATCTTCCACAATAGCATTCTTTCTGCCAGCTCACGTTTACAATGTGTATTTCAAGTAGCATCAGAAAACACTGACAGCTTTTTTCTTCCATTGTCTTCTCATAAACCCTTTAGGGAGAGTTATTTAAATCAATCAAGGTAAGAAAACAGGTCCTAAAGATGTGTTTTATTGGCAAATTGACTCCTTAATTCATGTTCACATCACAGAGTTTGCCCTTAAGCAGCAATTTGCATAATTGGGTTTAGATTCAAATTGATCCAAGCCTTGATATGAATCTTGATTGACAAGGTGATTGATTAGCAGCAGAAAAGAAGAAGGTCCAAATGACTTCCAGAAATAAACCAATCTCTAACCTCATCTCCATCTCTCCTACTTTTACCTCTCTCTCTCTATTTCTCTCTGTCCTTTTATTATCTTACTCCTCCCCATCTGTCATCCATCCTCTCCCCCTTTTTCCTCTGCTTTTTGACTCTGTACCCTCTTCTAGTCCTTTTATCTTGATGCTTACTCCTGTCCTTAGCATATTTTGGTGTTTGTACTCACCCCATTCAGACTGCCCAGATCCTTAACCTTGTGTTCGTCAGTCCCAGGCTCGTAGTTGATGACTGCATGCTGCTTATCCACACTGCGCGACTTCAAACAAAAACATACAAACATGAAACATTAGCAAGTGGTAACATGTGTAATGTGATTATTGACATCTGGACCTCAAAATAATGTGTGATTGTTGGCTTTACTCTTTATGTGTGCTGTTGTATTTCAGCACAGATTCACAGGTTATTCACACCAAACATCAGGACAGTAACTGTTTCTTACATAAACGATTAGAATATTGTATATCACTGAACCGGAACAAGCTACACAATCTTAAGCCTTTGTGGAATTATCAGAATCCATGACAATGTCAAGAATGTAACTCTGAAGGTAAATATCAGGGTTACTGCATATGATATCTACTATCATATCAACTTTAAGCATATCAGCAGGTATTTCAATGTCTGTGTCGGGGCTCTTTGTAATCATTTGCATTTGTGCACAGCTGTACACACACTTTGCGCACACACACACACACACAGCAGACAAAGAAGAGCAGTGGAATAGTAACTGGAGATTAGAGGTAAAATATTGATTTTAAGCAGGCTGTTTGGAGGATAAACAGTTTCCAGTAGAAACACTGCAACCTTCTGCATAGCTTAAAAAAAAAAAAGATGGCAAGAGCCTCGGAGAGAAATATGCTGTGGAATTTGGTAAGTATGTCTCATGTACCAGTGCCACAGAAATGTTTCATGTATCTGAAGAATTGCAATGACACTGACTGCTTAGCAAATTTGCTACAGTCAGATATCTATTGCAAAACCCTAAATCTATAAAAATGCAAATAAAACAGGACAACCTGGAATTATTTTGTGTGGAAATGTCAGTGTTTCCATTTTAATTTTACTTTTTGAGATTGAAAGGTCTGCTGGATCTGGGGTTGATATTAGGTAAGTCATTTCTCAATGATTAGCTCATCTGGGAGTGACCACATTTCTGTTGCCAGCCTTAAACCTCTCGAACGCTGACAAATACAGAGGTTATATCCGGTAAATATGTGCACAAGCATAAACTCAGGCTCATCTAAGGGCTTTAGGGTTGTGGAACCACAGAACCTCTTTCACTAACCTGTTAAATGCAAAATTTTAACAATGCAGATGTCACAGAAAAGAGGGCCCAAGGGCAGTGTTCAAAGAATCCAAAACAATACACAAAGACACAGATGTCAACAGGACCGTATATACTCACAGAGGCGATTGGTGACGAAACACAGGTAACAACGAGATGCAAGTGGAAACAATCAAGCATAGGTGAAACAAATGATGGCAGGGCAGACAAATACAAAGGAGGGAAACTATAAAAGTAACAGATACATTGGGCACCATTACAAATAGAACTAATAATGACTAAAAATAATCAAAGACTAAGTAATTTCTGGAATGAAGCAAGACAATAGTGAATTTATTCCACTGAAATCAGCCAGTGCTGATTATGGGAGCGGAATCTGATACTCAGTTCTCATATGACTTTCCTATAAGCCATTCACTCCTTGTTTAAACAAAAAAACATGCTCGTGGTGAAGAAAAAATGTTAAGATAAAGCTGCAAGGCTTAGTAAAGCCAAGGGAAGCAACTCCAGAGGGCCAACTGTGAAAGCGATTACTTTAGTGAGATTAGGCTAGATCAAACAGGATAGAGACCAGCTGAGCTGCTCATTGTACAGGAGAGAAGACTCATGCTGCTATACTCAGACACACTGACAACCAACAGAACATATGCAGAGCCAAGCCACGTCCTCGAAATGTTTAATTCAGGAAAAATCATTTGTAGCAGTTAAAATAATATCATAAAGTTTGGTGTTCCTCTATTTACTAAACACCTTCTCTGTTCAATAAGAAAATAAGAGCTAGGCGTTTCGGATCATTATCCTTAGTTTGCAAATACTACGACTGTCAAATACAATGTAGCACAAACACAGTATGACTGATGGGAAAAACAAGCTAATTCTTCAAGCTGACAACAAAACATCTACAAAACACTTACGCAGACTACTCAAGCAACTGTGTGATAATTCTCTGTCATATATTCACTTGTATTTTGATATTCTATCTGTGAGTGTGCATTACTGTTTTATTTGGTGCATGACACAAGCAGCCTTAAACCATGTGATGATGCCTTGGCTTGTTAAAACAGTCACATGGAGGGTAACTGTAAGCCGCTTCACATGTGCTGTCCAAGCACACGAATACACAAAACCAATAATGTCTGTAACTTGGAATAGTTCCCTTATCTTTCTCTGGTTCCAAACACATCACAGGGATAGAATTACAAGAAGACACACAGAAAGAAAAGCCCACATACAGAACCTGAAGACACGCAGGTCATCAAAAACACATTAAGAAACCACTTGAAGAAAAGAAAGAGATCTTTTACAACTTAAAGCAAAGCAAACAACCTGTATTACTTAACCACTGAAGGCTGTGAGAAACCAGACTGTAAAGGCGTGATACGATACCATCAGAACAGCAAGTACTTTCCAAGTTTTATGGATGCAAAGACATTAGTAAGATATCACAGAGTTTGTTTTATAACATATCATTTTTAAATATTTTTCCATAAAAGTTATATATTTTGCAAAAATATATATATCAACTTTAGTCTAAAACTTATTTTAGCTCCATAATGCTTAGAGTCCTTTGTGTTTTAGCATTAGCAAATCTACACTATTAAACTCATACATCGGGTTGTATTTTAAACAACTCTGAAGATTAGATTTGATTATCTGAACATTTATCATTTAACTAATACAAATTACACACAGAAAATCTAATTTTCAGTGTTGTATAGAGGTTTTGTACAGAAAACAGAAACTAAAAGCAGACAGAAGTGTATGTGTGATGCATAGTGTAAACAGTGAACAGAAAATGTCTGCTGACTCAGGATCAGTGAGTCCTAAACAAATGTGTTTTTGACAATCATACTTTCTGACAGGCACTGGTGGCAGTGAAAAGTTTTTAAAAATGTAATGTCATAACTGGAGTGCTGTAGCCATGGATGAATACTCTATCCACAACAACACACATCAGATAAGATCTAACTCAAGAGGTATCTGCCCCACTTTCTATTATTAGTGCAGTGACCAGAGGTACACATGAGCATGCACGTGGTCTCTCTGGATGCATGCACAGCTGCAGCGACATCAACATACAGACATATAAATCAACCTCTGCTACTTTAAGAGCAGCAGCATGAGCATTGTGTGCTATTGTTGTTCCATCCTTAGTACAGTTATTGCACTGTCCAATGAAACAGGTCAATGTGAACTCCGCAGCTTACTTCTAAGGCTGAGAGAAATTTCTAGGTAAGGTCACATCTATGTGTACAGCAGTTTTAATGATCTCTAAACAGTAAAATCAAACAGGATTGTTTTATTGGGGCTTATTTTAGTGAAAAAAAGAGGCATGTCAAATGTCTTTACCTGTAGCATGAGCTCACAGTCATCCCGGCCAACAAAGATCATTTCCCGCGGGAGTCGGTGGCGAGTCCCACCGCTGCTAACCAGAAACCAGGAGGTCACGCTCATCTTTGTACCCTGCAGCAGCCTCTCGTCCGAACCTCTTGAAAAGAAACGTGCAGAAGTGTAAGTAATCTGTTATTCAGTGACCACAGTTTAGATGTGGTTGAATCCACAGCAAATTACCGACTCAGCAAAAACATTTGTATAGAATTCAAATTCAAAGGTTACAGCTGTAATCCTGGCATAATCCAGAGCCAGTCTCCCCCAAACCCCCAAAAAAAAAAAACCCCTCTTCTTAGAATCAACCTAAGTCTCTAAATGAATGTTGATACATCATATTTCAAAAGTAGAATCTACGAATATGTGTGGATAATTTTTATAAAAACAGTATATAAACAACAGTGGGAGGAATTGTTTTGTACCAACAGTATTATTTAAAATAACAGATTGTAATAAAAAAAAGAATGAAAAAAATGTTTGTTACCATACCCTGTGGAGATCATTGATCAAGGTTTAACTTTTCAGTGCACCACAGTATTCAAAAATAGAACTCTTTATTAACGCACATGAAATCTGAATGTATGCAAAAGTACGTCATAATTTGAATGAAATATGTTGTTGAACTCTACTACACACCTCTGCTCCAGGTAGCTCACTGCAGATTGACCACTGACAGCACAACACAGCTACGCCATCCTGAAAAAGATGAAGAACCAACATTTTTGTTTTCTTCTTTTTCACTTATTCTCACAGATTCAGGCAATCATAGATTTTCTATCATCATGAAAAATTTGTAACCTCATATGACAGAAAAGATCATGAAGACATCAGAGATGATCTGAGAAAAAGTCTTTCACAACTCTTTCCATCTTCATTTTGTTTTGCTCGTAGGGGGAATGAGATCGAGTGGGCGGTCTTGCAATGTGATGACTCTGTCTACGCCTGGAAATGAACACTTGGCCAGCCAGTAAGATACATCCTCTCTCTCTCTCTCTCTTTCTCTCTCTGCCTGCCTTGATCACTGCCAGATGTTAGAGGAGGAAGTGATGTAGATTTGTTGGCGGGCCGGCCCATCAGGACATTCATTTTCCCTCCAGCCTCCCTCCTCCCCTTGCTCTCCTTCAGATGAGCTAAAAACGAGGTCAAAGCCAGCCACTCTTACTTTCTAACTGCCTAGGCCTGAAAGTACAGCATTAAGGAGATCTAACTGATGGGCTGTTGACCTCTATACCTATTTTTAAACTGATTGAGCATGCTAGAGGTTTGTTTTGAGCAACAGATTGAGTGACTGTTCCTGTCTGAATAAGTAACAGGGTGTAAAATATGAAACTAAAGGGACATTTTAAACTAAATTTTAGCTGTAACTAATGTTGTACGAGCTATGAAATTCAATTTAACATACTGTTGTTCATGTGGGGTTAGGAAATGTTTTAGAACCGTCCAAAGTAATTATTTCAAATTAAAAATAAGTTTCCAAGCTTTTGACATTAATTTGAAGCGGCACTCAAATAACCAGAGCTCTCTGTCATGTGTAGAAAGTGCCAAGAAAAGCCCATCAGAGTGGGAATTAAAGATTATTGAGCTAAGCTCTTGCTCACTTGACCTTTTAAGTACTTAGTATACCAACTCAATAATCTCTTGGGTAAAGTTTTAATCAACTGCACACCTCAGTTCTTGCATGACACTGTAGGAAATATGGGTTGGGAATAGGACTGTATCAGCAGCTGTCTCTGATGTAAAACAGATCAGCTTTCATCTCAGTAACCACTCTGAATATCTGACAGCTTTACATGCTGAGTGAAAGATTTAATAGGAAATTTTAGAAACTTGGTAGGTACTCAAATATAAGTAATGTGCTGCAACAAGCTGCTATAGAGGGAAGCACTTTTGAAGATGTCACATTTTGACAACAGTGATTACGTTCTCAAATCGCGAAATCTGACATATGATTTCTCTGCATATTCACATGCAATTATCAGGAGCAAACATAAGTATTAGGCACCAACCAAATATAAAGTGATTTGCACAGCTTGTATTGGTCACTTCTGTGGAGAGGTGTTTTAGTCCTTTTGCAACTTTTAGCTCACCTCAAAGTTGAAAAGGTTTCACTTGAGACCCATCCAAGTCATGTTGCTAAGGGTTATTTATTACATAACTTCTCTTCCTTTTATTTTAGTATAGTAAACTCATGTTAACTGTGAAGTTAAAATAAAACTTTAAACTAATTTAAAATGTTTTCATCTGCAAAATAAATAAGATTATTATCATATATTAAATCCAGCACCAGGGCTAATGATCAGATTCCAACTCATGATGTTCTGCTTACATTGCATGCATCATCTGCTTGGCTAACAGGTGGCACAATTTGTATTGACAAACCTGCAGGTACATGTGAACATTATGTGGCAGATATTACAGATAATGGTGTTTGGATGCACCACTAGTGCAACCAAACCTAGCAACAGAACTATAATTGTTTGTGGTTTCCTACTCGACTGTAACTAAAGCATCACAGAGCTGCCTGTCTCAATAACCACTGCAAGCTCACATCAGAATGCAAGCCTAATGAGAATGTGGTTAAATAGTCTGGATGCAATCCATACCGGTCTCCTTTATGGTGCCATTAAAAAGAAAAAAATCTTCTCACTATTACACATGAAAGACATGGCACAGATGGAGGAATGCAGTGGTAGCTCTGAAGAAGGACACACAGCTGAGAGGGAAATATTATCAGTTCTGCATGAAGTCTTTACCTTCTCTATAATAAAAACGGTGAGTGCGAGTGCATCCAAATAACAATATTAGAAATATTAGAAAAGTCCTTGTGTTTTGGACTGCTAGTCTGACATATCATGCAATTTAAGGCACCGCATGGGCAATTCACAAAGCACTAATGTGTAACGCGTAGCCAAAAGAAGGACAAAAATATTTCAGTGCTTACATATTTAAACACACTGTTTAAATATGTAAACACTGGAGTGGAGATGTAGTTAACATCTCCCTTCCACGTTTTCAGCAGCATTTTCTACTGGGGCTAATAAGGAGGAATAGTGACTCATGGGTTTTGAAAGGAATTTCCCAACCCCCGACCTGCACTTATACTCCAACGCACTCAATCTCACACACGCACATCCACAAGGACTGAAACAGGAGGATTATTCTAAGATGACTGAATTTTTTGTATAGAGGAGATGGCAGAGGAGATACAGGAAGCATGTGCAGCGCTTCTCTCTGCAGACCCTCATCTTTGCATCCACAGAGCACAATTAGGTCATTTTTGATAGCCTGATATGATTTTCCACTGACTTTTGGAAAATCCGATTTAACTGCACTTGCATTTCGTATGTATTTCGGACCAGAAAAAGTTATACAAATAGCCTTTTATCCTTTCAACAATTCAAACCTCCTCCTTTGACATGAATTATCCAATCATAAACGCTGGCTGAAGGGTAGCAGGAAGTGATGTCAGTGAGCACCAGTTTATTTATTGGCATCACCTAATATGATTTTTTATTTTTTTTGTACTGGCCTGCTACTCTCCACGTAGCATCTGGCTGGACTGTGCGTCCCAGGATGATGCAACAGCTGGGTAACCATTAGAAAACACTCATCTGCTTTTCCTCTCTAACTTTCCAGATGTCACATCAACTGGCACAACCATGACAGCTGACTCGCACCACATCACACACAGAGACATCACACACACATATGTCCAACACAAACCGAAGCGACAGACAGTAAGAGGGAGAGGACGAGGGGGAAAGAGATGAGCACAGAGAGACAACTCATTCTTTCGTCACACTCATTTCCACATGGTCTTATGATAAGAGCCAAACTTAGCACTTCTAAGGGCGTGGTTGCATGCCTGCATTTATAGCCTGTATCTGACAGCAGTTAAATAAAATACGAAAAAAATAATAATAATAATAATTGTCACATTTGCTCCTTATTCACTGGGATCAATCAAAGAATCAAAATCAATCCAAAAAAAACTTGCTGCTCTGATTTTTCATGTCTGGTTGGTATTTGTCTGGCAGACATGAGACAATGCATCTAATGTTTACAACAGCCGAGGCTGATTGTCCGAATATAAACAGCACTCAGTAGTTACAGTAGCTTCAGCACTTACAGGCCCTTAGGCTAAACAGACAAAGAACAGAGCAGTAGCTGTACTAAATTAAACTCTGGTCACTCTGACTGATAGTATAACCAATATTGTAGCTTCACAAAGAAAGCAAAGATGGTATGTGGTGTTCTGGAGTACCTTGAAGGTATAAAACCAATAAAAGAAAGTATACTGGCAAACAAAACAAACAGCAAAGCAGCCTATTCTTTCAATAATACCAATGGAAGATCTTTGAGGGCTTTCAGATCGATATCAATAAATAATAGGTCAGAGATGCTGAATCAGTCTTGCAAGCTTAGTTATGTTTTTGTGCAAAGAGTCCAAAGGACCCTGAGGGGTGCAAATCAGGGGAACGGACTCAAGACAGATGGTAACCTTTGGACAAACAGACAAAGGCTTTTCTATCCCCCAATGGCTTAGTCGACTACATACGTACAGACATGAAAGCATGCAGTGGAGAACTACAATCTATTGTTCTTCTAAAAACAAGACAAAAGGAGTATCCCAGCTCTTGTTGTGATATAATAATATACCAGACAATTTCCACAAGACAAAAGATTTTGTTGATAATATGAGAGATGTTTTGTTGCTCTTGGGAAAAAGAACCAAAATTATGTTTTTATTTCCTTTTAAAACTTTCCAATGGTGACTACTTGTTTTAAACAGAGTTTACATTCAATGATTTTAAAAACATGATAATTGAAATAAAATAACTGGAGCATTTTGTTTCACAATAACGCTCTTATTTTGTTTTTCAGCAAAATCCCCTCCTTTCAAATTCCTTCCCTGCCAGGCAATGACAGATTTAGTGCACATGTATTTATGTTTTCAATTTATAGTTATTTAATTATAATAAAAGTACCAAGAAATCCTCTTTTAGACTGAGTCTTTTTTTCCCCAAACTCTAGGCAAAATTGGATTAATTAGTTGTGATCTCAACACTGACAAAAACAATAAACATAACAGCTCTAGAAACCAAGTTATATTGTGTTGCACAGAATATAATGCACCATTCATGAGTATGACACCGTTGTCAAACATATTTAGTCTAATGTCTAATGTAAGAGAAATAAGTATATCGGTATCGGTCCAAAGCACTAAGTTCCAACACTTTGAATAACAAAGGCAACCAGTCAATAAATTAGGTTCTATTTAAGAATAATTAAATGATACGGTACATCAAAAATGTTCTTATGAGAACACAAAAGAAGAAGATATGGCTGATTCAGACATACCATTCTGTCATATTTTTATGTAATAAAAGGAAGAATAGCCAGTAAAATCAAAACACTGCCTTTCCAAATTCTGTTAAAAGGGACCTCCTCACAGTCTGATATAAAGCCGGATTCTACAGAGTATATTTTGACATCCATGATAAACATGTCTGTACTTTGGGTTTATCATCAAAAAAAGGCTGAATGCAGTCTGACAGTGTGTATTTCAGACAAGGATGCTCTTCCAACATCCAAACCCTGCTTAAACACCAGGAGCAAAAAAAAAATAACTGAGCCAAATGAGAATGAGCATCTTTTAGACACACACACACACGTACATCTAAAGTAAAAAAGTGTTTAATATTCCATTTAATCTCAAACTGAATTATATATCGAACAAAAGCAAAGTATGTATTAGTATGTAAGACCTTTCTAAACATTTTTAAGGCTATACCCATGCTTTCTTAAATAAAAATGTAAATATTAATATAAATACTTTGTGATAATAAATAACTTAAGAGTAATCAACTGCCTCTCCAGTGAGTTTATCATCCTATGGATCGACCTGCCCTGCTGTTTTTGAGTGTAGCCCTTGTTCTTTATCTGCAGTTTTACTGAGCTCAGTAAAGATGCACATAAACCAGCATTCTACTAGCTGGTTGTGGTTAAAGTGGTCAGCTTGTAGCATATCTCCAAAGTAGAAGGAGGACTACCATCATGGTGAAGTTCACACTGGATCTAACTGAGAGATAAAAGATTGACTGGAGAGACTGTGACAGTCTGCTAGCAGGAAAGCACAAGGTACTGCAGGTGCTGACTGTCAAAATCAGATCAAGGTGATTGCCCACTAGCTCTGTTACATGGATATATAATTTTAAAAAACACATTGAACTGCCATATATAATTGGCTGGCCTTTAATATCAAGCTGCAACCTACAAGTGTAAAAAACGTGTGCAACATGCCAGTGTGGTAAAGTTCACCCCAAATGTTTGGTGAGAGAAATCCTAATATTCTATTAGTCTGTTAATTTGCTCTAATTGGTAGCATTAGCTGATAACCTTGAACTGCCAGAATAACTGGCTTCAAAAAACTGGTATGGCATAGTTTTTTGTAACAGTCAAAATGCTAATGTTGAGGATTCAAAACCATCTTTTACCACTTTGGCTAATAAAGTAAAGTAAATGTGTATGTAAAAACCGGACTTCATTCTTACACATCTTACCTGGTTCAAAAATAGACTATATACCCACATTAATCTAATGTGACAGAGTCATAGCACCATGGAAGGACATAATAAATCATTACGGGCAGTGTAAGTCAGCAGAAACTTGGGTGCGCGTGTGCAGCTATGGCTTTATGTGTAGTTGATGTGGCTTTTACATGCAGCATGTGGGTGAAAAAGAAACTGTCCAATGCAGCAGAAAAGACCATATGGTGTAGAAAAACAGCCACACACACACACCACATGAGCCATCGGCAAGAGGAACAAACAAGCAAACACCATCATTTAGCCAGCATCCATCCTGACTGCTTCAGTGTTGTTACCAAACACAACCCAGCACACCCTGGCCTTAAGACATAAACCCACCACATGCTTAGTGACCCTTGTGTTCAAAGTGAACTATAGCCCTCCTTATGGAAATTTAACCTTTATAGAATGTGAATAACAGGATTAATGGGAAAAAAAACAAAAAACACAGAGTATTACTGTTGAGTTGTTGAGTGGAAGGAGGAACATCAGCACCCTGGGCAATCCTTACAGTAATATAGATATGCTGAAAAAGAGATTATCAATAATCCAAGAGAGTTAATGATGCACATGCCCTGAAGCATAGTCATTTTCATGTGACTCATTCTCTGGAGCATGGGTACACTACATTTTTCAGAAACAAGGTCTGGAGGCAGCTTTCTAATAGGGAATAAGAAAAATAAATTGTAAATGAAAAAAACAACAACATGAATTACCTATTAAACTTCCAGAAATGAATATTAAATTACAAAAACCTGAAACTTTTAACTAACTAATTATTCATGTAGATAGTTGTACCTATTTTAGCATCAAGAGAGCACAACATACAAACTCCATTTACATAGAAAACATATTGCAGTCATTTCAAATATACCTTTGGTCTGATGACTGCTCTAATGGCCCTGCATAGCCCCTGCTGAGCAGATAATGACTAACCCATGGCCCTTTAACAGGAACATTAGTATTTGGCCAACCTTGCCACTTTGATTATGGTGCCAACATTTATCCTGGCTGTAGCAATAGCTTCAGTAGCAGATAAAAATAGTGAACTCTCTCACTCTTGCACTTAGAAGGGAAAAAACATAAACGTTAGCATAACAGGACAATCAGGAGTTGGCAGAGGGAAAGATGAGAATAGAACATGTTCAAATATAAGATTGATATCTAGTGGAAAGAAGTATCAAATGAAGGAAACTCAGAGGGGAGTATGTTACACCCCAAAACAGATGTGCAATTTTTCTTTCTGTGAGAGGTTAAATGGCATTTTTTTTTTTTTTTTTTTTTTAAAATCAGACACACCCTTTATGTTCCATAACAAGGGAGCGGCCGATGATTGTATATATAAAATGCTCCATGCTTGTTTTGGGGAATTTTGTCTGGTATACTGTGCTGTCTCTCCCAATTTCTAACCACAGACTTCGCTATTCACCTCTCTTGTTTTTCCCTCTGACACCACACGCCAGCATGAGCGTTACCAGGCAAGGCTATGTGACTCTCATAACCCTTTTAACGTTTCTACTCTGGCAGATTACAAAACTGAGATTCACTTCTATTTTTAGCTACAGGCTCCCAATTACAAAACTTTTAACAACATCTTAAATACAACTGAATACAATCAGATACTAAGTTCAAGACTGGCTTGTTTTCTGTCACACATAACACTCCCGGGCCACTGAAGTAAAATGAACTCACTTCCTAAACTTCCTACTATACACAATGGCCGTGGGCAGGCTGAGTAAGAGTCTCCAAAAATGTCCCCAACTTGAAACTAGAATTGAAAATATTACTGAAGGATATACTATATGCATACAAATTACTCTTTGAACAGCAGATTGAGTTAAGGTGCTGAGAAAGAATATCAGGGTGAAAAAGCAGGATTTCAATGAGTATGGTAATTTACATCACTGCACATTAAATGTGAGTTGATCAAACAGCACTGATAGTCGAATTACTGCAAGAAGCTTCTAGATTTTTTTTCTAAAGAAAAATAAAACTCAAAAAAGCTATGTTTTAAGTGTAATAGACACGTCTGTAGTCAGGCTTGGCTGTAGTTTAGCTTCAGTCAGTTTGCTGCTTCCTCTCCGAGAGTGCAGCAAACGTCCTGTGACACTGACACAGTTTTTAAAAATGCAACCGCCAGTGGAGCCAACAACCCTGCTGGCAGCCACATTTGTGGGGAGAACACAGGAAGAAGGCGGAAAAAGGGGAGAAAAGGGAAAAGGAGCAAAACTGGATTGGATGGTATTATCTGCACATTCTTTTGGCTCGAACCCAAGAAATTTGAATTCTTACAGCTGAGGGAGGAGACTAGCAAGACACACTGATGTGAAACACGTAGCTCTCAAAGAACATCTAATCGGGTTATAAACTCAGACCAGAGCTGCAAGTGACTTTCACCAGCACCTTTGAGTCTACAGGATGATATTTAAGAGCATAATATAGCTAAATAAATAAAATATAACAGTTTCTAATGCTGTGAATATAAATATTAATTTTAAATGTTTTGAACAGCTGTGAGGCTTCGATTGATATGCATCTTCCTCTAGCATTTGTGCTAAATTGGTAACAGTAATTAAACCGTAATTACAATATTTTTGCATTGATTTCTAGAATGAAGTACCAATTGCTTATGAACAGCTTGTGGGAGAGTTATCAAATTACCATATGGCATTTAAACTAAAGCATTTGCTGCTATTTTCAAAAGTTTTACAGCTAATGTGATGATGACAGCTAAAAAAAAATCAAACTCAACACAAAGAGAGCGGATGCATGCAGGCCAGCTACATCTGCCCCACGAAAACAAAGCCTCCACACAGAAGAAGAGGAGGGGGGTCCGTTATCGGAAAACACTCGGCAGTTGCCTTACTTAGAGTAAAACCTCCCCATAAAATCTACCTCTTAGACAATACAGACTAAAAGAAGACCCCGGGGGTAGCATGTTTCCACTAAGATAAACAAAGCGTTCAGTGTGACCGACCTTCATTGATGTGCATCTTGTCTCGATTAGCCTCTGTCTGGCTACAAAAGGATGCAACTACCGGACAAAATCAGGTCAGTAGTAAACAATAGTATTGATCTGGAGTGAAGCAGTATGCGGCCGGTGTTTTTACAAGGGCAGCAAAGTGGCTATAGTCTGTGCGGCTTACAAAGGTGGAGCAGGGTATGCTTGTCATGCCGCTGCTGACAATAGTAGCCATCCCGTTAGCCAAGAGAGAGTCAGACCAATCTGTTTAGTCGTTACAAGAGCCGGAGTGTTTTTTGTTTCCTAAATTTTACTCAGATTTAATACAGATTTAATGGTTTGAAAATTTGGGGGAATTTTCTATGAGCTCACTGAAAGAGGAAACTGACATCAGTGGCTGTGCAGAAGGAAAGCAAAAGCGACTCTTTATATTTTTTTGTCTGCAGCAAACTTCACGTGAGTAACGGTCAACCACCTAGCTAAAACCATACTACGGGCTGTCCATTGTATACTGTTCGCTAAGAAAAAAAATCAAGTACACTCCACACTTACCCTTTCCTTAAAGATGTTTGTTGCTCTGTGACTGCGTGTGGAGCCCAGCCCTGTCGTTGCTGCAGTTCAGTCTGGCTCTGCGGTGGCCTTCTCTCCCTCCGTTGCTCAGCAATAAGCTACTGACTCCCTGCAAAACAGCGGCGAGCGGACCAACATCCTGAAAGAGGCGTCAAAGTGGCAAATAGACCAATCACTGCCTCCGGTCAGAAGTTTCAAAATAAAAGTCAAAGAGACAACTGGATACTCAGATTTCCTAGTTGAGGCGTCGATCATAATTTCAGTGGTGTTTTAAGTTTTAATCATACCGCTGTCACAGTATGGAAATTTGCTTCCGCTAAAAGGAAGTTGAGTTAGTTTTTTTTTTGTTTGTTTTTTTAAATTGATATTCATAAGTCTTCATTTCAGGATATTTTATTTCTCAAAATTAACTGGAAATTTTACGTTATTTTTGATTTATGTCATTTTGGAGTTATTTTCTCTGACTTTTTTTTTTAGATAAAAACCTGAAATTTTGATATATGGATGGCAAATAATGTTGGGGGTTTTTAGTAGTGGAAACGAGCTTCCATAGTAGATAGCAATTTTTCTGTTTTGTTTTTTGTGATGTGATGTGATGTGATTTTGATGTTTTTAGTTTGCAAAAAGAATAGGTTGAAACAGTTCTAAGAATGTACAGAATGTATGGTAATTAAAAAATGGTAAATGAGAAAGTTCATGAAACATCCTTCTTATTAGAGAAATTAGGATTAAAAGACAGCATTTATTCAACATTCAGACGGTAATTCATCCCGAGTGATTGTGTCACTGCCAAACAAGCCCGTCAAGTATGGCCTAAAGATCTTCTGGGTTTGTGATACATGTGATACGTTTGTGATACCATAGTCAGCTATGTCATCAAGAAAGAAATGGCTGTTGTACTCGATGTATCACAACAAAATGGGGGATGAAAATACCAGAAATGGAAAAAAAACACTAATTAATCAAATTCCATAACAAGACCAAAGGAGGTGTAGATACTATGTACAAGATGGTTGGCACCTACACCTGCAAGTGTAAAACATAGAGATGGCCCATGGTGCTGTGTTACAACTTCACACTGCCACCCTGAATACCTACACCTTTTTCACAGCTCAGCACCCTGAATTCAAAAATGGTATTATCTGTGCTTGACAGGTCTTCCTCATTGAGCTCTCAAAGCAGCTTGACACAACACATATGAA
The DNA here is from genome assembly GCF_013358895.1 of Oreochromis aureus. Taxonomy (NCBI): domain Eukaryota; kingdom Metazoa; phylum Chordata; class Actinopteri; order Cichliformes; family Cichlidae; genus Oreochromis; species Oreochromis aureus. The sequence continues at coordinate 24,728,168 of NC_052954.1, read as the reverse complement.
AAAATGAGTAGAAGGTTGCCCCCCAACTGCAAGGTGTGTGACGTTCACAGTTTAAACGCTGTCTCCCCAGAAAGCTTTTAAATTACTTATTTATTTATTTGTGTATTTGATACTGAAATAAACTTAATATTCAGAACAATGCGCACAACTATAATCTCATGATCACCTGAGTTAAACCAGAGGTTCAACCAAAGTCTTTCTGTTATGAGTTTCAACTAAAAAGTTCAATATCATGTTCTAACTTATAAAGCCAAGATTGTGTGCATTGTGTCCCCATGGATCCTTTTATATTTTGGGATATGTGAAACCATTCTTTGACAAAATTTGCATGTAATAACCCTTAGTATTTTGAATAATTTATTATATGGGGAAAGTTAAAAAAAAAGAAACTTGTATCTACAGTAATACCATATTTATGGAATTACTGTACCCTAGACCCAATGCTACTAAAAGCATTATAGAGATAAAGACTGATATCATAGATTAAATTACTTAAAAATATAAGTAAGAAAGACATGACAAGTCATTTTAAAGCCATAAACCACTATAGCACTTCCCCAATAAAATTCCAAGCTCTTGCATCCTGTTAGGAATGAATGGATTTCAGGCACATGCCTGTATGTTTACAAAACTCTTTTTCCACTTATAGATAGGTCTGCTGCTGGTGCAATTGTAGACTAGTTCCTGATTCAAGGAGTGTGAAATAAAACGTTACAGTGTATTAAATATGGACAGATATGGATTATTGTAGGGCAGTCACTCTAACAGTGCTCTACAGATGGTAAAGTAGCTGACATCACTGTGTACTGAGTGACTCAGAGGACTATACTGCATGTGAACCTCGTCTAAAATTCAAAATCCTGCGTTTTATTTTTAAAAGCTGATGTAATTTCCTGTGTTAGTGGAATTTCTCTCCCCAGCTTGACGGAGTTCATCCTCAGCAGCGCCTGCGTCCACAACTGCAACCGTGGATGCTTCCAACTCAACCAGAAGCGATGTCAGCCAGAACCGGGTGGGCGGGTTTCCTGGACTCACACCGGTTACGTTCCGGGGTCTTTTGTTACAGTACCACCATCTGGACTGTGCAGAGGTCATGCTGATAATGAAGGCTGTATCTGCTGCATGATATTCAGGAACCAATTACTACTCGAGATTATCAAACTAATTAGGGATGTGGCACTACAAGAAAAACATCCACCGCTTTTAAAAAATATGAAATTGCAGAGGTTGATCAAATGGCAGTAACATATAAAAGATTCATATTTGTTTTGCTTTAAAAATGGGAGCTCAAAATGGAAATGCTCATTGCATAAACGTGAGAATTATACTTTTAAATTAGCATTACAGCCTGTTAGTTAATTGCATGTTTGTATGTATTATATTATAATATTTAAAATACATTTTCAGATGAATTAAATATAAAATACAATAATAACATATGTAATAAAATATATGTTATCTGATACTGTCTATGATTTTATACTGTCTGAAAATTCAAACTCGAAAACGGTTCAGCCCTGTTTTGTCTGACACACTGACGCAATGACGCCCCCTCCCTGTTGACGTAAAGGCACTCGTTTTTATGTATGGCAGTGCCGCCGGGAAAAGCGGAACGTTTTTTCATGTTTATATTTGAACTGTACCCTTTTATGTATTATTGTTAAAATATTCTTTTTCTTTATTTAATTCTTGTTATTTAATGATTTCGATTCCATAGGACATTTGTAAGTTAGAGTTTAATTTTGTTTTAATTTTAAGGTTTGATCTAGCGTGACATGGTGACTACAACATTTTATTAAGTCGTAGCTTTACGTATTGGTTACATTTTATACCCTAATTCTTATTTATTTGATATGATATTAAATGTGCTGAGAGAACAATACACTTTTAAGCTTTTGTAATGGGTTTACTTTATGTTGACACGACGGGACATTTCTTTTTCGGGAGATAAGATAACAGAAATCGAACCGCCCCCGGCCGTTGGAAGCAGGAGCAGGAATACGCTGCTGGTGCAGCTGCTGTTAGCGAATGGACATACAACATGGACGATCCGCGGGATGTTCAAACTTCCAAGAAAAATGGGGGCTCCAGGTCATTGTTTTTGGCCGGCTCCGCGGTGGATATGGAGATTAAACGAAAGAAAATACGACAGAGTACTTTATTCCTACAAACAGAGGTATGGGCGGTACGACAGTGATTGTTTTGTATGATTTACCCAATGGAGTGGGTGCAAAGTGCACGTCAAACATGCGAATGCTGATCTTTTTAATTCACATGGCTTTAATAACATAGTTTCATGTACTGCGACTTGACTTGCTAACGCCCTTCTCAAGCTGGATTTCAACCCTCCAGGGCAAAGCTAGTTCGGGGCAGTGCCCCTTTTGTCAATATTCACTTCCCTGAAACCATATCCGTGTACGCTGCATCATCATTGTATGTTTGCTTCCTTCTAATACTGCTCCAACTAATCTCCCTGCAGGCAAAGAGCATGCAGCCGTGCCCTAGTCTTCTGAAAGACACTGTCCAGATAGTAGAGGATATGAATTTGTTGTACATACGACAGATTTCTAAGAAGCTACAGGTGCATATTGTTGATTGTGATATGGAGAATGATGATGTTTGTGTTATATTAGATGTGATTATAACAGACATCATCAAACTTCATTTAGTTAGAATATGTCTGCTGCATGCCTGCCAGTTTTCACTTGTTTTGTGCTTTTCGAAATGCCATTCGTACATTTCCATGCTCCATCTTTGCCATTAAAACTGCTACCCGAGACATCTTATTAATCTGATTCAGCTGGCATTGCCATCTAACCTCTTCATGCATGCATCATTACGTCACCGAAAGGTTGGTCTTGAGTTTGTGATTTCAAGCTTAACAAGTAATTTGAAACATCACCAGTGTATCATCTTAACTGTGATGTAGTTACTAGTGGAGCTAGAGCGGGGGTGTCAAATGATTGCAAGTCCACCAAAGGGTCCAAAAATTGTAGGGAAGTCAGTTTTTCACTAAAAATGCTTAATATTGAGATTCCAGCATTCCTACAAAGGAATGTAAATGTATGAAAAGTTAAAAGTACTTCTAAATGTTGATTAATTATTTGAGGTCTGAATCAGTTTTTATTGTAATACATGAACAAATTTTTCCTAGATTTTTCATCTGACATATGCCCTCATTAAAAACAATAAATAAAAAGACTAACACTAAATAAACAATCAACACTAAACTGAAAAAGTAAAGCTAACTGAAAGTAAGCTAAAAGAATAACACCCAAAAGGTTGATTCTGTTCATCTGGACATAGCATTAAATAATAACAAAAAAAAAATCAATAAGTAAAAATAAAAATTAATTAGAAAATACCATGAAATAATGACTGGTATGGCCCGCTTGTGATCAGATGTGTGTGTGTCCCATGAGGTGAAGTGAGTTTGGACACCCTTGGGCAAGAAGATTTCCCAACAGCCATGCTGTCCAAAGAACATCACCACAGTAACTGAAAGCACCCTCAGCACGCTTCTGTCCTATTCTGGGAACAGTTAAAAGATCTGCACCTGATGACCTGAAAGGTCTAATTGGGCTATAAACTCTGAGGAAGTCAGAGGGGGCTAAACCACTGAGTGCTTTATAAGGTACACAATGTGAAGTGGACTAAAAGACTGAAAGAAAATTCTGGTAATCTAAAAAGCAATTTACTATGAAAAAAGTTTGCATAACTAATGAAAACCTTTGCTGTGACGCCGCTCATGTCTAAGCTTTTGTTGTCTGATGCACTAACACAATAAAAAAATGTGATAAAAAAGTTGCCAGCCTGTTCTTTTTTGACACTTGTTCATTCTTGTCTGTCTGTCCACAAAGACAACTAACATACAGGAGAAACTTGACTTTGAGATGCGAATGCGAGAGGGGGCCTACAAGCTGCTGCTCGCTTGCAGTAAGAGAGAACAGGTACTAAATGCTTCCAAGAACATGTTTACCTGCAACGCCCGGATAAAGGCATATCTCTCTCAGCTGCAGAAGAAAACAGAGGAAGAGGACATGATGGGGGGAGTCGGCAGGTAGGGAGATGGATGCTTATGGCTCAGTCTTGTTCAGTTTGAGTCTACATTACTGGTTTGTGTGTGTGTGTAATTGTATATTCAAAATATATATATATATATATTAACTTTGATGGGGAGGGTGAAAAAATTGTCCTGTCACTAATGATAGAACTGAGTGGGTTTTGGACAGAGGTTTTTAAAATGTATTTTTAAAATCACAAAATCCAGGAAGGCTTGTTAGACGTGTCTAAAATCTTAATCATGCAGTGCTTCAATCCTTTTTTGTAAATGTATATACAGTTTATTTATTTTGTTAAATTAAATACATTACACACATTTTGATCTATTGTAATAGTAAATTTCAAATTTTATTCCAGACCATCAGATCTAATTTCAGGTGACCGTTTGCCCTGTAATGGAACAATTGCTTTGTCAGGTAAGATTGCTCATCTTTTATTCAGAATAAATCAGCACTGCACATCTATAACTATGCAACATTACATTACATTTACTTGCAACATTTTGCTCCCTGAGTTAATTTTTAAGAGCCTTTCTTTTTAATTAACTTTCTGCAAACGTAGGGCTCCGCATACCTTTGATGTGGAGGGACTCAGACCACTTTAACAACAGAGGGAGTAAGTTTGCTCTTTGTTATCATTCATGCCTCATGTTCAGCTTTGCCTCCTGTAATTTTTGTAGATACTGGCTGTACTAATGCATACTGTACATCCCTGACATTTGTTAGGTTCTCGCAGGGTGGCTGTGTTCTGTCTGATGCAGATTGGCTCAGAAGTGTTTGACACTGAAATGGTGGTGGTGGATAGATCAGTCACTGACATCTGCTTTGAGGGAATCACCATCTTGTAAGTGTTTTTGTGGTTATGTAATATGCAAAGTAGTACTTTCTGAACTGCTGCACTCCACCCTTTAGGTGGATGTATGTCTATTTTATCGATTTATATATAAGGGAAATTTAAATGTATTTAATGGAATTTTCATCTAGTATATGTATAATGTATATTGTGTCGCTTCAGCCCTGGTTTGTTAATAAGTTTTAATGTTTATGCTCTTATTGAAATCCCCACCCTTAGTAAAGAAGCAGTTCCTCAGTTTGAGCTGAAGGTGGAGCTGTGGAGCTGTGCCCTAGAGGAGGAGCTCACATTGGTAAACACGCCAAAGAAACTGGCTAAGAAGCTCCGCAACTCCTTTGGAAAGAGCTCTGGGAAGAAGCTCTGCTCTCTGCTGGACACTCCAGACCCTGACACCTTCCTACAGCACAACCCAATACCGTCGTATGTATTGTGCTGTCATAAAATACTTTATAGGCTCTTGGCTCAAGATTTTTTACAATAACTCTACAATGACTTGTTAGTGGAAGCAGGACTGTTGGGCCAGAGTTTGTTAGGATTTTGAAAACAAACCCAGTTTCCGTGTTTAGCTTTTAGGTAATCATGATTTATTTTTTTGTCATAATAAAAATACAAATTTTATTAAAATGAGCGGAAAAGCATAGTTTAAACCATTTAGATTATTAATTTGGACTTCTCAGCTGAAAGTATCTCAAGTATCACCTGTTCACTGGGATATAATTTACAAAAATATAGGTTATGTGTACATTTTATAAGTTGAATTATCTTCATTATCTTTACTGTTATTGTTAAATTTAAACTTGGCAATATTTCCCCTGAAAAGTCAGTGTGCTCTACTTGAAGACTGCTAAAATGTTCATATGTGTCTTGTACTTGTAACAGTGGAGCCAAATACAGCCTGTTGGCCTACACAACACTGTGTCTGCCCGAGGCTGAAGGCAGCTTTCAGTCTCACTCCCTTATTGTCCTCCAAGATGGTAAGAAGCAAAACACACCATTTTATATCTGGGGATATGAAATGCTTATGCTTTTTAACTCCTGATTTCATTCTGGAATAGTAATGATAGATATTTTTTAACATCACTTAAATCTAAACCTCCATTTAAACAAAATGAAGAGTGATTAAATGGAAAGTTAATGCTTGGGCAGGTTTCTGCCCCTCCTGGATTGCTGCCCCGCCTTGATCCTGGTTGTCTTTCTGTTAAAAGGAAGTTCTTCCTCCTCACTATGTGCCATGTGCTTGCTCATAGGGGATCATCTAATCACTGGGATTCTCTCTCTATATTTTAGGAATTTTACCTTACCATACAAAGTGACTTGATGACTATTGCTATGAGCTTGTACTATATAAAACTGTATTAAAATTGAAGTGCATATCTCGCTATAATTTCAGGCTTTTGGTATAAGTTTGCACAGTTCACATTATGGGGTTTTTACCCTTCAGTTATAAAAGGCTGATGGGGCATGGATGCCCAAGTTTGTGAGCGCAATAACTTGAGAATGAGGCGATGTAAGACTTTGACCTCAAGGTTGAGGTCAGAGGCCAAGTTTTCTGAAGCTCTCATGAGCACAATAAATCGAGAACGATGTCACCTAGGAGTTTCAAAATGATACCGTAGTTGCATCTGCTAGGAGGCTGAGGGCCTTTGTTACAGGAGAATGTATGAGTTGTAATAACATATTTGTCCTTTTTAAAACTGAATTATTTTTAAATGAACTTTATTTTTTCCATATATTACATGATAAGTTATGACAGTTTTCTGGTTGCTTTTTTTATCATTCTTACAGCTGAGTGGTCCTCTTGGCTTCCACTTTATGGTAACCTCTGCTGCCGGTTAGTGGCTCAGCCTGCCTGTATGACACAGACCATGATGGTTGGTTACCTGAGCCAGAAGGTGTGTTCACTGTTATTTTTTAATGATAGCAATAAGCTTCATCACTGATTCTCTAGTTTCTTAGTATTTGTTTGTATTCTGCTGATTTACAGCAAAGTGGGGAAGGCATGAACCGCTGCTGCAGTCTTTACTGCGTGCTGAGTGCCGGCTTTTTGTCTTGTTTCTTCACTCCAGAAGAAATTGATGCTAAAATACAACCCATTCTCAAAGTGCCCATTAATAAGGTAAGAGACACTAGGAAAAGTCTTGAATTACTTGATAAACATTAATGTTAGCAATTTCTTGTTCTGTTGCATCATTTTATAACACAAGACTGGAAGAACAAACTTTTCTAAAACTCTGCATAAGATGGAAAAAAAAGGCTTTGTGGTTACCCCTGTTAAACTTCATTATCTGTTTCAATTGTGCTGTCTGGATAGAGAAGTTAAACATCAGATTCATTGTTATTGATTTAAATCTCAATTCACCTTTTCCCTAACATTTGCAGAGTAACCAAAATACAAAATACCAAATTACTCACCGCGATACGGCTTGGAGCTTTGGCATTTTGCTGTGGAATTAATTTTCTTCTGCAATATCAGCAATGTAATTTTTAATGCACTAACTTGCACAGAGGTGTGATTTGTATTCTGTTAGTGATTTTCAGCTTGTAATAGGTTACTTCTGCTGTTTTGTGCAGGACACCCGGATCCGAGTGTTGGAGAAGGAATTGGCAGGCCACAAATCTAGGAGTCTGTCCATCATTAACCCTTCACCAGAGGGATCGCAGTCCATCGTCTTCACCACAGACACCAGGGAAGCGCTGGAGGACTGGGTGGAAGCCCTCCACCAGCACCTTTATGATCAGAGTGAGTGTTATGTGACCATGCACCACAAGCATTTGTATATGAAAACACATGTTTATGTAAAGGGTTTCGTGTGTGTTTGCCATTATAAAAGAGAAACTAGAGTGTGTGGATTAGTATGCGCAGGAAAAGTGGTTGCACATACACTTAGCTAAATTTTAAGAACAGATGGTATAGTTCTTATCATCTCATGCCTGCTCTTGTTTACGACCAGGCCAGTGGATGCACTGCTGTGACCAGCTAATGAAGATCGAGGTCGCATCTCCACGGAAACCATCGCTTTTTCTCTCTAAGCAAGCAGACTCTGTTTACAACGACCTGAGTGAGTAGAGTAATTGGAAAGAGTCACTGAAGTGAGTTAGACGGAGGTTAATATTTTGCCGACTGTTTGATGATGAGGATTTAACAGGATTTATATTTACACATTTTTATTTTAAGAACGTGTAATGTAAGTGCTCACAGCAAATAAGACACTCACTGAAATATAATACACATAATACATTAATTTTCAGTGGTGATGCATGTTAATAAGATGCTTTTTCAAGCAAAATATAATACTGCAATGTGAGCCTTTGTGATGCTTTATTGTATTTTAATAGTACATCAGGGAAAACACTTGATTTTGGTGTTAATTTATTTCCCTTGCAGGTATAAATTCACCTGGCAAGTTTGAGAGCATCACTGATATTATCCACAATAAAATTGAGGAGACAGATGGGCACTTCCTTATTGGCCATGAAGAGGAGAAAGAGGCACCTAACTGGTCCAGTCTGTTTGATGGTTCCCATTCAGTGGTAGTGCAGAAGGGTATTCTGTCCCAGAGCAAAACCTCCACCCCTTATTCGAGCCCCAATCCCAGCAACAGCAGCTGTACTACCAACAGCAGCAAGAAGCGACGCGCTCCACCTCCTCCCCCTGACAGAGAGCCTTATGTTGCTCCCACCCGCCCAGCCAGACCTCCTCTCCCTGCCTCTCTTGATCAGCACCCTCCTCCCTCATACCAGGAGAAAGAGAATTCTAGCACTAGCACTTCACGTCCAACCACAAGGTCCAAAACAGGCAGACCATCTCTGGATGCCAAGTTTTCTGCCATCATCCAGCAGCTCCAGCGGAATAATGCTGGAGGAGCCACCGCCTCAAGTCGAAAAAATGCTCCTCTGGGTGTGCTCAATGTACACCCACAAGGTCAGCCCCAGCCCCCCCTCCAGCAGCTGGACTACCAAAACCACCCCACCCAGACCCCTGAGTCCAAAGCTGATCATGGCTTTGTGAGAGCCTCTGATGGTCCTGGTCCTGTTCCCGCACCACGGAGCAAACTGAGAAAGTCTTTCAGAGAGAGGATGAACCTTAAAGCGTTGTAACCCCAACCTTAGATCAGATCTACAGTGAGGTAACCTTACTACTAATACAGATAACTGTCACACTTTATCAACTGAGCTGGGTAACGCTGCTAAAATCAAATATAGCAATATAGGACTAACTGAGGAGTGACGATAACTCGTCATGATTGGTGATGATATTTGGGTTTGACTGTTGGTGTGGTCCTTAATAGAATACTTCATCATTTGGGAAATGTGATTTGCTGACAGTTTTGTGGGAAAAATTCAATACTACTCTCATATACAGGAAGGAGCTTGAGCCAGGACATTTAGTTTAGATTAGGAAGGTTATAAAGCTGAAAATGCAAAGATGAATTTTCTCCATAGGTAACAAATGCGTTTACCTGCACATTTCTCTAAATCAAATATTTTAAATAAAACAATAAGGTTTAAAGGGAGAGTAATGTCAGAAGCAGTGACTCACTGGAATGGGAATGACAGAGCTCAGAGAAGTCACGCCAGCACAAAACGAGTGTTAGTTAATATTTTAGCTTTAGATGTGAGTGTAGGTAGTTTTTACCTTTGGACAGTCTTCAGCCCGAGCGCCAGCTTCATAATGACTGCACAAATCTTACTCAACAATGAAACACATAAGCATAGTCCCAAAAATGTGTAACGGTTGTTTGCCGTACAGGGTGGGTAGGTGATGGCGCCACATTTGAGTTTACACCTTAGTTTGCAATATCAGGACTATGTGTATAAATTTCCTGCTCCTCTTTCCCTTTCTAAACCTTCCATGTGCAGCTAACCCACAGATGAAATTAAAAGCTGAATGCTGGCTTATACACCACTACCACCATCATCAATTGCACTAAAATGGAAAGGCTTATTTCTTTGCTCTGCCACTGGAACATGGATTGAAGAAAGAGCTTTTGAAAAGGCGCCCAAATTGGAATTGATCCATTGGCCGACTGAGGACGAGTCATTCCTTTTGGAACTATTGACTTATTCTACTTACTGTGATGACTTTATGACCACTCTAGCTGATTTTAAGGAACAGAATTTTAAGAGCAATTGCAGGCACTAATGTGACATTCCCCTGAGGTCTTAATAATAGAGTGACCTTGGTTTTCAGTGGCTACACAGTATGTCCAACATAATTTAACACTACAGCCAATATATGCTATGAAAATTATTGAATGAATGAGTCTTTTGAGTAGCTGAAATAATGAATGCCCTTGTGTGTGTGTTTTGAACATATCCAATACTGCCAGCCACTAAATATCTCAGCCACTTAGTGATATTGTGTTGAAGAATGGCCGTCATAATTACACACAGTGTGCAAAACATTAGACTTTGCTCCCTTAACAACCCAGTTAAGGCATTATAGTGAAAGCTGCAGTCCCTGTTTTCTTAAATCTCACCCTCCATATCCTGTTTAATTTAGAGGGGAAAATGTAAATTTAGGGGGAGGTGGATTATAGACGGGTTTAGTTTAAGCCTTGAAAGAGAAAAAGGGAGAGAAGAGTACAGAAAGCGCTGGAGCTTGATTTTTAGCAGTGTGTCAAATGCTTTTTGTTTGATGTGTATTACTGATGCATTAGTCACTTTGATCTTGTACTGTATACACTTGGAAACATAAGAGAGGGTTTGAGGCTAGAACAGCACACCATCAGTTTTCGCTGATGAGAACAGTGGTTATGTCTCAGACCCCATGATTATCAAAATAATTACATTGCACGTCCCACATCCCCCCCTATCAACATCTTGGCCATTTTCAGGTACACTAGGTATGCTTGAGAAGTGCATAGAAGCACCACTAGCAGGTACTCTGAAAGCTGTGTTATTTTGGACAACTGACTGTGTAGCCCTGGTGAAACTAATTGCATGAAAAGATAGTATCTTATAACGGAGCCGAATTTGCATTTATTTTATGAATTTATAATCAGTTTATATGAATAAAAACAGCATCGTAAATTTGTAGTTGTTTTTTTTATACTGTTTTTGATCAAATTATTTTGTAGTTTTTTTACATTAGTATTGTCCTCTGATCTCAATGTTTGTTGTTTAGCATGTTAATTATTTTGACTTTTAGTGGCACTTAATTTTATGTATTGCAACATAGCTATTCATTAATCGTGTCCCACTGCAGTGTAATTTGTGTATAGTGCAATGTTAAAAAAATATTGTAGTTAATGTTTCTCAAAAGGTGCAATTTTCTTCTCACTCTGTTGTCTTGGAAGCTCACCGTGTTTTTTATGATTGCTGATCTGCAATAAAACGGCCTACATTCCACCCTGGTGAGGCTGCTTTATTTTTGCTGAGCTTGGAAGTATTACTGAATATTTTTCATGTTAAAGGTTTACCAGGGGGTGGCAATAAAAGTCAAAGCATAGCTTTTATTGCAACCTAGTACACATCCCATAGAGATACATGCACTGGCACATTTCTCTACTGCAGCAAATACTGAAGAGGCTTCTCTGGCGTTGAGCCCAGAGGTAGCCTGTTGTGAAGATTAAGGCGGATGGAATCTCATAGCCAGATAATGGTATTACAATAATAAAACCCCATTCACACTGCATTTACTGAGGGGGGGGAAGCATTGCTTTGATGTTAGTACACTGGCATTAAATACCAGTTTATCCAACCCTTGCTATTTATCTGCAGTTCAGTTAAAGAACACAACTGAAGAAACGTATAGATAGTAAAATACTTTAATTAAATATACAGGAGGTCATATAATACAAAATGTGTATTTTTTTGTCTTGCCTGCCAGCTGGGTGATTGGTAAACAGATGGCTGCTGTATCAAAAACACTTTCAGGATGCACATTAATGGAAACGACATGGAAAAAAAAAAGTGAAACGACAACAAATAAACAATATCCTAATTCTTAAATTGTAGTGTTTGAATTTAACGTGATCACGGTGACCTTGAAACAGAGCAAACAAGGACACGGCTAGATTGTGTAACCAACTTTTATACTGTTTTTATACTATATACAGATTATAACAGTTTATATGATAACAACCACGCAGTACTATCTACAGTGCTATTTACACAAAATAAGACGAGAAGGAGGGGTTGCCATGAATTGATCCCGTATGAATGTTCTGTACAGGAGCCAGCACTAATGCCAGTTTTACCTACACACAGCAATGTACAGTACTTAATCAGAAATGAATGTCTTTATCTAAGTATTCGGTAAAACTTTACAGACGTTTTACAGATTTTTTTTTCTTCTTCTTTTGAAACACCAGACATGTTCACTGTGTATTTCGACTATCCTGGATTGCAATTATATAGTGGTTGTAAAAGCCGGCGCAGGTGTTGTCTTTCCACCTCAGGCTATGGAGCATGGTAGGCATACTTTATGGAGTCTGGTACCTTTTCATCACTGCTAGAAAACACATAGAGCACACACGCCCTGCGGGTGACAGACACCAGACCTGTGTCAGGATCAGTAAATCTTGCAGGTTCTTGTATAATCGACTGGCTGACAGAGTTAAGCTAGGTCAACAGATTTACTTAAGTTAAAGCGTAAGTGTTTAAAATTTAAACTTCTTAAAGTGCCCCTATGTGTTTCACCTTATTTATTTATCTGTTATATAGCTTTTCTTTTGTATATTTAAAATTATTCTCTCACACAGAAAACACTGCTGCTGAACTGCTTTGCCAGTCCAGGCTTTACTTGCTTGTCTACATCATAATGTAACACTGTGACATATTGCCTTCTTAGCAGCTAGTTTGGTGCGCACTCAGACAAAGAATAATGAGCAGTGGCATGAATTAAATCCAGAGGCAACCAGCTGCAACTTCTTTAAAATGCTGCATATCTCAGTTTCATCTAAAGAACTGAATAACAGTAGATTCATCTTTTATTTGTTTGTTTTTTTAAGTATTTTTTGGGGGATAGACTTTTTTGCCTTCAGAGTTGAACCCAGGGCCACTGTGGAATATGGCCGCTTGTGAGCTAAACCAGAACCCAAATTACTTTTATTTTTGACAGATATATCTTAGAATAATTGGAAAATTCTTGTGTTTACTGTTGGTACAGAGCACGGGTAGTGTGGCTAACATTATCATCCTTTGCTTCTGTCTGTACTCTGTGCAATTACACACACTGTATTTTTTTACAGCAAAATTCCCAATAAAGCTGCTCACATTTACACATTTTTCTATTTCTGCTGTCAGACAACAGAAAGAGCACAAACCCACTGAGACTAATTTAAAATAGCTGTAACTTTCAAGTTATTAAGCCATTGCTTAGAACTGCTAGAATTATAACAGTGACTTTGTCTAACAATATCACCGTTTATATAAGTAGGTGGACCATTTCAGAGGTTGGGAAGAGTATAGAAAAGAAGGTTTTCATCAATAAAGTGTGTAAACTTACTCAAATAGGTCCCCAAAATATGTTATGAACCTGTAAATGAGCACAATAGGGGCACTTTATAATTTAAGCATAGATACTAACCATTAGGTTTACAGCATAACTGTTTACATTTTAAAAATGTCCCATTCTGTGCCTCACACATTAAGTCTGGTGTCTGATAGCCAAGTGTGCCATATTGTTTTTGCATGGGTGTCTGTGCGCTTCGTTTCAGACAAGAGTGACAGTAATATTGACATTCCTACCCTGCTACAGAAGATAAACCTTAACAACTGTAGTGCTAACTCTAATCCAACACTGCGAAAGGCACAGATATTTGCAAAGCAGTAATATCCTAAGTGACAACATTCCTATCAAATCATACAGGGAGTCTTTTCAGCGTACTGAAGAAAAGAATATGTTCACCAACAAAAAAAGCTTTTCAAGTCAAGAACAAAAAGATGAAATGCTGATTTTTTTTTGTGGTGAGCATTCCACAGCAGACAGCTGCTTCATTATGCTGGTCCTGCAGACAAAAACAAGCCGCTAGAGTCTACTTATCACAAAAGGTTTATGGGGTCATATCACTTTTAGTTTAGAAAGTAAAAAAATTTAAATGACTTTTTAATCAATGCTTAACAAAAAAAGTAATTTGTCAACAGATTGAACATGAAAACTGCTTATGTTGTATTTGAACTGAAATACATGATTATTAATAAAAGAAAAAACCTGAACTGAGGAACAAGTGAGTCTACAGTACATCTGTCATACACAGCACCTCTAAATGTTGTTATGATTAAACTATTCGTGTTATGCAGCACCACAGTGAGTGTTCATGTCTATTCTAAAGAGTCCATGTGGATTTACTGTGGCACAAACTGGCAACAGAGCTCAGCGTGGAGACATGTAAACAGATACAACACCACTGGCTGCCTAAAGAGTAATTATGCACTAAACAGCTGCTGAACATGGTTTGCAATTGTGAACGCACCTCTAGTTATATAAAGAATTTGATTTACGTTGTCATGTTACTTGTAGTGTTCTTAAGCAACAAAGTTTAGCCCTCAGATGTAGTAAACAAATGGCTTTTCTCTGTTGCCCTCAACATTTCACACATCCAGAGCAACAACTTGACTCATGGTTACTGAGAGCGGCAAACTGATTTGTGAGCACATACACATGAGCATTGTGCAAATAAGAATACGACGACAACAACAAAAAAGATACAGTAAGTGGTGATACAAATAAAGAACAGTGCAAAGTATATAAACAAAGGCATAAACAATTAAAAAAAATAAAGAAAATGGAATTTTCAGTCCACCTGACTGATGCATTTATCAGTCAGTTATCAGCCAAAGTTATATAATCAGTGTTTTGTTTTGACTGAGCCACAATCCCCGAGATAGAGAAACAAAGACAAAGAAAAGCTGAGACAGTTTCTGAGGATGAAGAAAGAGAGTGGGAAATAAATGTCTCCTCTTTCTCACAGTCTGGTGCTGGGGTGTACCGAGGACAGCTGAGGTGGGAGGGTTGAGAGAGGGTATAGATGGTGCAACAGGTCCCCATACAGTGCTGCCCCACCAGGGTGCCTGTAGAAGTGGTGTGGGCTAGGGCTAGAGGCCAGCAGCTGCCTGTGGAGCATCATGGAGTGGAATAAAGGGGGCACGAGAGGTGATACTGCTGACTGGCTTTTTAGGTACTGGAGACCCGGATGCTGCTGGAGCCCGTCCTGGGCCCCTGGTGACACCAGGCTGCCAGGCGGGTATATGCCAGCATAGAGGGGTGCGGCATGAGGTGGGGGAAAAGTGGTTGTGGGGTGTCCCTCAGGAAGGTGGTTGTTGAGGTGAACAGCATGGGCCGGCTCAGCTGGTTTCAGCTCTTCTGGATCACTACGTCGGATTGTGCCAGCAGGGTGGATTGGTGTAACCACACGAACTTTCCTCTCAGGGACATCTTCGCTCTCGGGCTCTGCTAAACTTCTTTTACTGGGTCGATTGGGGCTGGTGAGGGAGGATTCACCTGAAGCTTTGGGGCTGGGAAACGACTGTGATGCCTCTGCTGGGTTCTGCTTGGGGGGAGAGATTGTCATAGGAGGAACTCTACATGCTTTAGGGTGAGAATCCAAACCCTGGTGCATGATGGAATATGAGAGACTACAGAAGGGAGGCTTTGAGAAAGAGGAAACCCTCTGAGAGCGTTGTTTAGAAACTGTGAAGTCTCTTGGCTCATCTTCGGCCTCTCTGCTCTCTCCGTGTGTTTGAGTCCTGTCACTGAAGTGAGATCTGTAGGCCAAGCCCTCTTGCTCCAGGGTGCCACAAACAAAACCCTGGCTGCCTTCACGGTCCCTTGTGTAGTGCTCTCGCCGCTCTGCACTAATAAAGCCAGGAATCCTCTCTTGACTCAGACAGTTCTCAGTTTGCCTATACAGATTGTGGAGGTGAGGGGAAGAGTAGCAGTCACTTGTGTAGTTCCGGGGCTGAGAAGCCGGGCCCTGGAGTAGCTTCTCCCCACTGTTTTCCAAGGCATCCTGAGCTCGGGGGAGATAGGGCTGCCATGGTGCGCTTACTTGAGGCTGGGGATGATGGCTTGTCCGGCAATTGTAACTCTCTGAAAGCTCCCCAGCAGTGCTCCTCTCTGATGGGCCACCTGTGGCTTGTTGGTGAGGCTTGCTGCTCTGGGCATGCTGGATGACTGATGGCCTGAATATAGGAGCTACCTCTGGGATGCCGTGCCTTTGTCCTAATCCCTCCTCTTCACTCTTTCTCTTCTCCTTTTCCCCTTCAGACACTGATATGACAGGAACTGAGGATGTAGCTGTGGGAGGTGGAGGCTGAAGAGAAAGAGGTGTAAAGGAGAAAGGGTTGGACTCACACACTTGAGAGAGGAGCTTCTTTTTGGCCAAAGGAGACATGACCCCCTGGCTTGCTTTGCAGTAGGCAGCCGTCTGTCCGGAGCCCTGGGTAGACTCCTTCTTAATAACCCCATAGTCTTCTTTCTCTGGGAAGGAATCTGTGCTTAAGTCTATACACTGTTTGTCTGCCTGTTTACACATCGGCAACACCTTCCCCACTCTCCCACCATGACCTTCAATGGGGTCTTTGACCCTGGAGAAGGGCTCAGGCAAGGCTACATGTCCAGCAGGTTTGTCTATATCCCATCGATGAGACAGGTAAGGGTTTTTAGGAATGAAATGACCTTCAGTTTGCTGTTCACAGGTGAGTTTTGACTGCAGGGCCTCACTGATTTGCCTCCATTCGGGCTGGGAACCAGAACCAGTACGAAGGGGTAGACCAGCATGTGGGCCTCTGCAGTCTGGCTCTTTGGGGCAGAATGAAGATGGCTGCTCCACCACCAGGGACTCCTCTTTCTTCAGGGTAAGGTGTAACTCTTCCTCCTCTATTACAATTGGTTCATCTTGCAGAGGTACCTCCTGTTTTATGGCTGTGGGAGGGTCATGATTCTCTTCTTTCACCGTATCATCCTGCAATTTGGAAAAATGATAGCTATTTCACTTTTTCAAAGAAGAAAAGAAACTCCTATACTTTCTTATTTGGCAAATTCAACACAGGGGGTGAGGGACTGATGAGAAAGCACAGCAACATAAAAATTAAATTGAATTGAGAGTGAGATGGATCCTGATGAGCCAGCAGCTGGATAGGTTTGCTACTAACCTGTGACTGTTCTTGGCCTTTCAGTGTATCCCCTCTATCCTTTTTACTCCCCAGCTTGGGATTGCTCAGGCTTTTTAATTTCTTGGCCCCTAGTCCTTTGGCTTTGGCTCCTGACGCCTTCTCCTGGCTGCTCTCCTGCTTCCTGGGTTTGGCCAAGGGGAGGGGTTTATCGGGCTCTCCTTTAACATGCCTCTCGTAAGGGAGGAGGAGCCTGAGGAAGAATGTGGGCAAAGCAGATATGATCAAGTTATGTCCTGTCAACTTTGCAAGGCTTGGTTACTGATATATTGTGGATCATTGCACATAAACAAAAAGCTTTTTTTTCCTGCTAAACAGGAAAAAGGCGGAAGCTTTTTTTTCAAAAAGCAAAACACCTTGGTTGTTTAGCGTAAAATACAATACACCACATTGTTTGGCAACTGAGCTGCAGCTTCGCCCCTGGCATGCAGTGTATCAAATAGCTTGCTTTAAAACCTCCTTGTTTTAATACCTGGCAAGCATTAACGATCCTATTGTAATTAAACTAGGTTAGGGGAAATCCAGGCTCAAATGGGTGCCAGAGCATGTGTGTGTGTGTGTGTGTGTGTGAGAGACAGAGACAGAGAGAATGTGAATAACTAGTTATCTCCTGCTGAGACAGATCACATTTGGTATTTCTTTAACCTTGACAGAAAATAATATGTGTGTGTGTGTGTGTGTGTGTGTGTGTGTGTGTGTGTGTGTGGGGATTTTAAAGTTAATGTAGTTTGGAATGAAAAAAAGGGGGAAAATATCTTGGAGAAATGACATCAAATTCTTTAAAGAAACCTCACCGCACATAATCTCTAATTTAATATACTAATGTTATTAATGATAGAAGCCCTTAAATTGGTTATAATAATGAAATATTTCAGCTGGTAAAAGCATGCTTTAGTTGTTACATGTTATGAAATCCTGAATAGCTGCGTATGCTTCAACTTAATTAAGTCCATACTAAGTAACAAGGAAAAATCTGTAGAATAAACATTAGGCTATTTTTGACTTCTGGTAATCCTCCTCTGAATACGTCCCTAGTCACTTTTCCATATCTGATGTCATAACTAATGGGAACATTAGGATCTGGATAACATAACAACACCCATGTGTAAAATAAAGATTTGAAGAAGAAACCAGTGAAGGAAACTTTTAGGCTTTTATTGCTAGGAAAAGAAAATGGAAATTGGCACTAGACCAGAAATAAGAAACGCTGTGGAACAGGAAACCAAGACAACTGAAAAACTACGACACTAAGAACTTCAATAAGTTCTTCTGAAAATCTTTCCAGCTCCTCTGTCAGTTTTTTTTAAACAATAAAAATCCATGAAAGCCAGACAGAAACATGACTTTCTCAGTCATGAGAAAAAAAAAAAAAGGTCTTCTCGTGTAACGACAAGAGACGGTTGCACTATTCCTTTTAAGGGACATGGCGGTAAAACAAACAATGAATCAAGAGCTGTTTCGCCTCCTCTTCAAAAGGAAGAAAAAAAAGCCTCAGAGAGTTCAAGAGGCTCTGTGGGATTTTTTGTTATTTTTCCTCTGAACAAAAGTGCTGGCAGGGAAAGCGGTGAAACTACATTTCATACAGCTGGTCTGGCACCAGGCCCCAGGCCAAGAAAGGAAATGTACTATTAAATGTGACTTATTGGAGAGATGGAGAGCAAAGAGGTTGTGAAAGAGAAGAGAGGAGGGAAAGGGCCAAAAGGAAAAAGAAACAGAAGGAGAGAAAGAGGGGCATAATGACATGTTAATGAACAGGAAAAATGATTTTGAATAAAGGAATGAAAAATCCTAGAAAACATAACTTTAAAATAGAAGCAGTGGATTTTTCCCTGTTAAACAGGGAAGTGCTTCTCAGTCTTTCTATAATTAGGCCTTATTGCACAAAAAAGGAAGGTGAAGTAAATCTTCCAGTGTTATAAACAAAAGGTCTTGAAAATTGTTATCGACATACCGACATGTAAAAATATCTAGAGGCTATTAGAGATCAAAGGGCTAGAAAAGTGACATATTTGCTGCGTATACAAGGGTCTACTGTTGACTATCAGCAGGATCTGTGGGAAAGAGATGGCTGCCTGGGCCTGGGTCAACTTTATGGAATGTCAATAAGGGGTAGGGGGATGGTGGTGTTGCTGGTTAATGTAAGAGCTGAACCCGGGAAATTACTGGAGCCTTAAATAGTTACAAATGGAAATCTTAAGATGTTATGTTGGTTGAGAACCCCCCCCCCCAAAAAAAAATCAGCCTCAGGAAGTTCAATTCATTGTTAGAAAGACTTGTTTTGTAACACTTAACTGCTGACCAGAAATTTCAGTCTATTAAATTATGATTGCACATTTCATACACCTATTACAGTATCTTTGACTGCCAGGACGCAAATATTAAAACTACAGGAGTCCATTTTTAATTCTGTAAAAAACAAACAAACAAACAAACAAGGCAAAGCAAGCAAAAATTAAAAATAAAATCCTAATAGACCCCTGTGTGTGAAAGCAATTTCAAACACTGCACCTATAACTTAATCATGATTGTGTAGTATGATATAATAAGCACTTATAATACAATACTGCTATAAGTAGCAATTTCCTCCAAAGCAGGGGAAGGGCTAAGCTTGGCAGCCACTGAAATAGTTGAGAGAAAGCCAGATGTAGTTATTAATTTGAGCCACTTGGGGGCGTATTCTGCACTGGAAGACTCCAGCAAGGAATTTCATCAAGGCAGGAGAGGCAACATTTTTATGAGGTCAATAAATACTTAACTTCCTCTCATGCCAATTTATCACCTGGCTTTTGTTTAAGCGGCCGTTTTCCATGTTCCTTAACAAGGAATCCAAATACGCAGCGAAGTTGAAATATTTATATTAATAGACAGAAACTATCTCATGTAATTAATCTGAAAAAAACATTTCTTCATATATATACAATGGATTATTTGTGACTGATTTTGGAATCTGGGATCAACAACACTGTGATTCAACAGAACAAAACTGTCAACTAAGCAGGTCTGTGCCTTTGAAATAATGGCTTACACACAAAGCACTTCTACTGAAAACAACAAAAAAAGACAACTTGGCAAAAACAAGGTGACTTTACCAGCAATGTGCTGCTGTTGTCCGAGTTTTGTGTTACAGGAACAAGCAGTGTGCTCAAATCCAAGAAATGCCTAAGTCACCAAATAAGTGGAAAAAGCCCACAGGCTGTTCCATTTCAACAATTCCCCTCCCATCCGTCCTGAAATTAATTTTTGCTGGTGTTGTGTTAAGATCACAAGAGCTGCTTCATGCGTAAAAAAAAAAAAAAAAAAAGAAGCTGGTGGACAAGCCCCTGGGGCTGTAGAAAGATCTGGAGGAAAGAAAAATAACGTGCTTTTACAAGCCTGTAAGGAAAAGAGAATAAAATAGAAAAAGATAAAATCAAATCTTTATCATATGTAAGTGGAATGGTTAAGCATCATCACAGCGATGAGAAAACAATAACTGCTGTAGAGAAAGAGCCAAGATGCCGGCAGAGGGATAAACAGACATTGTAGCTGGTCCCTCTGCTTTGGATTTATGCCTCAAAGCCCCTCTTTTGTCTCGAAGCCAAACCACTTGAGGTGACCCTCATTCATGCAGTTAAAACAGGAGGGCAGCGCAGGAATGTATGAAAAACTTAAGTCCTTTGTCAAGTCTGAAAATACCAGATTTAAAATGACCTCTACTGTTCCCCCGGGGTTTGCTCTCATTAGCTGCTGCTGCTGCAGCTTGCAGTAAATGTTCGCCATACAAGGTGTGAGCCAAGAGTGCTACATGTAAGTGTTTAAAATAAATGTGTACTATTCTGCATAAAGCACCACTCAAGTCTTTCAGTCACTAAAGTATTAATACGCCATAATATCCACAATATGTTCCCTCTTGCTGCCCTGAAGTGGACTGAAATCTCAGCAAGAATATCATTAATTTAATTTGCAACACTGAACCACTTATTAATTTCAGTAGACTTGAATAGATTCTCATACAGTCGATTGCCTGTCACACATCAGTGCCATAATTTGTGATTTCTCACTGCCACTGGGGGGAAAAAAACTCAGACCTTTTGATTAAATTCAACACATAAAGAAATGATCCGATATTGTGATTTGTTAGATGGCTGCAAAAAAGAAAGAAGAAGAGGTTTTTATCACTGAATGCTCAATAAAGCATTTGTCTTGGGGAAACCATCTCGCTCTCAGATGTTAAAATAGCTGCCTGCTATTTTAGTGTAAAGAACATGCAGCTCTTTGGCTGCCTTCCCACTCTAGCTCAAGTCCACATTCTGTGGAAGTGTCATGGATATACAAAGAATTTGGCCATCCTTCTGATACAGACAACATGTTGAGACATTATTATAGTCTTAAGGAATGCTGAGAGTAAATACTATGTTATCATATTGCAACTGTCCTATCTCTCTCCTGTTTTTTTCCTTTCTTTCTTTTTTTAAAAACTAAAATAGTCAACCATTTTTACTTCTTTAATAAATTCTGTCAATGTCTCATCCTGCTTCTTTCAGGTTTACAAGGTGATACTCTCTCCACACCACTTCTTACTGCAATCTAATGATACCCTCTGCTGTAGGACAACACACCAACTGAAATCTGTGTTTCAGTGTAAAAGTATAATGCGCTACATCTGATGTATTGCAACACAGCAAGGACAACGCGGCGCGAGACGCTGACGAGTTCAGAATAAAATTTACAAAACAATCCTGTCTCTTTCTTTCTTCCCCAAATTTGAAACCCGTGGTGTTATACGGTAATTCTCAGAGCAAGGACTGACTCAAGGTTTCCTAATAATGTATTTTTATATCTGGAAAGCAGCTTTAGTGAATGCAAAAGAACATCGATACCAGGAGGAATGAATAAAGGCTGAATCAATAAAACATCTAGTCGACTAAAATTGGAACAGTCGTGCATCTGTCTTAAAAGAAACACATATCTGCATGATCTGAGCCAGAGAATATTTCACAGGCTCCGTGTACAGTACATCTGGCAAACATCCATTACTTTAAAGATGAAATGATTTAATCCAAAAAACCCTCATCTGCGTTTTCTGCTATTACCCAAAACCTCAGAGTTTTTAAATAGCAAATTATTCTAAATTGCTTCGCTGTTGCCATGGATACCCCCCACCTCCCCCTCCAAACCACCCACCCCCCTCCCCCCCACACCAATACCAACCCCGTGGTGCAATTACATTAGAGTGCCAAGGCATGGTGAGGTATTAAAAATCCGTAACAGGCAGAAATGAACAGAGATGGTGGAATGTGATGTTTCTGTAACAAGAGATCACGTAGGAAACCTGGAAGATTAAATATGTAGGAGCTGTTAAAAGGCGCTGACCTGTATAATGAAAGAAACAGCATGAAGTGCAAGGCAGGGAGTGGAAGAGAGAGAGAGAGACGGGGAGAGAGAGAGTGAAAGAGAGAGAGAGGAGGGAGAAAATGGCACAGCACAGAAGCAAAAGGCAGTCTATTTCAAGGTTATTGATGCCATCTTTTTCATGACCTCATTTTTAATTCAGAGCGCTGGGCCCTGACAGCTAATCTCGGGAAACGGTTTAAATAAATATCATTAAAGCTTCCCCGTAGCTGCAGCGGCAGACCTTGGCTTGGACATTTCTACATTGATTTTTCCCTGCGCACTAATGAAGGGCGCTCTGTGCCTAAACAACAGTAACTTTGAAAATGACAATTAGCTGAGGTTATCTCCTGTTCAATTCCAGCTATGTAACCCTATTTCTACCAGTGATTACCGCCCGCTCCTGGACAGCATAAATATAGTGATTATGCCCCTGGCTCCATCTTTCACAATAACATCTCCTAGGAAACCATTTCATATGATTTTACCATTAGGGCTGTAAAGGGATAATGTGTATAATTTAAAACGAGCACTGAATGCTTGTGGATATTCACAGTCTTTAACCCAAATAACACCAAGACAGCCAAGAATATCCACTTAATTGAAAGCAATTATGTCCTGAAATATTGTTTCCTTTTTTCCTACTAGCTGGAGACTTTTTATTTCCTGCTCTACTCTACTTTGGCCCACTGAGACAAATCAAAGTGATCCTTCTGAGAGATGAGGAAAACATAGGTGTTGTTCCAGTTTGTTCACTGTACATTCTTCCCTGTGAAATATATTTCTGTAGCACGTTGACTAATGATTAAAGGTGGAAACAAAGACGCCTCTGGGGAACAAACACATACTTCAGCGAGCCCACAAACAGCCTCATTCATCATGCAGAGAGAATGGCCGTGTTTGCTGAGTTAATACAATGAAGCTAATTGCCCTCCAAGCAGCCCAAACACCAAGGCTCAGCTAAAATTATTCCCCTGAATGGAAACTTGCTCGGCTTCAGCTGATATCTCTCTCTCTCTCTCTCACACACACACACACACACACACACACACACACACACACACACACACACACACACACACACACACACACACACACACACACACACACACACACACACACACACAATCACCCCCAACCCCTCCTTCTTACACCTTCTCTCTGTCAGACTGATATTCACTGCAGTGTGTGGATATTATTGCTTTGTATTGATTCAGCATTATTTTCTCTCAGCTGCTTCTCGGTGGCTGGAGAGGGAAAGGCCAGCGCAGCAGCAGTCACACCTCAGCGCTTCCCACAAATTCGTCCTACACCCCTATTTTATGCCTTACAGACAAATGAACAATATAGCGTTTTACTTCAAAGTAATTGCTGCACTCCACAAAATAAGGATGAAACACGTCTTGGATTCTGAGTTTTGCAACAACAACAAAAAAAAGCAAAAACTTCTTTTTTTCCCCAGTATCATATTTGAAGCCATAAATTGATAGTCACGTCTATTATTAGTAGAAATAAGAGCATCCGGTTTGGAGCAGGTTCTTATTTGAAGTTCGGAGAAACAACTGGGAATGCAGCGTAAACACTGGAGGCACCCGCAGCTGAACATTTAGAGGCGCATTGTCAGCTTGTCAACAAATTCAACACCTAAAATAATATACTCTCACAAATATGGTGTTGCAAATTTCCAGGAAAAACTGCCCTGGCCGCCACTGCCTGTGCTCGTGAATTCGCTTACAGCATGCAATCTTGACACAATATGAAGGTGCCTGGCTCCCTCATATGGTACTGCTGGCATATTGCTGTATTACTGACAGGTGTGTGTGTGTGTGTGTGTGCCTGAACTGTGCTGATGCATAAACCTGCAGCAGCCGGAGGGATGTGGAGAGGGTCACAGGCCCGGAGGAATGACCTGCTTCATGAGCGACTGGTTATCTCTTGCTGGGAAGATCGTATTTGGCATTTGTTTAACCTTGGGAAAGTGGCCGTGTGTGTATGTTTGCATGTGTGTGTGTGTTTGTGTGTGTTTGTGAGTGTGTGCGAGCAGCCCTGCATTAATACCCACACAGCTCCCTTAGGATCATATCCATATGCTTGCTTAGGTTTTGTAATACCATCTGAGTGATTATAATGTGGAGGTTGAAAATGCTGCAGTATCAGACTGAACGATTAAATGAATATATTAAACTGGTGTTTTCATTTTATCCTGTAGCTTTCTGTGCTTGTGATGCATATATAGTGGAAAATGGAGAGACTGCATGCGTATTCATATAGGTCAGCTAATAATTAAAAACTTTGCTGTTATTTTGAACTCCTTAATCCTCTTTGGTTTGTTTGTAGAGCGGAATGGGAGCAGATTACAGCACAATTGGTTTCACTGTGCCACACAACGGATCAATTGAGGCAAGGAAAATAACCGAATCTCATGTCATTATGAATTGATTTAGGTCCATAGGATAAGGAAGACATTTCTAAATGCAATTACAGCTACATGCTAAAACAGTCAGCATCCCACTGTTGCTCTTCATGTGTACATTGACTTTCCGTAAATAAGATCAATATGTGTCCTGCTGTGTCCCGATGTTACAAATAAAGCATTGTGAAAGTACATTTGATGCAGCTGTGAAGGAGTTTACCCACTTCAGGCGATGCAGACTGTTCACATGTGCATGCATAACAATGTGTCATATATAACTGCCCGACATAATAACTCACCTCTCGTAGTGTCTCCGTGTACATGTGGCGGCACTTGTGCTGCTGGGGTTGCCGCCCAATTCATCATATACATGTTTCCACTGTCTGCGGACTGTGATCTGGAGCGATGGGTGAGAATACAGAGTGATTAGACAAAAAGACAAAAGAAATAGAGACAAAAAAGAGATAAAAATAAGACGAAGAGAAAGAAAAATACCAAAAAATAATAAAAAACATAAGTGGTTGACATCATTTCAAGGTCTTGGGGAGCTGATGAGTCATCATGTTCCAGTTATTGAATCCTCAACACTCAATTCTCTAACATAATAAGCTCTGTTAACATCATGCAGTCAGTTGTTCCTGCTACGACCCCTTATTCCACAACAGATGGGAATAACGGACGAGCTACAACACAAAACACAAAAGAATGACGGCTGCCACAGAGCCAACAAAGCCACAACATGAAACGTGAGATAATCAGCTGCAGATATGAGCGTTTTAAAAGGATATGAGCCCCAATTATATGAGCTGTATCCTGTTTACGGCCTAGTTTAGTTGTCTGTTTGGACGACACAGCTAGCATATTTAGAAACAGGCACGAGCAATCGACTTGAAGACTTAATATCAAACATTGACTTCACTTTGAAAATACGTCGCACATGAATAGTGAGTGAATAAAAGGCAGGTAAGGCTGCCAAGTTAAATGCCTCATACACCCTCATTTCTGACTCACTCTGGCTGTGTGTGAACTCGCATATAGTACTTGCTCACACGTGGGTATGTATGTGCATTTCACTTCATCTCCAAATGGGAAAAAATGAGTGATTTAACCAATTTCCTTTTGACCAGTTTAGAACAGAGGAACATGTGTTTTCCACTCCAAGGGGGTTTTGAAACAACAGCATCATTTCTGCTAAAAGTGGCTCTGAGCGAAACTTTCTTCTTGGGAAAACAGTGACTGAGCTCAAGGGGTAAAAGGAGGGCAGAGAAATAAAAGGCAGGGAGGAAAGAAGGGAGACAGGTTGGAGGACAGCATTAGTGGAAGAGACAATTTAGAAGGAAAAAAAGAGAGCAAGTACGGATTTTTGGAGGAGAAACAGAAAGAGGGTGGGGAGGGAACTTCATGGAAAAGCAGGACTATATTGCCACATGTGTGAATACTTACCAACTCATATCCTCCGAGTTTCTGAGCAGCTTGAAACATAGTCCAAAGGTTGACTGTGGGAGAGACAGAAGACAAACAAGGGAGTTAGGAACTCTGGGAAAGGACCTGAGCTGAAACACATGACGTCATGTGCAGTCATTACACAAGAGAGAAGGCGATGAATATCAAACTTTTATTTAAAAGCTGCCATAACAAAACAAGTGTTATGACTAAAAGGTATGTTTACACTTTGAGGTCATTTGTTTAGATTAAAAGTAGTACTGGGCGCTATAATTGTATTTATTACATAAATGGATTGTTAGCACTGACAAATCAACATGTTTAAAAGCTGATGACATTTTATTTTAGGTAAAGTCTAAAAGCCTACAGAAAGAATCTGTATGGGGAAATAGATGCTTAGCATTAAACCATATAATGCACATATAAATGAGCCAATGCACGGATTAAACAATAAACTAATGAGACACACTGAAGAGAGTAGTAATTACATATTCCTTGCCTGGAAAAGTGAAAACAGCTTTTCATCATAATTTCACACAAAACAATTCTGCACTTCAGCTAAAAGGATGCAAATGAATACTGAGCACTTATACAATCATGACTATGTGATAGAATACAGCATATGCTTCATCCTGACAAAGAGATGTGTTAACCCTCAGCTGCCGCCTGCAGGTATGAATGAAACACCATTAAAAGCATCAAACACTTGGCAATATGCTCAAACTTCTGTTTGAACTAATGCAAATTCATTTGCATTGATTTTCCCATGCAAATACCCCATGACAGCCCATATCAAAATACAAGTCTTGTGTAACATTTTCCTAAAAATAGCCATGTAAGCTTTCAGAAAGGCTTCAAATGGCTGTCTGTCTTTGAAAGAAAATATTTCCCACAAACAAAGAACCACGAGTTCATTGGGAGACTTTTGTGCCAATGACATTTGTATTTGCTTTCTGTAACATCATTGTTTAACATTTTTATATGAAGGCCTATAAATAAGAAAAGGAGGCCTCGCCTGGGGAGAAATCCATCAAAATTCAATCTGTGCGTACACAAAGCCTTGCATTTGTCAAAATGACATTTTCCTATCTCCGCATTTGACAGCATTGATTTTTTCCTTCCCTCCTCTCTGCGACTGTTGTCAATGCACGGGTGGAATAACAAAGGGAGCTGGGTAGGTTTTTCTGTTTGAACTGAGCACGCTGGCGTATTGTGCTTTCTGACTGTAGAAACAGAAAGATGGTCTATTTAACTAGCTTGTTATGCATCGACTGTAATTATTACAATAGCACACGGGACTGGGAGGGAACAGGACACATAAAGGAAATGAGAGAACATGCCTTTTCTTAGATGTCTTGTCATTAGCAATTTCTTTTCTTAATTCCCCTCTATTTGGCAGGGGCAATTATCACTGAGATAAGGATGACAAAACAGGAACACAATGCAGCCTCAATGACACACCGATGGCATGGCAATTAGACAACAAGGCTGAAAGAAGGAGACAAATTGGAACTGATGTTCACAATCACATGCTGATGCCCGAGCGCTGAAGCACACACAAAAAAATTTCACACGGAGGCACACACGCACACGCTTAACAGTTAATCTTGGAGATCAAGGGAATTCACAACATACAATGTAACCACTTCTACTCTTCTTTTATTCCTCCTACATCCACTATCACAATCTCAAAATTATCTTTCTACAATCTCTACTGCAGCCATGCAACTTAAATGGCAGCAGCTGTAGAGCAAAGTCAATAAAACAAAAACCCAAAACAAAAATAGAAGGACAACAACTCACTGGAATAAACTGCAGCCACACTTGGTAGCTGTTTTCTGCAATTCAAATGCTAGTGCTCTCGTAGCTTTGAAAATGACTGAGCAATGCAAATTAGAAATAAAAAGAGCGCATACTACAGCTGGAACATTAAGTTCAGGGATAGCAACTAATCAGTGGGTAGTTGAAAAAATAATCATTTTAAAAATCAATCAATTCAGAAATTGTATTATTTGGGTACTCTGGCTTCCTCCCACAGGCCAAAAACATGCATATTAGGTTAACTGGTGATTCTAAATTGGCTGTATCAGCCCTGTGATAGACTGGTTCTCTGTCCAGGGTGTACACTGATGTTCACGCTATGACAGCTGGGATAGGCGTTTAAGAAAATGAACGGATGGATGAAATGAACCGGCTCCAACTCTTGAAATGTGAAGACTTTCTTTTTCTTTTCATTTTACTAAATACATCAGCAGGGAGAAAAAAAACCCAGTTCATTGGATGTCACCTTGCATGCTGGGATTCTGTGACTTTTTCATAGTTTCACAAATGAATCACTGATTAGCTGTAAGTAGAACACTAAACAACATGTTGATCTCTAGATTAAACAGAGAAATTGTTCATTTCCACCTTCCAGCAAAAATAAGAATATCTTGAGCCTCTAAAATGTAAAGACATCTTGTGCTTATCTTGACAGTAAACTGAATATGAGGCCGGCTGGTCTCAGATGAGCACCTGAGCTCTAAGATGTTTAATTCATACAAACCTTGAAGTGAAACATGAATTCCGCATGAGAGTGAGGCAGGAAAACAAGTGGGTGCTGAGCTAAACCAGCAATATTAGCATTTCTCTGTTTAAAATAGGTTATGAGTCATTCGAGGTAATTCAGACCGACTGAATTTCAGTGGTTAGCGGTCTTATCTCTCAGCCAGACTGTAAAGCTTCACTATTATGGTGTTAAAGGTAAGACTCCACAGCTAGAAGATGAGGTGGAATACGCAGAAATAGTCTTCGTTCAGGCTCAGATAGGGTTTTTTTGGAGGTGAGTCAAATGGATATTTTAGTGATCCAGCCAACAAAGCATGGGTAAGTCTGGTAAATCAATCAACCATCTGTTGCTTTGTTAAACTCTGGAAAACTTCATAAAAGATTATTACTCAAATGTAACTGAAATAACATAATTTGGATTTCCATTTCAGGAAAGTGAGCTCTGATCTTTTAATGCATTTGTAGCGAGTTTAAAGAGAAGACTATGAAAACGGCGTCTGATTACATCTAAGGGTTTGTTGTATTAATTATGATGTGTTTTCCTTTTTTCCTCCTCTTTACATGTGCTGATGTGCGCTCGCTGCCAAGGACGAAGTTTAAACAGCATGATTTCACCATTTAATGAGGGCCTTGCTTATGATGTGTCTGGTTTTGAGATTCAAAGCATGTACTGTATGTAAAACAGTTGGCGCGTGGACCTCGACTTTATTCTGAGCTCAAACTGAGAAATGCCAGCTAAAAGTAAAGCGAGTTGGGTATGCAATTCTCCCTCCATCTCTCTACGTATTCCTCGCTCCCTCTTTATATCTCCCGCAACCACAATGACCTATTTAAGCAACAACATGTCGGCAGTCAAGATGACAGGACTGTCAAAATACCGCAGTGAGGTTAGCACAGTCGAGTCGACCACAGCTTACCTTCGTGTAATAGTTTAGAGTAATGAGTTTTACTACGCTATAAACTGTCACTGTTACATTCAATAGGCATGTCTCCCCTCTCCCTGTCTCTCGTTAATTTGCTGGAGTTGTCGTGCTACATTCTGATCTGAATGGCTAAATTCTCCTTGGTTCCTCTGACATGAATGCAAATGTTATGTCCCTCCTTGAATAAAGACTGAGCATGAACTAAATCTGAAAACCACAGTTTGTGAAGAGAGCCCGCATTCTCATGCGTCTTGCCTCGACATCAAACACATAAAGCAAACACACTTTTTCACTTTCCAGAGACCACAGCGTGCCCTTTTTGATGCTTAGGTGCGCGTTTTTTCTTCTTCTTCTCTGTCCTGTGCACACCAAGTGCAAGCTTAGCATCCGACCTATATTAGAAATCTTTCATCTTGGGCCGACGTGTTTCCCATACATGTGATGTTCTTTTAACACTGGTAGAGGACGTTCTTGGCCTTCACAGGAAACCCCTTTGACAAGTGAGAGAAGATATTCTCTCTTTATATAAAAGCCAGTCAAAATGTGCTCTGACAGGAAGTCTCCTGAGTCTTTTACTAACTGCTAGATGGGATTTTTCTCAACATAGAATATTAATCCTTTAGTTTATTATTACTACACACTGAATTCGTTTTTTAACATTTTGGCTGCAGTTTAAATTCTGAGGCCTTAAACATAACGCCCATCACATACGGGAGCACATGAAACTCTCATACACTAGATGAATAGGAGAAAGTCGGCCATTGACTAAAAACCAGCTACTTGTTTCTCCTTTGATCACAACAGGGGCTCTGCATATATAACATGTGGTTAGAGATGCTGATTAGAGTCCATGCAAGGTTTTCCCCTGCCTGTTACACTGACATGTGTGACTTACAGAGTGCACTTTCACTCTGATACTTAATCTGTAATTTGAGACATATACTTGTGTTTCTTTTCTCCAAGCACACGATATTTTAGGGTTCAAATAATAATGTGCTTTCTTTTTTCTGTGCAGGGAAATTCTGAGGAGGTTTGGGGGCTTTTTTTTTATTGCTTGTTCCTACAGGTGTCTTTTACTCCAAATTTTTTTTTAATCTTCTCTCAGCCTGCTAACATTCCCCAGTGGCGATGTTACGACCTAAATTTTCAAAATAACTCCTGTAAAAATGTATCCACACAAATTTTTACTATCGATTCGAGCGCTCCATTGCTTCAACCACAGCAGTGAGGGAATAAGAGAAAAAGTTGCCCTACTCACTCTGTTTGAAGCCGAGGAAGGGGATCCTCTCTATGGGCGTGTCTCTTTCTTTCATGTACTTGTAGAGGTCTACTAAGAAAGCCTGCTCCTCCGCTCGGCTCTCCTCTGATGTATCCTCCTCTTTCTTGTCCTCTTTCTCGCTTCTCTCCTCCCTCTCCTTTTCCTTTCCTCTGTCCTTCTCCTCGGATAAAGATTTCTTACTGAGGCCAATGGCCTTTTGTTTGGCCAGTGCAGTTATTTTTCCATTGGGTACCGTTTTACAGTTGGGTTTGACCTGCAAAGAGAGAGCATACAGACTCAGCGGATGTATTTAGCGGAAAATTAAACCCTTAACAGAGTGTTATTCAAATGATGTCAGACAGTTTGTATGACTTTTGTTAGGGTTTAAGCACAAGTAAATATTCCTAATGGCCACAGAGGAAAACTCTCATTGATTATCAATGAAGCAGCTCTTCTGGTCATAACAGATTAGGCACAGATAGGTTTGACTCCAGCTTTGAGAGAGAATTGCTTATATTGATTTAACTGTCCAAGGTCATAGGAATAACTGTGGAAGAGCTTTTACCAAAGATATGTCCCTCACAGGAATATTACGACTAATGTCAGACAATAAACGAGGACAGAGGTACAAAATCAAAATATCAATAGAAAGTGATACCACTAAACCGATTTTTAAATAAAGAAAACATGACAAAGACCTAGTAATGGGGCTTGATGATTATTTCTTGTTTCCAGTTTCCTCCATCATCTAACATGATTTCAGAATGAGTTGAGTGCTTCTCATTGGTGGAAACTGTGCTGAGATTAAAATATGAAATAACCCATTCTAATTTAAGATTATACTGTACCTGGTAAGAGGTTATTATGAGAAAATTGACACAGACAAAAAGAGTACCTCTCAACAAAAGATCCTATCATAATATCATAATCTATCAGTGATAAATTAATCAGGTGAAATCACATTAGATTTAGGAAGAAGTCAATTATAGAAGTATAATCAGCAAATGCTGTCATAATAAAAATAATAATTTCTAAACAGTCTTCATTCCCCTGTCGTCCTTGCTTCATTTGTGTTGATTTGTGCCCTTTGTGTAGCACGTGGCCTTCGCAATCGTGTTGCTTTTTACACGTCCTGAATAGACTACACTGTTGCTGTGTTGGTCATTGTGTAGGAAAGTAAAGTTTATTCTGTAACTTAAGATTCAAGGATAACGTGGAAAGCAGCTGGTTGGCAACACAAGCTGTGCTCTTAACATAAAGCTAGTGGACTTTAAAGTTACTATTTGTTGTATAATATCCTTATAATATGTCTTTTACAAATATTTATGTAAGTGTAACCTTGTAGACTAGCCTACATGGCTATATGTTCTAAGGAAATGTAATATATGGTGTATGTATACCGTACAGGCAATGCGTGTAATAGACCTGCTGACTGGAGGATACCATGTCAGTGTCAATTTTTTGCTTTGCCTTGGCATGAAAAAAGTGTTTTTCTCCAATAAACTGCAGAAATCTGAAGTGGCAGAGCAGTTCCTCTCAGAGCACCGAGTCCGCTCAGAGTCATGTGAAGGACGCTCTGCAGGCAACAGCAAACAGCTTCCCCACAATTTTAACTAAAACTGATAAATTACTGTCTTACTAAGCCTAACCATAACAGTGTGCAAGACTGCTTCCTCCAGGCCAATTTGAAGAATCCAGGGATCAAACCCTGAACCCTGTAATTATAGGACAACATAACTCAGAATCTGAGCCAAAGCTGCCAAAACAGTTCTAGTCTGTGTTTTTATTTACTTTTTAATCTATAGGGTTATCTCTGGAGCATTCACGCATACATGTATAGTGACACTGATGAGACATCCTCTAGTGGACTGTCTAGGCTGTTACCGTGATACCACAGCTGTTTTTATGGCAACACTTCTCCATTTTATTTTAAGAAATATTTGCTTTTAGCCCATGCCCCAGCTGTAACATGTAAATACTCCCTGAGGGAGCGTAACTTATCTTACCTTGGTTGTAATTTTGCCCTCTGGACTAGAGGGTTCCTGTGCTGTCACTGCTGTTGAACCCTGGTTTGACCCTGATGACCCCTGACCCTGAGCCTGACTCTGGGAGTCTCTCCTCTGAGAGAAGGACAGCTTTTTCTTCCGAGGTCGCCCCTTCAGGTTGGGAGCTGAAGGAAAGGGAACAATGACAGTTAGATTGATCCATTTTGAAGGAAATTTGCTTTTTAAAATCACTGAATACTTTCAGCTCTTTGTTGCCAACATCCAATTCTTTCATAATAATATACTTTGTTTTACAGGAAGAATAAAAAAAAGACTTAAAAAGAAAACGCCTTTTAAACCCAAATATGTATTTCTTGCCTGGGAACTTAGAGGGAGGGTATGACAGGAACATTTACAATCAGGGGAAAGGAATTTCACAGGCCTGCTAGCCTGTAGCTAATTATTTTTAAACTGGATTAGTGCAACATTGTGCTGAATGGGGTTGCAGCCTGCCAAATTGCTCCAATGTGCTAGTAAACACGATCCTCAAGTTCACTCCCAGCCTAAAAGAGAAACTCCATTTTAAATTCAGACAGATGTATTTTTAAGATTACAGATGAGGGCGTCATAACAGTCAGGCAGTTAGAATAATAATGAAAATGACAGATGCTGGTTAACCGAGAAACCCACAAAAGGGAAGAAATTTTAAACAGTCATTTTGTGCTAAGAGAAATATTTCACACAGATGCTAGAAAAACATAGCTTGTATTTTTTTCTAACCGCAACATATATAATATAAAAATGCTTTGTCTTGCCCCTCCTCCCCATTCTAAGCAACATAAATAATTACACTGTACTACAGCACATCAGATGAACTGGTGATCATGACTCTATTTTTGGTTTCCCTCTGGTTAGTCTTCTCATGTCTTAAAGCTCAACGCTGTTAATTAAAAACACATGAACCTGCATGATAGGAGCTCTTTGTTTGAAAGGCTGGCAGATATAATTGCTCAGTTCACATTACACACACAATAAAGTATCTAAGCCCTCCAAGTCCTTTGTACACCCACGTTTATGTCAACCCGCAATTGTAATGTAACTTTTTGGCAGAGTGACTTGCCTCCTCGCAGCAACACAAACAGAGATAAGCTCAAAGGAGAGGGAAAGAAAAACTTCAAATTATCTAAGTTCAGTCATGTATTTCTCAGCGTCGACATTCTTTCTTTCCATCTGCAATGACAATTAAATCACATCCAAGGTTGTTCTCTGCCAAAAGGACTCTGTGATTATTTTTGTCGGATCAAATTCCCATCAAGAGAATGTTACAATAACACCAGAGCTGAATAAAACTAAGAGGCAGTCATTAAAAGGGTAAAATGATCACGACTCAGCAACCCATCACTTCATGTTGTTATTTTCACAACCGCTACGCTGCGGAGAAACAGCACAGGGAAAATTCCAAGGACATTTGTTGTGCATTTGTCATCTCTTTGGCACTAAAAAAACAAGTTTTCAACGCTGTAATCTTTACTTAGAAAGCGCTGGGTGTGTTCCTCCCTCCACTGTTTATCCACTTTGGTGCTTATCCGGCTCCTTTTATTCGGCCAATTACTCATTAATACTGAAAAATAACACATCTTATTGTAAACGTATTTATTTACTTATGTTTAATTTTGAAGGGACATAGACATAAGCCATAAAATATCACAGTATGTTTCGTCTCAGCCAAATTGTGATGCTTAGGCTTTATGTAAGTAACACAAGCCATAAATATAAAGTAAAAAAGAAAATGAAAGCTTGAGAGAACTCACCGATGACTAAGAAAACATATCTCATAGAGAACAAATATAAGAGGAGTTATTATGACTGCTTGCAGGTTTGAATCCAGATTTATCCTCCAACATGTGACGTTATATTTAAACAAACATCGCAGGTCCGAGTCAGGTCACACACTCAGTGTGGTTCTGTTTTTAGTCCAATCACTAACCTCCCTGACACCCTACACTGAGTTACATAACCTGCCTGTCTGTTTACATTTTTCATCAGGTCAAATACTGCTGCGTAAGAAAAAGCTGCAATTACTGCAAAACGCTGCTGCATAACACTCTGCAACAGGGCAGCGAGTGAATCTGAATTCAGTGACTTATTGACAGAGGCCAAACAGAACACATTTAAACCAGCCAGGCAGATGCTGCAGATAGGGGTTAAATGGTGCATTCATGTACTTTCGTAAATATACAGAAACAAGCACACAAGGTCAAGTAAAGGCAATTTTTCTGTGCTGCAGAAGAAGCGCTGATCTGCTTTCCTCGTGGCAGAGTTGCATAAGGGAGGAGTCATCAGCTTTAGAATAACACAAAGAAAATAAAACGTGGACTGACTCTGTGCAGATCGATTTTGTCGAATGGAAACACAGACATTTATAGTCTGTAGAAAAACAAAGCCAACATCACAAGACGATGATTTTACAGCCCCTGGTATTTTTAACACTCTGCGGGCATTAAGTGTTTTTGTCAATGTACTAGAAAAGAACAAGATCATTTAAGCACACTTGATACTTCCCCTCTGCAAGCCAAATATGGGCCTTATAATCATACACCAAAAATGGATGCTGACCAAGCTTCCCCTTAAGTTAATAATTTCTTACTTTGTGGCTTTCTGCTTATCTGGGACACTGACATGACTTGGAGACATGCACTGAAGTGACCAGAGGACTCTTTCCTAGTTCTCCATGAAGCCCTAAGGCATACTGCTTACACATGCAGACACACACACACCATCACCACACACTGGTGTTACAGTAAAACAAAAAAATAGTGACTAAATTCATATATATGGATAAGGGTTATTCCCATCATGAGCCACGAAAGTCACAATGACTTCAGCACAGAGACGCACAGGATGACAACTTGATCTCAGGATACAGCTGAATGCTTTTAACAGCTTTAAAACATTGCTTTGTCTAATAATTTCTACCCCCTCAGATTCAATTAGACACAGCCCTGGCACCTCTGTTTCATTGCTATTCAGCTGATGTCAATGATAATGAAAAACTCATTAGAGACAGCTCAGGAAGGGTTCTGACGGTTCTATGCATCAACAGAGGCGAGCCACAGGGAACCACAACAAAATGGACTGATTGATTGAGAGGCCGCTGTGAGTAGAGAGACATATCAAGCCAACTGGAGAATTCAAGTGATGGATGTCTCAGTTGATAAAGCTCACAAAGCTGACTGAAAAAGTGCAATATCTGCATGCTCACTTAATGAACAGGAGGGTGGCTTCACAGATCCTCTTTAAAGTAGTTGGACAAATGATCACGCTGATGGGCTGCATGGGCCAAATAATTGTGTTGCGCCTGTTTTTGTATTTGTTTGGCAAACTGAAATTAAAGGCTTAGAGGATAGAAAAACACTTTGATGTGCTTTACGGGATTAGTGGCCAACTCATCCTTTCATTTGGCACTTTGGAGTAACACTTATGTCAGAAATAATCACTCACAACTACAGATGTGTGCAGTGGTTTCCTAATTTTAGCCACACTAGCAATATCGGTTAAAAGAATGGCAATTTTGGTCAGCTGAAAGATCAGTTCAGCACTTTGGCACAGATGAAACAAGACAAAACAGCTAAACAGAGGAAATTTTTAAAGATATTGTTTTAGATTTACACGGATAACAATAATTTTGACTGAAAGTCCTCGACAACTGCAAAAAGTTTGGTACAGACTAGATTTTTAACTTGCTATTATCATGGTAAAAAATATTTACAATAAAGTTTGATTAGACTAGAAAAGTACACAAAGGTAGCAGAAAGCATCTAATCCCATAAATTAAGATTATTCTTTATTGAGAATCTTGATTGTATTACCATAAATGTACAGTCATACAAAAAGAGTGGGAGTTACTCACACTTTTGTTTCTAACACTAGTACATGCCCATGTTATTGTATTGTTTAGCCTGTGACTTTATTCCATTGTTAGGTGGTTGCTAGGCAAGATGATGACATAATAGATCCTGCATTATGAAAGTTTTTGTGGGAATAATTTAGATGTTACCGTCATGAAAAAAGAATGATAGACTGCTTTTCTGAGGTGTTACAGTTGCATAAAGCTTCAAATGGGTCATTTTAGCCCATTTGTAGGTAGTTGCTAGGCAACATGATGACATGATAATATCTGATATAGATAAGAACCTCCAGGGGCCGAAGACGTTCCTGTGTGCCAATTTTGGTTGCTCAACTCCTCATTGTACGCGAGGCAAACAAACAAACAGATTTAATGTATTATAGTAAGAAGATTATAACATGCATACTGACACAATGTCACCACTTCAATTTTTAAATATTAAAGCTACATTTCTCATGACACCCCTAGTATTTTTTTCTGAAGCTATTTTCAAGTCAAAAGTTGAATCTACTGTTTTTCTTAATGACCAAAAAGAAAGTAACTCCTTATACAACATGTTGTTGGCACCACTGTAACTGCCTCAGGGAACTACACAGTGTGGTAGACTTACGTTAATTTACAATCATCTTTGTAATCTTATTATGCAAATATACAACGAGGATGTTATAAATGTTGATCATTCATTTTATTGGCATTTACAAAGGTCAAGCTGAAATAAATCATTAGTAAAAACTGTTCTACAAAGTTTCAAATGACAAACTAAACACTTATCTGTGGATTTTCTTGTTCAGTTCACTTTTAAGTGCTATAAATGTTTGATTTTTTGCTTCAGTGTTAATCCTTTTAATTATTACAATGCAGGGACTTGTTAGAGGAGCATTCATGACCAACAGTCACCTATTGTTTCTTTTTATTTCAGTGTATTTTACACCTAGTTTCAGGTTAACTATGATAACCTTATTCAGCTCGATAAATAACATTTTTTTTCAACTGTAGACAAGTTAAATGATAATTTCCCTCCTGAAGTGATGACTGTTCTGACTCATCACATTTGAAAGAGGAACATATGAGAGTTTTTATCCCCCAGACAAACTGCAATTGGGGAAGAATGCCCCATCTACGCTTTCATGAAACCAGACTCCCACTCGTGCCTCTGCGCACACCCTTAATTCTACAGTTGAACTTCAACTACATCTAACTTCAGCTAATGGGGTCCAAGTTCAAACAAAGAGGAGAGCGAGGATGAGTGTGGTATTTCAAGAACAAGCACCAGAAGAACATGTTTTGACACATTTTGTTGTCTTACTTGGTTGCAAATTCACTAAAGGCCTGACACCCACTCAGCAATTATCAGAATAGCTCGCAGCCAAAGGTAACATTCATGTTGCAATACAAGGCCTTGCCTGTACAGTACAGTATGTCCCCCTGGATAGAACATGGCAAAATGTAATTTTGAAATTATAATTAACACCATTTATGGACAGAATTCTTGATAAAAAACCAAACCAAACAAACAAACAAAACCACAGAAGCACAGCAAACCAAAATAAAATTATGTAACATCCTGTTGATAAACCTCCAAGCACACGCGGATCTTTACAGCAAATATAGCATAACCACTCAAGTCAGTTTAGCAGCGCAGAGATATTGACAAGTGGAGTTATGTTCCAGAGCTTACAATCAATGTGAATTCTCCAAAGAGAGATCCTCTAGGTCAATTAGTTCAATAAGTTACTCCCTGATGAGTTACACGCTGAAGGTTCAGTAAATGTAAAGAATTTAACTAAACACACTGTAAAGTTGTGAGAGAGAAGAGATCTATCTGTGCAGGTGAGAAGCAGTCCTCCTCAGGGAAGGATTTGTAAATGAAACTAAACCTGCGAATACACCCACACTCAGACAAAGGAGGTCACTCAGGTCTGCTATACAGGCTTACAGTGGCGCATCGGAAATTTACCGCAAGTTATACAACATAAAGCACCGGGAGAGACTCTCTTTAAGCACTGAGCAGCTGTATTTCCATGTATGTATAAAAAGATGCCACTGGAAAAAGGGGAAGTTTTTCAAATGGAAAACAGAAGCAGACTTAGAGAATTAAACAAAAAAAAATAGAATAAAACTAAATATGACTCATAAGGAACAATAATAGCGGCTGTCACAATGCAAACAAAATAACCAAAGGTTAAAAAAAAACCTGACAAGTAATGAATAACACATGACAAATCATGATACAAAGTGCCCTCTGATACAACGCTTAAGAGACAGACTTTAATCTGTAGAGCAGTGGAGCATTAAATGTGTGATCAGCGAAGTGATATTGCACTTTGGTGGAACATTTTAACTCCACTGGAGGCACAATGAAGTGACAAGGGAGGCTCCAAAGCAACAAACCAACAGTACCAGACTGAGTCCTCAGGCAGCGATGACAGGCGACCACGTGTCTTCACTATATGTACGTCAAAGAGCTCAGAGTTTGGAGGAATTTCAAGTACTTGTTCTCAAGGACTGGATGTTTCTGACCACACTTTCATGGAAAAAGCACGTCTGGGCTAATGTTTCTTTCTCAGGCTCATCTCTGAGTCAATACCTTGTCTGTTGCTCTTTTGGTATTTATGACACATATTACCAGCAATTTGAATCAAAAGGTTCTCACGGGGAATGCAATACACAACACCTAAGCGCATTTGTACTACAACCTACTGCACAGGTCGCTGCTGCTTACCACAAATTAAAACAACAGTTATTTGTGTTTCAATCTGGCTGTAAATCAGGATGTGATAGATTCGTTTTTTTACCGAATACCACTGGATACTCAAAAAACACACATTCTCCACCCACACTCACTGTTTTGGTTTAAAAGACTCGTTTAAATCTCTCTCAACAGTGCCCTTCATCAGAGCTGGCTTTAATTATACCCACACACTCCTATTAGAAAAAAAAGGAAATTCAGATTCCTATCTTTAATTCCTAATTGTGCCCGCTTTGCCCGTGTGTATGGACTGTAAGTGACTTTGCACTTGCAGTCTGCAGAGATTCAGAAAACACAAGCAGTCCTACCAGTGATCTTACACTATGACCATAATTTAAAAGTGACGGTATAATAGAGCGAAGCATCAACAAAGGGAAGAAAGGATCAGAATATTTTTACAAACATTCTTTGTTTTACGAGGCAACCAAGCAAACTAATCCAACACAGATTTCACAATATCACCGCCATGACCGAAACCAAAACAGCTCTCTTGATTTTCCTCATGTAAAGCAGCATTAGATGCCTCCTCCTCGCCGCGATTATGCTGCGACTGAAGCTGCCGTCACCTTTCACATACTAACATCAGGCACTTTTGACATGCTCGTAATTCTCACTTTGTCACATCTGACAGCAGAGCTATTCCTCTGTTCCTGCGCTTGAGGCACGTTTCTGCTCAGAGTCATTTGAGACATACACACACAGACAGACACACAAAAACTTTAATGAACAGCAATACTTCAAGCATCTCCATCGCTGCAATCATCAAAAATTACACAATGCGCCCACAGAGTGAGCGAGTGTGTGTGGGTGGACACAGTACACTGTTTTTATTAATCATCAAAACCTCCGTAGGTTGATAGATGATACAAGTGTTAATTAATTTCTCATAAATATACAGGGGAAGATTATCATTGATAAAGTGCAAAACATTTCACAACACAATCCAAGAGTGCGGCATTTCATACTAGGTCAACCTCAGGGGGATTTCACATCAGTAATACTGAAATATTTTCATCACCGCTATTGCCTGTTTTTGACTATGAATGCATCTGCAGCATAAGAAGATATTCTAACACTGCTGTGCCTGAGAGCTATTCTGAATTTAATGAGGAAGAATTATTTGGCTTCTTCCTAGGTATGATAATAGTTACAAGTTACTGTTATTACAAAAACACATCTGAGCTGTGCCAAGCCTTTAAAAACAACAACAACAAACTCACCTTCCAATTTAACAGAGGGAGATAAAAATCAGTAAACACAGCAAAGCCCAGCAGCAAGAGCAACAATTTCAAATTTTCACTGGTGCTGTGTTTGGTGAGAGTACCTGTATCAGGAACTTGTTCTGACTACTAACACACAGAAAATCACTGTAATACAAGGCTATTAGAGCATGGCCCGAGTAAAAAGCAGGGATTAGTCCGACCTGTTTCTAAAAGAGGTCTAACAACAGTCCCCCTGAGGTACAACCGACTCATCCCCAGGTCCTCGACAGCTTCTTGTAAACAGCTCTTTCTTTCCAACAGCACCTTGATTGACTCTGCTCGAAGCGTTTTTTAAAGAGCAAGCTTGCCCAAATTACACACACAAAGAAGCTTAGCCCATTATTGGTTTTTTTTTTGATGTCTCTATTTTTGTCTGTGTAAAAAATTTTTTAAACCTAATGCAGAGGAGGTGAAAAGAGGTGCACTTATCCTCTCCTTTCTATTAGGATAATAGAAAAATGATTTAAATTAACAACATTAAATTGGAGACAATGCCAATATTATTATCTATGTAAAATATTCACTCTCCACGGGAAATATCCAACTCCTTAGCTTCCAAATGCTCAGCTATGTTTGCCATTTAGTGGCAAATTAGTAGAATAAAGTGAGTGCAAAGACACTGGGACAACTCATAGGGCTGGGTGGGTCATTCCTGGTAATCCCCTTCATATTTCACACAGCCAGTTGAATAAATGTTAACATGGAAATCATTTTTTTTTATTGGCGAAGCAAGTCAAACACATGTGTACTGACCAAACACTGACAGTTGTTATTACATTAAACAGAGGCTGGGGTATATGAAATGTGAAAGGCTAGAAGGAACAAACAAAAACAGCCATTTCTTTCTTTTCATTATCTTGTTCATATCTTTAGAATCTATACCTAAAGAAAAAAAAAACTAAAAGAGAAGCAGGGACGAGTTTTAAACAGGTCCGGGCGGAAACGACGTAGGGAGGAGATGAATGGAGGCTTCTAAGAACTGAAGTTTTTATTTTCTTTACACGTTATTGATAATGACAACTATTTACACACCATAAAGTAATTAAGACAATTTACAAATAAAAAAGGGCGTGTGGGTTGTTGAACCTGTCAGAATTGGGTGTACTGTATACTGTGACTTATTTTGCTGTTGTGAGTCAACATTAACGCAACAACCTAAGCCCCAAAACAAGTTTTCACTGGAACTTATCCCACAGTTGGCCTGCCAATTATCCCAAGGATACACAGCCATGGCTGGAAGAGTCCCAGTTCAGAGTATTTTTCATACTTTTAATTTTTCTGTGTTGTTATGGGTTGGGGAGCAACACCCAGCTACCTACATGGTTTGGTACCACTAGTGGTCAGAGAAAAATCAGTTTTGCTCTCTCTAATGTGCGCTTAATGTTAGTGTGATTGCATAAATATATTTACAATGCAAAGATGGGAATCCGTGTGAGATTTTTACCAGACCTCCTCTTCGTTTCCAACAACTCTGACATCCCGTTCCAGTCTATTTCCCCAATCCTATCATTTCCTATACAAACACCGCATTATATCGGCTACAGTCTGTTTTTATTTTCCTCAAAGACGATTCCCCTTAGCTGGCTGACTGACAGCTGTGTGTGTATGCATCATTATCTCCTTCACAGAGCCTGTCTGTTGCCATAGCCTGTGGCAGACCTCAATCACACAGTATTAGAAATGACTTCGGTTTCTGCAGAGTGCCCTGCTTTTGCCTGCTGCAGGTGAGCCACACATTATATGAGCCAGCCAGATATAAGTGAACTAGAATATCTGTAACTACAAACGTGTTAAATCAGATACTTGTGTTTATCTGATTTAGCCTGCAGAACATGACAAGACATAATCAGATGCTGATAATGTTCCTGTTCCTGGAAGTAGAGGTTATGGAGGCCAATTAAATGGAAGAGAAAATTAGAAATAAAATGTTCTATGAAGCATCCTACACCTACCGAGAAGCAGCTCGGGTCTGCATGTTTCATCAAAAAGAAATAGTTGTCATCTTTTTGTCACATAAACTCATTTTTTAAATATTGTCTATGTAGGTGCAATTTACTAAAAGCTTAAAAGGAAGAGTGCAGTGTTTAATCTGAATTTAGCTGATGTTTTAAATGCCGGTCAGGTCTGCAGTGTTAGTCTGTGGTTTCAGCATACAGTCAGGTAATAAGATCCACAACAGAGGGGCTATGCTAATGCCTTTTTAGACAGTGCACAGTAGATAAATCATGTTTATAGATTGATATCCTCCTCTATGGCCTCTGTGAATATAACAAGATTGCCTCCAATTGCATCTAAATATGAGCTTTACGCATGCAAACACACTGCATAATAAAATACCGCGCGCACAGTTATGGAATAAAGAGTCTCGCTTGCCATTTCAAACTACAGC
Organism: Oreochromis aureus; assembly: GCF_013358895.1. Lineage (NCBI taxonomy): Eukaryota > Metazoa > Chordata > Actinopteri > Cichliformes > Cichlidae > Oreochromis > Oreochromis aureus. The sequence goes on along the minus strand of NC_052954.1, from coordinate 24,684,891 downwards.
CCACCACACTGGCTATTATCTGGTGTTTATTTTCTAATATGTGACTATACTGTAAAATGCTCTTTCTTTGTGTTAATCCTGACAATTTGTCAAATTTAAATCCAGCAGCAGTGCACAGAACACATCAATTCAAAGTTAAATTAATTTTGTCCCCCCCTCCTTCTGCTGCCTGTTTTTGACTTTCTCCCACTCTCCTGCTTCTCCTATCTATTTCTCTTTCCTTTCTCTAATAAGTATGTGAGCGGCGGCAAATGTAATTACAAAGGGCTGGGGTTGGGAGGGGGTGCGTGTGTGTGTGTGTGTGTGGTGGTGGGGGGGCTGCTATGCATACACAACAAAACGCAACATTAAAAAGCTATTATCAGAAAAAAGAACATTTTGGCAGATATATGGCGGAGGGCAGATCTCGCCATATGTTTGCGGAGACGGGGACAACAAGTCAGGTAGTAATTATCAATCATCATCAGGAGAAACTGTCAAAAACGCTAGGCCGGGCACGCTCTGACTAGTGTTGCCATGGAGACAAGCCCACATCCCTGTAAGTGTGTGTTTACCAGGACATTAAAAATACTCTCCCATATTTTTATCTCACACTTAAAAAATCATGTAAATCGTTCTCTTGGCTTGCAGAGTCATGAGGGCTCAATGTGTGTGCGCGCGTGCGTGTGTGCGTGTGTGTGTCTGTGTGTGTGTGTTAAAGATTTCCTGGCAAGTCTCAGGAGATTTTCAAGGGATAAAACTGAGGAAAAAAATTCAGTTAAGGTTATGGGTTTTGGTGGTACACCAATTTCCCTGTCTTGGGTTTTGGCGTTTTAGGGGTTACAATTAGCAGATGTAAATGGAATATTCTCACTATAGTAATGAAAAAAGAAAATGTGTGTATGTGTGTGTGTATTTGCCAGTAATGAGCTCATTTCTGCAACCATACTGTTGCTGTACACAGACTCTCTATTCAGACTGTCACTATTCATATTCCTCAGCCTAGGAGAGAGGACATTCTCCCAAACCATCATGACTTTGTCAGTTTAAATTTTACATATTTCATTCTCTCTTTTGCATAGCCTACTTCAGTTCCCCCCCTTTACATGCACTGCATGCCTTCAAATCAAATGTCACTACTTGCTACACAGGCTATTCATTCCCAGAACAGTGCAAGTGTGACTTTTCGCAGAATCACACATGAGGAATGTTTCTGGAGCATTTCCAAGCATTTCTATCGACAGTGGTTCCTTCAGATGACACTTTTCATGTGAACTCAATCCATTACCCTTTAGAAATCTAGATTTATTTTCACTTAAAGCCAGCTCTGAAAATTAAATACATAAGCAAGTAAACATAAAAGCAATTTAGGGGAAACTGGTGTAAGTGCAATATGAATTTTCCTGCTTTATTATGGCAGTCATTTGGAAAAAAAAGGAGTAGTGTTCTTAATTCATTATTTGTGCGCCGTTGTGCATGCTCCCCCTGGGGAGAAGCAACATTACTCTTTCATCAGATCAAATGAAGCGGAGCCGTGCCGTTCCAGGAAGAGCCAATTAAACAGTTCAAAGAAGTTTATTATTGCGATGGATTATGAAATCATTCTCATCGGATTCATCGGGGTGTGTGTTTCAACAGGGGTGTGAATGTGTGTACTTTAGCACTGCGCAAACTCATAAAGGCTGTCGACTCAAGCTTTCCATTTACAAAGTAAATAGGGAATTATGTTACAGTGTTACATGTTTTACAAGGGAAATCTCACAAACTTAATTTATAGTCAAAATAAGCCGTAATTACAGGAAGAAACTCATTCCTTCTCATTTCTTCCTTCACTCTTTCCTTTTTCTCTTTCATTTTATCCACCTCATGTGATTGCCTCATGATGGCAGCGTCACCTGTTAAGTACTTATTAACAGTGGGTTTAATCTTAACCCAGAGCCCCTGACTGACACATATGCTGAGGAATGCAATGACCTCTGACCCCGGGGAACCAAATAATTTGATTTATCTCAAGACCCATATGCACAGTATAAATTTTATGCATAGTATATATTAAAAAAAAAGAACTGATACTGGCTCAAATCCAGCAAGGCACAAAGTCTTTCTGGTCTTTCTGTGTTGATTTAAACTGTAATAAGTCATAACGCTGTTTTTCTGTCAGGACAAAAACACTACAGCACAATAAAAGCTGTAAATATCTGACAAGTGAACATGTCACCTCAGCTTTTTACTGTGCCAAAGTGTTGGCAAGAGCTCTTAATGGCCATTGTTCCAGGAGAGGAAATTAAAAAATAAATCCCTTTTTGCAAAGAAATGTTAAGAGGACGCAGAGGGACTGCCCCAAATACACACACCCCTGTTGTTCCAAGAGTGGCAAATGTAAAACAGAGTCAAAGTTACATAATGTGGAGGATTTGCTAAAAACGGGATAACCTTCAAACGCTTCCACATCATTGATACTGACAGACTGCAGCAACAACTCAGTAGGAGTGGGGCTCTAAAAAAAAAATACAGTATTTCAATTTGGCTTTTGGAGGGAGGGAGAGGGAGATAGACAGAGGGAGGGAAGGGGGGGAGGGAGAGAGAAAGAGAGGGAGAGATGAAAGGGAGCAGTGGATAAGCTTCAAGGCTTATCCTATTCATTACTGGAGGAAAAAAAAAATCGTAGCATCGACCTATAAATAAATGAATGCCAGGATAAACACGAAGCCCATACATCAATAAAACATATGTATTCTAATAGATCACGCTCTAGTTACACTTGATGGGATCGAGTCAGCCAATGAGCCCAATCATAGGGACTTTATCATTCTGCAAAGCTACACAGCATTAGGCCGTGGTGATTATAAATAATCATCATTCTCATAACTAAATAGACCAATAGATACTTTCATCTTTGTTCTCTTTTTCTTTCCCTTGTTTATATGCTACTGTGTTTTAGCCATTCAAATTAATTCTAAAATCTACAAACAAACAAACAAACAAAGAAAAGGAAAACAGGACAAGTTATCGCCTCTCTTTGTATTTCCTTTTTAGTAAATAGTTGCATATTCATAAGAAAAAAAATTAACACATTTGTAAACAAATGTCTAAAACAACAGCCAGTACCGCCTCTGTTTAAGCACTCTCCTTTCCAAGAAACATCTGGGTCACTTTGAAAAAAAAACGAAAAGAAAAAAAAAATCTGGAAACATCAATCACATTCACCGCATAGTGTATAATCCTCACTTTGCTGCTGTCATGTATCAGCGGTGTAACAATGATTTTTGACGTCACTTAAAGTTACACAAGCCTTTTTTTAGGGAAAAAGCCGGCAACAAGTCTCCACCTACACAGAGATATTGAACACTTAAACCTGACTAAAAGGCTGCATTCAGGACGTGTTTCCACACCAGAGTCTGACTCTGTAAACAGCGTTTTCAGTTACACGTATGAGTCAGACTTGCTCACCCCAGGTTGCAACATGCTATTCTGTACATTTTTATTAGGGAAATTCAGAAGTTGTATCACATCTCACATCTGGCGTTTATGAAAATCTGTCTCTCAGTGTGTTGTTTTATCACATTTGACTCACGATAAACAGACTTATCAATTGAGCCATTACGAATGAGGTCAAGCTAACCTCTTCAGCTCAAGTGTAACGTAATAAATAAAAGGCTTTGCATTTTATTTAGGAAAAGTTAAAAATAAATAGTTTATAAATTTAGAAGAGCTCGAGGAGGTGCTTTTTAATGTGTGCATTAAATATAATTTGTTTACCAGATTTTTTTCCCTTTAATTCCTGGAAGCTGTCAACATGAAGACAATTGCACATACATGTTGCAACATACTTGTTATTGGCAATCATTTGCACTGAGCATTTCATCACTTTATTATTTTTTTTCCACTGTTAACATCTTGTGGTTTTGCTATTACAAGTAGGAGCCAGTCTGAAGTCATTCTTTTGCGATGCGTTCAAAGACGCTACAACATCCAATGTGTGAGAATCTGCCCCCTCTTAAAACACTCCATTCAAAAATTACAATGTGCTGACAGGAAAAGTTCACCTGGAGAAAACCACACAGGAAAAAGCATAATAAGAACTTAGACTGATTTAAAATAGTTTAAGGCAGGTAACTTTGAAATCTTGGATGTCAGAGTTTCCATAAATGCAGCAAAAAGGGGAGATTTCCAGACAATCACTCCTTGCAGCTGCAATAACATGTGATGACAGCATGAAAATGAGATGGTGACTAAATATTTCACTATAGGATCAACTGCATAAAAGAAATTTTATGCTTCTGCAAACCAATTTTCATTGTCACTGCATTGAAATCAAATTTATGTTTTGTCAGTATATGTCTGTTGATACAGACCTCATATTTCATGACAGATTAACAGCTTACGAGGATTTCCGCTGAAATGATAGCAGCCCTTTGCTGTTTTATCAACCATTCAGCATTTGATTGATGTGCATTTCTATCATCTTTGTGGAAAATTACTGACTACATTAAAATATAAACATTCAACTATGAGGAGCAGGTGACAGTTTCCCACTCCTTATGCGTAAATCTTCACCACATATAAGAGTCAGAAGTAGCATGAGTGTAGGGGCAAACCCAGGGCACAAAACAAAGACCGCCCCCATGCTCAGTGGTTATGATGTGCTTTGAACTATATGTCATTGATGCACTCAAAAACGAGTTAGCAAATGAATTGGTATAATGCTGAAGTAAGACATGAATGTCCTTTTTTCTCCAAATATCCTCCATCAGCTCCTTCGCGGACAAACCTTTTGCACTGGAAATAACAGCTAAGCTTGTTCCCCAAAGCTAGATACTTATTTATCTGTGTTACATTTTGCTATTAATAGATAAGTAGTAATGCAAAGCCATATGTGTAGAGCTGCTGTGTTGCTGATGACATAAGAGGGATAATACGAAAAAATTGTGCCTTACACAATAGAGAAGTCATGCTAATGCTGCCGATGCCAGTGGAGGAAAGTGGTTTTAGTTAAAAAAGCACAGTAGCATTTATCCTGCCGTGCATACCATACACATTAGATACGATGAAACACAAGCCTAGTATATATTAAAGCTATATGTGAGTAATTTAGGTGCTAATAGAGTAAAAATATACATCTTTCACAAGGACATTGTAATGTGCGTTGTCATGTGTAAGTGATCTTTCACCAGATGTTCACTTTGTTTTTATATACAGTTCATGTCCTGATTATGAAATGTGACTATACAGCCACAGCATGTGCTCTGTTCTCCTCTAAAATCCTCCTCTATGGCCTCTGTATACCATGACATATGGACAATGAAAAATTCATGGGCCGTGGTTAACACAAATCTGCAGAGGAGATAGGAAAACATGAGCTTAGCAAGCAATTTGCCTATTACATTAACAGACGGAGCTGTCGTGGGACGATATTGGCATATGCATATTTCATCTAATCAGATTTCATGTTTAAAGAGCAGCGAGAAAGTGGTTCAAGTTGTGGAAACAATGACATCATGCTGTATGTTCATCTAGTGACCCAGCCCAATCAAGCTAGAAGGACTCAATGTTTTCAAAGATTGTATCTCAAAAAGCACAGGTTCAGGATTTTAGGCTGTTTACTTACTATAGATTCACTCATTTTTTTCCCTCCGTGTGTCAGCATCAGTTCAGTTCAAATGTTTCTTTTTTTCCTGTCAAACACAGACACCACTGACTCTGACATGCAGAAAAACCTCACAAAGCTCAACTAAATTCAGCCACAGATGCATTAAACCAGCGCTCATGCACCGCAGTACAAAAATAGATTGTAAAATATTGTGTGTGATTGGTGCGTCTGGACAGCGTTAATATATTGAAGCAATAAATTGTTTTTTTATACTCCTCCCACCCTGGAGGATTACAAAAAAAAGGAAAAAAGGATTCCAAAGGATTGCAATGAAAATGTTTCTTTTTTAATAAAAATCAAATCAGCAATGAGTATTTCAAGCAAAAACAAACTGAGCTGATAATGAAATATATAGATTCTGTGCCAAGACCTTGAGTATATAGGATAAATGCGAGAGAGCCAGAGAAGGAGGAGAAAGAGGGTAACTCCTCTCAACTGCTTTGCCTCAAAAAAGTGATTGCCTCACTAACTCTCAAAATACTGTTGATTTAAGCAATGTGCACACCAGGAGTGTTAGGTTTCTGCGGGGGGGGGGGAGAAAGGAGCGGAGAGGAAGGTCAGCAGTTTGGAAGCATAACTTGAGAATCCGAGAAACCGGGAAAAAATGGTGCTTGTAATATTTTCCAAAACAGACGGCCATCTTGTTTAAATATATCATATACAGCACCTCTAGGTTGAGTTTACAAATGTTTATGTTATTGCCTTGTAGCACATACCGCGTCCCTGCCAAATTAATGTGAGTAATACTCAACATAACCGTGACAGCTAATAACAAAAACCTGACCCTTGTCATCTGTCATTCAGCGCTATTTATGGCTATTTATGACTTTTTCTCAAGGCATTTTATTCCAGCACAGTCTGTCATTACTCTAGGTTTATATAAGAGATCGTTTTTCTTTTAGTGTGTCAGTAAGCACACAATAAGTAAAAATATCTGCACTGGCAAGGTTTAATGCATAACTTAAATTTCCTGTTGTACGACTGTGCAGTGCTAATATTACATTCCTCCTGGCAAGAAATTAAATTGGGGACACAAAGTAGCATGGGTATAATCAATCCACGTTGGCAGAGAATGCATGATAATTATAAACAAAATCTGTGTCATTCCCTGCGAGGAAAGCAGCTGCAGGGGTGACAGGCGATGCTGAACATGAATATGGATCACAGGACTAAAGATCTGGTAACTGACGCAACCCCGGTTTTGCTCGAGCTGGCTCAAAAGCAGGGACCCTGGTAGTGACGTGGATGAAAAAAAAACACGAGCTTGGATTGAGTCAGATGAAGAACGTTTCAGATTAATGTCGTTAATACACCAGGAATAACTCTGCACCATCTCCGCACCTTAGTGAACTCCAAGCAAACGCAGAAGAAATGGAAGCCATTATATAGACAACAGCAGCCCAAGTACGCTAATGTTTCATTATCATCTCTTTAAATGCAGATAAATGAGAATGAGAGTGCACTGAACATGCTCAAATAAAACGACATATGCTGCTTATTAAATAATCATCCCCTACATGATTATGTTGTACATGCACATATTGTAGTGCTCTGTTGAATCCATAACCAGGACGCCAAGAATAGACTGGATTTCACCACCATCTGACGGCTGCATTTCACACACTTCTGTACCAAAAGGCCCAGCGAAACTCTTTTTTTTTTTGCCCTCTCGTCTTCTTTACCTCCTGAGGTAGCTTGACACACTTTCATGAATTAGCCTAGACAAGATGGACAGCTATTACAGCTGCCACAGCAGATTTAGCTGAATCCAAAAGGTCAGAATTAGCATTGAGAGAAGCACAGGAAAAAAAAGTCCTAAAATTGTTCCCCGGATCAATTTCTAACATTTTAATATTTCACAGCTGCACAGTATTCCTCCTTACGTGTCCACAGTGCTAGTATTTATCGTAATAAAGGTGGATTTAATATGGCGTTTATAGCTGCTTTTTCATATGGAGCCTATAAATGGGAGAAGAACTTTACTCAGCAGCTGTGTATATGTGCAAAAACCCATGCATGTGTGTTTAGGCCTACAAGTAAGACGCCCTTGAGGCTTTAACTCACCTGCCAGAGTGAAGAAAATTACTTAGCTCTGCTGTTTTGAAACAAATCACAATCAAGTCTCCTAGCAGCAATTCAAGCAGAAATAAAACTCTGCTTCAAAACTAGTAAACCCTTAAGTGAAGAACATTAGAAATCTGGTTGCCTTAGTCAAAAAAATAGTGGAATTCCTTTAGGCTATGAAAATAAACCTTTAGCTTAAATGTGGCTCACAGAGGAATGGTATTATTGAGCCAAGTGAATGAGCAACAGCCGCCACAGGATGTTAGCGTTACTATTCATAACTTATTTTTCCTATGCCTAAAACCGTTTTCCCTTCTGGTCTCACCTCTGCTGCTCTCTTAAAATGCAATTACCTACTGGCAAATTTACAGGAAAAGAAAAACAATGACTTTTGACCAGAGGAGTCGTTACTGTGAATGTCAAACCGATGCTGCACAAGAGCCCGCTGAGCAACCGAGCAGAGGAAATATATAGAGAGAGATGAATCACTTTAATCCTTTGTTTTAGACCAACTCGGGGTTTAATACAATGTGTGGATTCAAGAGAGGCAAGGAAAGCGGATTGAATGGCAAACAGACATGTTCCAGCACTTCAAGACTCTTCTCCGGAAACGCTGAATGCTTTCCATAGGTGTGACTGATGAGGATGTTTGAACAGTAGACACTAAATAAACGCAAATATACTGAAAGTATGTCATAAAGCAAAAGGTGATTCCTGATTCCTCTCTTAGTTCTAATTATGTAACGTAAACTAAAAAAGCATTGATCAAAAGTACATTCGGTTTCAAAGTAAAGGGCAAACAGAGGAAACAAACAAGGGAGTGACGTGTTATGAAGACAAATCACAGCTTTGAAAAACATAAAACGTTATTAGTTTTATATTTATTTAATTATAAACCAAGTCAGGTAACAGGTATAATAAAAGGTGCTGGAAAACTTTTTTTTGTACCAATATCAATCCAATCCTCTCTTAAACAACTAAGCTTTTAGTGATATATTAGTGGATACAGCATACTATGTGATAAATACGCCCTAACAGCAGGGATCTCGGTTATACAACACATTTTCTGTCATTTAACTTTTTTAGCTTTTTTAGGGAACTTTTAGTATAATTTCTGATTTGTCAGCACCATTCAAACATTCATACTCTTATATATTCATTGCATAATAAACTGCACAGTTGCACTCGTCTGTTTTGCTTTTTCCTCCTCAAGCATAACTCCACAAACCTGACAAGATGACAGCGCCGGTGACAGGTCTCACTCATGTTCTCGCTAACATTTACTCGACTTACACGGCTCTGGTGATTGCTCTCTTTATGGCACGTCACTCAAAGCGTAGTTAAGCATTTGCTCGACAGTTTAGGCAAATGGGCTGCGTTTAACTGTTTGTTTGTTTTTTTATTTGATATTCACTCCAGTGATTTTGGTGGGTGTTGTGCCAATACAAATACCAACTATTGGTCCAGCTCGGCCCTAATTTTACATTTCCAAGGAAAAAACTAAATAAAATCTAGTTATTTAAAAGTTAAATAGCATTCCGGTGTTCTAACACGTCATACTATGTGAGAGAGAGGGATCAGAATCAATGCAGCAGAGCCGAAGGTGCGGTCTTATTCTCCTTTGTGCCAAAATCTGGCACCGACATTACCCGCATTCAAATCAGCCACTGACAGTTTGGAAATGTGGGTCTGTTATGTTAATGGCAGTTAGCGTCATGCAGAGATAGAAAGCAAATACACAGAAAGATAAGCTCAGTTTGTTTTAACTCCACGCCCCCAGATGTGCTTTTGTCACTTTCAAAATTCACATTCAACAAGTCAACTGAAGTGATATCACTTTAATGTTCAAACTCAGTATCCCTCCCCCCACCCACCCCCCGCCCCCAAAAACAAAAAAAAAGCACAGCCTATTGAAAAATTCCTTGTCAGAAAGCCAAGCAGGACTGTTTTTCTCAGCTCATTAAATCCTATATTTTTTTCACAGCACAACAGTATTTGGCATGGGAACCAGAAAAATTCATTGGCTCTGTTTTTCTTTGTCCTCTGATGGACTTCGTTTTGATAGGCAGCCCTTAACAAGTGAAAATATTAAATGAACTAAAGTACTTTTTCACCATTTCACAATTTTCACACAATGGAACTAAATTACTTGGCTCAAAATGCCAATTTCCCACTAAAAGCAGACTTGAACAAATGGTCTGGGTAACCAAAATGACATAATTGGGAGTTTGAGATGAACCGTACTGTGAGAATGAGTTTTAAGAGCATGCGTATGTTCAAAGATCAGGACATGATGAGTTTGATGTTTCACGGGCCAACACTCGAAGTTCCATAAACTGGCACTATAATAGCCGTTGGCATTCAAGATGAGCTAATATGATAATGTATCTAAAGGCTACAATCAAATCTCCAGCTGCCACACTCACCAAACTCGTCGCAGATGCTCTCATTCTGCAGCAGGGTGGGGTGTTCGAAGGTGTCCCGGCAGTACAGGATCCTCGTGCTTCCATCCAACGCAGCAATGCCGCCCAGCGCCAGCACCGTGTGGTCTATGAGCAGAGAGGACGGCTGCTCTCTGAGCCGTGCCAAAACGGAACGATAACGACAATACTGAGGGTAACTGAGGACTAAAACCTTCCGCCCATCTTCTTCCTGGCCTGAAAAACACAACAAAAAGGCACGGAGTTAGAAGGGCCACAGAGGTTACACATACTTTAATTTGACATTGAACGGTAACTGTTTTGCTTTTTTCAAGTGCCCCTCTAAGAGTTGTAGAGAAGGGCAGCACTTAATTTTTACAGAACACATCCACTCTTCCATTTCTCTTCTGCTTTTATGATTTCATTCTAGCTCATCGATCATTATTCGGCTACTTTTATATTCAAGCACATCTACTGCCCGTGTGCTGTGAATATGAAATTATCTGTAATCTCAGACTTTGAGCTTGTCCTAATGAAAATTTATTTGACTCACAATAAACCCAAGGAGGATCAATATGTAAACCAGCAGAACAAACTTAATACTTTATTTTGTTTTAGTGACCTTTCAAGAATTTGTGAAAGGTGCCACATCTGCACTGTTTTCAGACGGACAGGTGTCCCTTGCGAGCTGATATCTCATCACAGTGATTTCTCTGTGTGTATCAGGAAATGCATCGCATTAAGGAAGCAAGATTCTCTAACGCTGCTGTTTCATTGTGACTTTAAATAGTCTTCATGAAAGTTTCACATCCTTTCCTTGTAGTAATAATACACTTCAGCAAACTGACAGGATGCCTTTCATGAGTGCAAACATATGACATTGCTGGGCGGCATGTTCGAAATGCATGACATGCATAGCTGCTTGGGTGACAAGAGGAATGTCAAAACAACTCCAGATGCCTTCTTTTAACAAACAAGTTCAAGGCTGGGAATTCTCAAACAGCAATTTAAACAAGGCTGGTGTGAATCAGTGTTTGCAGGTATCTGTGTACAGTCACTTGCTGATAAATGCCGGAATTTGTTATTTATATAACAATCTCAAAAAAAAAAAAAAAAAATTACGGTTTGTCGCCTTGCTTCAAAAGCTACACTCACTGTTTCACACAGGTAATAGCAAACCTTCCCACTGGAGCCAGACTTTACTTTTGTGTGATTAACATTCCATTTACAGTGTGTAAGTCTGACTAATGCATTATCACCTGTGACAACTGACTGGCAGAGAAACCTCTACTGTTATTTGGAGAACCTCAGGACAGGAAGTGCACACTGAGCTGATACAATAAACTGCCATAAAGCCCAGGAAGATATGCTGATAGACAGTTGGACAGTTAATATTATACTGGCACCCTGTAAGAACCTAACTAAGGGACTAGCCTGCTTTTAACTTTCGATTTCTGACAATGGCGCTATATGATTGTTAAAGGCTCAACAGAGGTTTCACAATTCACCCTGAGGGTGCATGACTGTGCGTATGCAATTTCAGTGCAGCACATCAAAAAGTTGTTTAGATATTCAAGTCTCGACCTGAGCGCCGGGGCAACAGACAGAATGCCATTCCCAGCTAATAAAATACCATAAAGTCACCGTTGTAGTGACTTCAGTTCAGTAACAACTGAAAGTGTACAATGGCACAGAAAGATAAAAATGTAACATAAAGTCATACAAATACAGAGCTCCGTGTCAGAGAGATGACAACTTATTACAGGAAAAGAAAACCACTAGAACCACATATATACATAGGGTTTGATATGATGTGCTCTGAAAAGTGCACTGAGTTTTATTTATATTTGTTATGTGTTTATGGCATTTCTCCTTCATAATGATGCCTGAGTAATCGCTTATATGTTGATGTTATGCAACTAGGGTGTTGAGGTTACAGGTTACTGACACTGATTAAAATGACAGTTTTAATGTTTAATTAGAACAGAATGTATCTCCTGCCACCCACATATCAGATATATGATAATCCTTAACTAATTACATGCCCGGTTAATGTTTATTCAGCAGGAGAGGGTTAAGCAAGGCACTTTAGTAAAGAAATACTGCTGTAAATATCGGCCAAGCTGAAGCCACGAGAGAAGCATTTCCTGCTTTTTAAAAACGTATATATATCTTGTGTTTCCTGTTGGACTACTTCACAGAAACTGCATGCTCAAGTAAATCTGTCATGAGAATCTACTCCTTTACAAACAATAGATGGAAACGATCTCAATATACCCAGAAGCTCTGGCACTGCATCAACTACTTTGTTTAATATAACATCATCAGGGCTGACCACGGACATGCAAATGTTTTCATTGAACTGCGTGCACAGTACTAGTAATTGCAACAAAACATCTGCAATCTTTCACCAGAATAAACAGGTGCTATGAAGTGTGCTCAGTGCACATGACACACTGGAAAGAATATAAACTACTTGGCACTCCAAGTGCTAGCAGTGGTTTTAGATGCAACTATCAACAGTACTACCAGAGCAAGTCTATGCAAAATATTTGTTATTTTTATGAATAAACTCGAGATTTTTTTTTTACAGAAAATCTGCCTGCCAGATCTGAAAAAGAAAGTCAGCCACATCAGCGCAAAATCTGTAAAGTTACATTGCCTGTACCTGTATGGATGGTTGGGGGGGGGTACTTAAAAGGCAACAAAAAAGAATAGCTAAGAGTAGGTTAAAATGAATGTCAACTGAGTTTCCAGCCATGAGCCCTGAATGTGAAATGATTCACTTTAATCTCTGTGAACTGAACTTTAAGCTAGCTCTTATGAAGTCTGAGCTTGCACAACACGCGGTTTTCTGTTCCAAACAATGAACTAGGTATGCCAATTATAGCCACTTTCATTTCAACTTTTCAAATGCCAAAGTATACATTTTCTAATGTCCTCATTTTTTCTGAACAGCAGTTAAAAAAAGCTAAATAAATTACCCTGCTACCACAAAACGAGCAAAATCAAGAAACTGCAACTGCTGAATTTTCACTCACTTGGTGTAACAGTAGCGTTTAGAAAAACAGTAAAACTGATACTGACTGACAGTTTCAACTCTAAGATAATATGACAAATGAATATGAGGTAATGTTAAATTGAAAATTTCAATAAGTCTAGGGTGTACCCTCTTGACCCATCAGAGCTGGGATAGCTGGGTGACTGTGAGTAATTGCACAAGCGTGAAAAAATGGAGGCATAGTAAAAGCTCACGTGTTTAACAGCTACGAATCTGATCATAATGTTTGTAACCCTGTAATTATAGAGTATGATCATAAAAAAATGACCTAGAACAAAGGACAATACTAGATAATGATCTGACATAAGCCAATCATAAGGCACACAGATAATATGCAAGTGCTTTGTTCCTTAAAAGCAAACACAAATCTGTAAACATCAGATTTTTCAGACTCGCTCATTTTAATAGGCTGTTGTTTGCAGTAAGGTCTTAATACTATTCTAGCTTACTAACCAGACTACAAGGTTCCACAGCTGATGAAGTAGAGTCAAGCAGTTTGAAACACGATTTTTATATGAATTATTAACCACCCTGTCTACTTTTACAAAGCCCTTGGACATGACATTCATGGGAATTTCTGCTGGTGAGTTAATATTTCAGGGGGAGGCTAACTAGCAAGCTTTTCACCTTGCCTTGCTACAGACAGTTTTAAACAGATTTTAAAAATGCATTTTCCCCTTTGTGGTGGTATTTTGTGAAGCTGCAGGCTGATAAAAATCACTGAAATGTGCAGCAGAAGCAGGACAGGAAGGACTCTATTCATAACATATTTACAACAGCTGCATTCCCAACAATTAGCGTAATTAGTTCCACTGTACTCCAACATGCGGACCACTTCAAAAGAAATTATTAAAACCATTCAGCCACTCCACTCACACATATATTCACATGCTACAAAGTCGCTACAAAGCCCACAAATGTATGAACACACATTTTACTGCATACATATCCCACAGCAGTCACACACATTTATCCAAGATTGCGGCATTTGTCATTCGCAATTACAGCTCAGAGGTAGAGCAGGCTTTGTTTCCAAATGTCAGGGATTTTATTGTAAGCGGTCACCGTCAGACCTGCTCTTTCTCCCGAGGACCCTCACAGCATTTCACTTGATTAGATTCAATTTGGAGTGAGAGCCGCAGGGCATTAATAACTGTACAAAGGTGTTGTAAAGTATGCATGTCAGTGTGCGCACGTGTGTTGGTGCGTATAATGCACATTGAGTGCAAACACACTTTAAAAATTCCTTTTGTTCTTGCAGCCCGACCTTTCAAAATAAAGGACGTCCTTATCTTAATGTAAGCGTCCTAATTGGTTGGGGCTGTGGCTGTATCACTGGAGAGCTGGAAGACATTGTGAGAACATTATGCAATTTGTTTCTCTCTCTGAGGACCTCTTTTCTATTTTCTCTTTCTGTCTCTCTGTCCTTTCCTAGTGGTAGTATGGCGTGTTGATCAAACAGCTGCGGTGCGGCAGATTATTTTCAGAACATGCTGTAAAGCTTCTGACCTCATAAACTACAATAGTGTCAGGGTCATAACTGCTCTGCAGGACAGCTGATAATATAACCACTCAGTCAGAGCAGCACAAAATAAATTCCAATACTTTACAGTACACAGTAAAGTGAAAAGGAATACTAATCATTCAATATTACATCCCCTGTGGTGCTTTTAAAACACGTATTACACTTAAAGGGGCACTTTTCACCTCCCTGTAGCCTGGTGTATCATCTGCTGTGGCTCTGGAGGAGCTTTCTAAAGTTTCAAAATATAATGCTGATGATGTCATTGTGCTAGCATTAAGGTTATCTAAGCTTGGACCAGCACTTTCCAAATATATAACTGAAAAAGTGCGGCGTATAAAAGATGTGGGGGTAAACAAGCCAAGAAGGCCCTAATCAGAGACGCTATTGAGTTGCATTACTGGAGCTCAACTCATAGCAAGGAATAAAAGGCAGAATATTTTGGGATCTGATGGCTATTGTTTCCAATCTGGAGTCAGTGTTAGTCGGTACAGTCACCACTACTTAAGAAATATGTTTGGTCTCCCTTTTCCATCCACCAGAATGCTGCACAATCAGATAAAATCTACCATCTCCACTTCCCGCATCCCTGCTGTTATTGCTGGATTTGAGCTGATTCTCAGTCTTGTGATCACTTTACATGCGAGGCCCATTTCTATTACTTATGAATGTATATATTCTAAGTAGCACATCTCTTCATGGTACTATTTGATGGATAGGAATCCTTCAGTGTACCTAATACTCTTGCATAGTGCTATATATACCAAATATAATCAAAGGAATTCACGATATATGCATATATACAGTATATATATATATACATATATATATGTATGTGTGTGTGTGTGTGGCAGATTCAGCAATTCAACTTAGTTAAGGAGTCATAAAGAGAAATACTTCTTCTCCTTTTGATTTGAGCTGTCCAAGAGCCTGCTAAAAGACCTTGATCCGTTTTCTCATGGCTTTCTGTTATGGTACTACCGAGAATAGCATTAATACTAGCTAATTCAACACCTCCATAGACTTGTCTCTGGTATGCAAGGCCTCCAGAAGAAAATCAATTCAAAAATGTACTAATGCAAAAGAAGGACTTTTATTAACATATGTCTATAGTTTGATATTCAGTCAAAAGTTTGCTCAAGCTGTAGACACTTCAAGGATGAATGAGTTACTAAAGCAAAAAAGTGCATTACAGTAATTTAATCAGGATGTGACAAAAGCATGGATGAGTTTCACTCTGTGTTGAGATGACAAGATTGGGCTGATCTTTAAAATATTCCCGAGATTAAAGAAGCATGACTGAAACATTTCTGTAATATGCAAATAAAAATGCGAGCTAGCGTCAGTCTTTTTTTTTTTTTTCCAGACACAGGCATTACACGACTACAGCAAGAGTTCAGGAATTGTGCAACAGGGTGAGGGCTGGTGATTAAAATGTATGTTTTAGCTTTGAGCCATCGAACCTCTAATGTCAGGAAGACAATTATACAAGAAAGTCTGCAATACTCATTTGTGGCCTGGAATACTTTAAAAATGACATCAGTCAGGAAACATAACATTAACAAATGTTTCTCCCTTTATTTTTCTATCATGGGAACATTTTAGAGTTTCAGGTATACAAGCAGGACTGCATGCAGTGAGTCCATACATTATGTTAATGGTGTCATGACCCACGTAAATAATAAGACAGATGCTGCAGAAATGAAAGGGAACCGAAATGGGGACCAAAGCACAAAAAGTGAACAAACTGAGAAGTTGCAGTGCACACAGTTTTCTTTTTATACTTTTGGTTTGAACATGTGAAATAAAACAACTGTACACCAGATGTAGTATTTCCTTTTTAAAGGGCCGGAACACAAGATTTGATAGTACTGATTTCCTGGCTTATTGGCGGCCGCTGTTCTTTATTCAACAAATAAAACGGAAACAAAATGAGACTCAACTTGCAGAGTAAAGTTGCTGATAATTCATTTGGAAATCCATCACAGAGAACAAATGGAATATCTGCTTTGATGGTGCATTCAAGGAAATGCGTAAATCTGAGAGCCTGCCAAACAGCAACTTTTTAATGTGAAGCATGATAGAAAGAATGAATGTCATCTTTTTTGCAACATCTGTGTCTGCCTCCTGTCAGAGGTAGACACAAAAGTTCCAAAAGTTGATTTCCTCTCAGAATCACTCATCTATGACATGCTTTTGGAAATCCACTCGTCTTTCATAGACATCCAGCTCACTGAATTTCCCTTGAATACATCATTGCGATTTAAAACATAAAATTACTCAACTTCTTTTTTCACTAATGACAGGAAAGTCATATGAGTTGTGCTGCGAGGTATGTCAGATGTACCGGTATACCAGTTATATTGTCATGCATGACGTGAATTTTTCAAATACAGCTATAGTCATACATCTACTCCACCCACAGTGACATCGAGCCAGGTGAGTCAAAGAAGGACTTAAAGGTGTTTCGTCTGACTTAAGAATAATTTGTACCACAACGTTCGCAAGAATAGATTGTTTTCAAAGCTGGACTTCACAGCTCAGCTGTGGAGACATTAAAATAAGACAGCGGCAACAAAAAGTGGCATTACATCTAACCGAAAAGCGGAACAGAGAGCCTGTTAAGTGCTAATTCTCTAGCCCTGTGCCAAATAGTGAATTCCTGTTAACAGAGTCTGAGTGCAGAATACATATTATTGTGGGTGTGTGGTTTTATTTGTGCTTTATTTCTCATTTTATGATGACATTTAAAGGTTTTATATTCTACAAACAGAACAATGAACTGTTGTGAACCTAAATAAAGACCCACTTATACAGAAATATTGTACAAAGTTTTGGTCACACCAAATAGTATGACTTTCTAATTCTTTTATAAGCATTATAAAATGGCATTTACATATTAGTTAATATGTGCGATGATGTGCTGCACGATTTGTTTAATGAACATATTTAATAAAACAACTATCTACAGCATACAGTAGCTCTAATGAGGTAGTGTGTAAAGTAAAAATACGGGTTTTTACTTCTACCACAGCATAATAAAAGCAACATGCAGTAATCCATGTGCAAAAAAAGGGATAAAAGGAGATTGTACTGTGGTCCCACTGTACAGGAATAAGTATGATGAGAAGAAGCTCAGCCACTATAACATATTTTGTGTAATTACACCAAATGAAGAATTTCTGTTTCTCTTTAATAACAAGCATGATAAACGAGTCATCATAATCAAAATCTCAGAAATGCTGCATACAACATGAAACTCATTAGTTGAGGTTGAAGCAGCTGCTCTGGCAGATGAATAGCAATTGCAATGTTAGATGAAACATCATTGATATCATTGAATTTCAAAACCAGCAAAATAAAAGGGTGATCTATTTGCCGCATCTTTGAGCTCCTCTGCTTTTCATTGGAGAATTTCTGTAGCGGCTTTGAAAGTTGGGAATAAAACTAGTCGTAATACGAGGGTTGCTGACAGTTAAAAGCAGATCTGTGCTAGCTAATTAAAAACCAAATGCTACTCATGTAAACTGTGTCATTTACATTCAACCAAGCTTAAAAATATTCAAACTGCCCACAAGCTCTGACAAGATCTTTCAAGCAAGTGTGCTCGTTTCTCTTGTCACAGACGAGCAGGAAGAAGCTGAAAACCATTACTCTCATGCTCTCTGTCACCCGCTGTAGTCCTTAAATCACTCACTCGGCTCAAATTTGCTGTTGTCAACATTTCCACATTATCTGCTCGGCCAAGGAATTTACTGGATCCCCCTGCTGCTTTTGTGGGGTTGGCGAGAAATGGCAAGGCATGTAACCCGGAGCCAATAATGTCACTTTCATATTTGATTTTTTTTTTCCTTCCTCTTTTAATCCCACGGTAACACCAAAACAAGTCCAAAAGCTTAAAATATAGGGACAAGTAAGGCTGCGGTGAAGAAAGGGGGCAGAAAATAAGTAGGGAAAGTAAAGAAAAGTAGGTTCTTGTTTGGTATTCTCCCTCCATGCTGTGGGCTCTCTTCTCTGTGCTCTGTATTGATCTTTGAGACTGCCCTGTTTCCATTTAGCCTCTTCTGATAATATATAACACAGCTCTGATTTATCCACCTCCTTTCTCTCTCCTACTTTTCAATGAGGGGACATGACACTGAGAGACAGCAGGCGCCCGATCTGGCTGTTGGTTTCAGGTTATTGAAACCTGACCAAATAAAGAGGGAACGGCATCTGTCAATGACACCAAATGGAAATGATGTGTGGGGGGCATCACATTTACACTACAGGCAACCTCATGTTTTCAATGAAGACAGAATTACATAAAACAATGAAATAAATTCATTGAATTTGCATGATTCATCGCCTATCCAATCTGTGAATGACTACACTATCTGGGATAAAACAAAATGTGCTAGAACATTTCGCTAATTGCAACCTAGTCTGTGCAGTAAACAAAATCACATTAATCACACCGGGGATGCAGCAGCATCAATAAATCACCATAGTAGAGTAAAACAAAGCAAAGCCATCACACAGACACTAACGCACAGTTTATTTTCTTTAAAGGGAGTAAAATTGAAACAATATTTCAAATTTGTTTAATGGATTTGCACAAAATAACAAACTGTGTTTGCAAATGACTCAGTGGCCGTCCATCATCAACATTGCATCAGTCACACACACTGACTCGCCTCTCCCCTGCTCATTATATCAGCTGCAAGCTGTGCTCTCACAGACAAATGCACACAATGTACACAGCATACGTTCTGCCTTTTAGATCAAAAGACAAGCTGAAATCTAACTATCAAAGTGAGCTGGCTGAGATGATTTAAATCAGTATGACGATATTTTTTGACAATTTATTTTCTTTCTCAGAACAGATACGACAAATTCATGCAGAGTCGCCCATAAATCAACGATAACAAAAATGATCATGTAGATGAACTGTACTGAACTGAAGACTATTCCTACATGAACAACCACTGTTTTAATGCCATATTAGCAAACAATTACATTCCAACGTCTAATACGAAACAGTTCTTTTTTAGTGACTAACCAATAAAAAAAACTCACCTGAGCCCTTTTAGCTTCTTTAAGCTTCTTTCATGTATTGGTTTTAACGTCAACACACTTGCATCTTTGTGCACAGCTGGATGCCCTAAAAACCTACTAAGCAACTCATTACCTCAAGCATACCAACACAGTATACAGCTGGTGAATACAACAGCTTAGCATTTAGCAGCTAAAGATCCAGATATTTTCCCCTAAGAATTGGTGGAGATCAAAACAGAGCAGAAACAAGCAGAGTATGGAAATTATTTTTACCAAATTAATCCAAGTGCTGTTGTTGCCCCGTGTCTATTTGTTAACATGGCCACTGCAATAAGTTTGTCATTGTTAGCTGTTGTATTCACAGATCACTCAGTGGCCAGAAATTGGGCAAAAGGACAAATGCACAGTACACCATTTGCTTGAAACTGGGGCATTTGGAGGAGTACAAAACAGTTCAACCTCAGCTGGTGTGTATTATTATTAGTACATTTTTTAAAGTCAGCTTCTTAAATTAGCACTCTGATCTGATTTGCTTTCTGTATAGTGTTTTGAACAAACTGTATTTTCTCACCTGCATTTTTATCATCATTTACTGCCAGTATAATGTATCACCACATATGCTGCTATATTGATATTTTGCCCCACCCCTCACATGAGCGCTATTGTAATCTGTGATTGCTACAAATAAATGTTCACATAAGCCTCTCAGAAGCATATTCTGCCTTTTAGCTGCGTTTGCAAACACAGTGTGTTCCAGACATTTATATTTTCACCAGAATGTTTTATATTTTAATACACCCTGTTGAGCACGGAGTCTGGTCTTTTGTTTATTGCGAAAGTGTTTCAGTGACAAGCTGCGAAGCATGTAAACCACAGCAGAATTTCAAAGCCGACAAACAATGTGGAAGCAGGTTTGTCACAAGGTGGAGACTGACACAGGCGCAGTTTACTTAGGGATATTTTGTTATAAATATGACTGTTTGGAACACATTGAGCTTACCGGCGGATAGCTAAAAAGCGTTATGTGCTCCAACACAAGAAGGTGAATGAACTGTACCCATCAGGAATTCAAGCTGATCACATCTGCTGCTCTGCGTGAAGGCTGTGATATTAAAAAAGTATCAGATGGGTGGAGTGAGTATGACTTTAAGAGATGTCTGGCTTTTACGTGCACATGCCTAATTCTTGCAAGAGAATAATATTCTCACAAAAGGGCACCAACACCCAGAGGAAATGTTCCACTGAAACTGTACAGAGGGCAAATAGAAAGAGAGAGTAACAAAGAGAGAGAGTAATACATAAAATAGAGAGAAAGAGAGCCCTCCATGCATGCTGGCTCCTGTTCTTAATTATAGTAAAGCACTAAAGTGCCTCATTCATTTCAGCAGGGTGGGGTGGCGGACTGTGACAAAGGAAAAAAAAGAAAAAGGGAAAAAACGAAAAGAAACGTTTATATAATTTTCACCTCAATTTATTCAAGTGTGAGGCACAAGGATTGAGGACACACAGCTATGCATACAAACACTAGTATGCACACACATACAGAGAAAATTCAACTTCCCTCAGCTTAATTCCTTCCCAGATGTTTTTGCGGTTGATGTTGGTGGGAGGGGGGGTTCAAAAACACACACCCATATTAAATGTTTTCAGTTAAACAGGCAAGAGAAGAGAAGAGAAGAGAAGAGAAGAGAAGAGAAGAGAAGAGAAGAGAAGAGAAGAGAAGAGAAGAGAAGAGAAGAGACAAAAACAACACAAGCACTTTCCTCCGGTTGATTTATGTGATTCTATTACATTAAACATTCTTTCCCCTGAGCAGGCTCAGCTCCCTAGCAACCATCGCTCGCAGCCCTAATGTGTCTGGCACAGGGCCAGGGAAAGCTGCCTGCCTTATTGATTGCCAGATTGAAAAGTTTGCATTTAATAGGTCCTGTAATACATGAAGGAATTATTCAGAGAGGCTCCTTGTCAAAAACCCAAATTGGTTCTTTTGACTATCAAAAAACAACAGGAGCCGTGTAACAAATGAGCTTTCAGAAAGCTCCTCTTTTGTGCCTGAAATGAAATTCGATGTAACTTTGACCCGTCAGAATTATCACTGTCACCAGGAAGTAAACTCGAAACTGATAGCTATGAGGTTCGAGGCCACATTGTCGCTTAAGATGAGGAAGACAAGTTTGTGCCATGTTGATCCCCTTTTGTGCGGTGATGGATTGGCCCTAAACACTGTTCGCTGTCTGGTCCCCGGCTGCATCCTGACTAATGAAAGACTACTGCTGGGTTTTGGGGGTCAATCCACTTATAGCGCAGTCAATTCAGAGAGTAAAAAAAGCTGCTCTGCAAGAACCCAAAATGTGCAAATACCACAGGGAGTAAATTTAATCAACTATCTTTGGTTGGAGAAATACAGCTTCCTTTCAACTACACAAACAAGTGAAACCCTTCCCCGTGTCTCTTTCCCTCTCCTCAAACAAGCCTAAAAGCTGTTACACCCAGGTGATGATACTCTATCTGCTATGACG
Organism: Oreochromis aureus; assembly: GCF_013358895.1. NCBI lineage: Eukaryota > Metazoa > Chordata > Actinopteri > Cichliformes > Cichlidae > Oreochromis > Oreochromis aureus. The sequence continues at coordinate 24,662,639 of NC_052954.1, read as the reverse complement.
GCCACTCTCATTTGTCACGCGGCTCTGTCCGACACAAACTCAATTGAGCAGCTGTGATCAGAAATCTCAGAGGTTGTCAGCAACAGAGAGAATGAGGAATACATAGAGAGTTTCTTTGGCTCAGCCTGTAGAAGACAGCATTTTCAACCGCACATATCATTCTCCCACAGAATGAAATGGATGACATGTTTGCCTTTAAATGTATCTTTAATGGGACAGCGAGTTCCCATTTAAGTGAGTTCTGCTGGAAGGTTAGAGCAAAGGAGGGAGAGGGAGAGAGAAAAAAAACATCTTATCAGGAGATTGGGAATTGGGTCAGGCAAGGAATTACATGCCATTCTAGATCAAAGTTGCCGTGTGTATTTCCTCAAAGAAGGGCCCCTCATTATCAGCTCAGACTTATTTCTCAGGGCGTATACTCAGCATAGTGTGCAAAAGGAAACATAATTTAATGTGTTTTAGTAAAAGAATGAATAAAAAAAGAAAAGAAAAGAAGAAGAAGAGGGACAAAAGAATAATACTGGAGGCTATTTGGGACAGGCATGTTTCCCAATGGTAAAACTGTAATGAGAGAGAGAGAAAAGAGGGGGTGTTTGCTGGAGATGCTGAGGGTGGGGGGGTGGGGGTGTTGTTGTCATTCAGCATGGCTCCATTGCGAATTCCTGTCATTAAATATGAACTTCTCTTTCTCCCTCGCCCTATCTCTCTATCATCAGATCTGTATAGAGGAGGAAGGCTTTATATAAACAGCCTGTGCAGTTAAGCCAACTGGAACCCTTTTCAATAATTACATCCAGCACAATACTCAATTTACATTGCATTTATTTAGCTGGAGGATTTGACAATGTGGCAAAGAAAAGAGTGACATTAGCAGTGGATGATAACAACTAGAGCGGTGCGCTCCCCAAGGGGAGATGTTTTAGTCTGTGGCTTAGAGGGAGACTTTACAGATAGCAATATGTCATTAAAAACCAGTGCCATCTGTTCACATTTCTTGTTTATGTGCTGTCATGGATATAAACCGTACTGAAGATACAAAAGCAAATCCGAGAAATGCAATCTGTAGGATTTTCTCTTGCATTCTTTGCTGTGCAATTAGTTGTGATTACACATTCCAGCAGCTCCACAATAAAGAAAACAAAAACCACTAACAATTGTTTTCTCTCCACAAGCACTAATGATCTCTGTTTGAAGTTCCCAAGCTCAGTCCTACACAAACAGTTTTCACATAGCTGCTGTCTCATTCGACTAACATACACAGTATCTGGCGAAACGAGCAGGTAATTTCTGATAAACTGCAGCCGTCTTGGCTCTAAACTCATTCATTCCAGATTACAGAACATGACCTCTGATGTGGCAAACCTCCATCCTGCGCTTTACTAACAGAGCTGTAATTACTGTAATGCAGCACATACAGTGTTTGTAGCTGCTTGTCTCACATTGCACAGGACTGATAAGAACTTCAGTGAAGAATATCTACCAGCTGTGATAACAAGTTTATGTGCACTGGTCATTCATGCCAAAAGGCTTCTTACTTCTCTCTGCTGGTTTTTTTTTAATTATTATTATGAAACAAGTCCAACAGGAATCTAAAATGACAGTTCAAGATATTTTATTTGTTCTGTATAGTGTTGGACTTTGACTACAGTATAATGACAAAGTGTTTGACATGAAACGAAAACAACATGAATCAGAGATTCTTTGGCAAAGGCCTTTGTTGTCTAAGAAATAACTTGCTAAGTTAGTCTTTGTGATGCCTGACAACATGGGTGTGTCATACTTTGCTCTTCATGAGAGTCCAACACAGCTGTTTTTTTCCCCTCCCATTCAGTAATTATCCTCAGCAATATAAATAAAATTTTGCACCTACTCTACAAGACAGCAATTCTGTGACTAGGCTTTTGTTAACTTTAAATATTACCCTCTGACACTGTGAATGAAACAACAGCTTTCCCTGAGTTATGGCTGACGGGAAAATCGGGGAGGGGGGGAGGAGGGGCTGGCTGAATGCCTCTCATTTTGCCAAGTGCTCCTCGGGCCACCACATAACAAGGAAATGGACTGAAAGGTTGAGAAAGAAGACAGAGAAGCATCAATGATCTATTGTTTGCAGGGAGGGCACTGCATACAACTCCTCTGGCAGTTAATATATCAAAGAAAGCCAAACATACTACACCATCTGCACTGAGATATTTTGCAAATACACATTACGTCATCTGTAGTTCTTTGGCTTAATAAAAGTATTAAGAACAGCTATGTACCCAGGCAAGTATGTGTGACTATGCGCACACACTCCAACACAGCTTCCAACAAAGGTCTGGAATCTATCAAAGCTTCCAAATTGCAATTACCTTTCAAAGGAGGAAAAATGCATTACAGTACCTCTGTGCTGTGAAATGAACACAAGGCTATACTCTATACTGTGTACTACAGTTTACACCCTTCAGCTTGGCTGTGCACCTGTGTTTTGTTCAGCCTTACACATTATGAAATATATTATGTGGATGTTGAGAAGCTGATCCGCAATCAGCAATGAAAGCTATTTTTACCTTGGCAAGGGTCTGACTCAAAGTGTTTTTCCAACACTCTAATGCTATGACACAAATAAATGGTTATTTAATGTTCACACACTCTCACATACTGTAGAAGTCAAGAAGCTATTATTATCATCGTTCTGCAGAGTTCAGTCTTATTAAATCACGCACCTTCAAATCTTGAAAATAATGAGCCAAGTCTCTGGTATTATTAAGAGAGACAAGTGGAATTATTAAACTCACACAACTTGGAAGCTCACAATAAACTGATAAAATCTGTGTTTAGTTTTGTAAGAACAACAGAAAAGTCACTTAGGAAACATTTTATTACAGCATCACATTTAATGTATCTCTGCTTTAATGATGATGCAAAAATCTGTTCATTTCTCTTCAGATCACAAGCAGATGTGCCTGTGCTGATAATTATATGTTATTATAAAGTAATTATCAAGAACTAATGAGGCAAAGGTAAAGTCCTTGAATAAATGCCACTTAAATAAACGCCAGTAAAGTTAGCAATTCCAGTTTGGTAACTTAGTAATGTCTGTTTGTCCATCCATCCATTCAGCTGCTCACAGGACTATAGTCTCACATTTCTGTATCATTACCACTGATATATTTCACTACTGTAACTGGTAATATGTACATAATATGCAAAAAATGTCAAATTCTGGGCCAATACTGACACCTATATTTAAAAACAACAATTTGGCCAATAGCTGATCTTTTTTTCTGTTATTTCATCGATTAATTTGCTTTTTGTTACTCTTCATCACACCATATTTGCCAATTATCCAGTGCAAAACGGATGGAATACGACAGATAAATATCAGCAGCCATCAGTAAATGGCATCTTATTTGCTGATAGCCTATACTGACGTTTGACTAATATATCAGTGCATTAGCAGTCATTTACAGAATGATAAATAGTATTTTTGTGAGTAAATCTTACGATGTGCTTTGCCAAAACTATCATATACATAATCAAAAGGGAAAAAAGCACATTTTCCCTGACGTGCAATGAAGTAGAATCATCAAACAGTATAACATTTAAACAGTTGAAACTAAAAGCAACTAAAATGCCTCAGATCTGCACTTCAGTGCAGAACTTAACACTGCTCATGTTGTAGGTTTGACTTTCAAGCCTTTTTAATAAGCACAACAGGGCGTCCAGAGGAGGACATGCATTCATAAAGCAGATGGACTGGCATGCTCATAAAAAATGCAGGGTTATTAATTGTACAATCTGTGATGTCTAGAAAGCCTACTGAGCAGCACAAAAAAACATCCATATCTATCTATCTGAAGGCAGAATGTGAGGCTGTCATGCAGAAAGAAACATATCGGGGGAGATGTACAAAAAACCTCTGCGCTGAAATATTAATGCTGCAGTAATCCTTTAAATAGGCATCATATTACACATCATGTTTTGACATAGACTAATACAGAAATCTCTCCAAAAAGTCTGCTGGTTGGGTAACGCTTAAGTATGAGTCAGAGTAACTGGAACAGGCAGGCGATTTGCTTAAGAAAAGAATGCAAATGTTTCTCAGTCAACACACAGCCTCAGATAAAGCCTCATGATCCATGTGATTTTAGAGCTTTCATAACAGCGAATCATTAAAAAGAATAATTTAATAATGAATCTATCAGGGAATTTGTCTTGGAGGCAGAGCTGCTAGCGCATTATGAAAGCACCTCACTCTGTTTCTGTCTATTTAAGATGCCTGGCAGAGGTCACATCAATAGCATCTCTGTTGTTCCAGACCTGACTAATGGAGAGAAGAGAGACACAACTGTTGTTTCAGACCTCCCTAATGGAGAGACGGAGCTCTTCATTTCCTCTGAGGCCATTCTCATTGTTTAACCATGCACCAGCCTTCAGCCCCCTCCATCGCGTAAGCCAAAAAAACACATTATGTGACAATCCAGAAATAAAATAACACAAATTATTGATGAATATAGCTATCCAAAGAAGCTGAATTTGATTACGGCGTGAGCCATAACAGGATATGGCTCGACTGTTGGGTGGTCTCTTTCTCTTTCTCTCTCTTTCTCCCATTCAAATTCGAGGCATGCTCAAACATCTAATAGATTTTTCCACCCCAGCACACAATTTACTGCTTACAGATTTAGAATTCTCTGGCTTCCGGCCAGGCCACAGTCAGAAGGGAATTAATGATATGAGCACATCAGTGAGGAAAAACAGCTTGTGATTCTCTCTCCTACAGGTCTGGGCATAATGAAGAAGATACTGCCATAAAACCCCCAAAAGAAAAAGAAAAACATAGCAAAGGAGGAGAGAAGAAAGCAGGAGGGGGTGAGAAAGGCACATAATCAATACAAACACTCCATTAAATTACTTCAAAAGAGATTTTGGACAGTTTCTAGAATTAGTTCTGCGGAGAAAAAAAAGCAGAAGGGGAAGCAAATATGTCTGAGGGGCGGAAAGCAAACAAGTGCAAAGGATACAATCTGCCACATACTCTGAACGGAGGAGTACAGTGGCAGTGTGTCTTACGAAAGCATGGCATTCTTTCTTTGCCTGAGTCACAACATACCATTACTCTTGTAACACCACAACCCAGTTGTCTTTATCTTTTTCAAGAAACTGCTTACTCCTTCCCACGTTGCAGTCGAAACATAAAACGCTTTCACGTGTGATAGTGACTCAGTGTCCCAAATATTGTTCTGTATTGTCACCAAGACAAATCAACCATGAGAAGACCGCATCTGTCTGTTTCCTTATCACAAGTTCCTACCCGCATAAACATTCTGTGACTCTGTGAACAGTCTCTTCTCTGAAAGGGGACAGAATCTACCCTCTACATCAAATTGAAATGTTCCGACTGAAATATTGTCAGGATATCAACTCGGGTATATGTGCCAAGTCTGGCATACAGATCAGATGTTGTATCGGAGGGAAATACAGCGGCTATATCCCCTGAGTGAGCGAGGCTGTAAAGATTCTTGGAAAAAAAAAAGCCAGGTACGCGTGTCACGGGCCTATTACGCCTTCGAGATCAATCAGTGTAAGTGACAAAAGCGACATCACTAAATACGCTCAACCACATGTCAGCATTTAGACTTAAAAGTATGCCGGTGTCCTCCTTAGTGTGAAATTTCCTCTTTGTGTTATGGTCTATCTGCTGCAGCCCAATACAACTCAACGACATCAATGCAAAGACGGCATCTTAAGTCATTCTGTGCGTCAAGGCGACACAGAAAGGGAAAAATGTTTGGACATGGCACGGGAAATTTGTCCAAATTTTCATGCTGTTTATATTTACTTAAAATAGCTTCATACACACTTAAAAATCACATCAGCAGTAACTGTCAGTTACTGAAGTTGAAGTGTCAGTTCCGAAGTTGCATTCTGACTGACATGTGAAGGTACGAGTGTCATTTCCTGTTTGCATAAACTGGTGTGTTGACTTTTTGTATAACAAGTTCCAAGACCAGTATTCATGCAGAGTAGCTTATCCTGTATGGAAATGATACAACCATACATCATTCTTTAATTCAATTTTGTAGTGAAGGTTAGGTGTTTATCCGAGAGTTACGTGTTTGATTCTTAGCTTCTCTAATTCCTAAGCTGCCCTTGGGCAAGAAACTCCACTCGTGTATAGATGTGGAAAATATGTAAGTTCCTTTTAGACAAAAGCCCCCTCCAAATGTACTTAACTTGAAACTGCATACATTATAACGAAGGTCAGTTATGACGGATTATCACTTTAAGCATAGAGCTCGCGATAACGTGCATTTTCATTCGAATCTGTTATGTGAAATTTGGACATTGACACACTTAGTGGATGGAAACATTATTCAAAGAACTCTATTTGTGGCTTTTCATACAACAAAAAGTTGCATAATGAACATGAATTTCCTTGAATTCCAATAAGTGGCCTTCATTTCCATTACTAACTGAATATTGCATGAAAATGTTAATGTTCTGCCAGATCCAATCCATGATTTGTTGGTTAAACATCAAAATTACAGCTTTGAGCAGCACTGCACACAGTATGTAGTATTTCTTTATTAAAAAATAGATAGAGTGATATAATTTTCATTTTTGCATGGTTGAATCTTCAAAGGTGTTAGAGCATAGAAACGGTATTGAAAAAAAGTCAAGGAGATGGGCGAATTCACCATCCCTGCAATTCACTCTATTTTTTTCTGCCAGCATGGTTCCTTTAGTCTCAGTGTTTTCTTGGAGAGCCCTGATCCCTCCAATTGCTGAGGGATGAACTGCCTACAGATCATACTATGGGTGAGGGCAGGAGTCATGAACACCATCTATGTTCTTTGAACGCAGGAGTCGCAAGCTATGACCTTGTATAATCCTCCACATCATCTCAGCTCACAATCTGTTCAGTGGCATCCACACCGAAGGCTTGAATTAAAGAAAGACAAGACAGAAAACCTATTGAGCTATTTTGTGAGCATGAGCCATTCTGTCTTTTTTTTTTTTCCAATTCTTTATTATTTTTCTTCTACAGCACTCTGTGTCTCCCAGCACAAGCCTACAAACTGTATCAGCAGATACAGCTCTCAAACACTCGGCCTCGTAGTATACGACCAGAAACCAATTTCGGCAGGCAGCAATGAAAAAAAAGAAAAAAAGAATGAGGCCAGTCCTCTAGGGAGAGATAGAGGGGCAGAATGTAAACTTCCCTGGCAAGCCATCCCTGGTGGATTGAACTGTAAAAAGAAGCTCTAATACCCACTCCAATACTAGATAAACTGAGTGGACAGTTTACATTACCTGATTAAGTGAATTACACCACAGATTACATAAGTACTGCGAAATACATTACATCACCCATGCAGACTTGCTATCTCTTTATCGTTGGTTAGGAATTTGAGTGAGACAAACACAATTCAACACAACAATTTTTCAGGGCTGGAGAGTTTTCAGAAAAACAAACCACACAGTTCTTAAAAAAGAACTGCAGATTGCCTCAAATCAAGTACTTCTGTATTTCCCTTTGCTATTTTGAGTTCAAGCGGGTTCACACTAGTAACTCGGTGTGAGTGCACTAGTACACTGATGGTGGACTTACGATGGTCATAAAGTTGGCTGATATTACATGCTTCTTACCCTCAGTGGGTAACCACTTTGGCTACGTACAAAGACTTTCGATGGTGCAGCCAATGCAGTGCAGCAGGTCCAAGAAGGTAGGAGGAGCACTGCTGATACGACTATCAAATGGACATGCAGATACACATGGTGCTTAGCTAAAACTGGACAGATTATAAAGGTTCCACCATACAGTATGTTTAAGCGTGGGTCCATCTTGTGAAGCAATGCCCAGCTTTATTTATAAAATACACATTTTTCCTATGTATTTAATTTTAGCTGCAAACATCTACACAATCATTTTAGAATCCTAAAATAGGTGCCTTTTCTAAAAGTGGCGGTGGCAAGCTGGGAAATATATTATTTGTACTTCCTGACCTTGCTCTCTGTCATTTGTGGAAAATTCCCGTGAACCTGTTGACATCAACTACGCAACAATTTGTTTTTCAGCAACTGTCTTATAGAGTAGTTTGTCCGTGAGAGAGGCAACGTGAGATTGAGTGTGTTTGCTCAAGTATGTAAAAAATATCTGCACCAGGGGGTATCATAGAGTTGTTATATCTGCAAGAATGCTGCAGAAGATGATTTTTGATTTTTTTCTGTTTTACCTCAATTTCCACACTATAAAATAATGTATGAGTGTTCATTGGCTTGCCAAGCTTTAAACATTTAGAACATTTGGAGCTAACATTCAAATGCTGCAACTATCAGCTTGCCAATACGTTCACTCTGACACAGTCAAAAATCACCTATTATGCAATGAGGTACAAAGTGTACATTGTGTGCTACATGGAAGTGTAGTAATGGAAGTATTTGAGTAGAGACACAGTGTCAGAGCCAAAATAGATGTTTCTCTTTTTTCCAGTTTTAGTGCTGAGCTAAGAAGCTGCAGCAGCTTCAAATATAGCATAAAGATATTACCTAATTTTGACCTCCTTGGCTAAGAAAGTGACTAGGCATACATGTCAAAACTTAACTTTCAACAGATGACATTGTTAAAAGACTGCGGAAAGACACCCTGTTATTTCAGGTATGGCACTTTGTGAAACACTTGCTGGAATTTGAATTATGATACCAATCATTTCTCTGCCTTGAAGGTTTCGCAGAGCTGCCAACGGTGCAGGACTGCAGCAAAGGTCACTTGCTTCTAATTAATTACTTTGCTTAATGTGGGCATCTTTTGTTACACTTTTTACGCATTTCTGAGGAGAGAATACAGTAGAGCTTTGTTCGCTTACCAAACCACAAAACCCAATGTAATACAGATGAAAACAAAAAAATGTCTTCCTGCTGCTTGAAACACATTTGTCTTTTATTTTTCACATGTTGCCTGTGAGACACAAATGCACAGCAGTGCACTTTATTCACACTGGCAGCATGCCAGGAAAAGTTAGGATGCACACTTGGAAAAAAAAAAAGAAGTTTCCCTCGATAACAATGGCACACTTTATTGCTCTTTAGCTCACAATGCTTTTCTGTGCAGCTTGTGGTATTGCTGCAGTATCCTGTTATGAGGAACAATCCAATTCTTCTGACATAGTTACACATCAGCCTGAGAATAACAATCAGCAAATGCATCACTCAAGTTATAAAGAAGGCTGCCACTTCAGGCTAAAAGAATCTAAAAAAAAGAAAGAAGAAGAAGCGTGTAGGGTTGTGTCATAAAAGCATTAGTTTAGTCAATGAGCGAACGTATTACACAGAATTACAGACATTCAGCTACAGGATGCTTTAAGGCTACTTTTATATCTGATCTGCTGCTGCTGTGGTATGAATATTTCATTTTGGTAGTCAGCAGCATTGCAGTGGCATATTTCATATTTCTCTCCCAAACTCTCTGCCTCTCTCATATTGTTAGACTGTCAACAACTGACACACGCCAAAGATATAGTGAACAAACAAACAAATGGATAAGTGAGTGCACACCACTGATTGTCGGTGTGTATCATGTGTGTGTATCTATGTGTGTATGTGTGTCAGAGTGTGTATGTGTGTCTCTGGTGCCCTGCCAGAGCCTGAGCCCGTTCTGCTGACTGGGCAGATTCTCTGGCGGAGTGTCCCATCGGAGTGACAAGTGCATTTAGAAACAGCCTGATGGAGTCATTAACGGCAGCGCTGCTCATTAGCAACACATGCACACACACGTGCATTCACGCACACACAGAGACAGGCTCTCAGTAGCAACGGCGTTATCATCAGGTTATTACACCAACAACGGTTAAATCTATAAATTCTAGACGATACCGCACGTTTACAGAAAATCCAAATAAGGAGCATAATACCATTTCAGAAGCAAGCTGACACATCTATTTATGAAAGCGAGCAATCATAGACACACACACGCGCCTGCAGGCACATTCACGCTATATTGATTACTGGAATAACAACAAAGCATTCATTATTGATCGCCTTGTCCTTTTTGCGTATAAGATTCAAGCAATGTCGAGTAATCAAGGGCATTACAGCATCACACAGAAACACAACAGCCTCTCTTCCCGGAAGATCCTGAGCAGAAAACACTACAAGAGTCATCAATAAATCACTATTTTCTACAGAAGAAAAAAAAAGTATTTTTTAAGCCTGTAGCAGTTTTACTTCCATGTTGGCTTTAGGAATAAGATGGTTATTAAAAATTAATTATTAGAGGATCAGGAAGCTAAAAAATTCTGGCTTGCTTAAATCGCAAGGAAAAGCACTGGTGATCTGACAAGAAGTACTGTAATTGTGATGGCATTTCAAGCATGTTTGCTATGCTATGTAAAACCATTATAAGCAGCATTAGGCATTGCATCACAGCCAAGTGAGGGAAAGGCAAATAAGTATGAAAAGGCTTCAAAGGGAACATAATGTTCTTTCTGATTATTAGGCTGAAATGCCAGAGTTTCCTATCTGAATCAGATGAGTCATCTCCAGAGACATCCAGCTTTACGTTGGGGTTGATTCATGGGTAAGGCTGTAGTGAGAACCCAAGAGCCTGCTTCAAGAAACAAGCATTCACTGACACTTAATGGCACAGTGTACATGATGAATACACCAGACAGCCATTCAGATACACACAGCAATGATCCTTAAGGCTGCTGAGCTACACAGCCAATTATGATCTGAACTGATGGATAAGACAGTATCAGAGTTGCCTTATACTGCAGTTTGATGTAACTCAATTATTTATGACATTGCCAGCAGAATGATGTGATTTTTGCAGTGCAGTCTTTGTTGTTGTCACACTCAGAAAACAGAGCTGTAACACTGTAAGATGGTAATATGTTGGCAAACACACTGCCATTACCTCTAGCCTGCTTGTATTAGTGTGATTCTTAGCTCATTATAGCGGGAGTAATTCCAACTATGCACTGATGAATTACTCCAGTCAAGACAACACTTGTTAAACCAACCAAAGGACAATAAACATATGATGATTAATGGTGAACATGGGACACAAATACATAAACATTCAACACAGCAGCCCAGAGAAAATGGAAAGACGACAGTAACCTTTTGGAATGAAGGAAAATAATAAAAATAACCTCATAAAAGGCTAAAAAGAAATTGAGGTCTCCGCCGGAGCTCACCTAGCTGTGCCCTCTCCCTCTGGACATCCTTGAAGTTGAGTCCACTGGTAAGGGTGCTCTCCCTGTAGCGGTGGAGGGCCTCCCTCCTCCCGTTGGTCCCCAGCTCCCGGAGCACGGAGGGTTTCAAAGGCTCGGCCTTGAGACTGTTGTCCCATCCTGAGAAGTCTGGTACCGTCCACTTCACCAGGTCCTCCAGTCGCACGATCACCTTCTCAGACAGCGCAATTACTTCGTGCTGAAAAGAGGCAGGAGCAGAATCACGTAGCGAGTTACATAAACGCAGCTGTGCCACGGAAATGGATCATTTACTTCCACCACAATTTTATGGCTCTGAAATGGTTTTGTTGCATAGACACATAAACATTTCAAAACAGCACATCTCCAAGTATGCAGATGTGCTATTTTTAATAACCGAGACCAACAATAACCAACTGTGGTGTGTAAATAATTACACGATTTGGGTTTATGAGATTAGAAAACCTAAAACAAACACAAATAATTACAGAATACAGTACAGAAAACACATACAGGTTCAAACTTATACTTTTCTAAAAAAAAAAAAAAACTCATGAAAGTGAAAGTGTTGCTCTGAAAATTATACTGAGGTAAAAGTGCCGTCTTAAGTAAAGTATTGCACCACATTAGGTCCACTACTCAAACTAAGCTGAGCATAATCAGGGTCAAAGTTTGGGTAAAAAAAAGAGAGGATTAAAATTACACCAAAGATCAGACTCGAAATGAGAGTAAACAGGACACAACAGCTAAACGGCCTGTGTATAATCTCAATTTGTATGTGCATAAAGTAACATTATGGCTGTGGATGCACCTTAATATAAGTAAATTACCGCACCATGAATATGGATGATGTGGATGATTGCTGAATTGAATTTATGCCAGCAACTAAATCAATGTCATTGAGGACATAGGTGTTTTTGACTCTTTGATTAGAGTTTAGGAAGTCGGGCTCCTGATAATCACCGTGAATGTTAAGATTTTATGCTCTAAAATGACAAGACGCACTCAGTGGCTATGATTACGCCTTCAAAGTGAAGAAGAGCATTTGAAATGTAATTTGTTATACCGGGAATGTAATGAATGAAGAGGAAAACGCTGTAGCCACTGGTTTCTTCAGTGCACAGTAAAACTAATGTGGCACTGTCAGGAAACTATAAAATTTAAATTTATAGCAGTGATGCGCATGGTTGACACAGAGGCAACGTTTTGTGTACATACTTCAGTCTGCTCAGTTGGCTTGCTTAATAAGATTTGTTCTCCCGTCTGTGTGTGCTTCAACCTATTTTTTTCCTACGGTGGATTCAGCTCCTTTTAATAACTCTCATGCTCAAAAGAACTACAAGTCCAGAGGAGAGGGAAGGAAGCAGACATGCTTAAATGTGTTTCCATTTGAAGGGCTAATGGCTGAAGTGCTTGTTACCAACAGAATGGAGTGCTGTGCTGTAAGATGGCTATTACAGAAACAGGGAAATCTGGAGGACAGATGTGTACGGGCAGAAACGCAGACACACTGAGTAGGTCTCTGATGTTTACCTTGGTTATCTCCAATTTACCAGGCATCTGTCTGCCTGTACTTATTTCCCCTCAAAGAGCTGTCGACATTAAAATAACAGCCATTTATGTCATATCAATGTGTTAGCAGAGGGTGTGGACAAAATAAAGCTACACTTTAGAACAAATCCTTTCTTTGTGAATCTTAAAATGTTAAGATAAGCTGTTTTTTTTTTTTAGCCATTTAATGCCGTATTTGTTTCGAGTTTGTCACCAAATTCCAGAAACATACATATGGCTTTTGTGTGTTTCATATTCTCCCTGAGTGCTCTGTCTATACAATTACCCATATTCAGTTCTCACATCATTGCAACTAAAGGCATATCAAATCCCAACCAGTTGGAGACAGTATTTCCTTATAAAGGAAAAGCCTGCGAGGGATAGCTTGATATAGCTGTGCCTCCCTCACTAAGTAGAAACATCAAACATGGGTTTTCGGTCTTCTTATAATGAGCTGTCTTCAGCTGTCAAGTGGTGGCGGGTGGTTGTAACCGGCTTTCCATGCAATGAAAAACTGACTGCTGTTTCTGCCTTCAGAAAAGCCGGCCATTTGAATAATGTAGAGCAACAGTAAATAGCATTCAGCCTGCAGCCAAAAACCACATTGTACTGTATTTCTACAGAATTACCTACTATACTTTGATGCAATCTCTTGACAGCATATTGAGAAACAACATCATAAAATATTGCACTTGAGCCCATTTACAGCTAAAATAATGCACTGAATGCTCAAACAGTCAAACAGCAGTAATTCAAGTCTCCCAATAGCACACCGGAGCATACACGCAGCTATATCAAACCTTAAAAACACACAGCCATTCCCTCTATATTAATCAGGTGAATGACATGGTGCCTTGTGTGACTGTCAACAGATGCTGTTTGGGGACTTGTTCGGCTTGAGAGCAAAACACAACAGGTGAGCGCAATTCAGGAGCTGTCAACACAGTCCAGAATATAATCAGTCTATGAACAGAGCTGCAGCCCTGAAAACAGGCTACATCCATTACTTTGCCATATAATGCCTTTCCTTTCCCTTCTGTACTTTGGCTGCACAACTTTACAGCAGCAAGAGTCTGTGAGCTGCAGCAGGAAGATGAATTTTGGCTTGTGGTTTGCATAAGTCATGATATTTGGTTGAGAAATGTTTAGGTAAAGAGTTAAGTAATGTGCTGTGTTTCCGTAAAAGGCTTCTGAAAACCAGCCAAGTCAGTCAGTTGTTGAGAAATGATCAAAACAGCAGCATTGCACCAACCTCTTTTGCCCTTACACTGAGAAAAACACCGAACTGCAGCTACAACAAATGACTGTTTCCTTCATGACTTTTAGTCTGGAGTCAAAGTGGCATTGCAAGAGAAAATATTTAAAGTTGGACCCACTCAATATTTGATATCAAATTAAACTGAACATTGTTGATATTTTTGAATAAATATTAAACTCCTAGAAGCTGTGATCTCTCAGTTCTGAGTATATTCTGGGCTTCTTATACCACAGCAACAGAAACCTGAATAGTTTTCAGACTACTGGGTCAAACGAGACATTTAAAGGCACTGATATAGCAACAGAAGAACCCCTCAGCTAGTCTGATTGAACATCAACTGACATGAGGGTAATGGCCAGTTTGTTGGGGGGCTATAACCTGTAGATATCCAGGCCAGGACCTGTACCATCCACTTGTTATTGTTTATGATAGATCATAAAAAGCAAAATTGGGATCATCTGAAGATCCCCTGCATGCTATACCAAAGGCTTCTCAATAATGTAATAATAATGTGATTGTTCAAAGAAACCACAAATTTTCGATGACTACAATAACTGCTAACCTACTTGCCAAACTGCTGTTGACTAATATTCTGTCAGCCCTATTAATTGACTAATTTTACTAAGATTAATCACTGTAGCAGCATCGCAGGGGTCTTCTTCTCACTTCTCTGATTTGGGGCGTGTTGGGGCCCTGCTCCTCTGTAAATGCCGCCCATCCACACTGTGCTGTCATTTCGAGTTAGGCAGTTGATAGTTTAGCAAAGCGGCAGACACAGCCAGCAGGCCACTTGATAATATAGGTCAGAGGACTACAAGCCCGCAGCCACGAGGTGACACTCCACATCAGCAACACACCAAATAGCCTGGTGTCATTTCATTGACACTTCCGACACAGATGCATTAGAAGCATTTATACACAACACTAAATATCTTCATGTGTTGGCATAATTTTACTGTGGGTACATCAATAAGCCCATATAAACACAAACTGCTCCTTTTACGGTTGAGTTAAAATGCAAGATAACACATTAACAGCTCAGTGTTACAGCGTGGCTCCATACTTCTATCAATAATTTATGTTATTACTGCAGCAGCATGATATCTCCAAAAACATTACTGAGTGAATTTATTGCTATGACTGCACATAATGGACTGAAAGTAGAAAAAACAGCCTGCTGCTGCGAAACTGTAGATAACTCTGTTCCAGAAACCCATGACTCCAGCAATCTCATTGAAATTAAACTCGCTAAAATCCATATCATTCAATTTATATGGATGCAATAGTGTACTGGTGGCAAAACAGCACATAAGGGACATTCCCAATCCTATATTTGGTGATCCAATTACAAACAATGTACCCTGAAATATTCCATATCACCCCAAACAATTCCCTGTGAGAAATCCACGGCACTGTGCGCGAGCATTAAGGCAGACATTCCTGACTGTCAGCGTTCTGCGGCGGAGCGTCTCATCGCTCAGACGGGACTTTCAGCTTGAGAGTCAAGGGGTGCATGCTCCCAGTTGGTGGGTATCTTTCTATACTATGGGCACACACGTACACACACACACACACACAGTGCTCCTGTCATGCTGGGAAGGTTTCAGCCTGCTGCCTCGGAGAGGTCAGCACTGGAATTCCTAAGGCCAAAGGAGATTAGTAATTGAGTAATGGACATGGTGACATGGACAATGAAGAGGGAGAAAGAGAGAGGAGGAAAAATTGAGAGAAAGAAGGAGAAAGAAAGAGAGAGAGGCTAGGAAACACAATATGAGTTCATTATCTATCTCCCCTCCCCATGACTGACCTTGGCTTCAGTGTCCCAAAACAAACTTATCTGGGAATTAAAGAGGAACTCAGGGGAGTAAGCCTGGAACAATTGAATTAGAATATTTTCTTTTTGAGACTGCCTAAAGACTACAAAGAGTTCAAAGCATTGCATTTAAAAGGTGACTGTACATTATGTACTACCACTTAATTGAAGCAGTTTGTTCACATGCATAAATGTTGCTGTAATATCGGCAGGGTGCTGAACTCATCTTTTATTCACTGATTCCATTAAGCAACTTCACTTACATCGGCCAGGGTGATTTATGAACTTAGCATTCTTTTGCAGTTATAACGAAAGAGAGAAATAGCAAGATAAGAGGAGTTTTCAAAGCCTTACTGAAAGTGGGTGAGGCATCCATCATGTAAGGTGACACCACAAAAAAGCTGTGTCAGCTCCCTTGAATCGCTGCAGCTTTGTATCCTTGTATTTTAGCAAATGCGCACGCAAACAAAAAACAAAACAGAACGACAGAGAGACTGAATGCATGTTGATTCCACATGCTTCATCTGAGAGAGCGCAGTTAAGAATTAAAAATATTGGCTGGAGGATTTAAGCAAGAGCTTCCCATCTGTGGCTGCATTCTCCTCAAAGGTTATAATAACGATCCACTATAGCTGGGGGCGCTGGAGTCATGCATCAAGGCAAATGTTTGCCTGTTCAAGTGGTTAGTCAATGACAAAGTGGAAAAAACTGAACTAAAGAGCACCAAAAGTCTTCTGTGTGTTGACAAACAGGCTCCGCTGTAACATATCATTACTTTAGCCTGCAAAGACATTTGGTGAAAAGAA
The DNA here is from genome assembly GCF_013358895.1 of Oreochromis aureus. NCBI lineage: Eukaryota > Metazoa > Chordata > Actinopteri > Cichliformes > Cichlidae > Oreochromis > Oreochromis aureus. Next base: position 24,646,013 of record NC_052954.1, on the reverse strand, counting down.
TCAGAATCAGAATGTTTGCAGGGGTTTTTTATAGCCTTTGAAGTCCAGTGTATTACATTTTAAAGGTTTTAAATTACACTATCCTAAAAAGCTGGTAATAATTTACATGCTATTTCAGCAATGGTGAGGAATTCACTGGAGGGCAGTGTTCAGAGTTAATGACTTGTTCTGCGGCAGGAGGAGGCATATATGCGTGCACGCCACACATGCACACTAAACACATCCCCACACCAACTCCCCACCCCACCTCTAAATTCCTGCCATTGTTGTGTGAATGGGGAGATTTGCTATAATGCACACACTGGCCAAGGCAACGGAGCAGTATGGACGCACTCAAAGGATCACTGTAAAAATGTGCCATATCACATTTACACTCGAGTCATTCAGCAGAACGACCTTATCCATCAAAATGCTGGTCGCATATCTAAGCCACTTACACTTAACTCAACTAGCATCCCAGATGCTTGAATTACCCATTCAGGGTTTTTCCCTTAGGAAAAATCAAAGAAGCAGCAAATGAATACAATCTAATTTCCCTACAAGCTGGCTTTCCAAGCACTGAAACACATGCATGGACTACTGCCATGTACTGAAGAAATGGCTCTGGATGCATGCCAAAGTGTTTTCCACAGCAATCAATACTGGCCTACTGCTGCAGTCCCCAGCCTGTCAGTGTGTCTGTGTATGTGTATGTGTGTGTCTCTATGTCTATGTGTCTGTATGTGTGTGTGTGAGCCAAAGCCTTGTCAGCTAGAGGGACAGAATAGAGGAGAAGAGAGGTCAGATGAAATCAGAGGTGATGATAATAGCACATTAATATAACATGATCTAGAAATATTCTCTGCGGTTGTGACTTCCCATTAAGAGAACCTTGCTGTATTTGCACTAATGTGGGATATATAGTATAAGATAAGAATAAGCAATTAACCGCCTGAAGCAGCGTATACAATAAGTGGGTGTTGTGTGTGTGTGTGTGGTGAGCCGTTATCTACAACAGCTCTCTCCTGAAATAGGGAGTCCAAAAACAGAAAGTATTACAGCCGGTGAGCAGTACCAGCAAGAGAGGCAGGCCATTTGGAGTGAGAAGAAATAATGTGTCACTCAGTGAGTTTTAAAACACATGTGACTGCTTCGTCGGTGGCAGTTTGCAGGCAGACAAATAGAGCAGAGGCCCCAATAGAGGGTTTGTCATAATGGGTGAGCAACTCTACACAAAGCCTGTTTAAAGAGCAAGCTGAGCTCAACTGGTGGGGGTAAACACTGTTTGTCATGCTGTGATCCAATGAAAAATAAAGCTTCCTCTACATATGGACTTAATAATTAACTCAGCATAAATAGGTTAATAAATTTTTCCCTGGATCTGTTTATCAACCATTCAGCAAATACGGGCGCCGAGAGTTACGCTTATTCAATGAATCATTATTTTTGTTTCCAGCCAAAGTTGAGTGGATTCAAAGCTGGCTGTGTTTAAAAGGAATTGACCTCCAACCCTTTGACAGAAGAAAAACAAGCACAGTAGGTCACGGGTTGGTTCCTCTTGTCACTGCACAGCACAGCAAAACATGACAAATACAGCGCAGGAGAGGCTGAGAGCAAACAAATACCTGAGAAATAACCAGGAAATTACATCATACCACAGCATTGAGAACACAAGTGAATCAGTAATCCAATTCTGGGGAATTGTTCAATATATGGCTGTTCTGATATCTTAAAACAAAGTCATGCCTTTTTGGTATTTGGAGGATATTGGCTTCAGGCTTAAGATAATAGTTATCTACAAGATACAAGGCATGATCTGTTGGAGAAAGAGAGCAAAGCAGCACCGACTGTCATAAGTCATACACTGCTTCTGCTTTATGTTGTGTAAAAATATTCAAGAGTAAATCTCACATAATCTGAGAGTGAATATTATAAATTGTGGCTTTACCTCATGATGTTGCCCGTGCTCATTTAACACCAAAACCTTGTGAAAACAACACACTTCCTGAGAACTGCAAGTTATCAAGTTCATATCTGCATGAGTCACTGGGCTAATTTGAACCCCTGATTTTCAGCCAGTCAATTACAGATTTAGAGTCAGCGTGGCTCCACAGTCATTAATCTGTCTTTATACACCACCGGTCCTGGAGAAAAATGACTAATGCGAGGTTTATAAATTCCACTTTTCAGTGTAGCTAAAAATGAACTTCTCTCTAATGTTTACCTTTTCGCACATACACAACTCAGACACAGAGTTTAGCAGTCGATGAGTTTTAATGTCATAGCTTTATTGTCAGACTGGTTTGCCCTTCCTGTTTGTTTTTTGGATTACGGCTTGCCTCTGTAAGCACTCCTAGCTGACTCATGCGGTGCAGATTAGTGTTATGGGGCAAAGTCAGCGAGAATCTGAATGGGCTCTGTGAAGGTCATAAACTGACTTGAAGTTGTCAGGGCAATTTCCACTCTGTAATATACAGTAAGTAGTCCGATTTGCTGAGAGTGGAGTGTTTGACAAGTCCTTTAATTGAAGTCAGCCTGGAGGCACCTACATTGCACTTAAACATATCAACCCTCTTCTATAATGATTACAATGCCTTGTTTATGCATAGAAACTGCTTTTTATTTCCGCTGTGACTTCTGTTATCCTGCACTTCTTCATATATATGACAAATATGAGGTTTCATTTGCACTGCCAGGACACACCTTCTGGTAGTTAAGTATAATTTTTCCAGATATGATGTCCAGTGGAGTGGAATGTAAGCACTTTGCAATGCAAATAAGTCTTTGGGAAAGGGGCGGGGAAGACAAGTCGTTGCGCAAGCGTTGCCTTAGAATCAGCAATGCATGCACTCGAAGTAATTACTAAATAATTGCAGCGTGTTAAGGCTAACGCGAGGGGATTTCGGGAGATGATACCAGTTCATACAAGAATGATAGTTTGTCTAAAGCGCTGCCCATAAATAGCCACCTTTTTCATGAAAGGGAAATGTGATAGGCACTCTATTACTCAAGAGGAAAGAATGTAAGTAAACCTTCAGCGGAAGAGTCAAGTACAAACACGGCTTTGTCCTTCCCTATAAACAATATATGAGCAACAGAGGGTGATTTCAATGCAGCCGCAAGTGATCAAAAGCACATAGCAGTAATTAAAGTGCTGCGGTCGTATCAGGGGGAAAAAAACAACACATCATTTGTTTTACAGCCGGTTAGAAAAACTCAATAATCAGAGTAATGCCATTCTGTGCAGCGATGTAACCGGATCACAAGCGCCACATATGGCCACAGCCAATTATAACTATTGCTTTTCTGTGCCAACAACAGCGTAATTCAACACACAGAGGTTTTAAGTGCTGCCTCATATGCGAGCCGACAATATCACATTGTTAAGGATGGAAATGCTCACATGGAAAATTATGCAAAACGCGGAGAGTAGCTAAAACGTGTCAGCGCTGGCTTTTTGCTCTGCCACGCTTTATGACTCGCTCTGCTTCTTTCAACATCAGGCTGCATTACAAAATATCTAATAACTATCGTAGCGACCGATCTGAGCCAGTTTGATCCCATGCATTCATTACCGTTTCGCAATTTCCGCCCATATGTCTGCGCTTGACACGCTTTACCCAGAAATGAAATGACAGAGCCCAGGCGCAGGATTGTTGCGGATTTTCCCCTTTATAACACAATTAACCCCACAGAGCGCAGCGGCAGCCTTATTGAGCGCAGCTGGACAAGTGCACATTCAGCAGTTGACACCACAATAGACAAACAAAAAGTAAAACTAGTGGAAAAAGAAAATACCGCTGTAGGTCAGTCCTTTTACTGCTCGCATTAATCAATGTCAGTAACAGTGCCTGTGTTTATAAATGCCCGTGTCACCGGAGACATCCACTGCCAACTCTTAATGCGGTAAAGATGTTGTTAAATTAAATCCTCCCGAACGAGATGGACTAAAAACACCACAAAAATTCACAATTATTCATCAGGCGATTAATATTCCTACCTCTCCATGAGTGACTGTGCGTCCCTGGGGAGTATCCTCGGGTAGAAAATAAAGTTTGGAGCTTGATAAAAGTTGTTTGCTTGTTCTTTCTTCCCAGAGCAGCTGAAGCTCCGCTATGCAAATAGGATCCTCCGGTTTGCATCTGACGAAGAAAAAGTCTCCGAGAGACAGGATTCTCGGTTTGGCGTTCCGGTTAAATTTAAAGGCTTTATAGAATATATATGGTCCATGTAAACCGCAAGACGAGCCCACCCACTGTAGAGGGAAAAAAAGGCAAACAGGGAAATATTTACATTGCTTATCAACTCGTTTTCGTAAACAATTTGTAACAAGGCGGACAAAAACATTTCTAATGTCCCTGCGTTATTACGCACAGTTGGCTAATATCAAATTAGGATCTCTCCGTCTTAAGCAAACAATTAGTATCATGTAACTATTTTTAGATGGTCAACATATACACAGATGTAGTCATAAAAATGCTGTATGTTTAAAGTTTTGTGGATAAGAACATGAGGAGAGTTTAGAGCAGGTGGCGTTTAGCGCAATGCGAAAATAAAACAAATCGACGGTTGATATCAAACGTTACCTTCAGTGAGTTCGGCTCCATCTCGACGTTATGAATTGATTAAACTCAACACGCTCTCCAAACTTGCTGGCTTGAATGGATTGGCAAGGTCCTGAAAGGGACGTATTTTTCTAGAGTTTAAAACATGGCGTTTCCGTCGTTGAAGCGACACCGAAAAATTATGTTTTCAATTAAATACGCCGCGAAAAACATCGCCCATGTTTGTATTCTAATCCGATTAAGAAAATATTTTATAGTGGCCTTTTGGGCACATTTCTATTATTCGCGACCGCTTGCTGAGGCAAAATATTAAAGTCCAACTCAAATATTTAAAACAAAATCACACAGCTATGAAACATAACTGTAAATAGAAAATAAAAAACAGGATCTGAGCAAAATATCCTGCCCACAGAAGCTGACTTTGTGCCATCATTCTGCGTTTAAGGGCTTTTATGAGACTATGTATCTTCCAGGACTTCTGTAAACGACGTTCAGTATGAAAGCACATTTCTCAGAGTAATGACACTGAAGCGCTCGCTGTGGATGCCTTCAAGAAACAATGTTACATGAAAGTTAATAGGGCTATCAAATGATTCCTCAAAAGGCAGTGTAGGACCCGTGAGGTGCTTTTGCTTTGAGCGGAACTTGGTATGCGCTATGGCTCAGGCTCGAGCAGTGGGTTTAATGCTGAAAATAATGGCCTTTATATATTTTGAGACGAGCATTTGAAAAGACAAAAAAAAATTGGCCGAGTTAGAAAGCGGGGCGTCACGAGACAGAATTCACGAGGCGGTCCTTTATCCGGACATAAATCATATTAAAACGCTAACCTGACCTTGTGGAGACAGCTGGATATATGTTTGACACAGGTTAACATATCTGAACGATTAAAGTCTCTTATAATTACGTTGATGAATATTTATCATTTATCAAACAGTCGGGGATTGCAACCGATGTAAGGAAAACAGTATTAACTTATGAATTATTCATAACAGCTATGTTATTCATACCAAGTTACACAAACTTCTCGGTTTCTATTTACATCTGCGGACTCATTGTCCTTTGAGTCCCCGCTGCCTGAATGTGTCAGCTCTATTTTATCGGCTGTCTGGAATTATTCGTATATTCAAAAGTACCGACTGAGTCCACAGCGCTGTGCTGTTTCTCCACCGTCATCCACCCTTTGCCCTGCATTTATCCACCACTCAGATCTGAGACCATGCAACAGCAACACAGGCCTACTTCTGACACCAGCTATTTCAAGCACTATTACGCAATGCGCCTTTTTTTCCAGAAATGATGGGCAGAGAATACAGGCGCATTGATTCCCACCCAGTAAAGTGTATTTATGTCTACCAAACTGACATGTTGTGTTGTTCTAGTTAAATGAATGCCTGCCTGGTGTTTATCTTAAAGACATACAGAAAGTGATGAAGAATTAGTGGCATCGGGGCTGAAAGATGGTAATTTCCTCCTATTATCCCCCCCACTACCCTGCATTCAAAGAAAAGGCAGGACATTATGCATTAATATAAAAATAGCTGAGGCAATGTTCTGTGACACTCAGATATTTTAAGTACCAGTTTAGAGCAAAAGGTGGATTACACAGAGGCTCATTGTCTTACATGTGGCTGCAGCAGTGTTGGGATTCCTGCAGTGAATCCAATATAAACCGCAGCTCTTAGTGTTATCTTTCCTGATTTCTCCCACAGCCATTTCAGTTGCTGAATCAATGGGGTTGCATTGTTAATGGCAGCCAGCATAATGAAGTCCTTGGTTAATCAATGGCACCACTCGAGCTCTTATCTGGCAATTGCAAGTGTTTTCTTGTCAACAGCTAGAGCCCAGCGCGAGTGCAACATTATTATGCAGATATTGGTGTGAATGAAGCTTCACGTTGAGAGTCTTTTTTGAAAGTAAATGAAAACAGTATGCAGAAAGAGAGAGAAGTACCTGTTAAATATGATGATATATATCAATATATGGGACATCTTAAAATTTTGCAGTAGCAGATGCGGCACAATTCGCATGAAATCAAAGTTTACAATGTCATCTGCTTCTCTTTATATCAACTTTGTGACGAGATGAGATTTAATAAAGGGAATCTGTAGGAGATATTTTTATGCAGTAGCTTAGTGAGTGAACTTGAAACACGGAGAATGGATGGATGGTTAAGACTGGAAAGAATAAGCATCCTCAAAAACTTTCCACAAATAAGTAGCAGGAGGAACATGCAATGCATCATTCTGAACACCGAATATTCTCTGGAAAAAACAAAACTATGAGCTCACAAAGAAGCCTGAAACCCTATTGAAAAATATTCACAAATGAACTCACTAAAAGGCCTTATTGTGAGAAATAAAGTGAGAAGCTGGATAAATATGTAGCTCTGGACAGCTACCTTGCTATTTGTTGCCTGTAACAAGAACATACTGTACTAGATACCTGTTAAAGGGGTAAAGCGTCCTTTTTCCTCAGCACAGGTGTTCCACATTCACTATAATGAGCCAGCCTCAGTGGGGAGCCACAAATGTGGTTGGAGAGCCACCTCAAAGTAAAGTGAGGTTACAATTTTAACCATGGCAAAGCAATACCACACCAATAGAAAAAAATAGGACATATAATTTCAACCACATGTTGACCTGTCTCACTAATGAATGTGACATTTTTTTTTAGAATGGCTCAAGCAACATTAAAGAGAGATTAAATCAGTATTGTGGTGAACCCATCCAGAAGAGAAGTGAATAGAAGTGTATTTTCCAGCAGTATACTAACAAAAAACCCTGTTTTAAAAGTAGGCAGTGCTTTATTTAATCCTTTCATAAATCCAGTCACGCAAATCCAATCCAATAAAGCATTTACTATTAATACATGGAAGAAAAAACAAAAAAGAGCTAGTTTTGTAGTGCCTTTAAGTCAATTTTCTTAGTCTTGCTTTCCTGCAGCTTTTGTTTTATTTTCAACAACACCAAGTAGGCAACTTGTCCTCAGAGTTAAAAAAAACAAAACAAAACAAAAAACCCCCCAAACAAAAAACCCTAGAATAAATCCATTGTGCTCCACTTGCTCAGAATCAGGAGGCAGGCATATGAAGTTAAAGAAATAATAATAAAGAAGGTAGTGGATGAACATAGAAACTAAAAAGGTAATTGTTTCCATCAGGAGCTGGTAGAGACCAAAGACAGAGCTAAAATGAAAAGAAATACTTGACTTACATTCACCAGATATTCAAATTCTACTCCAAATGTATGCAAAATGAATGCTTATGTTGCTTAACATCACCTGGAGACTATAATGTTGCAAAAGGATCCCAATATATTTAAATGCAATTAGTATATATCATAGACTTGTTTCTCTTGCCCCCAAGTGGCCAAAAAAGGTTCTGCATATTCAAATTTGGCATTTTTGATCATTATTACAATTTTTAGCAACATTTACGACTCTATATTCATTCAGTGCACCTAAAATGTCATAAAAATCATGCTGCTTTTAATTTTACTGTCAAATGTACGGTGAAATAATACTGAATGTATCCCAACTGTGTAAGTTTAGACCCAGAATAATATAATAATATAATACTATTTAATAGAATACTTTTATTTTTCTGGACATTAGCTGTGATTGGGTAGATTTTATTTATATCAATTATAAAAAATTAAGTAAAAGGTACTCCAGGTGAGCAGGAAGTTTTCGGCTATCATCCTACTTATAAGTAAAAAGGACTATGATAACTTTCTAAATGTTTCTAAAATGTTTGAAAATTATTGTTGGAGATTGTTCACTCTGGGTTATTTATGCCTGTAGTACTTCATGCTATAGTGGCCGGGGCACTTTTTAAACATGGTTTTTGCAAAATGAGGTCACCGCGTGTGTAAGTGTTCCCTATGGACCAAAAGCTGAGGCTCCTGAGTGCTTTCTTACTTTACTTGTATCTACATGTCAGTCAAGAAAATATCCTTCCTCCTACCCACTGTTCAAACCTTGTGTTTATTAGAGGCAGCCAATCAGAAGGACAACTAAAAAGTATGTCATAGCTAACTGCAGTGAAAATATGGAGCTAGAAATAGGCAGAATCGGCCACTTTAAGTAAATGCACTTAGTGACTTTTTCAATTATTTTTGTAACAAAATATCACAACTCAAAATACCAAAGAAAAAAGGGTCATTAAATTGTAAAAAACACCGAAAGCCTCCTCATTTACTTAATTAGTCATCTAATAGAGTGTTGGAAATATCCTGAAAGGAGAACTAGGCAGATTTATAAGTAATACACACGTAAATGCATGGGCAAACATCACTTTTACTGACAGTAAAAGCTTTCACTGCAATATTAGGATTCACATTTCTAATTGTGCTGCCAGGCATTATGAAAATCTACCGATGACTAAAGTAAGAAAGCATCTGAGAAATTAGGCCAACACACTCTATCTCCTACTCATTCCAAATGCACAAATGCATTACCAAGTGGATATCCATCTATCATCAGTGGAAAGCCCTGGAACATTAAAAATCCATCAAGTAAATTTGTCCAGGGGAACGTGTTTCAGTAGTAACTTTACACCTGCGTCTTTGTGCTGCTGTAATCACACGACAATGGCTGCTGTCTGCAGCATGACTTTAGGCAAGGTAACAGGAGATCTGAGATACGTTGCGGGGCTAATTTTAGCCTTAGACTCATTATAAGATGGTGTTACATTTCTCCCCATTCAATCACATATTGGTCCACCTACAGTGGACAGCACGTAAACAAGAAAGCCGTCTTGTTTATTAACAGGATCACTTTTAATCAGGACTTCATCTGGAGGCTATTTGAGAAGACTTCTGTGTATATAAGCAGGCGTCAGCAGTGTACACTAGGCTGAATATTAACTGACTTCGCTCATAAATATCTGTGATGCAGTGATATCTTCAGAACATCAAAGGAGCGAGCGCGTGCAGTGAACTGTGTGGATTATTACAGTTCACAGCAGAACAGATATCGTCTTGAAAAAATACTTCTCTTCTCTCTTTTAGTTCTTATCTAATATCACACTTGTTTATCTGAGGCACAATACATCATGATTTATGCATAATTTATAGCTTCTGCATTCCACCTTTTCAGTTTCAGTATGCAGCACTGGGGCGCCTTATATCCCCCAAACCAATTTTTGTATCCATTCATAGCTGCGACACTGATGATACCCAATACTACACATTTATATGCGTGTTATAGTAATTCATAAGGCAAACATCGGTAGACCCAGTCTGAATGACTGTCGTGACAATGAACTAATTGCCTGCAAAACACAATTTCACATTCACGGGCCACTATTACAGCTGAATTGTTTGATAATGTCAAGTGAGTCATTTTATTAAGCGCCACACAAATGTAATCATGCGGCAGGGCAACGTGAATTCGAGTGTATACAAGTGTTAACATCAGTATGGGTTTTAGGTTATTACCACCACAGCAAATGTAAATTTGCTTCATTGATGGGGAGTGCTCAGCTGAATCAGAAATGTGCAAACCACAAACAAAATAGGCTGCTTCATTCCCTTGCCATCTGCATACACATCAGGACACACACGCTCCCTCACACACGCTAGCACATAGAGACAAACACATGCACACAGACGCACACTGTCGCATTTTATATCTCCCCATCTGAAATCAGGATTAGAACCATGAATAATGTATTTATGTAAATGTCTGATGGGTATAACTATAAAAGATGAGAGTGATTGAAAAGGCATTTTGTTAGATGGAGTTACAGCTGCCTGTGAGCTATGGATGTTTTCAGTGCAGGCAAACATCACTGAATAAAAAAAAAAAAAGCTGTAATTTTTGAAGCATAGAGGTCACAGTGTCACCCTCACATCTGAGGAATACATTAAAACTGATACCTGATCTCAGCATTTAGGATTTGCTTTGCATGTTTCAGAGATCAGTATGGTTATTACACCCAGTGGTCAAACCATCATTGACTATGAAATCACTGAGGACACTGACCTCAGCGTTTACCATCTGTGTAATGCATCACTACTGCCTTTTCTGTCAGACACCGATTGTTATAAAACAGACATAAATGTCAGCAGACATCTATGATCAGATTATTCACTGGTGCGTGTCAGCCTCCCATCTGCTCTTAGAGTGCTGCGTTATGTATATGTCAAATAGCTGTGTGCATATAGGAAATAACAATGCAGGTATTTTACACTGGCTGTTTTCAAGCTTTCTCCTCAGGTATTCTATTTGAATAATAGCTTCAGTTGTCATGTGCGCAACACTGCTGTAATCTGTGTAATCCCCATGATATATCTAGAAATCAGGACGCAGCAATCAGCCTATTCAAGAATGGAGACAAAGGATAAGTTTGGAATTAATGAATGACAACTGCTAAACTGTTCCATTACAGCAGTACAAGAAAGGTAATACAGTATTGTATTCAGAGCTCAGAGCCTGAGCACACATATTAAAGAGAAAAAAACCTCTCAACATTAATAATTTATCTCATTTTATAAGGCAATTTAGCAGTCACTTGAAGTTGCTATGGTGACAGGGGGGTATTTTGAGACAACTAATGACCTATGCAAAACCCACTCACTGTAAACTTCACTCAAGCTAAATGAGATTGCTGTCTGTGCTGTGTGTGATACATGGCTGAGAACTTAATCCCCACGCTATGCTTGGCCTTTTTCTGCACAGGACAAATTAAGGTTGTTAATATCAATGTAAAACATCTGTGGGCTGTTTACTGTACAGGGAATATGAGCCAAGTAGCAACTGGGGGCCAACACTGTGCTGCATAATAGTCTTTTGTTTTGATTGCTAATGCAGAATTCATAACAGTTGTCAGGTTAAGGTCAGAAAAAAAAACCTAGCGAGTGAAAGGAAAATGAATACACATGATATGGTTTGAGTGTAACTCAATATGTTTCACACTAAATCCACTTCAATATCTCTTTATTTTTCGGCTTACGTCAAAGATTCCACATTGGAAAAGCTTTGAAGACTTGCTCTGTTCTAGGGCGAATCATATTTGTCCAATAACTGCTTGGCCTGTTGCAGCTGTCGGGGCTGAGACAGAATGAGTCATGTGTTACCCATTTAAGTCCAATTTCTCCCATGCAAATGCCTGACATGTGTGACTCTGCAGGGCCCTGGGTTGAAGCAGTATTTCTGAAACGAGGGGAGAGAATTCAGGCCAGAGCTATATGACCATTTAACCACCTGCTTCACCCGTGACCTGTGCTGTTTAAAGAAAGTTTATATTTGGGAAACAATCAGCTCGTGTTGTTTCTGACATGCTCCTAAATCAGGCACAGCTGGCATGAAATTAAATGAATAAACAAAAGAGGAATGGACTCAGCGTTTTTGCCTTAAAAGGAGCTCTCTTTTTGGAAAATATGAGTTACATCCAGTGAGCTGTGGTGACTCTATGATTTTGAAACATAACATTTTTCATCCCCAAAATAGATGAACACACACAGGGTAATGTCTACTTGTTGTAATCACACCTCTCCAACCTCCTTCCTTCCTTTTTATAAAGTTGTGGTTCTTTTGTCCATTCGCTTAAATATCACAGACTAATAATAAAGGTGCCACCTTCAGATATGTTTTTTTTTCCTGCTCTTCCTGGAAGCAGTGGTGTTGAGTGCCACCTGTTGGGATACAATCTTAATGACACCGAGCTGGTGAAAACTGTCACACAGGACTGCAGAGGATAATCTACACTGTACACAAAGTCAAGTTATTAATTAGTCAGTATGGAGATAGTGAGATAGCGTTCAGAAATTCAGAAAAAAAGCTGCACCGTAGCTTTTTTCAGACTAAAATGATACACTTTTATGGTAAAATTGAACAATATAATATAAGGATTGTGATTTTGATAAGGACAGCTATAATGTTTATTATGAAAAAAGAAGATTTAATGTGTCTGTAATTTCTGCTGATTTCTCTCGTGTGTATTATCCAAACTATTTGCATACCAAAAGTGTTTCTGTATTTTCTTTTCATTGAGAAGAACAACAAAAAAATCAACAAATGTAAAACAGCCTCTTCAGCAGCTGGCAAGGCATGTAGTACTCAAACTGTAAGCTAGATAACCTAAACAAATGAAAATTAGTCTATTTATAACGCCAGATGACTCAACACATCTGCTGAAACACAGGGGAATTTCAATGTGGGCCTTTCATGCATAGAGGTTATTCATAAAGAGATATTCTATATATGAGTAGATAAAGATGAATACCTCATAGGAAATGAATACATATTTGCAATGTAAAAAAATTCATATTTAGCACACAAACACACACACATTTCTAGAATTGCGTGCAAAAGTTTGAATTAATTTAGGATATTCTCTAATCTGCATGGGCCAGAATTATACATCCAGGCTAAAATTATATGTGCACTCACATAATCTTTTAATAAGTGGTGCTGAAAGTTCTGCGATGTCTTTTAACTTGACAAGGCCAAGACCTAATAAGTTCTTGTTAGTGTTCATGATTGACCACAGCTTGTAGTTTCTTTTTGCCAAAATAAAAAGGATTTGTTTGACAGCACTCTTATATCAATACTCAGAACAACGGAAAAATCCAAGGAAGGGGAATTGCAGATTTAAACAAGCTGGGAAGGCCTCTTCGAGCTATTTCTAAACAACTGAATATTCTCCAGATCATCAGTTCAAACATTTTACGTTAAATTTAAAGATACTGAAGATGAGGCTTTTAAACTTGAGAAAACTGTAAAAGCTGTCAAGCTTGGTGGTGCTAGCATCATTGTCGGTGGCCATAACCAAAAGCAAAACAAAATATACAAAAATCCCCTGGCATGCAGTAAGTCTGAGTATTAGGGAGGTGTTGAGGAGCTCTAGCTGATGATCCAGTCTTTGTACTATGTAGCAAATGTGACTCATTAAATGTAATAACAAAATTATTATGCTTTTAGAAGAATATGAATAAAACATGTTTGTATATGAAACCTAATAAACTAAAAAAAAAAAACCAACAATGTAAAAACTGCACCAGGGTTTATCCAACAAAAGAACTATCTTGACTTCATTATAGCTTTGCTTGGGGTTGTTTTCCTCAGATGTCAGCCACAATAACCTCAAACACCATGCCAGAGATGAAGCAGAAATGTTAAAATAACGCACTGCAAAACAGCTGATGCTTATTTTTTCTATATTTTTGATGGCCCTGCACTGATGTTAACGCTCCAAAACCCAAAGTTTGTGCAAAAAACCTTAAATCATGCATTCCGTATATAGGAGTATGCATTTACATCACTAATGCAGTGTTAAGTGCCCAATTTCAAATTGCGTGTTTAGTTAATAGTCATCACGCTTTCTAGTCTGTAGGCTGTTGTGATCAACAATATTTCAAACACTGATCCACTGTTTTATCCATTTTATTTTATTCCACATGACAGACAAGTTTGTTCTTTGTGCTGAGACAGCAAACAATGCCACTCTGCATGAGCCTTGTAGCTGCACTGATTGAAGCAGCTGCATAGAGGGAATCACTGTTCTGTGATCGGAGACCAGAGCCCCTTGGCCATCTCTGTCATTATCATCTCCACACAGCAAACAGCTGAATCATGAACAGCATCCTCACACAGAAATGCAGGCTAACACCAGGCCTGGGGTGTAATGCTGGATGACCTTTCTGTCTCAGTCCACAGAAGAGAGCTTGTTTCCATTTATGAGTGACCGTCTCTGACTCTGTCAGAGAAAAAAAACGCTGCTGTAGTGAAGAGCAAACGCCGCTAACTGAAATTAGTTTCATTTTGTATCACTGCCACTTTTGTTTTCTTTTTGAATAATTCTAGGCTTTAATTCTTTGGAAACCAACAACCTGGATAAGAACCATGGTCGTGATTCACAAATACACCAGCGGTTTCTTAAGAAACTCAAACCACAGTTTCTTTTCTCTTCCTCTCCCTTCATTTCCCATGCATGCAGCTGGATACTCTCTCCCATGCTTTTTTAATGTGGTTGAAATTCTCATTTTGATTTCACATGACGTAAACAGAAGTATGATGATAGATAATTTGGAACAAAGACAGGAAAAGTCTGACTCTTTTCCAGGGTCGCAAACCTTTCTACTGTTTCCTGTCTAAGGCACTGACTGGCCAGATTAATGTGAATAGAAATCAACTGAGTATGCAGCCAAATAGAACACAATGACGTGTGCATGTTTTAAACTTAGAAAGCCTGTGCAGAGTTAGTCTGACATGTCAATTCCTGCACAGTGAGATAAGATATGTAATTAGAGTACTAAATCACAATCTTATGTTAGATGAAGTCTAATGAGAGATGAGAAGTAAGAAGAAATTAGCTGTTTATACTGATGTATTTCTTAAGATCAAAGATACTGTTGGTTTTTCTATTCATTTATTTTTACTTTTTACATATTGGGATGATTCATTGTGCTGACTGAAAAAGATAAAGATAAGACAAAGATTCCTATAATGTCGCTGTACTTGGGCATTGTACAACTTGAGCAGAGCTTACGTTTTAGCAGACTAGCATACATACATTCTTACTTGCTTACAGTCATTATTCATTCCACATAAATAATAAAACAGCAAATATGTACTATGATGTAATGTTACATTAGGCAGCATTGGTGGACATTGTACGGGCACAGGTGTAATCTTCAAAATCTGGGTATTATACCCAAAAAAGTCAAGGCTACTTCAAAAATACGGAATCACAGATTTAAGCTATTTTAAGCCGATGAGCTTTCGTGCTCTCTTAATGAACGTCTGCAGGTTTTTCTTGTCTGCCAACGAGCAATTAGCATACCAAACTGTGATGCAGTCAGTCAGGACACTCTCTATGGTGCTGCGGTAGTAAAACCCACCAACAGTTTCTTCTCCAGATGGTTCCTCCTCAGCATCCTAAAGAAGTGGAGTCTTTGCTGGGCTTTTTAACCACCGCGTTGGTGTTAGTGGTACATGAGAAGTCCTCAGCTATTTAAGTCCCCAGGAACTTAAAGGAGGACTCTCATTGAACAGTTCGCGCTGATGTGGAGAGGAACGTGTTCCCTTCTGCGCCTGCTGAAGTCAATCACCATTACCTTAGTTTTGATGGTGTTGAGCTGAAGGTTGTGTTCAGCGTACCATCCCACCAGTTTTTTAACCTCCTCCCTGTACGCAGTTTTATCCCCTTCACTGATGAGACCAATGACTGTAGTGTCATCAGCAAATTTAATGATGGTGTTAGAAGGGTAGGTAGGTGTACAATCATTAGTGTGTGGGTGGGTGTACAGGAGAGGGCTCAGCACACTGCCTTGGTGGAAGCCTGTGCTGAGGATCATGGTGGAGAAGCCTGCAGTATGCTAGGGGCGTAACACCAACTAAGGGCGATTTGGACAGAGAATCCCTGATCCAGGCACAGGTGGAGAGGGGCAAACTGATATTAATCAGCTTGTCAACCAGGATTCCAGGAATGATGATCTTGAATGCTGAACTGTAATCTATGAACAGCATTCTGATACAGTTTCGAGGTTCCAGAGTCCTGTGTAGGGATGTGGCAATGGCGTCCTCTGCTGATCTGTTTGCGCTGTAGGCAAAGCAATAAAAGTCTAGGTTCTGTGGGAAGCAGGCCTCCATGTGCTGCAGGATAAGCCGCTCAAAGCATTTAATGACTGCAGATATTAAGGCGATAGGTTGGTTGTCTATGAGACACTTTGGGGCAGATGACTTTGACACAGGAATAAAGTTGTTTGTCTTCAGACATGGGGGGGATGGTGGCCTGTGAAAGTGAGAGGTTGAACATCCTGGTCAGGACTCCTCTTAGCTGGTCAGTGCAGACACAAACTATTTTACCAAGTACTCCATCAAGGCCAGCAACTTTCCTGATGTTCACAGCTTTCAACACCTGCTTCACCTGGTGTTCCTGGAGGGTGAAAGACCATTTCCTGTGTGTGTGTGTGTGTGTTCGTTCTTCAACATGAAAACAGTTACTTAAGTAGAATTTGCAGGCATCTGTACTTTGTATGAGTATTTATCTTTCTGACAACCTTTTACTTTTACCCCCTACGTTTCTTTTTAGCAAATACCTGTACTTTGTACTCCTTACATTACCAAAACAGACTAGTTACTATATGTGCATCTATAGCTTTTATACTCGGGGGTTACAGTGGGACAGGGTCTTCTGGGAATCCATCCTACCTCACAAACCAGCCTACCGGTTGTTACACCACAAAATTATATGGCAGTCCTGTCTTTGTGAATATGAGATGGAAACATAATATGATGGGTAAAGTTAAGTGGCAATCGTCCTACATACTTAAATTTATACTGGAATTATTGGCAGTTTTTTTGTTTGTTTTTTTGTGAATTATTGTGTGACAGCAGAAATGTGCATAAACTACGTACGGCAGGACGCTTTGCCAAAGTAGGATGGTTTGTCAGAACCGCAGGTGGCGGTAAGTTGTGGTACTTCTTAATCTAGCTAGCGCTACAGAAAAGGAGAAACAAGAAGGGAATGATGATTTTTAAAAAAATATTATTTTATTTTTTAATGGCAGGTCATTTCAAATTAACTGCTTCTATCATCTCAACAAACAACAACTGTTTGTCTGCAGTTTGTTGCTCAGTTTGGTGCTAGCTAAAGGTCCAGCTGCTGTATTTCACAGGGAGAGAAAAGAATGAGAGCTAACTTCACCCAGTAATGGAGAAAGAAAAATAAAAGCTATACCAACGTTGTGTTATTCAAATGGTGCATGAAAATACTTTTGTGCAGGATAAACAGTTTAGTTTGCCTTAATGTGGTGAATTCACAGTAAAACGCCATGTTGGACTGGTGCACAGTGACTGTGGTGCTTATGGTCAGATTTAGGTTACATCAAGTGTAGCAGAGATGAATTTGCATATTGCTTATGATGATTAAATTAATTAACCAATTTCCAGCTTTATACAGTCTAGTGTAAAGACAATATAAACAGTATAGTGTCAGGTTAAGAATGGACATGAGCTATGATAGCTAGTGAAACTACTGACATCATGTTGAATTTAGTTGTGTAAATCCACAAAGCGCGACACTTGTGCGCATCATATACACAAAGAAAACCTACTGAAGCTCATATTACAATTATTGTGAGTTCTTTTCCCTTTGCTGAGCCACTACACAGATGTTAGGGTTCCCTCACCTGCTGAATCCCACGGTAACCCTTGACTGTATTCATTTTACTGTTTAGGTGTGGACGTAAAGTCACCCTCTATCATGTAGGCAACAGAAAATAGTAATTTTTTTTTAAAATTCTCATTCTCTGCAGGTGTCCTACATAACAGATTCAAACTAAACACATCCATTAGAATTGAAATTTAGATAGGAATAACATTTGTATTCTTATGTACTAATATTATTGTACCTCTGGCATCAACAAGGCATTTTCACAAAGGGAACTGCCGCTCACTGGATACTTCCTCTTTTTCAAACCATTTTCTGTAAACCCTAGAGATGAGTGTGTGGGGAAAATCCCATTAGATCAGAAATTTCTGAAACACTCAGACCAGCTCATCTGGCACCAACAACCATTCCACACTCAAAGTCACTGAAATCACCTTTCTTCACCCTTTTGGATACTTAATTGCTTCAGAAGATTGTGTTGACTTTTCTGCATACCATGTCTAAAAGCATGGAGTTGCTAGTAAAAGTGCCCAGTGAGTGCAGGTATAACACTGAAAACTACAGCCGGTGGAATACAGACAGCAAGTAAAGATAAACAGGACGTGAAAGAAACCTACTCTTCAAAATAAAACAGGAAACAACCAAAGGAAACAAAGGAAACACAAACGACCCACCTAAACACCTAATATAAACCAACTATAACCTTGTGTTTTTTAAAACAAGAATAGAAAACTGAGAAAAAAGAAAGCCCTATGACCTTTTACATTTTCTGGCCTATTTGTTCTACTTCAGTTTGAGGAGGTAGCCTAATTTATAGTTCCAGCAGAGGACCTGCTTGTCGTTCCTGCTAAAGAAACATGATATGATGCTGCCCTCTCCTGTACACTTAAAGTATGATTAAGCCAATCATGCTGTTCATAAATCATAAAAAAAATTACTTTCTGTTTACCCGGTGTTCCGCTTATCTGATCTCTGATCTCCTGTGAGGATCAAGGCAGAGCTTTACCCGTGAGAACTTTATTTGATTTCCAAATGTTTATTTTTTTTTTCCATTTACAGTGAAAGCCACAGTGAACACTGAAAATTCAGGTGATCAGTTCTGACCTGCATAAAGGCAGAGAGAGAAACCTGATTAGCGCTGTTTAGCTTACGCTGTAAAAAATGTTTGTGAAAATTACATTGAAAAACTTCCAAAGGCAACAGTACTGGACCATAAAGTTAAAAATAATACCTTACTATACCAGTAAATCAAGAACAGTACGTGACATTAATGTTTACTGTTAATGTGTTTTAAAAAAACTCCTACAGTTTTTATGTGAAAATATGATTTTCATTTGTAAAAGTACAGTGACTATACCATAATTTAAAAAGCAAAAGCCATAAAATAAATTTGAGGCATTTTGCTTTACATTTAACTTCACTTAACAACCAACCACCATTCTGAAAAATCATAAAGTCTCAATTTCTGCAAAAACAAGATGTTAAATATTAAAGATTGATTCTTTTTATCTTTTTCAGAGAAGAAAACGCTTAATTTGAACAGTTTAAATATGTTTTAAATAGATAAATATGTTTTAAAATAGAGTTTAGATATGACCTTTTTCTTCTTTCTGAAATGTACGGGGAATGTAATATCTTTGATTTTAGATTGTTTCTTCAACATAAACCCAAAGAAGAGCACAAAGTTGAACCAAAGCAAAACAAGAAGCAACTGCGAGAGAACCCAAGACTCACCAGACTCGTTGCAGGTCTTGTCGCTGATTATGAATAGAGAGAGACATGTTAACTGTTGTAACTGTCGTAACATGGACTTAACTGAACTGTTGAGGCTGAATATGTATTTTCAGTTAACTTTAGTATTTTAATCAGCAGTTAATTTGGTTTTGTTCAAGTGTGAACTGAAATGTTTACCATACTTTTTGGTGTTACTAATTCCTAATGATGATTTAAGCAATAACGTCAAGGCAGCAGGAACTTGTTTTTTTTTTTAAATGATTTTACTTACTGTACTTTCAGTTTGGTCAAATGGGATGAGGGGTAGACTGCCTTTCTTTATATAAATCTCCAAATGGCAACTTTTATGTTGAAATTTCAACATTACCTGCAGAGAATAATCCTTTTGGGCTTTTTCATTTGAAATATTCTGTGATACTTTGCAGCTTTTACTGGTTAATGTTTTCAAATTCATAAAATTGTTTCTGAAAAATATTTGAGCCTTTGTTTCAGTGCCTTTGTGATACTTCAGAGTGTGTTGAATGCTGATGATATTTCTAAGATCTACAACAGGGGTAGGCAACTCCAGGCCTCAGGGACCAGTGTCCTGCAGGTTTTAGATGTGTCCTTGATCCAACACAGCGGATTCAAATAGCTAAATTACCTCCTCAACATGTCTTGAAGTTCTTCAGAGGCCTGGTGATGAACTAATCATTTGATTCAGGTGTGTTGACCCAGGGTGAGATCTAAAACCTGCAAGACACTGGCCCTCGAGGCCTGGAGTTGCCTGCCTCTGATCCTGTAAGATAAATAAACTGAATCCATATCTCACAAAACTTTTCAGTGATTAAGAGTAAATTCTATTATGTATCTATATATTGCTTTTGTATAAATTGTCTTATTTTTATGACACTTTACAAAAAAATAGCCTTTTGGTCCTACCATATTTAAAGCATTGCATTTAACTGAATGGATGGTTGTGGGCATGGAAAGAACCACTTGCTGTCCATCATGACAGCCAGAAAATGGTGAGATTCTGATTTGCTGGAAAAGCTAACATTTTTTTCTTTTTAGTCATTATAATAGGTGAAGCCCAGTTGTTATGTATCTGAGTGTTAATCTAGCCATTGCACTGTAATATACAGCATAGCACTACTGACCAGTGGTCATACTTGACATGGACCTCATCAACGTCTTTGCTGTCCTACTAGTCGCCCCTTCTGATCACAAACTAGTCTTTTGAAGGATCAGCAGCAGTTCGTGGTTGGACAGTTGAGTGTACATTCATTTAAAAACAGAAGGATGTAGGTTCATCTCTTTTTGTAAGTGTAAGATTATTAGTGTATGCATTTGTTGAAGTTAAGCACTGCATAAATTGAACCACTGCAACATTTTTCCAGTGTTTGCCACACAGGTTCTTTTTTTAGTTGTTTCCTACAGTTGATCTCTGTTCAAAAGTTTTTGGATGAACTTGGATGTGTTGTGGAATTTTGTAAATAAAGTAAATAAAGAAAGAGCTGTGATCAAACTATTTATTACTGCGCAGGAGAACACACATACACACACCAAAACATAACAGGTTCATAGTAATGAGCGTTCTAACCTCGGGGTGTCGCAGCGCCCCGTTTATACGATTGCACAAACTCTGTATCTTTTCTCTGTGTATCTTTTAGTTACAACAGTCTTTTGTCCAACCCGGGCTGTTGGTGAACAAAGAAGACTCCCACTATTTTTTCCCAGACCAGCACCTGGCGCTGGCCCTGAACTTTATCCTTCTGAGCAAAACAGTTAGCAGATAACATAGTGAAACATCGTTAGGCCTAGCTAAGCAGTTTTCACAAGGTCTTGCTGATACAAACTTACTTCATCTGGAGCATGCAAAAGTTATACAAAAATCATAGGAGTGAAATTCTTACCACCTAAATCTAAATTGTGAGGGTTAACTAGAATTTTCCCATTACAGATGACATCAATTTTTCATGTTTCAAGTTGTAAATGGAGAGCTGGTTCAAACCTAAGGATTGCTGTCCCCTGGTGTTGCTTTGTAGTCCTATAGTTGTGGTGAGTTTGGGCAGTAGCACAAAGTTTGGTTTTCATGCACTTTGCTGCCTCAGTTATTATATAGTTTGTTTGTTTTTTTACATGTTTCTATGATACAGTGAAGAACAATCACACGGAATTCATGTGCTTCAAAAGTTTTTATTAAACAAATACATATACATTTAGTTTTGGTAGTGCCAAACCTTTTTGGCAGCTCCTGTAATACAGCTTGTGTGGCCTGAGGTCCACAGTCTGTAATAGGGGCTATGCTGTGGTTTATCACCTCTGTTCTGTCCTTTTCATTGTTGGATCTTGAAAATAAATCGACATTTTATGTAAACGATTCATCTTCTGTTGAGTGCTACAATTTTTGAATGCACAAAATAGTTTAAGCATTTCCTGAGCGCAGTGCAGCTGGAGAAAGCAGTGCTGCCAACTTAGCAGGAGTGTTGGACTGCCAGCACTCAGTTTCATCAGTCTTATCAGGTACTCCCCATAAATGTGTTTTATAATTTTATTTATTTTGGTTTGGGCTTTTTCATACTGGGAAAAAAATGTAAATGTTAACACCAATACTTATGGCACCCTTATGTCTCCATCCCTAAATGATCAACATAATATTCAACCTGTGAGATTAATTTTTTTTTTTGAATATTCCAAATAAATAACTGTTATTTTTTATGTTAACCATACAATAACAATGTAATTTACAAGTTGTTTGCTTTTTGTTTGTAAGACAGTAAATATGAAAATTTGTGGATAAGTTATATAGTTATATATGCAGTGGGATGCAAAAGTTAGGGCAAGCTTGTTAATAGTAATTATTTTCCTGTATAAATCGTTGGTTGTTACAATACAAAATGTCAGTTAAATATATCATATAGGAACTCACACAGTGATATTTGAGAAGTGAAATGAAGTTTATTGGATTTACACAACGTGTGCAATAATTGTTTAAACAAAATCAGGCAGGTGCATAAATTTGGGCACTGTTGTCATTTTATTGATTCTAAAACCTGTAGAACTAATTATTGGAACTCAAATTGGCTTGGTAAGCTCAGTGACCCCTGACCTACATACACAGGTGAATCCAATAATGAGAAAGAGTGTTTAAGGGGGTCAATTGTAAGTTTCCCTCCTCTTTAAATTTTCTCTGAAGAGTAGCAACATGGGGGTCTCAAAACAACTCTCACATGACCTGAAGACAAAGATTGTCCACCATCATGGTTTAGGGGAAGGATACTGAAAGCTGTCGCAGAGATTTAAGCTGTCTGTTTCCACAGTTAGGAACATATTGAGAAAATGGAAGACCACAGGCTCAGTTCAAGTTAAGGCTCAAAGTGGTAGACCAAGAAAAATCTCAGATAGACAGAAGCGACGAATGATGAGAACATTCAGAGTCAACCCACAGACCAGCACCAAAGACCTACAACATCATCTTGCAGCAGATGGAGTCACTGTGCATCGTTCAACCATTCGGCGCACTTTACACAAGGAGATGCTGTATGCGAGAGTGGAAGCCTTTTCTCCGCCCACAGCACAAACAGGCGCTTGAGGTCTGCTGAAGCACATCTGGACAAGCCAGCTTCATTCTGGAATGAGGTGCTGTGGACTGATGAAACTAAAATTGAGTTATTTGGGCATAACAAGGGACGTTATGCATGGAGGAAAAAGAACACAGCATTCCAAGAAAAACACCTGCTACCTACAGTAAAATGTGGTGGTGGTTCCATCATGCTGTGGGGCTGTGTGGCCAGTGCAGGGACTGGGAATCTTGTCAAAGTTGAAGGACACATGGATTCCGCTCAGTATCAGCAGATTCTGGAGACGAATGTCCAGGAATCAGTGACAAAGCTGAAGCTGCGCCGGGGCTGGATCTTTCAACGAGGCAATGACCCGAAACACTGCTCAAAATCCACTAAGGCATTGATGCAGAGGAACAAGTACAACGTTCTGGAACGGCCATCTCAGTCCCCAGACCTGAATATTATTGACAATCTGTGGTGTGAGTTAAAGAGAGCTGTCCATGCTCGGAAGCCATCAAACCTGAATGAGCTAGAGATGTTTTGTAAAGAGGAATGGTCCAAAATACCTTCAACCACAATCCAGACTCTCATTGGAACCTACAGGAAGCGTTTAGAGGCTGTAATTTCTGCAAAAGGCGGATCTACTAAATATTGATTTCATTTCTTTTTTTGTGGTGCCCAAATTTCTGCACCTGCCTGATTTTGTTTGAACGATTATTGCACACTTTCTGTAAATCCAATAAACTTCATTTCACTTCTCAAATATCACTGTGTGTCTCCTATATGATATATTTAACTGACATTTTTTATTGTAACAACCAACGATTTATACAGGAAAATAATGACTATTAACAAGGTTGCCCAAACTTTTGCATCCCACTGTAGTTTGGATTAAAAGGCTTTGTATCTTTTCTGTGTATCTTTTAGTTACAACAGTCTTTTGTCCAACCCGGGCTTTTGCTGAACAAAGCAGACTCCCACTATCTCTTCCCAGACCAGCACCTGGCGCTGGCCCTGAACTTCATCCGTCTGAGCAAAACAGTTAGCAGATAACATAGTGAAACATCGTTAGGCCTAGCTAAGCAGTTTTCACAAGGTCTTGCTGATACAAACTTACTTCATCTGGAGCATGCAAAGGTTATACAAAAATCATACAGTGAAATTCTTACCACCTAAATCTAAATTGTGAGGGTTAACTAGAATTTTCCCATTACAGATGACATCAATTTTTCATGTTTCAAGTTGTAAATGGAGAGCTGGTTCAGACCTAAGGATTGCTGTCCCCTGGTGTTGCTTTGTAGTCCTACAGTTGTGGTGAGTTTGGGCAGTAGCACAAAGTTTGGTTTTCGTGCACTTTGCTGCCTCAGTTATTATACAGATTTTTTTTACACGTTTCTTTGATACAGTGAAGACAGTAAATATGAAAATTCGTGGATACGTTATATATAGTTTTGATTAAAAGGCTTCATATAACGGTGGATTAACCATTACAGAAACGAAACATGATTTAGGTAATTACCAGAACTGTTCATTTATAAACCTCATATTAGGTGGCAGTCTAATACATTTTTATGCATTGTATGACACATTCTTTTTCAAGCAGGCCTTTAGTGACCTTTGTACTAAAGAAACTTAATACACACGAAAGCACAAACGTTTATCAGGTAAATTTATTATGGAGTCGGGGCAAGGTCTAAAGAAATGATTATAGCAAAGTTTTACTTATCCGTGTTTTAAAAGTGAGTCTGAAATACCACAACTTACAACAATAACAACAAATGATAAGCATAATGCATCGTAATGCTCAGTGTTTTCATAGGTAAAAGAGGAAAATGGATGGGCCTCTTTGCTGGTCTGCTAATCAGAAGGATGTGGAAAAATGTTACACAGTGAAGTGGAAACTACTTTCTCCCTCAATCTCATTCAGTCTGTTAGATCTGCTAAATTTGTGGCAAGGAGCCACGGGTCAGACTCGAACCTGGACCGGCTGCTCTAAGCTGTCGCTCGCTCAAAACACTGAGCTAAACCAACGCCATGCTGAGTTTGCCTATCCATCCTAGTCTCACCTCTGTGTTTTGATATTTCTTCAGTCTCCCCGGTAATGTCTCCATGTCTGTTTTTTCCCCAGTCCCGGTGTCAATTCCACGTGTCTGAGTCTCTGTGTGTGTGTTAGTTCCTGTATTACTGCAACAGCACTGCAACTTGTACAAGCTATGTTGTTATTATTAATAGGAGTAGTTGTAGTATTAGTAATATTGTTTTTTTTTTTTTGTCTTCTTCTTCTTATTATTATTATTATCATTGCAGAGAGGATCACGACAGCCATTAGTGTTCACTGTGGACTAACGCGGGGCCCTCAAGCAGAACTCTTCAATCAAGGCTCGATACAGAGTCTGATATCCTTCATATTTAAATAGACACAAACAAAAGCTCAACACTGCTTTATGTGCAAAACCAGTTTCTTTATGTTTAACAATGCATCTTGGTTTACAGTGGGCTGTGTCTGTTATTTCCTTTGTCATTAACAATAAGCAGTGGTTGACTGTAAACTCTATGCTAACTCTAATTTCTTATGCATTGTACCGTATTTTATGCGGTGAAGTTCTGTCAACCACAGCTGCCAGTACTTTACTGTAACGTTTAATTTTACAATAAAATATCATCATCTATCTTACATTTGTACTGTATTTTTCACTGGTAAGAGCTGTAATGAGGTTTACAGTTAACCTTTGTTTTTAAAGTTGTTGACTGTAAACAGGATTATCATACAGGTGCTTTAATTTAAAGTAAATGACTGTAAACAGGTTGAAATTGAAGTCCTGGCAACCACAGCTGCCAGTATTTTACCGTAAAGTCAGAAAAAGAGTTTTATAGAAAATTACCGTAAATAGGTTTACGATTCATTTGTTTTTTATAGTAATTTACCGTAAACAAGTTCTAAACTGTTGAATTTACAGATGACAAAAAAGTGTACCATAATGTATTTTTCTGACAAACACATATGCCAGTATTTTACTGTGAATTCAATTTTTTTTTTTTTTTTTGCGACAGTGTTTTGCTCTTGTTGCGAAGAGGAGAAAAGGAAAAGGAAGAAAAGGAAAAGATTAGTGATCTGGATGTTGAACATGCGTGTAAGTGAAAGTGCTGTAACACTGTAATTATATTATCCTTAAGTATGCATTAGGCTACTTAATGCCTTAAGCTACTCATATTAATTGCACTTTTTTTTTAACCCCCTAATAGACAATATAACAGTATAATGCATTATTAAATTATGCATTTTACATCTTCTCCTAGTCTTTATCTCTTCGCTTGTGCATCTTATTTGCAGATGTAAGTTGTTTGTTCCTTTGCTGCTAAGTCATTCTCAGCAGTCAGTTGGAGGAAATCCAACAAATTTTTTTGTTAATTTACTCAGCACCAATCAAAAAAGCTCAGAGCAACAAAATGCTGCCTTGTTATAGGAGCTATTATGTTCTTTGTGTAACAAGTGTCAGTCTTGTTGAATATGTTTGGAAGATATTACAAATATTGACATTACAAATATCATTCTTGTCTTACATTCATTTCTTTAGATAGAAAAGCTTGCCATAGAGAAATTACATTATTAACACATCCAAAGAAATGTAACGTTTTTTCTGTAATTGGCAGCAGTTAACAGCTTCCAAAATCATAAACCTAGTTCTTCCTCCCTTAACCCATCTTTCAACCCATTTCTTTTTTTATGCTAAAATTTCTTCAGTTGCTGTGTACTTAAGGGTCATTTTGTGCTGAGCATGTTTAGTGCTGTTGTAGATTTGTAAAGACAATACATGTTGGTAAAGCAAAAGATCTCACTCTTTCCATTATTGCTCTTTGTTCTGTAGCGGGGTGAATTAAAGTGCAAAAAGGGGTGAATCAGAATTAAATAACACTAACATTTCACAGTTTGTAAGCACACAAAAACTGCAGAAAAATGCAATTTGTCAAAGTCGCCATATATAGGATTTCACTCACTCCATTTGGTTCTTTTGAAAAAACCCGCTGAAATCAATATTTGACTTATTGTCCAATTAAATCAATGTTGAAGCTGTCATTTTTAGCATCTACATAGATGTTAAAATCACCCTCAATAATATTTTCCAAAGCAATTACTTTGGATCCGGTGGGGAGGTGTGGGAAGCCAGATCGGGCGCCCCCCTTCCGGCTCTCCTCTCTGCTCTCTCCTATCTTGTCCCTTTTGTCTTACTTCTCTCTATCACATTTTCTATCCCTTTGAAGAAGTTAGGCTCCATAAATGCTAAAGAGGTAAGTATTATTTCTCAGTTGCAGTGAATAGATAGAAAATAAACTGTAGGAAACTAAACAGAAGAAAAAAGAAGAGAAATAACAATTTAACATAAACCAGTGACACACTCCAGGGCCTGATCAACCCTGGCAGGGCCTCCTTGGATGAGGGTGTCTAGTGATAATGGCCGAAACACCTGATGAATCCAAGGTCCACTTCTGATGATGTGTCCCAAATTTAAAATGATAATCTAGATCGATCTCTAATCCCTAAACTTAACCAAGGAAGGTAAATGGCAGATTTGCCTGGGTAAAAGACCGAAAGTTGATGCACACAACGATGTGTGCTGCACACTGAGTGTCACGGACCCAGCTCTGGAGGACTCGGGGTCCGTGAGCAGTGTGGACTGTTGTTGTTGTTGTTATTATTATTATTATTGTTATTGTTGTTGTTGTTGTTGTTATTTGGTGTATGTGTGTGCACTGTTCCGCCGTCTGGGGTTTTGTTCCATGTGTCGATGTATAGGGAGGTGTGTGTGTGTGTGTGGTTGTGGCTGTAGCCAGGAGGCCGGGCTACAGGCACCGTCAGGCCTGTGGATGACGGGCCACGCCCAAGGAGGATGCCACACACCTGCAGCGGATCAGCGTCGGCGGAGGGAGCTATAACGGCGTGGTGAAGCCTCCACCGGCGCGGGATCATTGCATGAGATTCCACATTAGTCTTCAGCTTAGTAAAGTTAGTGTGTATGCTCGCAGTTGTAAAGTGTCCTGATGGCTGATTCTGTTGTTTCCCCAGGAGAAGTGTGGAGCGCCAGACAGCAGCCAGCATGAGGAGTGCTGACACACGGGAGCGGAGAGCACAAAGACACGGAATTTTCAGGGAAAGACACAACACGGGAGTGAAGGGAGAGCACGGGGATTTATTGTCTGTTTTCGCACTGTAAATAAACGCACTGTTTGCATCGCAGAGTCCTGCGTTTGGGTCCTCCTTCCCCACACACCCACGGTCTGCCACACAGACCGTGAGACTGAGAGAGGTATCATTTCAGAAACACCAGGAAGACTGAAGGTCATTGCAGGGATAAAGCAGGACTCATGATCTTCACCAGCAGCTCTTTTTTTGAACATAAAGATATTATATTCAGTCCTGTAGAAAGTTAAATATTTAAATATATATTATGCTCTCTCGTTACTCTGGTATGAATGATTCCGAATTACTTTATGATAAATAACACACTATTGGCAAAAAACGGTGAAAGAATTCCGGATCAGAAGTTTTTAGTTCAACATACAAGTGACGACCTTTGACCTTCATCAGGTTTTATTCAATTGTGTCAGAGAAAACATCACATCCTCTTCATGCAGCTGACTACATTCAGTGTTTAAAACAGGAGTTGAGCAGGTCTGAGATTAGCACCTTTCTGAAACACCAAACTGAGGTCCTGTTAATGCTGGTATATAGTGACACAGTTACATGGGTGATCAATCCTTTTGACTATATGTCTTTAACTTTATCTACAAACAGCTGCAGCTTTTACTGACAGCACATGTGGTACTTTAACCTTTGTACTGTTTTCATCAGTTAATTATGGAGTTACTACAAAGAGTGAAGCTATAGGATGATCTGTCTGCTGTCACTGGCTGGTGCTGAGGTCTGAATCTGAGGGCAGCTCCTGTAATCACAAGGAGAACAGAATCATCACAAACTGAAATATAAAGTTTCTCTCTCAAATCTGAAATAAAAAATTTCCAATATAATGTTTACCTTTGAGTTGTTGATGCTTTGTAAATGGAGGTATGCAAAGATGAGATGATGGAGCAGGTTTCATTCCTGGTTCAGTCTGCTGCTGCATCCTGGTCACCAACCTACAGAGGTATTATCAGCAGTGTGTGAGCTGCTGCTTGGGTATTGAACAAGAAATATTAAGGCTTCAGATTATTTCTCTTAAAGGATGTAAGCTGTACAGAGTACTGCACATGTGACTTTGTGAACATACCTCATTAGCAATAATTCAGACAGTTTTTTAACATGACTGTTTGCAACAAACTCAGTACAAAAATATATACAGAGTCAGTGCTAAAAAATTCATCAGTGGAAAAATTAAACATATATTTGAACTTAAGCTGCCAAGCGGAAGTAGTTGGTTTCAGTACATAAATATCGGGCTTTGCTATTTAATTTGTAGTTACTGATTAATGAGGGGTTACTGAAGTGCCAGGTTTGTTACTGTCCTTACAGATGTGGCAAGAGACAGACAACATGCTGCTGTTTGCACATATTTAATAATCAGCTCTGCACAGGAGCTGAAGCAGAGTCCAGCCTGTTGCTCTTACAGTAATATACTCATAATAAAAGTACAGTAATAGTAGTTAATTAGTGACTGAGCAGCCCGGTGCTTTTCTCTTGATTTCTGTGTACATAAGTGATTTATATCACTGCCAGTACATACAAACACAAATTCAAACTTTATCCTCGGAGCACAGATGTTTTAAACTGATCTACTTCTATATTTCCGATGCATGAAATCCATCTTAAAACCATATTTATTTTGTCTGTATTGGTTCATTTTGTACAGCAAATCTAACCTGGAAACAATCTACTGTCTGCCCTCTGTGGACATCAGTGCATTACCACTTTGATGAAACTGAACAAGGTTTAGAGGCATAAATTTGTGACGATAGTCAGTATTGTGGCTCTGCCTGTTATTATTTCAAAACAGTTTGTTACTTGCACACGCCAGGCGGAGCCATTTTCATTCTTCGTTAAGATTTGTTTGGGTTTTTTTTTTTTTTTTTTAACTAAAAAAAGATCTGCGTTGTTTCATTATATGATGCGTCTGAGATATATATTTTACAGGGATTACAGGCAGAGAAAGGGGAGTAGGGGTGTGCTGCAGGATGAAGATGAATAACAGTGCACAAAATAGATGTGATATACATGACAGTTCTTCTCTCGTTGCACTGCAAGGGTGATGAGAATCTATGAACAAATAAAAATAAAATGCAAACTAAATTTTTGGTGTTGTTTTTTAAACATTTTAAGTTTTTAGCTTTAACTTTTTTTTATTTTTATTTTGAAATTAGTTTCATTTTGCAGCAGTACCACAAGTTACATCATGAGCTTCACATAAAACATTACTCAGCAGCATTAACAGCCACTTAAAAAAAATCATCCTATGCTTCGCTTCCTTGGAAGCCAGAAACCTGGACCAGAATTATGACTCACAAATACACCAGCGGTTTATTAAGAAACTCAAACCACAGTTCTTTTTCTCGTCTTCTACTGTTATTTCCCCTGCATGGACCCATGCTTTTTCATGTTGTGCCTGAGCTTCTCTTTTATTTACTAAACCTTTGTATATATTTAGCATTTAAGCAATATGAAATGCATTTTTTATGGTTATAAAACGCATTACATTTACTGTATATGGACACGGATGAACTCACTGGACACTTCATTCTCTACACCTTACTAGTACCAGATTGACGCCTTTTGCCTTCAGAAACTGCCTCAATTCTTTGTGGCAGAAGTTCAACAGAGTGCTGGAAACATCCCTCAGAGGTTTTGGTGACTTTGTCATGATCAAGAAACCGACTTGAGATGATTTTAGCTTTGTGACACGGTGAGCTATTCTTCTGCATACCATATCTAAGAAAAAAGAAGAAAGCTACAATCCAAAATAAAACAGGAAAAAAACCAAAGGAAACTGATACCGACAGAAAAGGAAACACAAATGGACCGTGGCATAAACACAAAGATGGCCACACTCGAATAAAACGACTGCTACAGATAACAAGAAGAAGAAGAAGAATTATATAATAATAACACTTTATCTAAACCAAATATAAACTTGTTGTCTTCTTTAAAAAAAAGAATAGAAATCAGAGAGAAAGAAAAAGAAAGCCCTATGACCTTTTACATTATGTGGCCTATTTGTTGTATCTAGGTTGGCGAAGTAGTCTAATTTATAGTTCCGGGAGTTAAGATAGCACCTGCTTGTCAAAAAAGTAAAATTAAAAAAAAAAAAAATGAAATATGATGCCGCCCTCTCCTGTACACTTAAAGAATTTGTGACTAAGCCATTCATACCGTTCATTAAATCACAGAACCCCCCCCCAAAACAAATCGTTTCTGTTTACCCGATGTTCAGCCCATCTAATCTCCTGTGAGGAACAAGGCGGGGCTTTAAACATGGGAACTTTATTTGAAAACGCATTTCCAAAGGTTTTGTCTCACTTACGGTAAAAGCCACAGTGAACACTGGAAATTGAGGTGATCACTTGTGAACTGCGTTAAGCCACCGACATGGCGCTGACTAAATTAATGAGTGCGATCATCACCAGAGCGCTGTTTATTTTAGTTGCTGTCATCGGAGTGTTGAGGGTGGCATCGGTTAAGAACGATAACAATTACTTGTTTCTGGCTTTTCTTTTGTTGCCGCTTGTTGTTGAAATGATAATAACACTGAAGATGCGAAAAGGACAGGATTATAAATGGTAAGATGCGGAGCATGCATGTAAGTGATGGTAAAAAAGTGCTGTAATATTGTAATTATATTATCCTTAAGTATGCATTAGGCTACTTAATGCCTTAAGCTACTCATAATACTTTCAAACTCATCTCCGCTCTATCGTTTGCACTTTCCCCCTCTAATAGACAGTATAACAGTATAATGCATGATTAAATTATGCATTTTCATCTTTTCCTAGTCTTTATCTCGACCCGGGCATCTTATATGCATATTTAAGTAGTTTGTACCTTTGCTGCTACTATATTGATAAGCTGGGAAGCTAAAAGTTAAACTGGTTAAATGGTGGCACTGATACCCCTTGACTTTTATTACTTCAAGTTAATCTCTTCAGTCTTCCTGCATGCTTGAAGTAAACATGCTTATCACTTTTCTTTTCTTTTTTAAACATTTTTGAATGCCTTTGGTTGTCTTGTAGGTTTTCCCCTCCTATCTTTCTGTTCCTCATTACTATTATTCCCTCCATCTGGATTCTGGAGATACAACACCAGCAAGACAAAGCCAGCGATCTAGAGGTACCCCATGTACATTTATTGACCGATTCTATCAAATGTCACATCTGCTATTAATGTTAAAGTTTATAAGATTTAATTACAATAAAATAATAAATACCCCGTGAAATTCACTCACAAAAGCTTCTTTAAACTGTTTTCAGTGCAATAAACTAGATTCTATGGAAACTTTGCAAAGACTGCTGAATCGAAGCACCGAGCAGGGAAACACCACCAACCAGAATTTACTTAAGGTAAGAGTGACTGAATGGTTAAGTTATGGCTCTGTGACAGAAATAAAGAGAGAAAAAAGAAAGAAACTGCTAATGAATGAAACGAGAAAGATCACTGTGCTATGTGCAGTGCTGTAGAAACAAGAATGAGCTCAAATGGGACATGCAATGAGCAAATACAGACTTGCCAGGAATTTATTTTGTTATGCATGTCTTCTAATCACAGAGAACCAGTTTTTCCACTCTTTCTACCAATTTTTTGAGTGAAACTCTCTGTACTCAGCCAGGAAGCGGACACATAACCTACTACAGAAATAACATCCAGTGGCATTGTTCCTCTTCTGGTCTTTCCCTAAGAAGGCTGAAATACCACTGTAAAGGTTGTTATTTCTTTATGCTGACACACTTAACAGCTTGTTGACTGTTTCATAGTTACTTCTCTTTAAGAAAGCCAGAAAGAGCAGCAGAAAAGGTTTAAGCAACTCAAGTAAAATAAAATGATTAATGATGATTTCATTATTTAGTTCTTGGAAACTGTTTAAGCAGCAGTGTGGACAGAACACATAGTGAAACTATTTGCTATTTATGCTCTGATTAACTTAGTCTCTTTTATTCATTTTTCATTCATGTATTAAGATTGACTGGAAATTAATAAAATAATCCAACCAATCCACTCCACCTGTAGGAACAATGCATTTTTGTCGCACTTAAAAAACCCAAAAACTAATTCATTTGAGCTACCTATCCAAAATGCGCCATCCAAATTCCAGTGCCTTTTCACTTAGTACTCTTAATAAGAAAAGTAGAAAACAGTACAGCATAAAGTGGATAGTAAAGAGACTTGGTAAACGAAAGCTTTTAACAGTCTCTCTTACTGCCATCATTTCAAATATCATCAGATTGATGACAAAGATGCATCATTAAGAGCTAGATAATTCACAAAGTGCCCACTAATTGGAGAAATAGGAATCATTTTTAGAAAATAAGAGCCTGGGTCTCAATATTGACGAAGAGTTTTAAAAATGTTTAGCGCAGGTTCCAAGAAAATAGTGCAGACATTTAAACTTTTTTTTTTTTTTACTTATTTTATAAGTTTCTCCACTATTCTGTTATTTATTTTGAAAATAATAATTTAAAAAATTGTACAAAGGAACTCAGGTTCTCTTATTTACAGCAGGGTCTTATGACATATTACCTGTACTGTGACTCAGGTTACTTATACTCAAATGCTTCTGTAGAACTGCTTTTAATTGTATGTGTGGGAAACTATCATAAACTATCATGTGGCTCACTGTTGTTTACTGAAAGGACAGAGATGAGGTTAAATCCAAAATGGCTTTTTGAGTGAAGTGATTCAACCTTCTCAGAAAACCAAGTTTTCAACATTAAACATCTTGCCATCTTTTTTCCTTTTCTTAAATATTGAGCAGAGGTTGTCCACTGTCTGCGCGAATGACTGGATCCTGGCTCTTCACCAGATCGTGCTCATCCTCCTCATTGTGGGGAAGTGGCTCCTGCCTTTGGGAGGCGGGGTCACAAAAGATGAGTTGTCTCAGCTTCTTCTAACTTTTGTTGGCACAGCAGCGGACATCCTGGAATTTACTAGTGAGACGCTGTCCGATGTAAAGTAAGGGGCTAATTGTGTTGCTTGTACGTTAAGAATGTGCTTCTTCTATCGATACATAAGTCTGCATTTAATGTATGCAAACATATATATAGTTCCTGATATTGGTGTCACTTTTCTTACAGAGAAAAAAATCCTGCCATGGTTTACGTCATCTTAGCTGTATGGACCTGGAGTATGTTGCAGTTTCCACTACATCTAGCAGGTCAGCTACCTTAAAATACCTGGTGTTTATTAAGGAGCTACAGCAGTGTAAGGAAGTTCCTTTCCTGTTCCCCGGTCATGAAAAAGACAAACAGTCTTAACAGTGTGTTTAGAGATTGGCTAAAAATCCAAGCCAGTCCAGGAAGTAAACAGTTAAGTACATAAGTGCAGCAAGTAAGTTGAAATTACAGCCTCCGGTGCTTTTAAATGACTAACTCAAACATTTTTACTTCCCGAGACTTAAATTAAAGGAATTAGGTAGCAGGTTATAAGTTTTCAGCTGCTTTGGTGTGGTTCCTCCTAGTGCACAACACAGCTCATGCCCCATGTGGCGAGAGTATGCAGGGAGCTGCTGTAGGATCAAGGATTGATATCACTGACTTGTACCCACTCTCACATAAACTATATCCAATACAACATCTCTGGGACTTAATTTTTTTTGCCCATCTGATGCAACCAAGTTGCACTTCAGACTGTCCAGGAGGTCGGTAATGCTGTGGTCTCATTAGAGCATTTCCCAATGTTGTCAGGCATCCACAGAAGCACGTCGGGGGCCATACAAACTATTCCCTCGCATTTTTAGTTGCTGCAATATAATTTCAGCAAAATAGACAAGCCTCCAACAACATTTTTTCACTTTGATTTCTGGGGTGTCTTTGAATTCAGCCCTCTGTAGGTTTCCATTTCCATTAAACGATGTGGCATCCTTTCATTCCCATCACATTACACAGTAGATATCAGTGTAGATATCAGCATGATTGTTTTCTCATTTTGATCTGATGTGTTTTTAAAGTGTTACAGGAAATTTTTGTGATCTCGAGTCTTTATTTACTATTTTTTAATAGGTAAATGGTTATTCTAATGATAAGTTTCTAACTTTAGGGATATCTTATGCTCTGGTTTGTTATTAATTATTATTATTAGCTCCCCAGGTTTCTGCTCACAGGGAACCTTCTTCCTGGTCATAGCTAAAATACTCTTGACCTGGGTGGCTAAAAAACTTGTTAGACTATTTCTGAATTAGTGTCACCTTTATCTAAGGTTTCCTCCTGTATCATCCTCACTAAAACTTCTCACCTTTTGTTATATTCAGGCCATATTTGTATTCTTGGACTCTACTAGAATAGCTTGGTAAATTTCACACTTAAAAAAAGCGAGAGAAGCTGTTCTAAAAAAACAAATGTGGCATCTGTCAAACTACATGCAGCTACCTGAAGGAAAGCTTTGTTTTTACTGTCAATCATTTGTTTTTCCTCTTCTTATTCAACATAGTGGTGAACACCAAATCTGATGAAGAGAATGGCAGAGAAGATCAAGTCGTCCGGGAAACCTTCTTTATTAAACATAGTACTGATATTTGGAGTGTTATAGAGACCCTCTTTATCCAGGATGGGCCTTTTCTGTTGGTCAGGCTGACAGTCATTATCCACTTCAGAGTCTTCCACCAGATGCTTGGTTTCTTTGCCATCAAGAACGGCCTAGTGATCACACTGAGCTTGTACAGGTTGGCCATTATATTGCTGGACTACAGACATTCTATGGGCAACAATGCAGAGGCAGTGCCGATGCATGAGTCAGATGACAGACGTTCCAGCCACAGCAGCACTGAGGCAATAGCGATCCATGAGTTAGATGAGCTATGCGACAGACCTTCCAGCCACAACAGTGCAGAAGCAGTGTCGACCCATGAGTTGGATGACAGACGTTCCAGCCACAACAGTGCAGAGGCAGTGCTGACCGATGAGTTAGCTCTGGTAGATAAAGAGGAATCTTAGAGTGAGATGTATTACACTAAACATTTAAAACCTTTTAAATTCAAATGGCAAAAACTATCACTGCAGCAGGAAAAGCAGGAAATTATTACTCTCTGTTCGAGATTTACCGTGTTAAATCTATTAGTATTAGTGAATAATTACACAGACCACATGTGATGAGCATCCAAGTCATTTCAAACTAAACGATTTACCTCAGTAACATTTCGGTCTATATTTATATGAATATTACTGCGCCTGTTGACACTACACAATGCTTTGACGTAGCTACAAAGTCGGAGTGACTAAAGTCAGACTGTCAGATAAGAAGTTAGTCAACTTCTAACAGTGTGATAACTGATGTCTGACTGACAGGAATTGAGGGCAACAAACGAGGATGAAAGTGAGATGATGAGATATTTTTGCATGTTGTGTGAGATCGAGAGGAAGATAATAACAGACAGAAATGTTCCTGTTTTAACCCAAACAGGAAATCAAAAGTCATGCAAAATCCCCTCTAGTGGTAGTCGGTAGGTGCTTTGTTCATTTAAGATGACTGCTCTTTACAAAATAAGGAATATGCTGTTTACAAATCAAAAAGTAATGTTACCTCAGTAGTTACATTAAATGAATGTGACATCTGTGGCTAAAACAGGTGGATCATTGTCCATTTGTACATTTTTTCAAACTAAAGATAAAATTGCACTCAGGTGATGAGCTGTGTATGAGTTGCTTTTAAAGCCTTTAAAACCGTTTTTATGGCTTTAAAATGACACAAAGTTTTTATACCTGATTTATGTGAGGATCTTCATTTAGCTGGTAAAGGAACAAAAATATATG
Source organism: Oreochromis aureus (assembly GCF_013358895.1). Classification (NCBI taxonomy): domain Eukaryota; kingdom Metazoa; phylum Chordata; class Actinopteri; order Cichliformes; family Cichlidae; genus Oreochromis; species Oreochromis aureus. The sequence continues at coordinate 24,609,132 of NC_052954.1, read as the reverse complement.
TCATGTTTGTTGTAAATGACCATAACTCATGATATCCTGTCAAAGCTGCTCTGTCCTGAATACATTTCAGTAAATGTGGCTCATTTCACTTTTTTGCTATTTCATTTATCACAAAACCAAAAACAGTGCGTTCAAAATGATTGTTTTTTAGTTTTTCTGGGTGATTTGTATCATTGCCAGTACATACAAACACAAATTCAAACTTTATGAGCACAAATGTTTTGCATCTACTTCTGATGCATAAAATTCATCTCAAAACCATATTTATTTTATCTACATTTCTTCATTTTGTACAATAAATCTAACCTGCAAACTGTCTACTGTCTCCCCTCTGTGGACCTCAGTGTATTACCACTTTGATGATGCCATCTGTGACAGTTTTTTGTTTGAGCTGTTGCATCAGAATCAGTCTTATCTGAGTTTAGAACATTTCAGCTCCCTATGAAATCACTGTGGCTACTGTCAAACTGTCATAAGAGTTGATTTTTGTATTCACCGTCTATATGCCAGCCAGTTTTCAGAGATGTCAGGAAATTTAAAATAGACCTTCGTACCTGCATCATGGCCCCACAGTTTGACAGGTGTGTTGAATGTCTTCTGACTGTATTGAAAGTGCGTTTGCACCACAACCATAAAACAAGAGTAAAACAGTTTCTCGGCTAACTCCAGCTCCAGCAAATAGTCTTTTCCTTTTCATCTCTATGATGATTAAAGTGGATGAAACTGAACAATGTTTGGAAGCATAAATCTGTAATGGCAGTCACAGATTTGGGTTTGTGTGCTATTAGGATAAATACTCAGGTGTTCAAAAGGCTCAAACAATGTGTGAAATCCTTCTGAACAGTTTGTCACAGCAGACTGAGCCATTTTCACCCTTCATTAATATTTGGAAATGCTCTAAGGCAAATGAGGAAGAACAGCTGTCCAAAATATGGTCAAATTGTAAACAAGCATTGTTTCATTATATAAATAATCTTAGATATTTATTTTACAGGGACTGCAGTCTGCCCACTGCAGAGGAAGGGGAGTAGAGGTGTGCTGCAGTATGAAGATGCATACAAGTGCAGCAATATATATGCCAGTTCTTCCTTTGTTACACTGCAAGGAAGAACATTTAATTGTTAGTGTGATGAGAATCTGTGACCAAATGAAATTACATATACTGTATTACCAAAAAAAAAAAAAAAAAAAAGGTAGGACAGCACTGATACACACTTCTAGTGTTCACCGTCATTCTTTTAAACTTTATTTTGATGGCAATTATTTAGCACCATTCATTGACAAAGACTTAATATTGGCACGTGCTGCATGTATGATCTGTTGTGGAAAACATATGTTAAGAGCTGATAACTTCAAACAAGGTTATGAGAAATGTGCCAAAGCCAATGAGACTAAAACAACTTTGTGAACTTCAAACACTCCCCAGTTCTCTGAAACTCTGATGGAGAGATGGAGCCTAGCAGTGCCGGTCAAATAGTGACATGATTGATTGACAGGATTTTCACAGAAATCAAACCACTGAGTGGATTTCAGTGTTTCCTGACTCACTACAGTAAGAAGAAATGAATTATTTGTATATAGAAACAAACCCCAAAAAGTTGATGTTGTTCATCTGGACATCAGTGTTTTCAGTGGGAGTGACGAAATGTTTATTTAAATTATTATTTAATAATAATGAAATATAATATAATCATTAAATAATAATTCTGAATAATTCCACTTGAAGTTAAAACGCAAACAAATTGAAAACCCATTAAGTTTTCTTGGCATTTAAGGTGAGCTTGGCTTCCCTCTTGTGGCATTTTAGATGTATTACATCAGCTTGCTCCTCTTCTGCCTTACAGCATTTTTCTCTTACTGCCTCTTTAATCGTAACAGAAAAAGTGAATTAAACAAAATCATTTCTGGGGATCAGGACTCCAGTTAAACTGACCTAGTAAGGATTTGCAGGCTTCTTATTTTGCATGTAAAATTATTAGTCCGTGTAAAATTATGTTCATGGATCACACCATAAACTTTTGTAAACATTTCAAGACTAATTTTACACCACTGAAATATGAGAGAGCACTAGCTTAGGAGGAATGACAACTGGTAGTGCAACAGCGCTTATAGAGCTATCAGTTGACGCCTCACAGAACACATAACAGGCTGTTCAAAGATAGCAGCACTGGAGTGGACAGCAGTACTCAGGTGGAATGAGCTTTAGTGTTCACAAGGATTAACTCTTCTTTTATTATCTTCAGCCTAAGGAAACGTTGTTCAAAGAAAGGTGGTTTAATGTAGGTAGAGTATAATAATCCCTAGCAGGCTGTCTCCAAGGTTTACTTTACTTCTTTAGACTTTACTGTCTAGCACAGGGGTGGGCAATCTCAGTCCACGAGGGCCGGTGTCCCTGCAGGTTTTAGATCTCACCTTGGGTCAACGCACCTGAATCACATGATTAGTTCGTTACCAGGTCTCTGGAGAACTTCAGGACATGTTGAGGAGCTAATTTAGCCATTTAAATCAGCTGTGTTGGTTTGAGGACACATCTAAAACCTGCAGGGACACCGGCCCTCGTGGACTGAGATTGCCCACCGCTGGTCTAGCACATGAGCACACCTGCAGAGAATCACATTATCACTGAGTCCTAAAAGTCACAACTTAAAAATAAGTAAATAAATATATAAAATATATAAGCGTGACCTCGCACATCTTCTGGGTTTCTAATTTTCTTCTGTTTGAGGTTTTAAAAAAATTCCACAAACACAAAACATCTGCTGCGGCATGTAACTGTCGAGTGAAACCTAAACAAATGTCAATTCTAGTCAGTTTCTAAGACCAGGTGAGTCATGTGTTGACCCTGTTGGTAAACTCAAAGCTCTGTGACTTTTAATATAAAGAGTGTAAGGATAAAAAAAAGATATGCTCTATAAGGACAAATTCACAGAAGCCAGAATATGTTCATCTCCTCTCTAAATATAGTATATATAGTCACTGTATGTGCAAGCAGTCCCAAGCCAGAAGTTAAGGCTTCATATTGCACTAAATGCTCAGTTTCAGAAACTTGTTAGCTTGGTACAGTGTCCATAATATGGTGATCTCAAAAACACAGCTCTGCCTGTTAACACAGTAGCCCCACCCACTTGCCGATCAAATGTTTTGTTTGTCAGGAGTGACCAATGAGAAGAAAGCTGGTGTAAAGATAGGTGGAAACTGATTAAAATGACAGTGGATGAACGAGGGGCTGCATCATGGTCCAGTATAAGATAAATACTTTTAGATTTTGACACTGGTCCATTCGCCATCTCTGGGTGTAGGTTTCCTTTTTCCTTTTGTTCATGGACGGCATAAGACTTTAGGCCCAAGCGTAGATTATAACGGGCTGAATGAGACTGCCATTAAAAACTACTCCCTAGTCCCCTTTGTTGAGATACTGCAAGGCGCTGATATCCTTACCAAACTGAGTCTGTGAAGTGCCCACTGTCTAGTTTGCATCAATGAAAAAGGTGAATGAAAAACAGCATTTTGGAGTCTTTCATTTCATCACACCTTTTGGACTCACTTTTTAATATTTAATAATGTCCTCCATGATTAGCCATGATCATTTTGTCTTTGTATAACTTAAAGTTACTAAAGACCCAGTTGATCACCAGAAAAATGTGAGGAAGTTTATGCAAAGAAATATCAGTTTCTTTTCTGGGCTACCTTCTTGCGAGTGGGCAGATGAAGACAGAGCTTGAAACAAATAAAAGCTGCAGAGCATTGGGTTGTTCCCAACTCGCCCACCTCCCTCTGTTAACAGCTCAGGAAAGCATGGGACCAGGCCAAGGGTGTGTTTCTTGAGACAGTTGAACGACATAAGAAGCTGGCAGATTGATGGGGGACACCTGTTTTCATTTAGATCAACATGTTTGGCTGTCATCAATGACATCTTGTTAAAGCCCCTATGTAATCGAAGAAATCATAACTCCATCAGCTGTCTGTCTAAAACTACGTAAATCTATGATAATTCATTCAGCATGTCATGTCTCCCAGCTGAAACCTGTCTCAGTCCTCTGTTCCCTACCTCCATGTTTTGCTTGGCTTCTAAGTGCTTACCCTTGCTCTTGCAACTGCTTCCAATAAACCCCTGGTGTGTCATCTTCCTCGTGGTTTTGTTGAAATTCTCCTGTGTGATTTTGAAACTAAAACTTCCGTTTAGATTCGGAATCAGATTATTTCCTCGTCTGTCTGCTCACCCACTAACAGCGCTGTTCCCTGGCTTGTAGTTCTCTAATAGACATCATTCTTTCTAGATTGTAGGATGTCATGACCAGTAATATTTCAAACACTGATCATTTTATTCTACATGACAGACAAGATTGTTCTTTGTGCCAAGATAGCAAACAATGTCTGTCTGCATGAGCCTTGTAGCAGTACTGATTGAAGCAACTGCATAGAGGGAATCACTGTTCTGTGATCAGTGACCAGAGCCCCTCGGCCATTTCTGTCATTATCATTTCAACAAAGCAAACAGCTGAATTTTGAATACCACGCTCACATAAAAATGCAGGGTCACACCAGGCCTGGGGTGCGATGTTGGATGGCCTTTCTGTCTCAGTCCACAGAAGACAGTTTGTTTCCATTCACTCGCTCACAAAAAAAAAAAAAAAAAGCTGCTGTAGTGAAGAGGCCTGCGGATTCAAACTCATTTAATTTAGTTTCAGTGATATGTAATTGCTCAGATTTGACTTAAGACTTAAGATGTGTGGAAAAAAGGAAGCTGCCTTATGATAAGGGTCATGATTAACAGAGACTAATGGGTTTTTAAGAAATAGAACACAGTTTATTTTTTCTCTTCCTCTTTCGTCTTCTGTGAAATTCTCACTGTGATTTCACATGATGCAAACTGAAGTATGATGACAGACAATTTGGAACAAAGACAGGAAAAGTCTGGCTGTTCTCCAGGGTCACAGACCTTTTTACCGTTTCCTCTGTACTAAGCTGATAGGCCAGATAAATATGAATAGAAAACAACCTAGCACACAGCCAAACAGGGCAAAGTGACATGTGTGTACCATGTTTAGATATCTTTGTGAGGACCAAAAATTGTAATGTTGCTTGTGGGGACCAACATTTCCTCTTGGGGACTAAATGTCCATCATTTTTGATGGTTAGGGTTAGGGTAAGTGGGTAGGGAAAGCATTATGTCAATTCGATGTCCTCACTAAGATATAAAAACAAGTGTGTGTGTGTGTGTGTGTGTGTGTGTGTGTGTGTGTGTGTGTGTGTGTGTGTGTGTGTGTGTGTGTGTGTGTGTGTGTGTGTATGTGTGTGTGTGTTAAACTGTACAGAAGATTTAGAATTTTCCTTAATAGATTTTAAATCTTAGCCTTCTACACGTATCAGGACCCACAAACTAAGAAATCAAATTATGATCACCTGATAAGTCCACTGAAAAATTGTGGCAAGTTCTCCATGATAAAAAAACAAAACAGAAAAACATTGTTGTTTAGCTCGACTTTTTTCTCCTTAATGTATTTTTTTAATGTATTAAAAATACATTCTTAACATTATTATTGCAAGGATCTCCCACTTTACCTTTATTGTCTCAAAACTTTCCATAAATTAAGAGTATAATTATATTTGTAGCTCTGAAAAATTATATTTACAGTCATGTGAAAAAGAAAGTTTGCAAAGGACTCTATGCAGTCCTTTGCAACACTGCAAACACCTGTCAGCTTCCACATGAATTAAAACCCAAGAGTTACATCTTAGACTCTACAGGCCTCAGTGAGCATATTGAATGTTAAAGATCTGGACAGGACAATTAGAAAAAGAGCAAATGTGTATGGCTTGTTGGAAGGATAGCCAGGAGAAAACCTCTTCTCTCTATAAAGGCAGCACAGTTTAAGTCTGCACAATTGCATCTGCATATATTGCATCAATTGCAACAATGTCCTTTGGATACAAAGGACAAAGTCAAGAAATTTGCCTCAATGCAAACACCCAAACACAGAATATCCACTAATACTTCATAGAAAATGTAAACCATGGTGATGAAGGGGTGATGATCCAAGCTTGCAGGCTTGCTTTTGCAGCCGCAGTATCCGGGCAGTCGACAATGAACTTCTCTGTATTTCAAACTATTATTGAGTCAAATGTGAGACCATCTGTTCGACAGCTTAAGCTTGGACGTCCCACACACAGCAGGAAATCTACAGCGAATGGCTCAAAAAGAAAAGAATTAAGGTGTTCTGATGACCCAGTCCAGACCTCAGCTTAACTGAAATGCTGTGGTGGGACCTTAAGAGAGCTATGCATAAATGAATAACCACAGACTTGTAAAAAAGAGTGGGTCAAAACTCCTCCACAATGATGTGAGAGACTGATAAAGTTGTAAAGAAGATCATTTCCAGTTATTGCTACAATCACATGGTTCTACAAGCTACCAAATCAGAGGGTGTACTTTGCTTCTCATGGGACTCCTGTGATCTTTTTTACATAACTATATGTGAACATGAAAATACTTCAGTCCACCTTTACCTGCATTTTACACCCCAAGTTGAGTACTACTAGAAATGCAAGTTTTATAAAATTACAAACTAAGATTCATCCAAATATAATCCTATTAAAATGCAGTTACTGAAGTTACATTTACTCAAGTGCTCTACCTAAATACAAGGATAGGGTATTTGCCACTTAACAATCACCTCTTTATAAAAAATAGAATATTTACAGTAAGGAAGAGATCCAACTGTAGAACGTTCATACAAATTAGGTCCAATTTAGTAACATTTAGATGTGGGGCCAATGGTATCCCAGTAATTACAGGCAGATTTCATGGTGCTGTATATTGCAGTATGTGCACTCTGTAGCTCGGGACAACTTGGAGATGAATGAATGAAGATAAAAATATCTTCCTGTATATTTAAGATTGAGAGCAAATGTTTATACAATGCAAAAGTTGTGTAATTGTAAAGATATTATTACTGTATGTAGAGCAAACTTGCAAAATTCTGTAAATAAACTGTATCTGCATTTGGACATGGGTAATTTGTTCCTGTATATATACAGTGGACCTTTCATACATTAACTGAAGGGTATAAAACAGTTAATAAATATAAAAGAGTTGATAAAATAGTTTTCAACCAGTAAATGTCATATTTGCCTGTTTGTTGTTCTGCTTCAGCTTTGGGACTTAATTTATAGTTTCCAGGAATTAAAACAGCTCAGGAAGTCCTTGTCGTGGTCTTCCCTTTAAAGAAAGGCATGCTGTGATGCTGCCTCCCCCATACCCTTAAAGAATTTATAATCAGTCCAAGATGTCATGAATTAATCACGAAAAAACAGAAAGACCTTCTTGCGTCAGCTTGCATTGTATTTAACTGGAGCCACATTTATTCCGACTTACCCTTCTAGTGGCGTACCTGATCCGCAGTCAGGGTCAGGAAAAAACTGGACCTTGACTCTGTAAGGCGGAGCTTAAACTTTGGCGACTGTGGCGAAAAACAGTTTTCAGCACGATTTTTCCCCCACTTCACTGCTGGAGTCACAGTTTCTTTCGTATCCGTGCAGTTAGGAATAACGGGAGAGCTGCGGCGCCCAGTGCCAAATTGCAGGCAACCGGCGACATGGGTCTGATTAAATTTATAAGTGCGATCATTACTAGAGCGCTTTTTATCCTGATTGCTCTCATCGGTGTGTGGAGAGTGACGCGGGTGAAGGAACATAACTTTTACTGGTTGCTAACTTTTCTCTTTTTTCCGCTTGTCCTGGAAATGATAATAACCCTGAGGAGGAGGAAAGGAAAGGATTACAAATGGTGAGATGTGGAGCATGCATGTAAGAGTTTGGAAAGGCTGTAATTATATTATCCTTGAGTATGCATTATGTTACTTAACGCCTGGAGTTTGCACAGCTGCTTTGCATGTACAGATGTACAGTATATGACTAAAACTAAGCGCTTGCCATTTCCCCAAAAACTTTATCCCTTCCCCCATCTCCCCCGAGCATCCTATATCCTGCCTGTCCCCCTGCTGTTATTGTTATTGTCCTGAGACATTAAGTTGGGGTGGTACCCCTTAACTCATATCGCAGATCGCAGTCTCCCCTGTCTTCCTGCATGCTTGAAATACATTGTGTTGTTCTATTTTTCTGGCGTGATATTGCATTTCATTCAACAACTTATTGAAGTGTTACATTGTGTTAGACTGTGCATTTAATGAAGCATCCACCAATCACTGAGGAGGTTAATGGATGCCTCAGAACATCTGTTGTTTAAAAATCATGTTGTGTGGTAGTATTTCGAGGAAGTAAACTAGAAGCAAAGTGATAATAAAATACTCAATGTTGTGGCAGTTACCAATGATTATTTCAAACGGGCAAATCTCCAAAAGAACACAATGAAAAGCATCTGTTGTAATCTTATTTATCTTTAAAGGGTATCAGTTCTGTATATGGTATTTTTTTTTTTTTTTTTACTAATTATGAATAAATAAATAAAACGTCTGAATGATTCTGGTCATCTTGCAGGTTTTCCCCACCCATCTTTCTGTTTCTCATTAGCATCATTCCCTCCATGTGGCTCCTGGAGCTCCACCACCAGCAGAATAAGGACAGCGAACCTAAGGTACTCCATGCCAGAAAGATAAATTATGTAACTTGCTTAAAATAATCTCCTGTTTCTCAAACATGTGATTTAACAACAGATGTTGGTGAGCAGGAAGTTTGCAGGCTTCCAGCTCTGTAAAGCTACCGTTCATTATACATTCATTTACGGATTCCATCAGATATCCCATTTGCTTTTAGGTTTACACAGGCTTACCTACAAGAGAATAATAAGTAGCCTGTGAAATTCAGTCTGTAAAATCTTCTTTCATCTGTTTCAGTGTCAAAAGCTTGATTCTTTGGATCTGTACAACCTCATTCAAAACAAGACCTCCAGAAACCTCACGATCACGGATTCCCTGAAGGTAAGAGTGATGGAAAGAAAAAAAGAAGAAGAAGAAAACTGATTTTAGGCCATTTGGCACTCATAGTCATATATCATGTTCAATAGTGTTGTGAAACTAACAGAGAGTTTCCGAACGAACTGACTAAAGGCAGACAAAATTCTCAGGAAAGTTGCTTAGACAAGTCTCTTGGTGCTTACTTCCACTGGTTCTATCTATTTTCTATTGTTCCCTTTTCCAGTGCTCACAGCTGTATGCCTGTCATGTGAGCACTCAAAGCTGCCACATAATCATTCATGAGAAAGTCACTGCTCCCAGCCAGGAAACAGTCAAATGCCCACCATAAAAACCACAGCTTGGGCTTCAGGTTTTTGCTCATGAGGCTGAAGTTTTACCTCATACAGAGCTGTTTCTTGATGATAAGCTAACTGCCTGCTGGCTGTGTCTCTTTGATAAAGCCAAAAAGAAAAACACAAAAATGTTTAGCAAACCATATGATATAAAAAATATAAAAAATATCTGTCAAATTCGAGATTCAAGGTGATTTAACGGCCTAGTTCTTGGAAACTCTTTACACAGAAGTTTGGATTTAATGTAATACAGAAACTTTAAGTTCACAATTTATGTCCCAGCATAACTTCGTCACCAGACACACTGTCTGCATTGCATAAACTGAAATTTTTTCCCCAGTTTCTTTAAACAACTTAATTGTTGTTTAAATAATTATTATTATGTGCATATGTGCATATAAATTATTATTAATTATTTATATGCAAATACAGGGTTAGGAAAATATATATAAATATATATGTACAGCATATTCTCTTTCTATTAACTTCTATTAAATTCTATTAACTATATATCGAAATACCAGCATCCATATCCATGTCTTTTCTCAATTTAGTTGTGGACTGTGCTGCCAGGCTCTTCAAGGGCAAAGAATACGAGACGTGGCTATCAGGAACTTAAATCTGAATTTAATTATCTGATTGTGTAATACAGGATCCCTGAAGAGACTTAACTGGAAAGCTTCATACAGACAGACTGATTGCGATATGTTTAGAAAAATTTCAACATCAGAAGACTGGGAGCCTAATTTTGGCATTAGAGACTGAACAATATGGAAAGTAACCACTAACAGGAAAAACAGAAGTTCTTCTCAAACATAGAGGCCTGAATGGTTGCAGTCAGTGATTATCATTTTATTTGTTGTTTTGACAGTTTCGACTGTTTTGGGTGTCTGAGTTTTGTTTTTACCATTATAATGACATTTTGGTTCAAAGGAACTCAAATGCTTCTGTAGAAGAAGCATTTGAGAAGCATTAGAGAAGTTATGAATAGCTGACAGGCTTGTGATCAAAGAAAAAGGATGATCTTCAATTGTGTTTTAATATAAGAACGCTTTGAGTAATTCAACAGGAAAGGAACAGATGAGATTTGAGATGAATATCGGCAGCATACAGTACAAATCCTTCAGGAAGACAATAAGTTGAAGGATAAAGGATCCAACAATCAACCTCTCAGGAACCTCACTGTTCACAGGTCACAGTCAAATAAGTATAAGCAATAAGAGCATTTATAAGTCAATAACAAACACTCAGTCTATCAGTTGGCTGGGTCCATCACTATCAAAATGACTGTCAAGAGTAGCATTTCAGTAATTTCTAAGTGGGTGTGCTTTGCTTCAGATGATGTAAGAATAAACCTTTGATAATGGAAGCAATATTTAATTCAGGAGGTCATTAAAATAAGAGGATTGAAACTTCCTGTGCAGTCAAGCTGTTTTGAAAGCTTTTCACATTGATGTGTTTCTTACAAATGGAAATAAGTAATGGAGAGAGTGTGTTGAGAAGATGGGAGAAGTACTCTGAGGAGCTCGCAGATTGATTAAAAGAGATTGAGGGGAGGACAAATGGAGAACAGGCAGAGGGGAACTGTGAAGACGATGAAGCGGGGCAGCTAGCCGAGGTGACGTACCTGTGGAGGTATGAAGATGTCCAGGAGAGACAGGAGAGCGTGAGAGGATGCCTGAGTTTAAATACCTGTGGTTACCCATCCAAAGCAACAGACAGTGCACAAGAGTGGTGAAGAAGAGAGTGCAGGCAGAGTGTCAGAGTGATTTGTGACAGAAGAACAGCAGCAGGAGTGAAAGGCAAGGTTTGCAAGATGGTGGTGAGACATGCTATGATGTCTGGTTTGGACAGAAAGACAAGAGGCGGGACATTGAATATTTGCAGATTTTCATTAAGTACGTTGGGTTTGAAGACAAAGTTGAGAAGCTGAGGCGGTTTGTTCATGTGCAGAGGATGCTAAGGCAGGAGGAAAAGAGGAAGATTCATGCGATTCATGAGAAGTTTCATGCGTGTAGTGACGCACCCTGCTGACAGGGTGACATTTCATCATACAGATGAAATGAAGACTTAGTGGAAAAAATAACTCTGTTTTACGTAGTTAGCATACAAACACTACATTTCAGGACACCTGTCAAACAATGGGGCCACAATGTAGCTGCAAAGACTCTATTTTAAATTGCATGACTTTTAAAACTTGCAACAGTAGCCTGCATCTACATAACTATCAGAATAATCTTCAGTGGTCACATTGCTTTTACAACCACAGCAATTAAGAACACTGAATAAAACTGCAGTTGTAAAAAATTACAAATGAAACAGACTTGATTTTCTACACTGATTGGAAACACATGAGCCCCAATACTACAGTGACCAGTAACAGTAAGAGGAGTGATTTAAACCAAAATATATAAACAATTACTAGACCACAACCACTACACCCATTTCTCCCAGGAGATGAAAGAAAATGGCTCCAGTTAGTTCTAGCGTTTCACTTATGAAAACAATGTACAATGTTGTGTGGCATGATAAAATCACTGAAGGATAATTCTGGCAATGTTCTTCATTTTTCTTACTGTCAACAAATCCCATTGAAATATGAAAACATACAATGATATCATGTGAATGCTAAGTTTGGCTGTGTTGACAAAGTATAATGTAGCGTATTCCCCTGACGCTAAACTACCACTGTCATCCAAATCTAATATTAACACGTAAAAGATAATTTAGTCACGTCTTTGCACTAAGTCATGTATTAAAGTCTGTTTTAGTGTGGTTTGCAACTGTGTCAGTTACTCTTACACTCACTGAGCACTTTATTAGGAACACCAATTTAACTGAACCCAGGTCATGAGTTGTACGTTTTTCAGTTTTTACTGACAGTTGCAGAAAAGACAGTTCTACTGCTAGTTATTATCAAGGTCAGAGTGGGTGTTGGGTGAAACCCAATACTTATAACTTGGTCAGTCCATCAGAATTGTCTTTTGACCAATTTTCTTTGGTCAAAAAGGATAGGATTCTCACCCTGCCTCTATCCTCCTCTGTCATGAACTTTCTCTTCGAAGGTTCATGTTGACATCTGTTCTAATAGGGCTAATTTCTGCATCCTTACGGGTATACAAGTGAGTTTAAACCACAAATGCCAGGATGATGTGTTCAAGAAACTGATTGAGGTGATAAAATGATGCTGAAGTGACTTAGCCTTGTCAGACAACCATCCTTGTCTCCAAATATCTGTTAATGTCTTTTCTTTTTCCAGGATATTGACGATTTGTTCTCTGCTGTCTGTGCGAATGACTGGATCCTAGCTCTCCATCAGATCCTGCTCATCCTGCTCATTGTGGGGAAGTGGCTCCTGCCCTTGGGAGGCGGGGTCACAAGAGATGAGTTGTCTCAACTTCTTCTGATCTTTGTTGGCACAGCAGCGGACATCCTGGAATTTACTAGTGAGACACTATCAGATATCAAGTGGGTGACTAATCATGTTCCTTCTCCATGTGCGTTTATTTTAATTTCACACAGAGCCATGTACATGTGTTGATAATATATCAATGCAATAACTGAAATAAGCAGTGAAACTCTTTCTTCATCGTGTGTTTTTTTGTTTTGTTTTTTACAGAGATAACAATGATGTGCTGGTCTATGTCATCTTAGGTGTATGGACCTGGAGTATGTTGCAATTTCCACTCCATCTAGCAGGTCAGTGCGTGTTAGTGTATCAAAATGTAACTGTAGTGCTTATTAAGAGCCTACACCATAAAAACACTAATTCCCTAGTCGCAGGACATGAAAAAAGCAAACAGTCTAAACAGCATGTTTAGAATTTCGCCAAACATCCTATCAACTGCTGGGAGTAAACAGTGAAGTAGATAAGTTGTCCCTAGTGCCATCAAATTATTAACCGCCATTTTTTTTTTACTTCCCGAGCATCAAAAACAAAGGGCATTGCCACAGACATAGAAATGCTGCTTCCTTCAGTCCTATACTTGTAAAAGAAACTGCTACATAAGAGGTCAGAACTGGGAATTTGTGCAAATAATTAGGATTAAATGGACAAAGCTTCCAGTTCTCATTTTTCCTGAGAAGAGGAAGCTTATATCAGGCCAGACCAAACTGAAAGATTTGTTTTCTGAAACTGAAGACAGAAAAGAATGTACGCCGGTTTGCTGAAGGCCCGCTGTGTTCTTGAAATGGCCAAACCCTAACAATGATCTCAATTCTCCATAACCCTACCTCATAATTTATAAATAAGCCTAATGATGCAGTTATATGCATCTTTACCATCGCACTGCATTTAGAGCACTTAGTACTCTGTGTTTGTACCCACTCGTATGGGTGTGTCTTTTTTGTGAGAGTAGCCATGTTCACTTTGTTTGGATCTCTTTTAAACACACGAAGAATTGATCGAAAAATGCAACAAAAATGTTATTCTGGAGTTTCTGACATATCTTACAATCTTTAAGATAGGGTATATGTTCAAGCATTATAATACATTTTTGAAAGGTTGAGGTTCTTGAAAAGTGTTTGATGATGAAAGGTGTGAACCTCATCAACCCCTCTTCAAAGAAATTAGACAACAATTACTGAATGCATTAAAGATTAAAGGGGTTAAAAGCTTGACTTTCCAATTACACTAGCAAATGGTTTCCCCATGCCCCTATAACACAGGAAATCCACCAAAGACTGTTTATAGTTTGACTTGACTTATTCAAATATTTGGCTAGCTCTACATATTTGATCTGATAGATTTTTATACCAGATACCCCCAGGGAATTTGTGTGTCCTGCTGTCCTCAAATCAGGAACCTTTGGCTTTATATGTGACTATGTAAACCATTACACTCCAACAAACACATTAACTGGGTAACATCTAGGAGTCCTGTGCATATGTGAAGCAGAGTTTTCACTTCTATGCTAGATTAGACTTTTTTGAGGTTTAAACAGCTAAACTAAAACAATTGTTTTTAGCTATTTAAAGGCTAGAAATGATGCTTTAACTGTAGGTCTTAGTGATGCCTCCCCTCTTATCTACTGATCTACTTAAAGAAGTAAGCTGTTTTAACTATTTCTCCCTCCCTTTTATCCAACTTTCTTCTAATTGGCTAGAAAGTAAGGAAAATAAGGGGAAAAAAGCAAAATAGGTGTCCTTAATGTGTTACCATTCGAGCATTTCTTTAGAGAAGAAAGATTTACCTCTTGAAAAACAATAGTAGGGAAAGTTGCTCTAAATAGCGTCAGTCAGACTGCATCAGGCTACCTGAATGAAACCTTCATTTCACTCCCAATCTTTTGCTTTTTGTCTCCTTATCTGACATAGTGGTGAACTCCACACCTGGCAGAGAGGCTGATCAAGGTGCACAGGATTCCCTCTTGACTAAACACAGCACTGACATATGGAACATCATTCAGGCGCTGTTTATCCAGGACGGCCCTTTTCTGTGTGTCAGGCTCACTGTGATGGCCTGCTTCAAAGTCTTCCACCAGATGCTTGTCTTTTTTGCCATCAAGAACTTCCTAGTGGTTGCACTGAACTTGTACAGGTTTGTTGTTATATGCCAGGACTTCAGAACCTCCAGTGACGATAATGCCGAGGGCACCGTCGTCCCATGACTTTGATGAATAAACAACAAGTGTAAACAGGAGTCTGGGAGGATTTTATACCAAACTTTTTAAAGATTTTTAAGTTGAAAAGAAAACTACACCTGGAGCAGGAAAATAAAGAATTGAATGTTCTCTGCTTTCTTCCCACACTTCTACTGTGTGAAATACAGAATTCAGAAAACTCGGACATGCTGAGCAGCTAAGTTCAGAGTCCACATGTGACTTAACTGCTTAGCATCCAGTTCAGCCTATGAAAAGCTCTGTCAACTCATTCATGTAGTACTTATATCTGGCTATGAATACATGATCTAAATGTTAGTTTCAACTATGCACCGTATAAACAGGTGTGTTTGTTTGTTTGAATGAATGACTTACGTGACCAACAGCATACCAGGGACACAGCAAAACGAGGAAACAGAGCAGAACAGGAAAAAGGTGTGGAGGTCACAATAATAAATATCCCCACATAAGCAAATAGTGAAAATCTACAACACTAAGCCTGTCAGCACTCCACAATGCCTTAAGGTAGCTCTAGTGCCTCTGCTTGTCAGTGGAACATAAAATAACTGAAGTCCCAGACTTTTAGGTAAGATTTTTGTGCCTAATGGCTGAGAGGACATGAGGTCACCAAGAACATGAAGAGAAAAAAAGATGAGATGGCTCAGAGGCTAGGAGGTGTTAACAAAAAGCTGGACAGCATTTTTCCTGTCTTAACGCAGACAGGAAGTTCCAGCTGATTAAAATAATCTCTTATGCAGCAGCTGACTGTTAAAGAAAACAACTTTAGCAGTGTGAATAATTATTCCACAAGGTGTGGAATAATTATGTGATTAGAGGATCACCAGGGGGTCCTTTGTCCCTCTTTGGGGGGATACTCCCACTGGGTTTAAATCTGGGACTCTCGGCCATTTGACCTTAGAACTGAAGAAGCTTCTCGGATGAGAGGTGAAACGTCTTCAAGCAACTTAAAGAAGTCCAGACACTTTTCTTCGCAAACTCCTTTGACTATTCCACACCTTGATTGATGGTTAATTGTACCTCTTGGATGGTGATGCTTAAAAAGTCATTCAGCCTCCCCTCCCCCAAAAAACCTTCTTTTTTAACAAGTATGAGAAATGTAAAATAATCCCTGAAGTGGGTGAATTATCTTATCGTTCGTGCAATATTGTTAAAGAGACCAAACACACCGTTAAACTTTACTCAGGTAATGAGCTCTGTTTGCGTTGTATTTAAGACCTTTAAACTTCACCTCAGGCTTTAAGATGCCAGCAAGTTTTGTTTTCAAATTATTTGTATTGGTTTGGTGATGCTACTTTGACTGCATTATTTTCCCAAATTACTGCAAAAAAATTGCATCTTATCCTGTCAAGGTCTTATTTTTTCTGTAATTCTGTTGTTTTTTAATAAACATCATTAAATGATGTAGCTCTGCCTCCCGTTACTTTACTAAACAAGCATTTGCTTTAGAATGGCTGTTCTGTGAAACTGATCATTTACAGCAGAATTCATGGACTGACCTGTTTCACTTCACAGATATAAATTCAAACCTCCGAGCATGCATTTCATCTTACCTCTGATACAAAGTACAAATTATGAAGTTCAGCCGTCACTTGACTTCTGCACAGTCTCACCTTAAAGTAAAAGCTGAATCACTTTAACAAAAAAATTCTTAAAAACATATTTATTTTGTGTAAAGTTGATCATTTTTTACAGTAACTCGATTCTGCAGCCCGTCTCCCCTTTGTGGACAGTTAGTGTATTAACACTTTGATGCCATCTGTGGGCAGATTTTGACATGTTGTATAATCATAGCCAGTTTTATTTGAGCTTAGAGCTCTCTGTGAAATCACTGTGGCTGCTGTTAAACTGTTACTGGAGTTTGTTTGTTTTAAATACACCGCCTATAGAGCAGCCACAGACTGCCACAATGATCCAAAAACTCCAAAATAAAAGTTTTGCATCTCAAAGCTTGACAGGTGTGTTGAGGTGTAGTGTTTGCATGCTCCGAGTAAAACAGAGTTAGTTTAACAGCAAGTGAACTTGCTTTTTAAGAAGGCAAAAGGCATTATTTGTC
Source organism: Oreochromis aureus (assembly GCF_013358895.1). NCBI lineage: Eukaryota > Metazoa > Chordata > Actinopteri > Cichliformes > Cichlidae > Oreochromis > Oreochromis aureus. The sequence continues at coordinate 24,592,193 of NC_052954.1, read as the reverse complement.
AACCAAAGCATGTTGTTGCCCTCAGGTTGGTGCTGTCCTGCACCTGTGAGAAAAACAAACTGCTACTCAAAATCTTTCATATCGTCTTCTAATAAGCTGCTAAATGTTGAGTAGTTTTTCTTATTCCATCTTCAGTCCATCTTTGGGTTCTACCCAGAGACCTTAAGACTGTACCTACGTGTAGTTTGTTTATTTATTCCAGATTTTATTAGTTTATTGTGATGGTCGATTGTCAAACTGAATTGCCCATTGTGACATTAAAGTTTTCTGAATATGCGTGTCACCTTCTGAGCTAAGTCTTCATTTCATGTGCATGAAGATTACAGTAAAAGAAACTGAACATAGCTGTGTAATATCAGTCACCAGTTTGACTTTGTCTGTTATTAGGATAAACATGCAGGTATTCAAAATGCCGACAGAGAGACAAACTGTGGAAAACCTCCGTAAGAGTTGCTATCTGTGCACATTAGCTAGAGCATTTCTTGTTCTTTGTTAGCATTTGATAATGTTTTGGTCATAATAAAAGTGATGCCGGACTCAAGAAAAAGCGCAGCAGCCTTAAAGTTTACAGAACTCTGAAGAGTTTTGAAACAGGTGAGTACACAGGTAGGTGAACTCTTTACAGGGAAATGGGGATTTCTGTCAGAGAGAAGAGGACATTTAAGAGCTGACTGAGGTGAGGATCGCAGATACAGTTTCAAGTTGTTTACGTCTTTGTTTCTCCTTAGCAGGTTGCACTGGCCAAACAAGTAGGCTGGAAAAAGTAAGAGGGAGAACGGAAGAGAGTGGTGGAGAGCGGAAATTAACTTGCAACGTATTTCTCTTGACAGGTAACGTCCCACTTGAAAGTGCAGGTAAGCTGAGTTTGGAGGAATGCACCAAAATCTTTCCAGCAATCTTAATACCATGCAATACAAAGGAGCCAATGATCTTGCAGAGTGTGGATGCTTAAACTGGAGTCACCTGAGGGTGGGCAACTCCACCTGAGAAGGGGGAGGCAGAAGTGAGAGAGAGAAAAAGAGAGAAGAGGAAAAACAGCCTTGGCCTGCCAGGACCATGACTAAAAACAAATATTGGTTTTTGTGAAAACATGTATACTTTTTCTATCAGCTGACAAGTTTTATTCCAAAAAATAATAATAACAAATAAATAAATAAATATTTTGGCTTCTTCTACTAGCCGCTCCTTTTAGGGGACTGTCTCCAACTCACCCTAACCCTAGCATCCTCCTCTGTCACACCAACCTCCGTCATGTCCTCCTTCACAATATCGATGAACCTCCTCCTTGGTCTTCCTCTTTTCCTCCTGCCTGGCAGCACCATATGCATACCACTGTCCCTCCTCTACACATGTCCAAACCATCTCAGCCTTGCCTCTCTAACTTTGTCTCCATATCTAACCTCTCCATCCTGGTCACTCCCAGTTAAAATCTTAGCATCTTCAACCCTGCCACTTTCAATTTGTCCTCCACATGTTCTTCTTAGCGCCACCGTCTTCACACCACATTTCATAACAGGTCTCACTCTTACTGCTATCCTTTTGTCAGAAAGAACCCCTGACACTCATCTCCACCCACTCCACTCCACCTAGACTCTCTTCTTCACCTCTCTTATGCACTGTCAACCCCAAGGAAGTGTTGGTGTTTTTTGATTGTTGGTGTAAGTAATCTCTTATATATATATTTTATGGAAGCTGCAGTCTTCCCACTGAAGAGAAGGAGGAGTGGGAGTGTTTGCAGCATATAGAACAAAACATAAGACGACGCAGAACACTGCAGAGGATGGATTTGGATTTAATACCAGTTCTTCCTCCATTATGGCGCCAGGGAGAGCATCAGGTTCTGCACATCTTGGTACTGATAGTCTGCATGTTTCATTCTGTGCAGTCCTGGTGTTTTTTCCACACTCCTGTAGTTTACTGTATTGTGTTTATCAAATAAAAGGGTTTTTTTTCTTTACAAATAAATAAATAAATAAAACGTTCTGGCCTTGAAATCAATTTCTAAAAACTGTTCATGTTGATACATAATAGCACAGAGTTACCATGAGAAAATAACTGGTATGCCAGACATTTAATGTCACAAAACTGACAGAAAATTAGAAGATGAGGAACACATTGCTACTGTAATTGTGACTAAATATTAATTTATCTATTTCTGGTAGTCATTACTTATTGATTTATTGACTTAAAATTTTTAAAAAAAAAATTTGACACATGAATTAAGTATTTCCAGTGAGCTACGGCTTTTGTAGATTAACCTAAGTGGGGTCTTTTTTTTTACATGCATTCTCTGTTTTGCAAAAGAAATCTTCAGAACTGAGAACTTGTGAGAAATATGCTAAAGCAAACAAGCAAATTGTAATTAGGTGTTGGACCAAAAAAGTCCAATGTGCTCTGCACAGGTGACAACTGAGTGTTGTCTAACAGTTTATTATAGTAATCTACAATCACAGTGTTTTTTTTATTTACTTCTTTATTAAGAGATAACTACATTCATCTGAAAAATAAAGGTTTCACAGGACTCCATGCAATCCTTTGAAAAACTACATACACCCTTACTGCTTCCATAAGAATTAAGAGTGTAAGTAGCAGCTATAGTATTTTGTTTGGAAGGGTTGCCATGAGAAAAGCCACTTCTATCTAAAATGAGCTTGGCAGCACAACTTAGGTTTTCTAAAACCAAACACAGCAAAGCCCCATAAAAACCTCATTTGTAGCACGATGATGAAAGGGTGACGATTTGGGCTTGTTTTACAGCCAAAGGATCTGGGCACTTTGCAGTCGAGTTGACCATGAACTTCACTTTATACCAAAGTATTCTAGAGTCAAATATGAGACCATCTGTCTCACAATTAAAGCAGGGCCCAAACAGGGACCTGAAGCAGTGTCGTAAAGACGAGTGAACCAAAATCCCTCCATATACATTAACTGCCGTTAAAGATGATTCTATAAGTTACTGAATCATAAATTTAATTTTTGATTACACAGACAGATCCATGTAAAAATCATAAAGGCATACAGAAGAAATACAGCCAAAAGCTGTGTGTTGTTGTTTTTTTTTTTACCTCCTTACCTTTAAAGAAAATATTAAGGTTAGCTGGGCTGCCATCTTGTGGCATTTTACATTTATTACATCCTCTTGTACACTCTTTTTATATTTTCTACCTCACAGCACAGTACCCATTACTACCTGTTGGAATTCCGAAAAAGAAAAGTACATCTCTGCATCATTCAGCTCAACTATCTTCTGTTAAACGCAATCCTTTCTGTGATCAGGACTCGAGCTTAGACCGTAACGGTCACAGGGCGGTTGTTGGGTGTGTAATATGACACACTGAGTGGGGCTGGGCTATACTTTGCTATTGTATCCAAATAAGCCCAGCCCTTCACGATCCTAACCTGGCTGACGGCTACATTACACTCTTGGGTGGGGCTGGAGCTTTTATGTTATATCCTCACATCACCCACTGTCACTGTCACTGCGCAAAGACGCATAAGACACTGAGCGGACAGATTTCGGCTCCTTTGCTCGCCTTTCCTCTCCGTGTACACCGCTGAACGCTCGCTGATCGTCGGTCATGTTTCGCTGTGGGATCGCCTACCCTCGATGCAAGTGGATCATTCCCCTGCTTCTGCTCTTCGCCATTATTTTTGACCTTATCGCCATCTGCGCACAGTCGGGATGGGTAGAGGACGAGGACGCCAAGTCTCACTACGCCAGTATGTGGAAGCAGTGTCGCGGCTTAAAAGACAACTGGCAGTGCCAGTCGCTCATGGACTACTGTAAGTATCAGTTTACCTCACACATACACACATACAGAATAGACTGTTCAAAGATAATCCGACAAGAGCCAATAATGAACCTCGAGTCAGTGCGAAATTCCACATTCACATATTGTAACTTCAGGGTGTTGACCTCCGCTAAAGAAGTCCAGGCTGAGGGGAGGAGGGAGGCCTGCAACAGTCAGGCAAGCAGGCGGAATGAACTTTGGTCTCTACGAGCATTAACTCTTTTCTCGTTTATCACCTCCAGCTTAAATAAACGCAGTTGAAAGAAAGGCGGTTGAATGCTGTTGGATAATAAGTCCTGAGTGCCTTCCTCCTAGGGCTGACGTCTCCACGCCAGGAGAAACATTCATTGAAATAGCTTTCTGTTCTTTAGTTTGTGTGGAGGGTCACAACATTATTAGTTCGAAGAAGGCAAAACGATTCAAACGAATATGTAGATGAACGGCAGCAAAAAGAATCATGAATAAAGAAACGATTCCTTACATAATATCCTGTTCAGTATGAAATCTGGGCATTGGCGGAGGCAGAATTTTCTTTCCTGGGGGCGGGGGGGGGGGCTGATAGCATTATTAGGGAGATAAGGTAAAGAACATTATGTTTCTTATTTGTGGTTTTTTTTGTATTTGTAGAATTCGGGGGTCTTATGCAGAGAAGACTGGCATGTGGAAGTATAGAAAAATAAATCCTTTGTGCAACATTGTATGATAAGAAAAATATGGGATGTTGAAGTGTTTCTTTATAGAATGCTGATTAGAATCAAAGGTAACATGTAATAAAATACACTAATACTGGATACAGTGGCACTTAGGTTATGCTTGTGAAAACATGCAAGAAAAAAAGAAAAGAGGATATTTATAAGTAAATTTTGAATTTTTATATGGCGTGTAACCATAACAACCCCCCCCCCCCCTTTCCCCCCCTTTATGGTTAATAATGTTTGTTTGATAATAATGGCATGATTAGCATGAATCTTCAAAACATACTTCTGGAGTATCAGAAATGGGTGCAACCAACAGGCAGCATAAATGAATAAAAGCCTGTTAATAAGTGAAGCCTGGGCTTTTTTACTGTGAAGATATTGATGTTCTTATCATCAAGATAATTACTAAATGTGGCCTTCATAACAGACTGCTGTTTGATGGTGTTTGTGTAAATTGTGGCATCCTTGTTATCGAATCCTTGGTTTTGCCTGGAAATGACAGAGTATGAGAACGTTATGATAGATGGTGAAGTGAAGATGCCATGTTACCTTTAATGGTAAGTTAGTGCCTATGGTTGAAGTTTTATTTTTGACATTTTTAATCTGGTAAATTTATCAGTCTTTAATAATCGGGAACTTCATTGAATGCCCGATTCTGGCCCGTATGGCCAGGCTGTGTTTCGTGTGTATTCAGAGAATCATATTTGATGTAATTTTAAACGTTGTCTTCATATTAGAAAACATGAATAATTAATCTACATTTTACAGTACATATAATGTATAAACCTCTTTTTATCAAAGCAGTGAAGCTGCTGCCAAACTCATAGTGCTATCCCCATAGCAACCCATATGTGAAATATATTTCCACAACTGTAGTGGTTGCATAACAACCACAGAGATATGTTTCTGTAAACCAAGTTCTTCTAGTAGTAGTTGTTTAATTGTGGGATTTGCACAGCCCCCTTCAGGGTTTACTTTTAGTGACCAGAAGGTCCACTTTTGATTACAGCCTCTGAAAAAATTGGATTTACAGAGAAATTAAACCTATAAAGACAAACTGTTGACAGATGAGGTCATTGTAGCTATGACGTAATAGATTAAAATACTTTTACACATCAGAATGATTCAAGTGCACCCAGAATAAACCCTTAAGAACAAGAGCTTTGAACTACAGATCCATTCATGTTATGCATTTGCAAAAACAGGACAATTTTGACCACATTAACTACTTCGATACTTTCAACTAGTGCTAACAAATGAAAGACCTCAGCTCAGGGAATTCCTGTAAATGAGTCATCAAAGCAACACAGATGACAAAGTGGCTTCAAGTATTAAAAGATACCTGTTTCTGTGAATCTGCACAGGTAGCGAAAGTCATATCAGGAAAAACAAAAACAACTCAGGTACATTTAAAATACTTTAAATAGCTTCTCCCAGCCCAAACCAAAGAGAAGCAGAGTTTCACACAGACGTGGTTATTTTGGGAGAACCAGTAAATGAGTTTATTCTTCAGCAAAGACTGTCAGCCACAGAAACGTAACTCACCGACACACAAGGAGACCCAGTATGTGGAACAATAACTGAGAACAGAACAGACTTGTATTCTCGGTCTCTCCTACTCAGGGTTTATTTGTGTTGCTCCACGCCTGCTGTGGCCAACAGAGACACTATTGTTGTTCTTATCAGACACTTTTAAAGTCACCTAGGTCAGCCTAATGTCACACAGCTCCAAATTAGGGTCTGCAAAGCATACATGTAGCATCACTGATTAGACTCGTCATTCACAGTGGTAATTATTTTAGGAGCTACTTGCACTCTTTAATGCCATTTCTAGAAAACATAACCAGAGATCTAAGCGTGTAGCACAGCCCCAAGGCAGGATCTGGTATTTTTTGTGTAATATGTACATAAAAAAAGTGCTTTTAGCACTCAGTGGCATAAAACCTTACTCACAGTAAAATGCCCCTTATTTTTAGATGTCTGTTGATATTAATTTTTTGTGTTTCATACTATGCATGCACGCCTGTGTTTTAGTTTAAAACATGATCACTTTATTAATCAGCAGTTCAACAGATCACCTCAGTTTTACTGTATGTGACTAAATAAGTTAGTTTTATATTCTTTACACAAAACACAATATACAGTCTACTAAACTGTGATGTCATGTTTTATTATATTTAACGACCTCACTGTAACATGTCAGTTGAGAAAATAATTGTTAATGGGAATAACCACTTGCTGCAGCCCTAATTAAGATAATTGTTTGATGTAAATATCCATGGCTCTGTGACAGCAGCTCCAAAAAGTCAACAACAACAACAACAACAACAATTGCCAGTGTGGTTGTTAAAGAGATTATTATTGATCTAGAATGTCGTCAGTGTATTTCTGGCATTTTTCGGATCTCTTTTGATATTTCAGGCTAAATAGTTTTGTTATTTGCCTCAACCGCTCTCTGCTACTGTTTTGGCTGTGTCTCCTTTAGTCTCAGCAGGGCTGAAGCAGTTACACAAAGAAGAAGAAGCAGAACAAAGCTGCCTGAAGGCTGCTGGCTAGATGAAGGGTACATTTTGGCCCCGCGGTTTCTCTGGCTTAAATACTTGTAGGGATATTCTGAAAACGAAGGAAACAAACACGACCAGAGCACAGCTTGTGTGTGTAAGATGTGGGATGTTGTGAATATTGGAAGCGGACCAAACTAACTCCCCCTCAGGGCGTTTAGGCCAACTGCCTGTAAAGCTGAAGAGACTGAATTCTCAGGAACTGCAGTTTTAAATAGGGATAAGCAGGTTTCAGTGTTCGGGTATGAGTGCTTGAACAAATCACATAATTACAGGCTTGACTATAAATGATGGCAAAGGGTTGGGTGATATGATGGCATGCTGAGACAACAGAAGTTTGTGACGCCCTTATGAGTGTGTTAGGGCAGTTAGGGGAGCACAGCATTAAGGCAAAATTAGATTTTTGAATCACGTTGAGGAAGAGTGATATTTCAAATTACAGCAGCCCATTCTGAGTCAGAACTGACTAACTAGACATTGTTTGAAAGCACACACACACACACACACACGTGTCAGTTCATATACTGTGACTCTTAGAGCCACAGTGAACAGTTATACAGTGATTCCAAGGATTAAGTGTGATACATGCCAGTCTGTATACCTTATTTATTAGCAATCGATTAAAACAGCTGCAAATGATATACTTAACAAATTGCTTTCTTTATCTATTAATCTGCTGCTTGTCTTCCCACTTTGGTGTGCAGAGAGAGTGATGACAAAAAGGCCACTTTAATATCCGTCAGAGCTCAGAGTGTAATTTTCAGATTTATTTTTCAATCAAAAGTATCAGGTATGATGATTCATACTTCAAAGCACCTCAAGACACTTTATATTTTAAGGTAAAGATCCTACAATAATAGACAGAAAGTGTTCTTAACAATATTAAGTGTCTTGAGATGACGATTGTTGCCAGTTGGTGAAATCTAAGTAAAATTGAGTAGCTGCACAATCACGCAAGTAATCATTTTAGCCCTCAATTAAATAACAGAATTTGGAGATTTAATGCTTATCGCCCACTCACTGTCACCGCTCTCTAGCTGAGCCCAAAGTGTGAAAAATGTAAATGCGTAAACACCAAGTAAAAAAAACAAAACCAAGGAGCTATTTTAGTACGATTTACTGCATTTCTAACACTAGAGTTTCTGGTTAAGAGAGTGTGCCATTAAAATTCTTTCAGGGAGAGTGCAGGGTGTTGTCGATCCCAGCTGCCTCTGTGAAAGCCTTATTCTAAAAGCATTTAGAATAAAAGCTTTTAAATTATCTATATTATCTGAAGGTTTAGATTTGTCAAATATGGGAAAGTCAGTGTATGCATTCATAGTCATACTCATAGGAGCCTTTTGGTAAATTTGCAATTAGAAGCAGTTTCCCGCACGCGGGTAGCGATAGTGTAAAAATGTAGGAGGGCAGCCAAATGTCTTTATGTTTTGATTAAATGGGGAAAGCAGATGCTGAGCAGCTGGATAGCACTAAGTGTGAGTGATTGGGACACGCAGTTAGAGTGCTCACCCAGTAAACAAGGACACACCCACGAATATTTTCACAGTTTACATTCAATCCTGAACAGTCCCCAGTGCACAAATGAATCCAAGCTATGCTCCAGGACCCTTTTTACATAGGAACAGCACACTCCTCAGGTTGCAAGAAAAAATGAAGGAAATAACTATTTATGTAACAAATGGAATTGATTCATTTGTTTGTTTGGGCCACATTTTCACTCATATCAGTTACCCAAGTCCAGAAGTCAGCAGCAAAGTGTGCATAGGTCATTAAAATCCATTGTTTTAGCATTTAAGTTTAATACATCATGAATTAATTTAGAAATTCAATTCTGGATTAGTGAGTTTTTTTGGAAAACCATAAACTAAAGCTTTAAATTAAACAGTCATCGTTAAGTGTAGGAGCTTTTATATCAGTTTTTAATTCTCATACGGCTAAAATATCAGTTCACGATAAGCCTGAAGTCATTAAACTGGTGATAACCAGTCTAGTTTGGAGAAAAGCGGAACACTGTGTTACTGGTGAGTTTGAAACTTGGTTGATGTTGCCGTGGGTATGAAAGGCTGAACCAGTTGGACTAGTCTGATGTGTATGTGATGCTAAAGTGCCTGTGGCTGAGGCAGGTAGGGCATGACCTGAACAGACTCACAGGCAAAACGCTGTGAATAATTTAGGGTGTAACTTATCCAGTATCAGTACATTGGGTGTAATGCTGTGCTGATCCACATGGTGAGCTTACATAAAGCCTAAAGCTCTCAGGAAGTTTTAGGCTTTTTAATCCTTGATGCAAGTAAAACCTATTCACAGTACAATGAACACCTGTTGGTGCTTCTTTGCAAACAGCAGCAGTGTCACATGATAATTTGTTCAAAGGCTGGTGGTGCACTGAGTATTTGGCTAACAACTCATATCAGTTTTTGTCCAAAAGACTGAAAGATTTGCATTTTGGGAGGTTTGCATCTCTTCTAAATTTCAGAGGCATGTCTGCAGATGTTACAGAGTTTTAGAGAATTCCAGTGCTTTTAAGGGTGTGGCGAGTGTGTGGAGCGAAACAAAATTTGTCACAGCTTGAACCTCAGTAACCTTGCAAGCTGTGTGAGCGCAGGCTTGGGGGGGGGAGCTGCAATAATGACTAAACACCATGTAGACATATTGAACAATAGATGATTCATTTAGTTCCACAAACAAAAGCGAGAGGGGCCACATGCATGTATTTACCACCAAGCTGCATCCTGAGCAGTCATAAACTGCTGTTTTTGGACAATTGTCACTCATAAAATGTGACCCAGTAAGCAGTTAATGCTTCAAACTATAAGCTTCTACAAAAAGGTGGTGGTTCGATTTCAGAGGTGCACAATAAAGTTAGAATGAATAGTTCATAAAGAGTGTTGCCTACTTCATTTTCATGAATCTTTTTACTGAATATTAACCATAAGTACAGAAACCAAAGCTGTGTTGAGGCATAAAGCAGCCGAAACCTTCCCACTAAGACTGGAAAGTCTGTGTAACTTTCTGCAGCTGTTTTCTCTGAGGGCATGATGGTAACATGTGCCAACATTTTTAACAGAACATATTCACAGACTTTTTTTGTTTTGTTTTTAAGAAAATTAACTTAAAAATGGAAATGGGAGTTGTACCTTGTGTGGTGTGTAAGACATACACTGTTGTAACACTTGTTGATATACCAGGGTTGAAAATCTTACAAAGACTCCTTTTAAAAAACTGAACTTTTCAGACTTTTGTTTCTTCTTGAGTGTCACAATTTCTTTTGCTTATGTTTCGTTCCAGCTTGGGCCCAGGCAGTCGCTGCTCTAATGATCATCGGTCTAATCATCCTCATCATCGCCTTCATTTTGGCCACTGTGGCGATGTGTAACGTCAACGTTGGTCTTATGGTTGGCACAGCAGCATTCTTGATCGTTGTTGGTAAGATATACACACATGCACAAAAACTTGCATCCACACAAACACCTAATTTCTGCAGGTATAATTACTTCCACATCTACACAATAAAAATATTCTAAACAAACTCAGGCGGGGCTGGCGACATGTACTGAGAAGAAGAAACAATCCTCCGTTTCAGATGTTCTTTGTTGGTAAATGAAATTAACTTTAACTACACGAAGAGCAACGCTCAACCACAGATAAGAATCTCTGAAACTGATACCAAACATGCCTCCAGTCTTATCGGTCCATTACATGATGCTTTAATCTTCAAATAACATGTTTAAGCTTGCAAATTTTCAGACAGCAGCTTCCCAAATAGAAGCAATATGCAAAATAGGTTAAAAAAAAGTAAGAATCTGCAAATATTATTTTATACCAACACCAAAACTGTAAAAAAAGAAGGGAAATATGTGGGAGTTGCGTACAATCACACAATAAAACTAGTGACGCTGATAATGAGTGCGTGTTTTGGCGTTAAGAGGGTGAGCGTAGGAAAAGGCCTTTTTCCCCTGAGGTGTGACGCTGCTGTGGCAACAGCTGGTGTGTTTATCAGGCAGACTGACTGACTGACTCACCTCACAGACGAAAGACCCTGACACAGTTACAGGTGGTGGGGTTTTTTTTTTTTTTTTAAGTTGCTTTACAGTGTAATAGTCACCAAAAAGGTAGCAGAAATGACTGGCACAGAAATGTGCCACCTCAAAAATCTATTTTCCTATTTTTATTCGGCAGCATCCCAGCTGCTGTTTCAGCCCACACAGCTCCTCGTTGAAGATATGATCCTACATTGCATCAAATCCAAGATTCAGGGTTTATTTTATAGCTGCATTTTACAGAAATATGTTGGATTGGATTGGATAAATGACTTTGCCGGTTGCAGTTGCCTGCAGCTGAGATTTTACTTATACAGGAGTTTTAAAATAAAGTCGTGTGTTTGAACAAAATGCGCATAATAGTGGGGTGAGGAAGTTCAGTTTCAGTCTGGTGGAGGGTTTTATAAAAAGAGGTGGTGGTTAAAAATCAAACAAATCAAACTAAACTTGAACGTTTGATTTAAACTGTGTATTTATGAAATATAGAAAAAAAAGAGTACATTGATGATGTTTGGCAAGCATTCCTTCAAAACTATATTTTCGTCACTTGTTAAGTCTTTACTCTTGTGTCTGTATGATGTCAAAGAGAGCGGATATCCCTAATATGGTCATTCCTACTATGGTTGGCTCTGGCTGTGAGCACAGCAGCCAACCCATTTGCCATTCAAAGCATTTTTTTTAATGAGCGACTCATTGAGCGACTCGGAAGAAATTTGGTCTATTAGGAACAGAAGGTGAGCTAAAAGAGCTTGCTTCAGTCAAGTAGATGAACTGTGGGACCCGTTCCCTTTAATATGTTAATGCAGTTCAAAAATTCAAGCCTACCTTTGCAATTAATGTGAAAGTGTGTGTTGAAACAGAGTAGTTTATGTTCACTCCCTGCCCTTCCTAAGCAAAATAATGCTGTTTTAATAGTCATCTGTCATGGGAAAGTGGATCTAAGTGAGTCAGAGTCACACCTTTCTCATGAATAAATCCCTGTAATAATGACAGGTCTGCCAAAACTCACCTCAAACTCCCAGATGTTGATATGCTGATGAAACTCTTACACAGGCGTGTGAAGGTATTTTTCACACCCTGCTGTTACCATCAGTGTAGTGTTGACTGCATGACTGACTAAGTATGTTCAACTTCCCTGTTTTCTGTAATGGTTTTAAAACTCTACTCATCTAGTTTATGGTTTAAATATATTTTTTATTAGTAGGTTTTTATTTACACGGTAAAAATGAACTCCACTTTCCACTGACTGGTCTGTGAGAGTAATTCGCTGATAGTCCTGCTTCAGTTCGGTGTGCGTTAATAAGTTATTCGGCCAATCTGCTGTATAAAATCTCCCTCTATTTCTTGCTTAATAAAAAATGCAATAGATCATTTATCAGCTTCTAAACAATTTATCCCCAAAATGAGATCTTGCATAAATTATCAAATGTAATAATAGGTTATCATTATTGCATTGTTTAATTTTCCATCTAATTTAATGGAGTGAACCCAGAGGCATTTTGCAGTTGTTAACACATAGCTTTATATCAGTTTTTAAATAAAACTTAAATATGTACTTTGCTTAATTATCCCAGGAAAAGAAGTAGTTCTCATCATGTTGTAATTTAAAGCCCTGAAACCCTAATTTCTGAATTAGCTTTTTACCATTAATGATAACTTTAGACAACATTTCTTGTAAAGTAAAAGAAAAAAGTTTCAGTTGTTTCACGAGAGAAATTAGTTTGAACAATTGCTGGTTTTGGCAGTTTGGTATTAGTTGGTTTATTAGTGTAGATTATCACCAAGCCTTGTTTGTCTCTCTCTCTCTGCAGCGATTATCCAAATCATCGCTCTGATCATCTACCCAGTCAAATTCAATGAGCTGATCTTTGAGGGTAACTATTACTACACCTGGGCCTATGGATTTGGCTGGGGCGCCACCATCATCTCCATCGGCTGCGCCATCCTCTTCTGCTGCCTGCCGAGATATGAGGATGAACTCCGCGGTGATGTAAAACCCAAATACCTCTATTCTTCTGAGTAAGGAAAAAACCTGGGGACCCACCCAGTCATAGCCATTTCCACTTTTCACTCTGAGCTGCATCTGGACTGGCCGCTGAACATTTTTACACTGTGCCGTTTCACCAAAGATTTCCAATGGCTTATTCAGTTTAATTTGGTCCAGCAATGGGAAAACCACTCTTCTACAATCTGTGAGTGAAGTTATAAGCAAGAAGTGATTCCTACTGGGAGTGGACTGCAATTGGGAACTGCATCTACTTTAGTACACAGATCTCTATTTTAGATTAATTAAGAAAAAAATAATAATCATGATGGTATTTTTTGTTTTTGTCATATAAAACACACTTATCAATTTACCTGTACTTTTATAACTGTAACTCTCTAACACAGTCTCACAGCACTTTGTGAAATAGTTGCAAACGTCAATCAAAGGACCAAGAAACAGACAAACATTAATTTTACACTTCATTTTGATTTTTGATTTGATATTTTTTATAATTCTATATGTTTGGTTACACACATTCCTGGTTATATTTAGGAAAACTGTATCGCTTGGGTTAAACTACTATATTTACTACATGTTTTTATATGTCCCTACAAAGGATAGTATAGAAAAGTTAAATAAATAAAAAATAAAATAATGACCATATAGTCAACTAAATAGCTCACATTTTGTGAATATTTCACAAATGGACCATGAGACTGTGCTTTATTGTCAATGCAAGATCACCTAAGTGCACTCAACTTAAAGGAGGTTAGGTATAAAGCTTTTTTTTTTGCCTGATTTGTCTGTATCTCCTTGAATAGATAAGCAATCCAGACTCAAATATTTTGCACAGGATATCAAATCAGTCAGTATCATTTCTTGGATTTGTCCTGTGTGCCATCATTAGTTTTTCTGTGTGTCTTTTGTTCTGTATGTTGCCGTGTATAGAAGATAAGAAGGAGACTTAGCTTCTGGAATGTAATCTAGTTATACAGAAAATATCCATGTGGTTCAACTTTCCTGTTTGTAACATTTTATACATTTTCTTATCCATTTGCTGTTTGTCTTCATAGTTCTGTTCTAAATTTCCATATTACCAAAGGGATATAACTGTGGGAGCTCACTGTGCCGTTTTGTCTGGATGTGTTATTAAGTAGAGTGATTGAAGGTAACAATAAAAATGTTTTTAAAAAATGCAGGAAGGGACTAATATTCTGAGAAATGGCTCATAATTTCCCCATAAGTCACAAAAAACCTATTTATAACACAAAACTTCTATTATGCCTCTAATAACTTAATTAAATCACGGCCTAAATTGCGATCAGATTTGGCGAACAGCAGTGTAGGAAACACTGACAAAGTTGTGAAGTGAAGCAATTTCTGCTTCACTTTGGAAAAATGTGTTTTGTTTCTTGTAATTTTTAGTAAACACAATGTCAGAGACAATCTTCACCTGATTTTAGGAACTTAATCTTTTGACATTTTTCTTAGCCTCACTTCTCACCTCTCCTCCTCTGTTGTCAATACCCCATCATGAATACTGCTAATGATACACTTCTCGATTAGAGCGGCAGTTTGATGATTGCTGTGATCCCGGAAAAAGAAGTTGTTTTCTTGTTTTCTGACTTCGCAGTGCATGTTGCTTCTCTGCGTGCCACTCTAAACTGGAAGACAATATAAAGAAATTTCCACTGAACGCAATGATTAATTTAACAAAAGCAAAAAAAAGGAACAACTCGTTTCCAGATTATTTTTTTTTACCTTTATCAAACTTAATAACAACTGATATTCCTGTCCACATCATAGTTATTTTAGAACATCTAAATGTGGTAACATTTTTGTTTTAGGTGGTCCAAAATCTTTTGAGCCGCCTCATTCCATAACAACGTCAAAATCTTTCTTTAAAGGGAATTAAGTTGATGTTTTTAATACTGGCAGATTGCTGACAGATGACCAAACGTGTATTTTATAAAGGCCGCCAAAAGTTCTCATAATGCCACTTTGGTCGACATTTTCTTGTTTGATAAGACACAGAGACAATGTTGTACAATCATCTGACTTACTGTGTGGACAACTTGTGCCTTAGCTTCTTCAGTGTTGTGTTTCTGAATCCTTGAATGTTCGATCCGGTAAGTCAGGTTTTACTGACTTATGACAACTTTGTTTGTGTTGAGACAAATTTCATGCCCAAGCAAGATGAGGTTTTTCTAATCAATTAAAGAAAGAATTCCAAAGAAGTCGTTATTCGTAATTGATTCTCGATTATTGGCCACAACCCCAGTTTAAGCGTTTCGCATTTATTGTAGATTGTATAAAGTTGTTGCTAAATAACAACCGTTCTTTTATACTTTTTAATGAGGGCAGGTTTACTCTTCCTAACTTTATTGCAACTCTTAAAAGTGAGGCAAAAACATGTTTTTGCTTTAGGGATGGATCTTTCTTTTTTTTTTTAGTTCCAGCTTTATATATCATTAGTAACTGTATGGATGTATGCTGTTCTGTAAGGACTGTCTCACTGGAAATCTCCTTGCTGGTTTTCTGCTGTAGTTTGAATAATTTTGGTAGCGTGTGTATTTTTATGCAATAAAGAGTTTTTCGGAAAGATTTTCTGAGTGTTTGTTGAAATGCAGTGACTATGTTTGTATTGCTCATACGGACAAAATGATAAAGTGAAGTTTGTGTGCATAGTTGATCATTGTTCTCCACAAGTCAAATTCAAGTATTTGTAGTTTTGAGATAAATATCACAACACAATAATAGATCAGTCCACAGAGCTGGGCTAAGAAGGAGAACGCTCCAGGGTGTGGGAGCTCCTTTAGTACTTCCTGATCAGTCAAGTCAAGTCAAGTCATCTTTATTTATATAGCACATTTAAAGGACATCAAGTGTCGGCCAAAGTGCTGAACAGAGGGATAATATAATAAAAGAATTAAAATAGAAAACATTTTAAAAAAGAATTGTAAGACATGTAAGAATATATAGCATATAATGTACATGCAAATATGCACATACATATACAAATACTGTACGCATTCACACACAAGCACACGTATATACACATACAACACCATCCAATAAAATAAGAGACCAAATAGACAGAATAAAAAGGAGATCCGAAAGCCTTGGAAAATAAGTAGGTCTTGAGATTCGATTTAAAGACTTCCAAGGATGAAGAGAATTTTATGAAGGGGGGAAGACTATTCCAGAGTCTCGGGGCGGCAATGGAGAAAGCCCTGTCACCTCTAGATTTGAGCTGGGAGCGTGGAACTGATAAAACCACCTGACTGGAGGAGCGCAGAGATCGAGTGGGTAAGTGCAAGCTAAGAAGATCTGAAATGTAACCTGGAGCCAAACCATGGAGAGCTTTAAAAACAAATAGTAAAACCTTAAAATCGATTCTATATTTAACTGGTAGCCAATGTAGAGATGCGAGTACTGGAGTAATATTCTCTCTCTTTCTAGTACCGTCAGAGCCTTGCAGCTGCATTTTGAACAAGTTGCAGGCGTGACAGGCTTGAGTGACAAATGCCTAAATAGAGAGAGTTACAATAGTCAAGACGTGACGATATGAAAGCATGGATAACAGTTTCCAGGTCTTTAGATGACAGGATATTTTTGAGTTTAGAAATGCTCCTGAGTTGGAAAAAACTGCCACGAACAACTGAATTTATTTGCTTGTCCAGCTTGAGAGTGGAATCAAAAATGAAACCAAGATTTTTTACATAGGGATGTACATTAACTGATAATGGGCCCAAACTGTTTCTTATGAGACTAATAGAGTCCTGCTTACCGAAGATTATAATATCGGTTTTGTCATGATTTAGTTTGAGAAGGTTCAGAGACATCCAGCAATGTATGTTGCTAAGAGACTCTGAGACTTTCTGCAGTGTACTATCAGCACCTGGTTTTAGAGAGAGGTAGAACTGTGTATCGTCTGCATAAGAGTGGTAAGAGATCTGGTGTTTCTGAAAAATGGAACCTAATGGGAGCATGTATAAGGAGAATAAGACCGGGCCCAGAATAGAGCCCTGAGGTATTCCACAAGTGAGTGTAGATGGGGAAGAGTATTTGTTACCCAGCATCACAGAATATGTTCTGCTCTCTAGGTAAGAGGCAAACCATTTTAGAGCAGAGCCTTGAATGCCGACACATGTCTTTAGACGGTTTAATAGGATTGTGTGGTCGACAGTATCAAATGCTGCGCTCAGGTCTAGAAGGATTAAAACTGTACTTTTTCCAGAATCAGCAGCTAGAAGCACATCATTGAACACCTTCAGTAGAGCAGACTCTGTGCTGTGGAAGGCCCTGAAACCAGACTGATATTTGTCCAGAATATTATGCGTATCTAAGAATGAGGATAATTGGTGGAGGACAATCTTCTCAAGGACCTTAGACAAAAAAGGCAGCTTAGAGATTGGTCTAAAATTGCCAAGAACTGATGGATCTAAACCAGGTTTTTTTTAGAAGCGGCTGGACAACAGCTTGTTTAAACAAGTCAGAAACAGTTCCATATGAGATACTGCCATTTACAATAGCAAGGGCCGACTGTCTTCAGCACATCTCTGAGAAATGGTGTAGGTAACATATCCAAGGGGCACGTAGTTGGTTTCATGTGCATTTTCATCAGTTGATGGAGAAGTTAAATCCATAAATTTAAAGTGGACTGTGATGATAATACGGAGTCAGCACCGCTGAATTAACAGAGGTGTGACCTGTGAGTCGTTGGATTTAGTCAGAAGCCTCGCATTACTTGGTCTAAACAACCTGCAGATGTTCCAAGGAAGCTTTAAAACAAGCGAACAATGAATTGCAATTACTAAGATGTAATGGAATAAAGGCATCAGTAACATGTCTAATTCAGAGCATGACAGAATGAAGCGCAACTTGGCAATATTTCTTAAGCCATAAAAGCATGAATCAACCAGAGATTTCACAGGCATCCAAAGTGACAGCTGCTTCAAAAGTCACACCAAGTTTTTGAGAGTTTCCTTTGTGTTTGGCAGAAATCTGTTAGGGGCACAAACACGGACTTCTGATTTCTCTTTATTCTCTTTATTAAGTTAACACGAAATTGTCAACCTAACTTTTAATAGAGTGAAAGTACTTGTGCAAGATCTGTGGCTTATAAACCTCTTTGGACTTAAAAGAAATAAAGAATTGAAAGTCATCTGTGTATCACTGATTAAAATAAAACATCCTTAAAACATATTTATTACATTTCTTAGTTGAACCTTGAAGCAGATGGGCTAGAGCAGCAGAAGACCTCACAGTTTGCCAATTCTCCTAAAAACAGGAAACTGAGCTTATAATTTGCACATGCTCACCAAAATTGGACAAAAGAAGACTGAAAAAACAAATGAGTCTTAATTTCTACTGTAACATTTGGTTAGTAGGGTGAGACTCTGGCACAAACAACATGAAAGCATGGATCTATCTTGCTTTATATCAACAGCTCAGGCTGTTAGTGGCACACTTTGGACAGCCTTATGCTGCAGCCTACCCGAGTATTGCTGCTGACCATGTCTATCCTTTTCTAACTACAGTGTACCCATCTTATGATGGCTGCTCGCAGGAGGATAATGTAATCTCAAACTGGTTTCTTCAACATGACAGTGAGTTCACAGTGTTCAACCAAGTACTTACAAGGTGTACCTAATAAAGCGGCTGGTGGGTTTCTCATTGGTAAAGTTACAAGTTAAAGTTAAATGTGCATCTCAACCTGAGTTTTTGTTCAGTGGTATTGGAGGCATATCATTAATTTGCCACTTGTAGTTTATCGTCACACACAGAGCATTTGTTACCACATACAAATGGAGACGCACATAGGTGATAAACAGCTCAGAGATCCAACGATGTGAGTCATACATTTCTGGTGTACACACCCAGCACCTCCCTGACTGGGAATTAGACTCAGCATGTTGTGGCAAGTCTGGTTTCTCTGTAAAATGGGAGTGGCAAGAACAGAGGCAGATAGGGGAAGGGAAAGACAACACGAAGGTAGAGATCGTAAGGGAAAGTAACAGAGCACTGAAGCAGGAAGAGAAAGAAAGTGAAACAAATGGTATCACACTGGAACTTTTTAATCCACACCCTGGACTATAATTATTTTCCCTCAGTGTTGTTTCTGTTTTTCTTAACGTAACAGAGCGAAAATTTGCTGCACCATTGTTTTCTGTTCACGTAGCACCACAGTTCATATAATTAATGATACTCAAACTTGGGTATTTGCAGTGTATTTTGCTGCACAGTACATCTACAATATAAACACATATAAAATAAGTGCTTAATAAAACTACTGAGTGCATCCACAGTTATTCCTTTTTCATTTTTTTCATTGGTGGATCATGCCATGTTCAAATGTTTTTTGACATGCTTGACCAACAACACAAAATGAAGAGATCCCAAAAAGCTGATTCTGTTTGTGTGGACATAGCGTTTTCAGTGGGAGTGACTTCTTCAGTCTCCATGAATAATTGAGCATGAAGACAAAAAGAAGTAATATTTACTCGACAGTTGTGCATAACAAAAAAGTATCAACAATTTTCACTTGAGATGAAGAGACTTTTGTTTCTTTTTTTGCTGTAAAAATCTACCAAAAGTGCAGCTCTAAGAAAAATCAACACTGTACGATGATATCTTTAACACATTAAACACATTTTTGTAATTTATGTGCTCGATTTTCTGCTGTCTTTATCTGCACAATGCTGACCCCCTCAGGTCTGAGAAGTTACATAATAAACATGCTGGTGATGAGATATAGAAATGTGGTTCATATAAACAGGACATTCTAACAGTGCATGCTGAAAAACTTCTCAGCTGCTGTTTTTATCTCTGTAAAGGTTTTTGGGTTGTTGTTTTTTTAACTCAGCACACCATTTAAAATTAAAAGTCAACATTTTTTATAAGCCCTGAAGTTTGAAAATGAATGATTTCACAAGGAAACTAGCAAAAAATTGTTATAAAAATTAAATGAAAGCAATATAAGTACATTAAACAGTAAATTACTTCCTAATGGTATTATACACTCACTGGTCACTTTAATAGGTACACTTCAAGTCGATCCCTGTTTGTCTTCAGAAATGATTCTTTGTGGCACAGATTTAACAAGGTGCTAGAAACAGCCCTCAGAGATTTTGGTCCATGTTGATGTAACAATGTCATAAAATTGCTTCAGATTTGTCTGCTGCGCATCCATGATGCCATCTCATGTCCCAGTACATCCCAGTGGTGCTCTATTTGACTGGAATCTAGTGGCCATAGAATTCACTAGGGTACAGTGAACCTACTTTCATGTTCAAGAAAACAGTTTGAGATGATCTGAGCTTTGTAATATGATGCATTATCCTGGTGGATGCAGCCGTCAGGAGATGAATACACTGTAGTCATAAAGGGTTGGATATGGTTAGCAACAATACTTAGTTAGTCTGTGATGTTTAAACGATGCTTAATTGGTACTAAGGGGCCCACACCATTTCAAAACCACAAAAAATGTGAGCTGATTGTTTAAACAAGGCAGGATAGATCCATGTTTTCAAGTTGTTTCTGCCCTGTTCTGATCCTGCCATCCAAATACAGCTGCAGAAATCGAGACTCTTCAGATCAGGTAATGTTTCTACTATTATTTCCAACTTACTGACAGTTCACCATCAGTGTGAGCATGCTGAAGTGCCCAGAGGTTGACAAATCACAACATATGTTTTACAATGGACTGTGTAAATGTTACTTACAAACATTGCAGGCATCAAACATAACACAAATAAATACTTGATGTGTGAACTGATGTGCAAATATCCACACAAACCGGAATATATGTATGAATTCCTGTTGAGCATTTGAAGACATTGTTTGTCTAATGTCAAATGCATTTGGTGAAAAAAATTCAGCCCTCAGTTTCCCATGCACTCTCATCAGAAGAACCATTTTGATAGCTTCTTGAGTGTCACAAAATATTCAGATGTACAAATGCTATTTAGTATTTTATCCTACTGTAACTTTATAATGTAAGTCCATGTTTTTATATTAATTTTATGTTCTACAACGAATCTGGAATGTCACTGACGTTAAGTAATTGTGGTGTGAAAAGTGCTGTATTTCCCTCTGTATTGTAGTGGAGCAAAAGCAGAAGTTAAAGAAAGAAAACGATAAGTACATCAAAAATTTACTGTGGTACAATTCTTGAACCAATATGCTCAGTTGCTCTTTGCCACAGGTTGCCAGCACAGCTTTAGTAGCTCACTGGTTTCATTTAGTTTGTGTTTCCACACAACTGCCACTGGAGGTCAGGCTTGATCAGCACAAGAGCTTCCGTGGCTGCGTCATCATCCAGCTGTTCAATCCACAGCTGCTTTCTCTGAACCAGTCAGCATCAACTTTACTACTTTCTTAGGAGTAGTGGCCCATAAAAGGGGGGACATATCACAATTAAACAATGTGAATGTCAGTCTTCACCCCTACACAAAGCTGTGTATACTAATTTTTTAGTGGGGGTTGGTTTCGATCCGCCTCCGAGGTGCTTTCCACTGAGAAGAAGAGTCAGAAGAACATTGCGATGTTCCTCTTCACAGTTCTCCCCAGGGTTCTCCCCGCTCTTCTGCCACCTCATACCAGGATGGGGCTCCGAAGCTTTTGGGGCTCTGATGGAACGATCTGGGTTCAGAAGTCACTCTGAGGGACTGGCCGCACTGTCAGAACACAAGAGACGTTTGACTCTGGAGGATGTATATGGGTAAGAATGAGGCTGATAGATTAATGTAAAGTAGATGGTTTACCAGCAGAATGTACATATCCGACATACCTGTCATAAATCCTCAATTCCACTTGTGCTCCGCCTTTTAACACAGATGAGGAGACTGGACTGGGTGGTATATGCCAACATTATTAGGCTTGACTAACACTATGCAAAGCTCATGTTTTTGTTGTTTTGGCAAATGTCTCAAGCTTTAAAATAAAGCACATACAGCATGCAGCATATGCAGTGCAAGTAAGTGCAGCAGCAGCACGGACTTGCTGCCAGCTAAGATCAAAAAGTGGATGCTACATTTTAAAGTAAAGGTTACTATCAAAGTCTCAGTGAGTCAGATTTCTACTTCATGTTAGCAACTGTTGCTTCCTTTAGAGCATCAACAAAATCCCCTAATATGCAAGGTTTCAATAGACTGCCAAGGAATATAATGCACACTAGCAATATTTATTTGAATTGGATCATTTTTATGTTTTTTTAATTTGAAGAAAGGATGAAATCTTTGCAGACCCCTCTGTCTGCATGTTCATGGGTTTCAAAAAGCTGTTCAACTTTTGTGTTTCAAGATGGCAACATTGTAGGATGTATTCAAGACCTTTACCTCTGCAAAAAAAAAAAAAAAAAAGTCCTGCATTGAAGAAGTTGCTCAATTAAAAGTAAGTAACCATCATGTTTGTAGAGGCTAAAAGTGTCAATCTGACGTCTACTTTTTTACTAAGTTATTGTTGCTGATGCATTTATTTGTCAGCAATATTTTACTGTTGTAGCCAATCAGGTTAGAGCTTACTGCACTGCATACTGCAAGTACTTTCATATCATTTTATTTTATCAATGCAAAATATTTGTGTCCTTAGATTTTTTGAAAAGCATTGTACATATCTAAATTATTATTATATTTATTGCTTTAATTGTTTTTAAAAGACCCCTCGTATGTTAATTATTTAAAGAAAATATTAACAATAAATGTAGTGAAGAAAAGTGTCAAAATAAATGAAAATATGGTACTGTGCAATAATCTTGAGTCACCCTGAATTTTTATATTTTGCTTCCAAGGAAAGGCTAAACTTGTGTGTAATATTTTAAAAGCAGTCTTAAGCAATAGCTCTCCAGACTTTCTGCAGATCTTTCAAAGGTTTTTTGATTTGTTGTTGTTTTGTTTTTTTTACTTTTTTCACTCATTTTCAGTCCAGTCCTTGTACCTGTCTATTTTAAGAAAAGAATATTTGGGGGGGTTGTTGTTTTTTTAAGCACTGACCTATGAATTATTCAACTATAGAGGGATGAAGCAGTGTTCTGTCTACACATAACAGACAACTTAACAAAGACCCCATTATAAAATGCATCTCCTGGAACTTTGCTACTAGCAGCCTGTCACAAAAACACATTTGTTCCTATTCTATATATTTTTAAAAAAAATGCTAACAATAACAAAGCTTGACAGACATAAAATTGTATTTTTGCACCAACAATGGGATTCCCAAAGAACTATTAGCCAAAAACTTGCCCCATCTCTGCATGGTGTGCAGCATGTCCTCAAAAAATGTAACTAAACTGAAAAACTATTCAGTTTTGAGAAGAATGTTATAAAAGTATGCTCTACTGTGGAATCCTTTGACCTTTTCTTGACAGACATAAATCCTTCCAGACGTTATGAGGAAATGCGGACTGCATAAATAGCAGTACAGCGGTCAGGTGGTTTTATTAAAGTATCATCTGCTGGTCTAATATAGGTCATTTAATGAGGGAAAAGTTCAGCATTGATATGAGACAATAGTGGTGGCGGTGGTGGGGGCAGTGACTAAAAGAGGATTGCTCATACTGGTGATTTGAAACAGCGGAGTGGGCCAGTTGTCCCTTCTGGGGTTTTCCATGTGCTGATGACTATGCTGCTTAGCTTTCACCACTTCCACAGCCGGCTAGTATTGATTATTGACTTCCAGCCAATGACTCAGCCAGCATGTGACTCAGTAAGGAACTTTTAAAAAGTTTGGAAACTGAAATCTTTAGCTTTATCTACAATAGCCCCCTCAGCAGCATTCAGTCAAAACAGACCAGAATTAGATGGGTTTTTCTTAAGTGCCCACTTACTCAGTCAAAGGCATTTTTGAGGTCAGTCAAAGTGACTTTATAGATGTTCATTTTGACAGCCGGTACGTGCAAAGCATTACCTCAGGGGCAACGGCTTGAAACTTCGAAAGGTAAGACTGATTCACAGAGCTCATTCCTCGTGAATGCTGTCAGGTGTTTGTTTTTTTTAACAGTTTCTTTCCCCGAGTAGGTAGAAAACTGAAATGTAGTTTCTACTGTTGGGGCAGCTCAACACAGCAGTAGGAGTCTTTCCACAGGTAGGAGAAAGGAAATAGAAAGTGAGGATCAGCACAGGATAACAACAGCAAGATTAAGACGAACTATCTTCTTTCACAGCGGTAAAGTGGATATTTGTCCACAGTGGAAAAATATAGAATAAAGTTTTACCTCAGCTTCAGGGCTACTCTACATTTACGGGAATCCTGCCCTTATATAATAAACAATAAACATGTTTGTCAGGATGTCAAATTCTTGTTAACGCTACTTTCACTTACTGTGACTCTGGCTGGATTAATCCTCTTTTGAAATCTTTCTGGTCTTTCTAATGGTTGATTCAGCACTGAAAAGATGAGATTATAAATTATCTATCACTTAACTGAGAACAAATTTACAGACTGACATTAATTTGCGACAGTTCTGTCGTAACTGTGCTCTGCTTCTCGGCCCGTGACAGCTGGGATTTGGACCGAATACTCGTATTTGCACGTCGTGCAAAAAATACTATTTGTACTTGGTTATTTTTTCTGATTTATCTATTTTATGACACTGAAAATTAGGGGTGGGAATCACAGATTGGGTCATGGCACATTACTCTAATCTTAAGTGGCCCAGGACAGCGCAATACGCAACACAGTTTAAATGTGCATGTGAAAAAAAGTATATTTTATATTTGTGACTGTGTGTGTGTGTGTGTGTGTGTGTGTGTGTGTGTGTGTGTGTGTGATCCATATTTTTAAACACAACAAAACAAAATCCCAAATATATTAATTGAATATATATAAGCAATTCTGATTTTATGCTTCAAAAGGAGTAGAGAGAAGTATAAACGTATACAATCCTACCGCTCCTTCATGTCTAATGACTTAGTCAACTTCAGTTTTCCTTTAATTTATAAATGCAAGAAGTCAAGAAGACTTTAACTTAAACTGACAAGTTAATCAAAAATGAAATCAGGGGGTGTATGCATGTTTTAATAAAAAAAAAAAAAATATTGGCCCTAGTGTGTTTTATAGTAAGTCGATGCAAAGCAATATGTCGCTCTTTAACTATTTGGTCCCAGTAGTACTGCAACTTGAATTTATGTTTTGTTTTTGATTGACTTAAGGAAATCAAACCATCTAAAAACTTTGTTTTTGTAACCTGGAGCATGCGGGCTTTTCCAACCTTTGTATTTCACCTCCTCCTGCTAAATGCTAAACTGAAACTTTATTTGTGTTGGAACACACCCATCACACAAAGGCTAAAAATATTTGTCTCTTTATGTCATCTAAATGTGTCACACCTCTTTTTCGCGTGCATTATGCTATCACATGCAACTCCAGCAAGTTGCATGTGTTAGCATAATGCATAATTTAAGCAAACGCTACACTTGGAAATAAAACATAAAGCTCTGACTACTTTTCCGTTGCAGCTTCTGAATGGTAGACCGCAGTAAAACAGTTAAGCATGCTCTGCCACATACTAGAAGCTCAGACAAGATAATAAAACTTGTCAACCACAACAAACCACAGGTGCACAAAAGACTTGTGACTTGACTGTTGTAATGATTTAGCCGCCTTGACAGCCACAGTCAGGTGGGTTGCTGGATGATGGAAGATGCACACTTTTCTTGGTACACTCGAGCAAAGATCATCTGTTGATGTTTAGTATTGAACTCACATGAAAATGAGAGGCACAATTTCACCAAGTGTCAGTTTACGTTTCCATTAGGTGGAGACATATGGAGGGAGGTTAAGAGGCTTCCTTTAAGAGGAAACCTATTTTTGTTTCGTGATTTCGGTGGGAAGAGCTAGAAACTTTTGCCAAAATAAAAGAAAACTTCACTTTACATAAACATTGAGCCAACTTACTAATGTAGTGAATGAACCAGCGGGTTAGCAAAGAGCTCACATCTGCTTCTTAAATATCTTTGAGCAAGACAGGAATCCGAAGGAACCTGAAAGTCTTTAATTATATTTAGATGATTTGCTAACAATTAAAGCACCATCGCATCATTGCTGCAATAGCTACAGTCATCAGACCATGAATACACATACGTATCAGTGCATGCAGTCAGCAACTCAAATCCAGTTTACAACCAGGTAATGAGATTCGTTTTCCTTACTCATTTGCTGATACTGAAGGTTAATGATTTATTTTTTAAGGCTGTCTCATGAAATAGAGTATGACGCGAACTGCCTCCCTCCCTCAGTGACGCTCCTTTGTGCTCAGTAGGTGGGATATGCTTTTCAGTATCGAGTCAGACAGATAGTAAAGACTCCCCTGGTGGCAGTGAGCTGCAACTACAGCGGTTGTGTGTGTGAGTGTGTGTGTGAGTGAGTGAGAGAGAGAGAGAGAGAGAGAGAGGAAAATGGGTGGACGGAAAGTCCCCGTGTGGAAATCCCCTTTGACTTGGACTTTTTCCTTGTTTTAAAAAAACTATCATTATCGTACGTGTGTATTCTTTTGAAAGGCTTCGCAGGCTGCGAGGGCTCCAAAATAGATCTGATACTGAAAGAAAGAGAAGGTTGAATGGCGCCGAGGACCGCTGCGGTGAGGCTGAGTGAAGTGGCTGAGAGAGGACTAGCCTGAGCATCCGGGAGGCTTTGTTATTACCCCGACATATTACACAGGTAAGACGCCAGCCTTCCCTCCTTGTGCCTCCCCATGTGGACACACATTTCTTAGCAATTGGGTGAGACTTGGTGGGTAAGACCACGTTTGGGCCTTGAGTAATGTATGGTCGTGTTTCTGGGGACACGGAGGAAGCTTGAAGCCTGCTCACGACAGTGGCTTTGACAGCCATTGTTTACAAAGACGTCACCCTCGAGCGGATAGCAGGACATTTAAACAGCCAAATGTGGCATCGGCGAGGCTACACTGTATCGATACCCGCGCTGTTAGACGCGATTGAACGCTACATTGTTCCAAAGGTAGTTGTCATTGGAATTACGTAAGCCTTTAACGTCAGCAAAGTCTCCTGTTATTGTGTTTTTGTGTAGCCAGCCATCCTAAACCGCAGCGTCCACCCGGGTGCTGCTGTCTGTCTGCCTTAAAGTGTGCCCCGCTGTGACAGCACGCCACGCTAATGATTCGTGTCAACATGCTCCCTGACATCCAGGTGTCTGTTGTCTGGTCCCTCATGTGACTGACTAGCCCTTTAGCACGGCCTAGTCTGTTGTTGCACCTGCTGCTGTTTGGGTAGTAAAGGCACAGGGGCCACTAGAAGCTCGCTGTTCAGGTGTTTGTGGACTCGAACAGCATCTTCCGACCTGACTGGCAGCTTGCGAGAGGTTGATAGAAGGATGTTGTGGGAAGTTTAAAAGTCAGCAAAACTCCAGGCCCACTTGCTGACCATTACTTTCTACTTCCTCTAAACTGCTAATGCGTCTTCACTGTGTTGAAATGTGAGGGGAAGTAGTCCTTTAAAACCTTCCCTTTAGCAAACTTGACTCAAATAGAGTATTGGGTATAGAGGTTGTGCATTGAACCTCAGTACCTTTATACTTAAAGTATAAAAACTGCCAAAAGTTACCCTAATTTTCCTAGCTTTCAAATTACTGTAACAATTTGGGGAACGTAGCTGAATTAAAGTTGTATTTTATTTAGGGGAAATAATTCTGCAGCTGCTTTTGTTTTAAATGACTTCGGGGAGTGACGTAAACCCACGTTAGATTATCTTCCTCCTGTACTGAGAACAGTGTTTGTGTCTGTACTGAAAGCCTATAATTTTTCTAATGATTCCCAGCCTTTTAAACGGAGACTTTAAGCAGGCTGTTGAGGGAGGAGGCCTTGTGACCTTCCCATCAGCCTGGGAAGCCCTGGGTGGCCTTCAGTTAAGGTCTGGAAAGCACCCATTTATTGTTGGAAGTCTTTGAGCTCAGTGGGACACTAGGAAGCCCTGTTGAGGGAAACTCTCAAAAACCATCAAGACAAAAAGGAGAATTAAAAGAACAAACAAGAATACAAAGGGGTCTTTGTGTACTTTATTCAGTTGGGCCCAGCAGAATCTCCAGGAAAAAGCACCATACAGCCTCCACACTGGAATCATCCTTTGTGATGGGTAGTTTCCCAAACAAACTGTAAATTAAGTTGTGCCTTAAGTCTTAATTTGTAAGGAAGGGGACTCTCCACTGAAAATTTCCCACAAATCCCTGCTGTGAAATAACATGTCCTCTCCGCTTCTCTCCATCCAGTTTCCACGTTGATCCGGCATCGGTGGTTGGTGCCTCCTCCTCCTCTCCTCCTTGCTCCTCTTCCTCCCTTCCTTCCATTCACCTGGCCAGCCATCCGCCATGTCGCAGGGTCAGAACTTCCTCCCCAAATTCCTGTTTGTCTCCAACCTGCTCAAGGCAGTGAAAATCCGACAGCGAGTGCCTAACGATGTGGTGAAGCCTGCTGCCAGCGGTGGCCTCATGCACCACCTGCGGGGTATGCACCGGTACACGCTGGAGATGATCGCCATGAACCACTTCCCCCAGGCCTTCAGGGAGGTGGTTCAGGCCGCCATCCTGGACCGAGCCATGCAGGCCTCATTAGAGAAAGAGAAGAAGCTCAACTGGTGTGGGGAGCTGAAGAAGATGGTGCCCTTACGCACCAATGGTAAGAACGATTATGCTGATGTTGAGGAGCTGTACTGGAATATGGAGGCTACAGTAAACCAGATTTCTGTGGTGGTCTTATAAGTGGATGAAGCTCCACGAAGCTTTGTTGACGTTCAAGGATGTTTTATATTATTGGTTGTGTAGCAGAGGGCACCGTAAATAACTGCTGTTGGAGCAGTAGGTGACATTCAACACAAATAGAACAATTCAGCAGATTGGCCACAGAGCTAATGCTGAACCATTTCTCCTTGATTTTAGAAGCAAAACTTATTGCGCTCAACACAGGATGTGTTTTGCTTTTGTTTCATTTTCTATGAGAGAGATGGTGAGCTCTTATGAGTCAGGGCTATTTGATATGCAAATTCTGAGATGTCATTACTCACAGGCAGGGTTACTGTAAATGACAACAATCGAGGGACGCGAGTTCCGCTTTCACATAGACTCATTTAGCAGCCCCCTTGGTTTTACTGTGTCGACCTTAGTGTTTGACTTTAGGCACCCCAGTGCTAAGTCATGTTTTCTGTTACGTGAATGTTGTAAGACGGGAACATCCCAGGGCAGGCAAACATGTAAACTCGGGCCTGATTACTTCTGATCATAGTTGTGTACTGGGAAATTCTCTGGCGTCACATGCAGGACTGTTATTTACTGTCTGTGATGTTTCAGACCCAACTATTTCCACAGTTTTTCATTTACTGCATTTGGGGTATGCCCCCTCTTTTTCTGTGTAGGTGTATGTTAGTGAATGTCAGTGGATGTTAAAAAAAACACACCGTTTTACCTTAAATTCCCCACCTGCCTGACTTTATGTGACTTTATGGATTTGTGTTTGTGATGATCTATTAGAGCTCATCAGACCTTGTTAAAGCAAACGTGTGTGTCTCTGGTGGCCTTTTCCATCTATATTGCAGTAGCTTAAACACAGCTGCTGTGTATATCAGATCTATTTTAAAGTTATGGGGAAGAAAGTCTTTGAGAGGAATCATCAGGTATAGCTTCACAACAGAAGGAGGAAGAGGAAATCAGTCATAATTGCAGCTTTATGCTAAACATGTGAGTTTCCAGAGGAAATAGTTTCTGTCTTTCTCATGTGAAAAATTCCTACATTGGTCACATATCAGAAGTTACTTTGAATAATTACTGGATGCTTGAGGAACCTGCTGGATGTGTTATGTCCTACAGTACTTTTTTTTAAAATAGTGAAACTCTTTGAAAGGGTCCCTGCCAATTCTGAAGTTAGTAATCACTGAAGGACTTACGGTAACTATCATCAACACATAATTCCCCCTCGCAAAGACCCCTTAACTGATGACCAAAATGGATGACTTCTGCTGCCAGTAACCTGGCTGGAATTTCCTGGTTTGCGAAGATGATGTCATAAAGAGGAGACAGAATTTAGTGCCGGAGCGTCTAACTCTGAAGGACCCAGACGTGACTTTGAGCAGAGGACGGACAACACGCACGCACACACACACACACAGGGCTGACTGACTGCTGCTGAGTCACTGGAGCTCAGCACACACACACACACACATACAGAAAGAAAACGTGAGAGAGAAGAAGTCTGTTCACTGATGTCCAGCGCTGTTTTCGGATATCTGTCTCCACATCATCTCGACCTGAATTTACCAGTGAACCCAAAATCCTTATCTCATTTGGTCTATGCAAATGCACTAAAGATCCAAACCCCATAACTAATTTCCCAGAGCCTGGTTTAATTACGAAGCAAGACCACAGAATATAACTGACCATCAAAAAAAACAGACTCATAAAACTTCCACTCTGCTTCAATTAAAATAACAGGGCTACATCCGTTTTCCTGATACATCCAACTTTTCCTCCAAGTAAAACAAGGCTTTATTAGAATTCAGTCGCTCTTCTGTCTTGAATGTCTCGGACACATCCGTGGGGTTTTCCCAAACAGCATCCCATGTCTGTCATGTGTCCCCATCAGGAAGGATTTGTTCAGCTACAATACACTAACTGCATGGTTAAGTTACTGGGAGGACACATACACTGCTGCAGTGTTCTGCCTTACAAGTAAAGCTTTTAGGTTTCTTTTGGGGCATCCACATTATTCCTCCTAGATTGGGGTATGTGGTATGTGCACATTGTTTTTATAAGCAAGAGTACTCAAGGAAAAACTTGATGGAGAGGCGACGCATGAGCAAAGGATGAGCCAATGAAATTTTCCATATCACTTTCTGTAAAATGGTAAAATGGGGCATTGGCTTCAGCGGATAATCTATGAGCATTTTTCTAGTTTGGTAATAAATACTGCAGTTGTTTACAGTCAAAAATCTTGGGCCATTCTCACACAACAACCTGCAGACAAGGTGTGGGAAAGTGCAGCCCCGCTGGAAGCGCACTGTTGCAAACTTGTGCTGTCACCTGGACAGTGACCAAATCAACTTAAGTCTGGCTCTGCACTGGTATGTTTTCAGGAAGTTCCCTAGCTTGCCACAGAGGAAGTATCTATATATAACCTGATGGGAGCTGCTGAACCACTTTCATCTTTAGTTTTCAGGCACCTCACTTTATGATCATGACTTTTTTTCGTGCGAGAGGAAGTGATTACGTGTGTGGACATTTGTTTGGATTTGTGTGTACCTTTGGGCCTACATACGTCTGGTGTTTTTCACTAAAAAAGCCTTGCATTTTATGTTTTTGCTGAGTGATGCAAGAGCACTGAAATGGAACAACATCTAGCTGGTCTGAAATGGAGAAGTGTTTTTTTTCTCTCTCTTTAAATACGGTGAGATGTTCCTTCAGTTGAAAGAAAACAACTGTAGCTCAGATTGCATTAATTGAGCCACACAACAATAATTGCTATACTGAGATCAGATCTTGGCCTATTTAACAGTTGCATCAAAACAAAACAACATTTTAGGATCCTTTTTTTGGGAATTTTTTTCCTAGCTGTTTCTTAAACCTACTTAAACTTACTTACTTAAACTTTTCCTGTATAGAAGGGAAATCTTGAAAATGTCTGTTTAACACAGCATTATACAAAGAAAGGTGCAGATGCTTTATGTGTATGAAGTTACTGCCAGGTAAATGTTCGTGGAGAAAAAAAAAAAGAAGTACACATTACAGTTCATGTGTATATGCTTGTGCATGTGAGGACCCATGTTATCTCTGCTCATTAATCACAGCATTCATCGGGTGTTGATAGTAGTATTTAAAAAGATAACATTCCATCCGGTCCAAGTCACGCCTTCGTGGAAAGTACAGGACCAGCTGAGTAGCATTGATGAGTTGGGATCATAGGAGGGGAGCACGCACACATGCACTTGCATGAAAGACAGAAGTTAGCACAGGGAAATTCCTGTGTTTAGTGTGGCAACAGGGTTTTTCAGAGCTACACACATTAACAAATATGGGCTCTGCTGTTTCACAATGAGAAAAAGACCCAGTACTGCCAAAGGAGAATAAATAAAATTCCAGGATTTTTAGCTTCTCACGCTCTCACACACTCGTCTTTTCAGCAACCAAGTCTTTATCTCTGCAGCCAGTCAATGGAATATAGGTAAAGGCACATACTTTGGCAAAAACAAATATATGTATGTGAGAATTCTGGTTTTCTATACAGATTTAGATTGTAAAAAGATTCAGTTTTTTAAAAACGTGTTACGGGGAGATTACGGGTCATTTTTATCAGCCTTGTCTGTGGCGTGTGTACTGTTAGATGTATAAGGGTCATATAATAGTCGAAACACCAGATACTATAACGACCAGCCCAGCGGCCTGGAAATCCCCAGACTTTAGTTACACTTGTGTGTGCGTGTGTGTGTGTGTGTTTGTGTGTGTGTACACAGTGCAGTTGCCTGTTTTTTATGCTGTATGTGCATAGCCTTTGTACGTGTGCGTGTGCATGTTCATGTGCCTATTCACAGAAGGAGAACTTTATGTCCTGCGTACAAAATCAACCAACCATAGTATAAAAACACATGTGTTTTCTTGCCTCCTCTTTGTGTGTCTGTAGGAGATGGGAACTGTTTGCTTCATGCAGCCTCTCAGTACATGCTGGGTGTTCAGGACACAGACCTGGTTCTTCGGAAAGCTCTCCATGGTGTTTTGAAAGAAACTGACACGGGCGTCTTCAAAGCTCGCTTCCAGGCAGAGCTGCTCCAATCTCAGGAGTTCACCCAAACTGGACTCCGATACACCACCATGGTATGAATTTTCAACTAGATCCATTTTCCATTACTTTGCATTGAGAAAACTGTAGTAACATTTAAATCTTTGTATTGAAATGTTACTTTTTATTTCTTAGAAGCAACCCACAGATTAATAATTCTACTTTTATGTCATAGTTCAGGCCAGATATAATAACTTGTCCCTCGCCTCTCACCCAGAAAACATTTTATAGAAATGTTTGCACAAATTGAATCCACAGCACACCTAATTGTGTGCATTTGTTCCAGAACTGGGAGGATGAGTGGGAAAAGATTGTGAAGATGGCATCGCCAGTCTCCAGTAGCAATGGCCTCCAGTTTGATTCTTTGGAGGACATCCACATCTTCATCCTCTCCAACATTCTCCGCAGACCCATTATCGTCATTGCAGGTACTCCCTTTTTTATCATCTCAAAGTATGCTTATTTATCCTTGTTAGCCCTCAAAGACTCACTGGTTTTGTAAGAGCACATCTTGTAATGTATAATATATCACCAGCATTCCTCAACATTTACTCTTGGTTGTTTTGAAGTCTTCTTAATGCACTGTGTCACTTACTGTCTATCTTAATAAAGAATCTCAAATGGATCCTGATGATTTGTCAACTTCAAAATATAAAAAAATAAATATGCAGAAACATGTTTGCAGTCATATTTGAGCAAAGCCTGCTTTTTTAGGATCTAAAATCCTAAAATGACTGCACATTGCTCGGTTTATTCCACTTGAATTGGGTGCAGCTCTATAAAAGTTGTTCATTGTCATTTGTTAGAGAGTTATAAACTCTTAAATCTTTGTTCTTTCAACAGACCAGGTGGTCAGGAGTATGAAATCCGGCACCTCCATCTCTCCTCTGAATGTGGGTGGGATTTATCTGCCTCTACACTGGCAACCCACAGAGTGCTACAAATACCCAATAGTGCTCGGCTACGACTCCCAGCACTTTGCACCCCTCATCACCATCAAAGACAGTGGTCCAGGTACAAATCACAAAGAAATAGGTGTTATATATTTGGCAGGATAAAGGGACAAAGCAGGACCCCTGTTCATGGATTTGGCTCTGTGTATCTTTAACTGAATTTCCCAGAGATCCGAGCAGTACCGCTGATCAACCCGAGGCGGAATGGCTTTGAGGAACTGAAAGTTCATTTTCTGATGGAGAAGGAGCAGCAGCAGAAAGAGAGGCTCCTCAAAGAGTACCTGCACCTGATAGAGATCCCTATCAGATTGGGCCATGACATTACGCAGATTATGAAAGCTGCAAGGTACTTGGGCATTATAAGCTCCATCCATTGTTAAATGCAGTTTTGAACAGCTCATGGCATAAGACTTTTTTTGACTGATTATCAAAGATAATTTAGCCAAACTACTTTTATTAACTATGAATTTGACAGGAAAAAAGTAATAAAATGCAGTTAAGAACCACATTGTATGTCTCTGTCCTAAGGCTGGATGAGGGAAACCTTCCTGAAGACATGAACCTGATGGAGGACTACCTACAGCTTGTCAACCATGAGTACCAGCGCTGGCAGGAGGACAAGGAGCAGGCATGGGCCGCCCAGCCACAGCGCCCGCCACCCTTCTCCGTCTCCCAGCTCTCGCTTATTGAGATCCGCTGTGCCACACCACGATGCACCTTCTATGTCTCTGTGGACACGCAGCCTCATTGCCATGAATGCTTTGAAAAGCGGCAGGCCACTACTGGTGGAGGAGCAAGGATAGAAGGGGTAATTCAGACTAAGGAAGGAGGTTTACAAGGTGGGGTAGGAGTCATAGGGGGATCAGAGACTGAGGTGAGCTCCAGAGGGGCCAGAAGTAGCAGCCCCCCATGCTCTTCATCTGGGAGAGGAGTAGTGTTATCCAGTCCGCGCTCAGCCCCGCCCACCGCCCCCAGCCTCAGCCTATACAGTGAAACACATGCAATGAAGTGCAAGACACCCGGCTGCCTCTTCACCCTAAGTGTGGAGCATGATGGACTTTGTGAGCGCTGCTTCAACTCCAGGCAAAACCATGGACCCCCTGGAGTTGGAACGGCCGCTACAGGACTGCCAGGGACCAATGGGGGGCCTGTCGTTCCCCACCCAGCCCAGGGCTCCGGCTGGAACCAGTGGGGAGGCTGTGAGACCGAGACAGAGCGATGCAACATGTGCAGAAAGGAGGCGTTTAGGATATTCAATGGCCTGTGTCCACCCTGCATGCAGAGACAGCAGGCTCCAGACAGGGGAGAGCCACAACAGATCAACCCCAGGACTGAAGCCTCATCTTCAGCTTGGACCCAGGCCAGGGACACTGAGCGGCCATGCCTCACTCTAACTCCAGGGCACACCTCAGCTTGGCAGGGCCCTGTGGCCCGACCTTGTAAAAGATCTGGCTGCCAGTTCTTTGGGACACCTGAGAAACTGGGTTTCTGCACTATTTGCTACGTAGACTATCAGACAAATCACCGTAAGTCCTAAAACAAAACTAGAAAACACTTGTTGCATTGCAAGCTTTTCGTATATATAAAATTTATTATAAAAGCTGTATAGCTGTCTTAATAAATCATCTCCTTTAACTGTTCTGTTTGTTGTTATTCAAATGTCATATGGCACATTGCTTATGTTGGTCACTGTTTCTTCCAGACCTGACTCCTCCTCCTGCCCCGGCCCAGAGTCGGCATGGTTTGGAGACAGGCTTCCAGAATGCCTCACGATGTCGTGGGCCTGGGTGTGGTGCAGTTGGCAAGGTGATGCTGGAGGGCTACTGTGACAAGTGCTATGTAAAAGAGCAAAGTGCAAGACTTAACCAAGTCGCAAATCGCACGTCCCCTCCTCTGGTAGGTATCTGCCATACCTTCATAACTCCTCATTCTTCACGTCTTGTCTTTTTCATGTGTTATCCTTCTTCGCCTGTTGACAGTTCTTTCCTTTCTCGCTCTTCCTCTGTACAAAAGCGTGAACGAGCAGCAAAACCCAGATCTTCGCAGCAATCCCAGACCCAGACTCAGTGCCGGCGGAGTGGCTGCAGTAATGTGTCCCCGGGTTGCACAGACCTCTGCCCAGAGTGCCACACGCGTGGTCAGGGCAGAGAGCCAGGAAGACGGGCGCAGGCGCCCAAAGAAAAGTCGAAGCAGCGGTGCCGGACACAAGGCTGTGACCACTACGCCAACCAAGAGAAACAGGGCTACTGCAACGAGTGTGACCACTTCAAACAGATTTACCGCGGCTGACCACATTTAGCACCCATGCACACGACAGCGATGATGACACATCGCTAGCACGCTAGAGCCGCCGCCCTGCTGTGGGCTCTCCATGCCAGTCAATGCACCTCTGATACTAACTAACCAACTAACTAACTTGCTAGTGACTAACTAGTTACCTTATGGCCTGAAAATCAAACCCCCCATGTAGAATGTGAAGAGAGAGTGTGTGTATGTGGGGGTGGTGGTGAGTGTGTGTGTTTTCGCAGTAGACATGGCCTCCAGAATACCTCTTTGTGCAATTATTATCATCTGATGTGCCCTGCACACTTACACGGTGAGAGGTTTGGCAACATGTCAGAGCAACTGACTTAACTCTTGTGTACAATATGTATTTAGAGGTACGTAGTGAATCATGCCGGACAAAATGATTGTATGTCAACATAACAAGAAGCATCTGACATTGCTTTCTAGACCACAGCCAAGGATTTATACCCCCCATCTGTCTGTCTGTCTTAACCCATCTGTGTATCTGTCTGCCTGTCTGTCTAGCATTTGCTCTGAAGAAAGAGAGATGCAGTAGTTGGGCATGCCCAAGAGCAAATCTCTGTGAAAATAGTCAGCAGAAGTGTGCAATACTGGGCCAAAGGAAAGCAAGCAAAGTGCTTGAAATTAAGTTAAATGGCATTCACCACTGTTTTGCTTAAATCTCCTAAATCACTCATCTATGTCCTCACAACCCAGACAAAGATTTTTTTTCAAAAAGATTCTCTTGCAGTCAATATTGTAAAAATGGTCAAAGATTGATTTTCTTCCATTAGCCAGACAATAGCAGGGTTAGTTTATATTTTGAGGCTAATTAACCTTATTACTGTTACATATCTGATGTAAATTGCTTGATATGGAAAGTAAAAAAACAAATTATAAACTGTGCAAGACAGACAGGGCAGGCCCCTGCTAGTTTTGGTGCTACATGTACAGAAATACAAGCCTCTCCATTGTAGCCAACATGCTGGTGGTTTCAGCGGACAGAAGGCAGAGATCACAGTAGAGACAGGACTCACTCTCTTTCGAAACCTCCTTTCCTTCCTCTTATTTCCCTTTTTTTCCAAAACAAATCTGTTGCCTTGGATGTTGTTTTCCTGTTTACTTACCACTTAAGCACCTAGAAACGCATAGACACATGCGCACACATATCTACACAATGTATACACAAACATAATTTCGTCAGTCCTGTTAAAAGGGGATTGGCAACTGTGAGGAGAACTGAGACTACAAGGACAGGCGAAGTCTGGATAATTATCCACCCTACTACCGTATACACACGCACACATGCAAACACAGCTTTGTGAGATTGTATGCCCCCACCCCAGCCTGAGGTAATGTGTAGGTAAATGAACCTGTAAAGATGCATTCCTCTCTGCTTCACCCTCCTGGATGTGCCAAGGCATCACTTTCAAAACTTCAGAGAGCAATCCTGTTGCCTGCTTTGGCTAATCTTGTCTATCTGAATGTGTTTGTGCTGCTTGTACAGCAGCACAGTATTGGGGCTGATCCTCGATAAGTTTTGCCTTTACATAGTGATTGAAATTTTATGGACCAGAGGGGCCTGATCACTGATTATGGATCAGTGCTCCCACTTATAAAAAATGCTTTTGTGAACATGGATCTCAGTCCATACCGTAGGACCTTCCAACCCGATGCCTCATCTTCAATACACACACACATACACACATACAGATAAAACGCACGCATGTGTGCGTCTGGAGTACACAAAAAACTGACATTCCTCCTCTTTCTTTTCTTTTTTTTTTTGAATTTTAAATGTATTTTGATATATTTGTTTTTTTTCTGCCAAAAGAGAAAAAACAAAAAAAAAACGTGCCATCAATTGCCAAACAGTTGTTGTTACCTCCTTAAAAACGGCCAGCCTGGACCATTCTAAACTAACCAGAGTGCCACAGATTGACATCTCCTCTTCTGCGTAACCACAGACTTCAGCTAATCCAGATCTCTCATGCTGAAAACCCCCTAATGGATACCATCTTTCCGTGAACTTATCTTTTATTCAGATACGAAGAAATGTCTGTCTGTAAAGATAAGCTCGAACATAAAACATTTATCAGACTCAAATTTGGTAATAACTGGAACCTCTTTCCCCTCTTACTTTAGCTGTAGGCAGATATCCATCTGTGGCTCTAGTTAGAAAAGCATAGACAACCAGGCTCTTGGTCTGCCTTTTCATTCAACTGTATCTAAAGCTGTCAGGCCAGCCCACATGTTGACGGCCTGGACGTAGATCTCTGTGTGCTTTAATCACCTCTAGACAAACCTTAATCACTTCAAGGCCAATTAGTGCTCAGCTCATCATAACCTCTTAACAAGGGGCTCTGACTGAGTTTGACTGGGAGGAGATCACATAAGTTGCACATGACTTGTCTAAGCTGCTGAGGCATTTAGGAATGGTACTCCGACCTGTGTAGGGACATTCCAACAGTAGGAAGAGCATCGACTTAAGAGCAGAAGGTGTAACAAAACATGCAAATGGTGTGGAAGTTTCTTTGTGTGACTTTTTGACAATAGGGTATTGTATGAAAAAAGCCTGGTTTTATTTGTTAAGTATTTATTCATATCAAAATATCTGTATTGTGTGATTCAATAATTATTTATATGTCGTCCTGAAATGAATTATTTTTATTAAGAAATCTGAAATCTGACTGATGTGTTTCTTGGCTCTGTACTTACTTTTGTGTGTGTGTGTGTGTGTGTGTGTGTGTGTGTGTGTGTGTGTGTGTGTGTGTGTGTGTGTGTGTGTGTGTGTGTGTGTGTGTGTGTCTGTGTGCATATACTTGTGTGGATGTATTTTGACATCTTTAATTTCAGGTGGAGCCGTAGAATTTGATTTGCGTCAGGATTGGGGTCAAACATTTATTATATTGTTAAGATCATATTAACGTGCAGCCCCATGTCAACAAGTGCATTCACTGTCAGGAGAGAGTTTATCATAAGCTTTTGAAGCTACAACATACTCAAATGCATCACCTGCATGCAAACAACACCGCAAACATCATTGGTGATGACCCTACCTCTAGAACTAGGCAATTAGAATATGTTTATTGATTTATTAAGTTGTTCTACAAAATATTTTCAATCGGGAAGCAAACAAAGTGTTTATTCAAAGTGACATACATCAAAAGTATCTCTGTTTTCCCCCCAAAAGTCACCAAAATATACAATTATAGGGGAGTGCTAGGGTTATGGATGGGCTTGTGATGACTTAAACTTCATTGGGTTAAGTTGCTGTTTGGAAAAGAAAGCTGTAAAGATGAGCTTGTTGCATTTATGTTTAAATGTATGATGGTTCCAGTTTAAAATGAGGTTTTGCAGAATCGGAACATTGTGGGTTTTTCGAGAACAGCTCATTCAACCAATGCATGCGTGACTGAGGTCATCAGTAACTCGACATCAAAGGCAAAAAAAAAGAAACAGAACTAAAAAAAGAAAGCACGTCAGGCTGTCATTGTGAGGAGAGTTTTGTCCCGAATGAGTAACGTTGTATAGTGGTTAACAGGTTTACCTAATATGTGAAAGTTCCGGACCAGTAGGAAGCACAAGTTCCTGTGAAGGTTGTGTTAGGAAGGGCATCTGGTGTAAAAGTGCGCAGGTCCATCCACTGTGGGGACCCACTGTGAATAATGGAGCAGCTGAAAGAAGCTAGAACAATGTAAAAGTTATTGCTTTTTACTCCCTACACCTCATTAAATACTGTTTCGGTGTTAAAATTAAAATTATAATTGAGTCAGGGTAAAGCCTGGGGACCTTAGTTATGATGTTATGATCGGTGAAGGTCCTTATAAAGATAGCTAAATATGGGCGTGTGTGTATGTATATGCCTCAACACACACAGAGAGTGGAGCAGGCGGCAGCCACACAGGGGAAACAGTGGTAAGAGAGTACTTTTAGCCAAAATATTGGAAGTGTTATCCAAATGATGTCAAACTTGGCATCATACTTAGTCAAGTCCCCAGCAACACACTCACCAAGGCTGAACTGGATTGGATAAACAGTTGTCAAGACAGGCAAAGAAAAAAGAAAAGAGAGACATAATTCTCAAATTATTATTAGTAACATTACAAATGGGTTTGTTTGTTTGTTTTTCTATTATTTTCTCGTGGCTGGTTAGGAGGGGGCAGGAGAATACAGTATATGAAACACTATAATGTGTTCCAGCCTGCATGCACTTGCATATGGAGTATGCTTGTGTTCTCAGATGCTCAACCTTCTTCTTATTGCCTCTCTTTACTAAGCTGGATATTGCTTAACACCGTTTCTGCAGACAAGCACTTGCACTCTGTTGGCACCAAATCCATCTCCAGTGTAGGAAGTATAGTGGGTGCTGCAAAAACATCAGATAAATGACTACTGAGGCCTGGTTTAGATGTGGCAGACTGCACCATTTTCCCATATGCTTAACTGGGTTAGAATTTTTTTCTTCTTTCCGCCTTTGATGTTCTTCTTTCTTTTGTCAGTTATGCAGATTTCCATAAAAGAAGCAGAAACAATAAGGTTTTTTCCTTCTGTGCTTTTTTTTCTTTTCTTTTTTGGTCACTATATTCTTGTTTCCAGGTTATTGTAAGGCTTTTGTGCTAAAAAAAAAAAAAAAGAAAAGAAAAAAGGGAACCCCC
The DNA here is from genome assembly GCF_013358895.1 of Oreochromis aureus. Lineage (NCBI taxonomy): Eukaryota > Metazoa > Chordata > Actinopteri > Cichliformes > Cichlidae > Oreochromis > Oreochromis aureus. The sequence continues at coordinate 24,551,448 of NC_052954.1, read as the reverse complement.
ACCCTCACAAAAGAAAACGCAGTTTACTCAGGAGGAGTGGGTCATACGGTGGGAGGGGGGAATTTGGAGTAAGGGGCGATATGGCAGTTACAGGTGGGGAATTGGCAATACTTATATATGGTAGGGCTGAGGTGACATTTAACAAACGTGGGACTGCAAGGTTTGTGCGTGGGGAGATTGGTAGGCTGATGCGGTTTCCTGGAAATACCCCAACATGCAAACACTCTTGTAAAACTGTTCTGACAAGCAGGCAAGAAGTGTTTCACTTGAGGTTTCTCATGAGTGTGGTGCAGCAGACCTTTCTATTCATACGCAGTATGAATAAATATAGTGAAGCAAATTTAGCACCTTAGTTGCAGATTACAAATAGACTATTTTTATTGCCAGACTTCATTGAATAGCTGATGCTGACAGAGAGATGACTTAGGCAAAAAGGATATTAACAAGTTTGCAATTAGGAAAATGTATGCAAGTGCATACACAAATACATAACTCAATGAGACATAAATTAATCAAAATGTTACATAACAGACCCACTAAATTCTTAAAATTCTTATTTAGGGTAAGGAACAACACATGACACAGCTCCAGTCTGCTAGGCTTGATTAACCTGTGAAGTTGGCCTGGGGCAAAAATTTGTTGTCGTGTACCTTTTAACGCTGCAGCAACAACATCGTCTTCAGTTTAATTAAATTCAGTTTTATTTAAGACATTATATATATTAATTTAGGGCTGCACGGTGGTTAGCACTGTTGCCTCAGAGCAACAACGTCCTGAATTGACTCCATCATTTGGCCGGGCCTTCTGTTTGGAGTTCGCATGTTCTCCCTGTGCGTGCATTGGTTTTCTCTGAGTACTCCGGCTTTCTACCACAGTCCAGAGACATGCAGTTAGTGGGGTTAGGTGAACTGGTGATTCTAACTTGCCCACAGGTGTGAATGTGAGTACAAATGGTTGTCTGTCTCTCTGTGTTATCTCTGTGTTAGCCCTGTGTCAGGCTGGCGACTTGTCCAGAGTGGACCCCGCCTCTCGCCCTAAGGTAGCTGGGAGCAGTGAGACGAGCAGACCAGGATATGGCTCTTCAGAACCAGAGGCATCTGCTAAAGAGGTGTGAATTTATGTTAATCCGAATAAAGAAAACCACTGCTACGTCACTGGCTATGTGTATAAAACCCACAGTGCTAAAATAGACTAGCATTCAAATTTGTACTTTTTTAAACACCAGTGGATAGATTAATCTATAAGAAAGCAAGTAACTTGTAACTACAACTGTCAGATATAGATAGTGGAATGAAATGGTTACAGTAGCACTCTGTGCGGTAGTGAAAAAGGTAAGTCATTACCAGAACTTCCTTAAAAAGGCAGTGAAAGAGGAGCTTTGGTGCACTTGGAAGTTTAGTGACCTTATAGTTGTAGCCTCTTTATCATGCAAATATCAAACTCTCAAATATGTAACCACAAGGATTATACAAGAAAAGTTTTCATCTTGACGTTTGTGGTATTTCACAAGACTCCAAAAAGCCCTGATTTACACAGGAAAAAAACAGCTGCCCAAACTCTATGTTTAAGCTGTCATTAATAAAGTATGAATGAAAATGTCAAACCAAGATCGCTGCACAATGTCTGTTCATGAATGAATCTGACTCACTGCCTCTTCTTTTGAAAACTGACATGTCGCAAAACTCAAAAGTACAGCTGAAGCTCATTCGACAGGAAGTTATCTGCTGTTGTGCAATAGGAAGAGGGTGTATCCATGGTTACCTTTGTCTGACCCTTTCGTAACAGTAGCGAACAAAAGGCACGCCCATTCACCCGAACAGTATCACATAAACACCCACCAACTAAGTTTTTTTTTTTTTTTGGCCCATTTAAAACTCTCAAGTATTGTAAAATTCCTGGAAATTGAGGCGGGATTCAGATTTGGGTTATAGAGTGAGGTGAACTACGCAGAGCACAGCGTGTTTGACTGATTATTAATACCATTCTCAGGCTCTTCATATAAACCATTAAAATTATAATTCAAGTAGTATATAAAGTACAGTTTGTACATGCCACATGAAGTATGATCTAACCCTGTTTATTTGGCATTCATAAGCTGAAAAAAAAAAACACAGATAGGGGAACACTTAAAGTGTTTGCTCATTCATTTGTTAACTATGTATGGTCTTTAAAAGTAAATTAATAAGTTACCGATAAAATATCACAGGTGTAAAATTCACAGTATATACAGAGAAGTGTTAGTATCAGAATTGTCCTTCATATAAATGTGTTTTGTCCTAACCAGCCTGATTAATGGTAGCTTAAAATAAATGTTTCTAACTGAAAGCTAGATTTGCTCATTCAGATTTCCTCTGTGCTTTCAGCCACATCTCATGACTGTCATTCGTGAACAGACTTAAACATGTTACTGTAAATATTCAAGTAAGTTTTGATTACCAGTAAAAATTTAAAACAACCACATACATGTGCTGTATTTACATTTCCTGTTATTAAAATGCTTAATGTGAATATAGCTGTGTTACATTTCACCCCCAATTACCTCATACATGACAAATGCAGTAAAGGATATCTAAAAATGATCTTATTTTGGTTTACAGTTATATTAGAGTCCTTCATAAGCTACTTATTTTAATATAGGAAGTAAAAGTGTTACAGATGTACATCTGTGAAATTTCCACAGTTTCATAACCCAATGTCCTGTATTATAAAAGTAATTCCGAGTAATCCAACAAGCGATCTCACAGTTGTTAATCTTTATCACTAATCCTATCATTGTGTGTAAGTATGTGTATGCTTGTAGGAGTGCTCAACAGTGCGTCACTGGACTGTCTAGATGGCAATGATAAGAGAAGTGAAACCGATGGGCTACAGATCACAGCAAAACACCATGCAGCAGGTCATTAACCTTGTAGTTTCAGGTCTCTTAACTTTCCCTAAGGTGATTTTATCTGAACAAAATAAACTGCATTTAACTATTTTGGTTGTTTATATTTTCATCTACATCATAGTCTCCACTGCAGCAGTAATTTCCCCCACAGAGATGATTAAATGTTTTATTTTCTCACATCTAACAAGGGAGTTGTCTTAACATCACAACATATACTTAGTCACGTTTATATCTCTTTCTAAAAGAGCAATAAGGGATTCTTGCAGCTCTAAAATGTTTGCATAACTGAGGCAGCTGTGGTTCAGGAGATAGAGTTGGTCGTCTGTCAACTGGAATATCATGTGTGAACTGGTTTGAGTCTCGGCCTCCAGTCTACATATTCAGTATCTTGGGCAAGATAGTGAACCCTAAGTTACCCCTGGTGCATCCACTAAATTGCGAGTGTGTCAATGTTGTGTTAAAAGTCCTTAGGTAGAGAAAAAAAAGAAACTTATATGAATATGTGTGTGAATGAGGCTTCTAGTAAGAAAGTGCTATAAAAATACCAAACCATTTAAAACAAAACTCCCTATAATTACTGAGAAAATACATGAATGGACAATAAGAAATAAACGTATACTACTTTAAAATATGGAGTATTACTTGTATTTGGTGTTTATAAATACCAAGAAAGGTAGTTTAACATTAAGTGTTGCCTACTGGCGTCGATTAAAACATTTCTGTAATCTCACAACTGGGTTTAGGGAATTTAAAAAAACAAACAAAAAAAAACGTTTAGCATTTGTATCATGACTACAAAAAACAACTACAATTCCCATCAGCTACGTGTGTTTACGGAAGCCTGACCCGTAAGCTAATGGTTGCCTCGTTTTGCTTTTAGGGTACAAGCTGATGTGATTTCTCGCAGGGGCGGTGACGTACAATCTAAAATTCACTACATAAAGGGAACTGTTCTCGTGAGATACTGGTTAATGAACTAAGCACACCTCCATTGGGATTTGACGACCGTTACGTCGTGCTCGATGTGATGGTTGTTGTTTTGGTTGTTGTACGTAGCCTAGCATATTTTCTTAGTTAACAGTGCGATTTAACGACCATTAAACATCCATGAAACCGACAGACTCGGATGAAGATGAAGCAGAGCACCCGAGCTCCATGCAGAAGGAGCTGAGACGTATGTTAATGTTTTGTCGTGCTACGTTTGCTAACCTGTTTGAATGGGCAGCTCAAGAGAGCGTCGTTGGATGGTTAGTTAGCTCATAGTAAGATGAAACCGACTTGGTGTCTTAAATTTATGCCGCCAGAGCCCAATAGAGCATTATCTCTAGAGGTATGTTACCGAAAATAACTATTATTGGTGGAAAAGTACAGGTGAAAGGCACATGACAGCCACCTGTTGCTGCTGGGGCAGCAGATGAGGACACTTCACAGAACATAAGTGTCAATGCAATCTTAAACCAAAAGAAAACACAAGCTGACCGTAAAATGAAGCTTCAGATTCTGAATCCTGGCGCTCAAAGTGCAGCTAAAAAGGAGACATTATGATCTCATGTGAACTTGACCAGGGAAACTGCCCTTGCTGTCAGTGTACAGAAGTTTAACTACATATTTAATTCCCGAGATTTGTTAGCATGACTCTTTGGGCTGAAAGTATAAGAAGTAAATGTGTAAAATTGCAGAAATCTGAATTTTAATTACTTTGGTGTAGTATGAATGACCATGGAGGATGTCTTTATCAGTATGAAAACTTGTGAAAATACAATTAAAAGTCCCAGATTTCTGTTCTCCTTCTCCTTTCCAAAGCCATTTAGTGGGCCAGTTTGGAGCCTTTGCTGGGCCGATTCTGGACCCCGGGCCTAATGATTGGCACCACTGCTCTAAAGCTTTCATTTTAGGATGCCTGCCCTAGGAAAAATAAAAGCTTTGCATTATTTGGCTACTGATTGGCTAAAATAAATGGGTGAAATTGAGATTTTACAGCTTAGTTTTTGTGCAAGTGCCACGTGCTTACCTTCGTAAACACAACACTAGTGGTGTATTTGTTTGCTGTATAGACATGACTTCTTTAGTTGTCTGTGCATTTCATCAAATAAATGATATACTGTGTTACACTGGCATCTGTGTATGCTGAATTCAGAGCGGGCCAACCAAAGCATCCAGCATCTGAGCAGTGCTCTGCTGCAGCTGGACCCTGATGGAGATGAGGTGGAGAAGGTCAGAGGTGGTGATGAAGACCATTTTACAAGCATGGCCGAAGAGGACAAGGCTGCATGGAACCAAAAGTCACAGAGTGAAGCAGGTGACTGATTGAATACCTAGAAAGTTTATTCTGTTCACTTGCAAGCATTTCATTCCAAGAAACCTTACACCACTCAAGTAACTTTTTCTGCTGACTGCAGGCTTTCTCAACCTTATAAACAGTATAGTTGCATAATGACGGAAATTGGCGCAGCTGACTAACAATGTGCAATGAGCTCAGTCCCGTGACTGTTAATATGCCAACTGTCATGAACACTGATCAGTGAGGAGTGGCTAAAATCATAGCATTGCAAGATTGTGAAAGATCTACTCTCAGGCCCCCTCCAGTGTTAAAAAATGGTCACCTCTCTTTTTACATAACCAAATGTTCCTCCCAGCCCGGGATGCAAACTTCCTCAACATTGAAAGATTGGGCAGTACCTGTAGGTATAATTACATGCAGAGTCTTGGCTTGACAAACTGAATATTCTGTGTTGTCCCGTCTGCCAGTGGTTGTTTGGGTTCTCTGATAATGTATAATTTACTGCAGTCGTCTTAGCAGCTGCATATACTGTATTCCTGTGTCTGTGCTGGAGCACCCAATCACTGAGGTGAACCACTTTTTGACGGATTGTCTTTTGGTGTTGGAAACCACAGAGACATGGTGTTTTGAAAAAAGAAAAATGCATCTCAGCTTTTCTGATACTCCCGAAACATAAGAGATCAGATTGTTTCCTTAGGCAGCAGTTGTCCTTCTTCTCTCCTGGATCGCTCATAGCATTTTTCCCAGCTTTGACTAACCAACCTGGGATAACCACATTTTAATAAGGAGCTCTTTGATATGACGTTCTTTTGCTTCCCTGGCTGCTGTGTCCATTGGGATGGTGTTTGCTCTAAAACTAACCGCAATGGTGCTAAATTATGCACTTGTACTGCTTATAAGGCTGGGAAATGTGCAGTCAGCTGAGACAGAAGAAGTTACTTGGACAAGTGATGAAATGTTTCTGATTAGTTGTGATTCGGTTACCTGATAAAACTCAGCCCTTATAGTGGGGTATCGTGAGATTTCCCCTCTCACAGTCTTTTTACACAAAGTTTAAATAAAGTGTTTATGTGTTTGTGTACATACTTATTTTTTATGTCTTTTGTAGTTAATCAGCTGAAGAGCCTTCTGCTGAAGCAGGGCAGAGAAATTCCCACACCTGTCTCCCCTTCCAAGAAACAGTCTCCATCCAAGGTAGAATTAGCAGTTTTGCATGGTTTAACATTTAAATGCGTTAGATCTGACGAAGGCCTGTTACAGAACTAATACTCAGATTAGGAACCATTCTCCAGACTTGAATGTACCATGGTTTTTGTAGTTCACTAAAATTAAAGAAAAAACTAAAACTAGGTTTGAAAACTAAGTGAAATAAAATAAAAATAAACAGGGAAGGCCCTTAGTTTTAGTCTTTGTCATTCTAGCAAGCATCAGGACAGGAAGCCCTGTAAGTTTGTTAAAATTTGTCACAGACAAATATGACTCACTTTCTAATAATAAAAAAGTAAAATTAAAAAAATGTGCTAAAAGTGAAATGTGCAAAGCCACTTTGAAAACAAATGAAAGCTAAACTGAAATAAAATGAAATTAAAACTGACTTCACTTGCCACTCTTCTGTGTTTTGGCTTTTATTTTTTATTCTTCTTTCCCTTTTGCATGGCAGGAGGGGATGTCCAGTTTACCTGCCTTTCAGGATTTGGTTCCTGTATTTCACAAGTCAGAATACATCCAACATCTGGAAGCTGAGGTTAAATTCTGTAAGGTCTGTGTGCACAAATGTACGTGTGTGTGTGTGTGTGTGTGTGTGTGTGTGTGTGTGTGTGTGTGTCCTTCATTACCAGTGTGCTCATTTGAATGGATGTTAATCAGTTTCTCTGTTTGTGTGACTTCAGGAGGAGCTGCAGGGAATGAAACAACGGATCGGAGTAGTGGTGGTGGAAAATGAGAAGTTGCGTTCAGAACTGAAAGCCAAAGCTGTGGATGAATCCTTAAAAGATTACACGATCCGAAACTCCACGGTAATTTGTGCGCGTGTGAAAATCATTGGTTTGATTTTTGTGATCGTGAAACCGGTAATGCATGTAACAATGAAGGCACGTATAGTACAAACATATAATGTGTGGAATAAAAAAGACTCTGAGGTTGCCTTATGGCTCAGTCGCACTTAAATAAAAATAGGACGGTCATTTCTTTGCTGCTTTGACACTCCAGCTTTGACAACAGCAACTCAGGCTTTGAGGATGCAATGAGATTGCAAGCCCTTTGCATTAATCGTAGTCATGCTATGGTCTCCAAACGCTGTTTTCCTATTATATTGTGACTGTTGCATTAGTCATTTTTCTCTGGACACTTTCAGTAGAGAGACACTAGAATATAAAGTTAATGTAGCCAAGTTTTTATAGTTCAACAGACTGAATTTAAGCATCATAAAAGCATCTTTCAAATTAAAGATTTGGTCACCCGTTCCAATTTTTTTCCTCAGATGAACGAAGTCATCGACAACAGCCACATAGCCTCCGTTAGAGACCACAGTGTGCAACAGAAAGAAGAACACAACACATGGAAAAATGAGCTGGTAGGAAAGATGAGTCTCTACTGGTTGCCGTTCGGTTCTCTTTTACCTCAGTGTTCATCAGATTTTATGCGTCACAATAATGCACAACGGTCCCAGATTGTATTTTAAGATTTGTCTTTTGCTAATTTCCTCCAATAAAACTTTAACAGTAGAAACATTAATTCTGTTTTTTAGTACATTTATATAGGAAGCTGCTGCAATGTATTTAATTGCATCCAGTTATATACTGTGTTCCAAAGTTAGATTCAGATGTTTGTGCTCATCAGGAAAAACTGAAGGTGATCTACCAGGCCCAGATGGAAAGCTTGGAGGCGCAGGTCATCTCTCTCAGGTTAGTTCTTTGCGGCATCAAACGAGCAGAAACTCATCTGGGTCATTCCTTGAAGAAAAGGTCAGTTCCTCCCACTTGACGCCCCCAGAGTCTGCAGATTGTTTTTTGTTTAGTCACTTTAGTATTTTTAATGACACCCTGGAAAAAATGTTTATTTTGTACTAAATATTTTCCAAGTTAAAAGTGCAGAGGAGTTGGTTTAAAAACAAAATGCTCCTTTTTCCAAGTTATTATCTTCTAGCATTTTTGAGCTCAGCATAAAACGTTCAGGGCTGAGAAAGACATTTATGCTCTATTTAAAACTGCAACCAGATCAAGTGGACACCCACTCAGTGTCACAGTGCAAAACACAAAACGTTTTTGTTCAGCATGAGTTTTTTAATAACTAACTTTGAGCATCAACATATAGTTTCACTAGCCAAACTACTATTTGCTGTCAATGGTGTCACAGAAACATCAATTTCCGACCTGAATTTTTTTATCTGTCTTCTGGTAATTCACTGGAGAAAAATTTAAAAAGTCCATTTCTCATAAGCTGGTCAAAATAAGTCATAGCTTACCTACATTTTTATACCAAGGCCATCTTCTATCCCTGATCCCCTCCGTTTTGAAACCTTAGTCATTTTTATCCCTAGCAAAGTCTGTAAAAATCAGTTATCTTTAATTCTTTTTAGAACACTTTTCCCTCTCTCATATCTTCAGAAAGGATCTGTCAGTCAGTCAGAAGGAGTGCGAGGAGGTGAAGCTTCGCCTGAGACACAGGGAGAAGCAGGCCGCAGATGCACTGAAGGCTGATGGAGCTCCTCGTGTGGCAGGATTGTGCCTGAAGTGTGCACAGCATGAAGCTGTGTTGGCTGGGACTCACACAAACCTGCATGTCCAGGCTATTGACAGGCTCACAAAGTCAGTGGTAACAAATGCTTCCTGCAGAATCACTCACAAGTTAGCAGCAGCATACTGACTGTGTAAACCATAGCATTAGTTTAGAATTAGTTAAGTGTACCATCCAGATTCTGCTTTTTTTTTTTTCTTTTGAACTTTTATTGCCAAAAATAACAAGGCAATTCACATCAACAACATGACCTGAGACCAAATCTGCAGTATATAATGGTGAGGGTTATTCAAAAACTTAATTTAAAAGGAAAAACATATATACACATATACATATACATACATACATACCAATACCTAAGCACAGATGTAACAATGTTAAGGCTTGAGTGTCCTTTCAAGATATTTTATAATTGGTCTCCATTTTTTCTCAAAGGTTGGCACTTTTAGTTGTAGTTGAGCTGTTATCCGTTCCATCGTATAGACATGTCTAGTTTTCAGAAGCCACTGGGCAACTGTGGGTGTTTCTGGTTTGAGCCAGTGAATTGTTATCATTTTTCTTGCAATCATGAGGAGATGTAGGAGAAAGTGCTGCTCATAGGAGAAACCATCAGGAAAGATATCCAACAAAAAGATCAGAGGATCCATTGGGAGGTTGACTGACAATGTTTTGTATAATGTTCTTAACATCCATCCAGTACTGTTGTATGTAAACACAGTCCCAAAAGATATGCGTCTGGTCCCCCACAAACCCACACCCTCTCCAACATTTATCACTGACACTACTTTTGGATAGAAAGGTTTTCAGTGGAGTTTGAAAAAATCTTAATTTAACCTTCCAGTCAAATTCCTTCCACATTTGACTACCCACCCCTCTGTGGCAGCCACAGCAGACACTCTCCCATGTGACATCATCCAACATTATATTGAGTTCCATTTCCCGTTGTTGTTTTATATGATAGGTATTATCAGACATGTCAATCAGCAGTTTCTGGTAGATCAAAGACACTTGGTTTTTCAATGTACCCGACTTTTCAAGCAGTTTTATAAAATGGTTTTCCAACCCGATTGGTTCTCTTCTAATATTGTCCCAATCTTTATGCTTTGTAATGTAGTCCCTTAACTGTAATTATCTATAATGGTCCCCTGGGGATAAAGCATATTTAGCCCTTAGCTGGGCAAAACTTTTAAGAGTATTCTTTTCAAACAGCTGATTGACTGTAATCAATCCTTTCTCCGCCCACCTCTCAAAATTCCGATCTGACAATGATGGAAGGAACTCAACATTTCCAGATTCTGCTTTTAATTCCTTTTTGTCTGATTTTTCTCAGAGAGCGGGATGAGTTACTGGTGGCTCTGCGTGCTGTGAGGACCAGTCAGCAAGAGACACAACAGAGGGAGTGGTCGGCCTGTCTCCAGGTCAAACAGGCTGTGGAGATGGCAGAGGAAGCAAACCTGCAGAAAGCTAGGGTCAGTGAAACATGCACACACAAAACTTTCCAGCTGACTGCCATCTTTGCTTAATATAGTTAATATTTAGAATACATTGCATTCTTTAATGCTCAGATTTACCTATTTATAAGCTACACACACTGTATACATATACAAGCTTATGGGAATACCACTATCATCATACGTCCACTAGAGGGTGCTTGAACATTGCCAGTAACTTGAAATCAAGGACATATTCAGCTTTCATATGTTCTTCAACCTCAGTGTTGACTCACAACATTATTTTTTGTTTTCTTTGTTCTAGTAGAGCTGGTTATTACTCTGTTAACCCTTCTGATTTTGTACACATGCAGGTGGAGGTGCAGTGCGAGCAGTTGTCCAGGGAGCTGGCTCGACAGAGAGAACAGCTCGACCGAGACGCACACGGTTTGCAGCAGAGACTGGCTGAGGCCAGAGAGGAAGGCCGAGCAGAGGCCCGCAAACAAAAAGAGGAGCTGACGAATATAGTTAGTCTTTCTTTTTCATGTACATGATTATTAGTCGCAGAGTTGGGAAATTCACAGAAGAAGTGGATTAGAGAAGAATGAGTCCGTTCATTTGCCTGTAAAATACTGTAAATAACTATATTAACAGACAAATAAAAATATACTCTTTTAATAAAACATTAAGTAGTAAAAAGTAGGAAATTGAATCATTGCTATTTGCTTTTGCAGTAGCTATTGCATATTTCTTGTACTTAGAGTTTATGTCTGTTATGTTTTGTAATGATACCCTAAAAAAATTAATAACGTGCAAGTGTTTGTATTTGCAGGACAGTTTACTTGAGTTCTGAGTGACGCTGCAGTGAAATGGCCACAGAAATGGTGTACTGTGTTTGTCTGTCAGGTGTCTGGCCTTTCCCAGCGTGTCGCTGAGTTGGAAGGACAGCTAGACAGAGCTCTCAGAGACAAGAGTTCGCTGACCAGTCAGCTGGAGGACACTCTCCGCACACTTACCAGCCAGGAACAAGAAAACACAAAGGTATAGGATGCTGTTTGCGCAAGAAAACTTTGAGTCAGTATGTGTTCTCATTTCTTATTGATGGCATGATGAGCATTTCGAATAAACATGAGTCTAACTTTATCTGTAGAAGTATGGGATTGAAAAAGCAAAAAGCTCTTTTGTTGTTGTTTAAAAACGTAGAACTATTAATTTTAAGGACCCACATGCTCCACATGCATTTAATTTCTAAATCCACTGGATGGCAGCAAAAGATAATCTATTCCAACTTTATATTCAGTTTTTGAACACGTAAATGCAAGAGCATATTTTTCTTTCATTAATATTTGTATTTATTTTGAACAATTCAAGAACACAAACAAAAACAAAAAGAAACCAAGTGACTCAAAAGAAAAGCGAACAGCAATCTGCTCCTCTCATTCGACACATGGCAATCCACAAGCTGAAAAAGACTTCAGAAAAAGACAAACAAAGTGTGTGAGTTCACACAAAATTCAACCCTCATATTATTTTACAAATCTTATAAAAATAAAACTTAGATAGTTTACAACAAACAGCTAGATTCAAATCTTTCTAATAATTCAAAGAGGTTCTCAGAACTTTTCAAATGTGTTTGTGTTTGTTTCTTCATCCTTCTAGGGGAAAATTAGAGATTAAACATCACAGTGCTTTTATATTTTTGGTGAAAGACTGAATTAGTAGGTGCTTTCAGGGATGGTGAAATGTGAAACTCTAGTCAAATACACGAGTGTAAAAACACTGGAAACAAGACAGTCTGATGATTTAGATGGGTGCTTTTCAAAGTAAGGATATGATAGGATAATAAAAAGAAAATCAATAAATGATGAAGCATTGAATGTGAAGTTATACTTGTTAATTAAAAGACCGTCTGTGTTTAACGAGGACTATTCATCTATAGGTATGTGTGGATCTGAGATATCAGCTCAGCCAGGCCGCGCTGAAGAAACAGGAGGCTGAACGAGAGCTCAGAGAGCTCAATGCCAAGACCAGCAGACAGATGGAAAAGGCAGCACAGGTATGTGCCGATGTATTGATTAGGTAGGATTTATTTGATTAATTTGATATTTGTTTAAGTCAGCTACTGACTCAGTATTTTGTAGAGTTGATTATTTCATAAACAGTCTTTATTTTTTTGAGGGTCTGCAATGAGCATAGCAAGCAAAATTAATATTGAAACTCAAATTTTCCAAATTATTTCAAGTTATTTGCACAAGCATCAATTATCCAAACTGTTAAAGGGATAGTTCACTCCAAAATCAATTTTTCATACTTTTCCTTCAGCCTTTAGTCAAGCCATATAGATTGTTTTGGTGTGAACTTTTCCGCTGTAGAAATGACTACCTTCTTTTGAATATAATACAGCTAAATGGCATTTTCCTTGCCCCGTGACATTGGCATTAACTTCTCTTTACAGAAGTCATGACTCAAAGTATTGGTAGTAGTTTGGGATAACTGTGTCATGATTTCTAGAAATATATTTTGTCTTTCAAATGTATTTCATGTGCTTTGAGCACCACAAGGCAAATGCCATTTAGCTCCTTTATTTTCTACAGAAGGCAGACATTTCTACATACCTCAAAAACTGGACAAGATGCACCAAAACAATCTATATGAATAAATGGCATTAAAGGTTCTGATTGATTATTGGGTGAACTGTCCCTTTACATTTAAATAATGAATGCTGGATATTCTGTGTTGGGAAAATACACGTTATACTTTATTTAGAAAATGCATTGCTCTTATATGTCAAAATATTGCTTGACCAACTGAAATAAATTTCCATTTTGAGGTTCAGACGATCAAACCTGATGTCTTTTTCTTGTCCTGCTTAGTTTTTACATGTTATTGTAACCAGGCTTTAATGTTTTGTTCATCTGAGGGCACGAGGTGGGTTGTTGTGAAAGATTTCCTCACCTCCTCTCTTCTTCCATCTCTGCGGGACAGGAAGTGGAAAGGCTGAGCTCAGAGCTGGTTGGCTGTCGGCAGCATCTGGAGGCGGTCCAAAAGGACGGGAGCCAATGGCAGGCCGAAGCCCTGAGCCTAGCAGAACAGCTGGCAAATGCCCAGCGCCAACTGCACCTCACCAGGTAGTACCTAATCCTATTATACATGCCACCACACTCACACACACACAGTGCTCCCCTCTGTCCAGCTCCTGCCCAGCTCAGCCCAGTCCAGTCCAGTTCAGACCAGCACACCAACTGTACCGCACCAGGTAACAGCTAATCCTATTATACAAACCACACACACATAAACACACATGCGCGCCGCTGTGCCATGGTCCCGATACCAACTGGACCTCACTAGGTCACCTCTAATCCTGTTAAGCATGCCACAACATAATGCAACACAACACACACACACACACACACTGCCCACTCTGTGCCACCAGGCCAGTGCCCAGCCCAGCAACAGCTCCAACAGAGCCAAAATGGCGCCTGAGCCTTTCTTCTGTCCCTGGCGCACACACACACACGCACACACACACACACACACACACACACAACAGTGCGGCGGATGGTCACTGGACAGCCTGGCCTCAGTGCCACCTGCCAGTGCCCTGCACCCGTCCTCACAACGGGCACTACCGGCACCCCTCCATTATCTTTCTATCTATTTTTGCACCATTCTGTCCTTTTTTTTGTCTCTATATCAAGACTTCTGATATTCTTTATGATTTCATCCCACCTATTTGGCCATAGATTCATATTTACTACCACCCGCCCTTTCGTCCTTAGCTGGCCTTTCTGTCTCCTCTTTAATTGAAACTAATCTCCCCTGTAACGTTATCCTATCGTCGTCCTCCCTTTGACATTATTCTTTCTTTTCTTTCTTACTACAGTCTTGTCTTTTTCTTCCCTCTCTCCCTCCTGTCATCCTCTGGCTGCTTTTCCCTTCCACACCATTCACCGCCAAGGCCACGCCAGCCAATGCCAGCCGCTCAGGGCACTCTCTCACCCCCGCTGCCCACAGCCGAGGTGTTTGAGATGGGCACAGATGTGGCGGCGGTGCCCCGTGGTGCTGGAGGCTGCGGGATGCAAGTTTGTGCAATCTAAGTGTGTATATGTGTGTCTGGTTTAAGTGTGTGTGTCCACTGCTGCTTCTGGCTCTGATCTGTGTTTAAGTGTGTTTGTCTGTCAGCTGGCCAGCATTTACACACTGGTTTCATGACTGGCTGCTGTGTTTTTTTGTTTTTTTTAAAGGATGATGTAATGAGCGTGTGTGCGTGTGTGCACATGTGTGTGCATTTTGCAGCCAGCTGTGGAGACTGACATGCATATTAATGTGGCTACATGATGACTTTGACCTGTACTAGAGGAGCTACTGGACGAAACCATTTTACTGCCATGTGTGCGCCTGTATGTGCATGAGAGAGTTTATAGTTTTATCTGTCCTCAGTTGCATACTAGATGTTTGACAGCTGTTGACTTGGCTGAGCATGTAGCCATTCAGATTCAATTTTGGTCATTAGCAGTGAAAACCACTTCTGATAGAGATTTAATGTCTGTTTCTTTTTTTTTCAACAGTTTTAGATGACAAGAAGTCTTAATTTTTTGCACACAGTAACACCTTTAGTCACATTTAAAGGCAAAAGAGTATAAGAGTATAAAAATGATTAATACCCATAACCGCCCCTGGTTTTAAGCTTGGATGGTTCCATAGTGCGGTGGTTTGCACATTTTTCTGACAGCTGAAAGATTCCTGGTTTGACGCTGAAAGGAGACACAATGAAACCTGTGGAGCTACCTGCTATGACGACTCTCCCGTGAATAAGGCAGCAGCTGAAAGGTGCTTTTTGTAGCAGCTGGCTGACAGTTGATTTCCACTTCTGCCGTAAGTCTTTGTTGAATCTACAATGTAACCAATGCAAGTGGCCTTCTGCATGGTATTTATTATCTTGTGGTTGTAGCTCAGTGTTTTAAATGCAGTGCTACCCAAAAATCCTGGGAGTTTTCCCCCTTTTTTGTACATTCCCACTCCCAACAGTTTGGCAGTCTCCCCTCAAGAGTTTGACCACATCTGTGAGTACTAATATTAAGGCTATGATTGTAATTTCTCATGTTTAGATGATAATTATTATTCTTTCTCTGCTTCATTCAGAAACTGCAGTGAAAAAATAGCTAGAAACACACACAGGAGGAACACATAGTACCTAATAGGCCAATCACAATAGCTGCAGGCTGGGTCGATGTGACGTCTAGTTATAGTTCCATGGAGGTGCATGTCAGGTTAAGGTGTAGTTTAAATTGTAGTTTTTCAGATGTTTCTGCAGTTACAATTTACCTGTAGTGTCGTCCTAACACAGAGGTATCAATCCACCGTGAGTTGTTGTGTTGTGACAGTAAATGTTGAACACAGATTGACTGTACAGACAAAAGGTTTGTCCGTCTGAGATGCACTTTAAAGCAGTTTCAACTCATCACTTTTGATATTTGGTTAATCATTACTCTGAACTCTGAAGGAAAGTCTGCTGAGGACACAGAAAGCTGTCCAGCAGGCCTGTTTCCAAAAAGCAGTTTTCTTAGGAGCGTGGAAAGTCTTAACATCCATACATGGATATGAGATCTCTGTTGATTTAACTGCTTTAGAGAATGGCATATTTCACTCACATCTTAAATATGAAACATTTTTCAGCATCAAATTTGGAATGTAAACATTCACAAGAATTTTGATACATTTCTGGCTTTTTAGGAAGTTACTCATTGACAAACACTTTCCTCATCCTCCATATGATGACTTTCTATCTCATCTAAAATCTCAAACTAAATGCTGACCCCAGTTCTAGCCCTAACCTTGAGCCAGTTCTAAACTAAACATTAAAACCAAGTCTTAGCAGTATAATGGCTCTGCACAAAAATGTATCCATACAAAGATGGTAGCATACATGCATCGTACACACCTGTTGAAGTTTGGTCAAAGCCTTTGTCCCTCCTCAGCACTGCATTATGTTTGTTTTTTCTTTTTTCCCCCCCTTTTACTTGTCATGTTCTCATCACTTTTTTCTTTTGCCATTCCAAAATGAAACAAATAAACCTCAAGCGATTGTCTCTCTGCTCTTTCACTAGCTCTGTGTCATTCTCTTTCTGTCCATCTGTGGGCCTTCAGGGGTTATGCAGAGCTACATGTATTTCATTCATAGTCATGCCCTCTGCTGTTGTTCACTACAGAGCCATCCAAGAGTCTTTGTAGCTTTACTGGGCTGTGTTTTTGTTGCTGTGTTTGTGTGTGTGTTGTTGGAGAGTAAGAGGAGAGGGTGAGATTCACGGTAGCAAGGCTGGAAGGCATTTTATGGCCAGCCTTCGAAGGCAGCTCTTTGATTTTTCTCTTTGCAACTTGCTCGCTCCTCTCTTTCATTCGGTCCACCTCTCGTGGCGCAAATGATCACAGCTCGCCTTCAAACAGGGGGGACATGAAGCGCAGACAGCTTCTGTTTGATTTCTGATAGCCCTACCTTCCTTCCTGATAAACACATACATATAATACGGACACACACACTCACACACATATTTGTTTGTACAACGGCATCTTTGCAAATGTGCACGCCGATATTCACATCAGTCTAACCCACATGCCTGTACACAAAGACGCAAACACACGCGCTCACACACAGATGCAAGCACGCATCCGGGGGTCCCATGGCGGCTGGTGCGCTGCGCTGTGCTCCAGGATTGGATCATCAGCCAGCTGTGAGTTGGACAGCCCAGGATCTGTCCTAATCCCCGCCACTCTGTTCACATCGCCTCACATGCGCACACACACTCTCCAGTCCCGGCCCCAACCCAGCAGAGGGCTTTACTAAGTTTGTTTTGTTTGTTTGCTCCTGCCTTTCTTCACTTTCTTTCTTTTCTTCTTTCCATGTCTCCATCCGGCCTCATCTCTCCCCGTGTTGTGATCACACATCCCAAAGGCCATAGTGAAAACTGCCCAGCATAACTTCTATTTCAACACATGCCAGATAGGAATGAGATGTGTGTTTGCATGCGTTAGTGTATCCATGGTTAGTTGAGACCTGTGGGCCTGCATTGTGTTTGAGCCGAGATGAATGTCTGAGGCTCCAGATCTTCCACCGGTTTTGTTATCCCCATGAAATCAAGCATCCATGTTCATTAGGGTGCTTGCTTAGAGCTGTAGATGGACCTGGAGCTTCAAACTGCTTCTGTGAATAAGTTTACTTGCGCTCAGTTTTTCCACCTAAAACTTCTGAGTGTGGAGTCTTCAGCCAGGAAATATCTGAACATGCTGGTCCATATAATCTGTGCCTGTATGTGACGAACACCTGAAGAACGAGTTTTCAGTTTAAATTGTCCTGGCAGAAAATTTGTCGAGGAGGCTGAATAAACCCATTATGAGAAAATCTGCAGTGATGATTATCTGTGAATATCTGGTTGAAAATCCTATCAGCAAATGTTCATCTTTATGCATTTGGGGTCACAGTTTCCAAAGGTTGACACTGGATAATGGGGGCTGTGAGATGAGGAAGGTCTTTTGGGTTTGGATCAGCATGTCCTCATCTGTTCTTTGGCAGCTGTTCTAAGTGCACCCACTGCAGCAATATTGCATGCTAACAGTCCTATTTGAAAGAGTGGGAGTAAGTCAAATGTTTATGACCCAGGAGGCCACAGTTTGCCTTCCATTAGGACCTTTGTGCTTCTGCTATGTCTTGCCTTCTCTTTAAATTGCTCCTTCATTTGCTTTTGAGGTTTAGGCCCTTAAAAAGTATTAGATTAGGATTAGTTGGAAAAATTGGTTTGGGTTAAAACATCCCTCTTCAAAGTGATGATAAAATGATGCTTATCCCACGAGTCAAGGGATAAGCATGCAGGTGGAATTGAGAACTAACAGTTTTGTACAGTTAGGTCCATATATATTGGGACACTGACGCAAGTTTAGATTGTTTTGTTTTTTTTTATTTGTTTGATAAAACATATTACAATTATAGTTATATAATGTGCATGGATATAATGTGTAGACTCTAAGCTTTCATTTGAGGGTGTCCACATTCAAATTGGATGGAGGGTTTAGGAGTTTCAGCTTCTTAACCTGTGCCCCCTTCGTTTTAAAGAGAACAAAAGTAATAGGACAACTGACTCAAAGGCTGTTTCATGGGGACATGTGGGCAATTCGTTGATTATGTTGTTTTAAATTAAGCAGATAAAAGGCCTGGAGTTGATTTCAAGTGTGGTGCTTGCATGTGGGAGAGTTTGCTATGAACAGACAACGTGTGGTCAAAGAAGCTTTCCATGCAGGTGAAACAAGCCATTCTTAAACTGGGAAAACAGAAAACAAACATCAGAGAAATTGCTACAATATTAGGAGTGGCAAAATCTACAGTTTAGTACATCCTGTGAAAGAAAGAAAGCACTGGTGAAAACAAAAAGACCTGGGCGTCCATGGAAGACAACAGTGGTGGATGATCGCAGAATCATTTCCATGGTGAAGAGAAACCCCCAGCCAAGTGAACAACACTCTCCAGGAAGTAGGCGTATTAAAGTCTACCATAAAGAGAAGACTGCATGAAAGTAAATACAGAGGATTCACTGCAAGGTGCAAGCCACTCAAGTCTTCATAATAGAAAAGCTAGATTGGAAAAACATCTAATAAAAGTCAGCACAGTTTTCAGATCAATTTCTACCAGAATAATGGCAAGAAAAAAGTATGGAGGAGGCGTGGAACAGCTCATGATCCAAAGCATACCACATCATCTGTAACACACGGCGGAGGCAGTGCGATGGGTTTGGTGTGCATGGCTGCCAGTGGCACTGGGACACTCGTGTTTATTGATGATGTGACACAGGACAGAGGTGCATATTCACTGTTCCTCTGAAATGAAATCTGCCAGGTAAAATAGTAGAGGTATGTGATGTATTCAGAGCGTATCCAACAGCGAGGTGAAGACACCATTGTTGATCTGCCATGCATCCTTGCTTTAACCAACAAATAGTTGCAGTAAATAGAAAAGATTTGGTAGACTTTGTACTGCATGAACTAACATCTTTCCCATCTTTTGCCATAATTTTATATTTTCACAAATAGAAAGAAAAGGGCTGATTAATATTTTCTGATTGTGTAGTTGTTTATTGAAGTCTTTCTTGTATTTCTTGTACCTATGTTATGCATGCCATCACTGCATTGCTTTTTGCAAAAAACTTAAAATATAGTTGGTACTAGATCAGGTCTGGTTAGGGCGCAAGAGATGATGTATTAGAGATGCAAACATGTGAGACATTTAAGGCGTGCATGCACTTGTGAAATGATTAAATACACCAAATTAGTAGCGAGGGAAATACAAAAGTAATCATATAGGCCGAGCAAGGAGAGAAGCATACATTTTGTGTTTTAAGGCCACAGTCTCCTTTCTGTGACCCTGAAATCAGAAGATGGGTGCAAAGTGACACAGAGCGAGAGGGTTAGGCAGACAAAACTCCGGACCAACCGCTGTGACTCTTATACATGAAGTTCCCCAAACTCTATTAAACACGTCACGCTGCTGCGTTCCCTCTGTACCTCTACCTCGTTCTATTTTTTTCTCCCCTCTGTTGTACATCGTGATAGCAAGGTCTGGAAAGGCGGTGAACAGAACTGTGTGTGTGCGAGGGCGGAGAAGTGTAAATGAGGAAGGTGAGGCAGCAGATGCCGCGTCCCGCCAGAGGCTCGCTTTGAGCAGCGAGTGAAATCTGGGCGCGACAAAACTGCTGCAAACCAACTCGGCGGGAGGCCCTTGTCCAATCACGGCCCGGAATAAAAGGGCCGGGGCGCCACGCGGGCTGCAGTCGCTCAGGAGAGGCGGGGGCCATAATGAACCTTCAAGCGCTGCCAGCGAGTGCACACTCACACACACACACGCACACACACCACAAGAGCACAGCATTGCTCTTTCTACCTGGCATTAAGAGTGTCTAACCACTGTCACCATGAACATAAATGCACTCAACCTCTAAGGCAACTGTGTGCATGTATTCTTGTGTGTGCATGTGTATGCGTGCGCACATGTTTGGAGTATTCTTGTTTCATGAACTGTATTGACTTGTTTGCGAGCGTGCAATTAGACGAGCGTGCGTGCACGTCTGTGTGTGAATGTTATGTGTTGATACCTTTGGGCTACACCTGTGTCTGTGAAGTTTGATGTGTGTGTCTCTGTGTGACAGCAGCAGTGCAGTGCCAGGTATGAGACTCGCTGTGTGTGTGTGTGTGTGTGTGTGTGTGTGTGTGTGTGTGCTTGTCTGGTCGGCGGCCATGTTGTTGGGTAGCAGATGGCACCATGGTTGGCAGGGGAGGGGCTGCTTAGCACAACTAATCAGACAGTTACGGATAGGGCAGCTGGGAGGGCCGTCGGCCAGCCGTGTGTGCGTGTGTGTGTTTGTGTGTGTACCACAGAGTGCCATGATGTTGACAGTGGTGGGCCCGTTGGCCCGGTGACGAGACCTTGCCGTGTTCTTCTCTCCTCGCTGTCGGAGTGCCCTCTCTGCCATCGTGCCTCCTCGCCTCTCTCTCTTGCACTCTTCCTGTCTCTCTCGCTCAATCTGTTGAGACCTACTTGTTTGTGTCTTCCTTTTAGCTTTTTTAACTCTGTCGCCTTTGATCTTCCTGTCACTGCTGTATTTCTTTGGTTAACTGTTCAAAGGTTATGTTAATTTGCCTTATGAAACTGTTATTAAAATACTAGCAAATTTATACTGAAACCATTTTTGTGCAGTTTTAATGGAATTGGCACTGTACGTATAAAAATGTGACCCCTTGAGCAGGAACATGTCTGTTATGTTGATGTATATTGACTTTATGAAATAGGTCAGTATCTGAATGCCTTTTGAAATCATGCATAAAGTCACTGACATATTTCGTCTTCACCCTTGATCTTAATAAATGTGTCTTCTCTTTATATTGGTGGTTCTTATGCTCTGCTTATGAATCTTTTCCCTTTATTCTACCTGAGTGTGCATAACATTAAAGGAAATTTACCAGACTTGAGGCATCTGACTACCAGGTAAGATGGTTCTTAGAACAGCATTACTACTGCATTAGTACATATGACTTAATGGCTTTGGCCTTGCCAGGTACTCCCTGATCCCTTAAGCATGTGTTTCATGTGCTGAGATTGTATTCTGCAGTGATTTTATACGATTAAATTTTATTATTTTCATCATGCATGTAGGTTTAAAACAGTTTTCCAGTTAGGTGCAAGTGTGGATAGTTTATGTAGGGAAAGACAATAGTTTGAGCATTACAGAATTGCAATACAGAGAGAATTCATTCTTGTTAGGCTCTCAGCCAGTGCACCCATTTCTCACTAGTATTCGCAACCTAAGTATTATATATAAACATGTTATATGTTATGGCTGATAACTTATAATGTGCAGCCATGGTATGTTGTCCTTCTCACTCTTAACTCAGGAGCTTATTTATGTCTTTCGCAGTTAAAATATAGATGCTATAAATTCACCAGAGAATATTCACACTCTGTACTGTAAGTATGAAGATTATTAAGCAGGACTGTAATCTATCCATCCGGCGGGGCTGGGAATGGATAGAAAAGACAGATCGCTGACTGTGAGACCTCAGGCAAGATGGAGGCAAATCTGTCGGCTACAACTGTTGCCACCCCAGCCAAGTGTGCCCTGGGACACTGGCCTACATACACACACTACTGCTGGAGGACAAAACGAAAGGGAGTACCAGCCCTCTGCCATCCATCCACCATCCACCCTTCACCTCATTCTGTACTCATCCTTTGCATATCTTTCTAAACGGGTATGGTGAGAGGGGTTTACCAGTAGCTCTATACATTTTAGAGGATTGTGCTGAAGATTCAGTGCAGGTCGATTTTGAAATCTGTGTTTAAAAGTGTGTGTTGTTTTTGTGTGACTGTGTCATCTGTTCAACTTTTGTGCCTTTGCACACCCCTGCTGTGAGGGTGGCAGGATCAGTGGCGCTACCCAGTGCCCACTACCCAGTAGGCACAGCTTTCATCCAACATGACAGAACCTCTCTCTGCCCCCCCATTTCTTTTACCTCTCTCATTCTCTTTTACCTGATTGATCTATCCTTTTGTCGTTTCATCCTCTTTTTCTTTTTTTTTTTCCTGCATAGCTGCTTTTTGTTCAGTTTTTTTCCCCTTCCTTTTGCCTTCGTTCCATCAGCTCCTCTCTGTTACCCTGGGTGGACACAGCAGTGCCAACCGGTGCCACATAGGTAGTGGGCCAGTGCTGCCCTCAGCAGATTGTACTGGGAGTTGATCACAAAGAGTAGTAAGGAACAGAAGGATGAAAGATCAGATTGGAGCAAAGTAGCAGCTAAGTGGAGATGGAAGATACAGCAGGACAAATACTGAAAGGGAAGAGTGTCAAAGAGTTCAGACGGCATAGAAAAGTAATAATAATTATATACTGGGAAAAGACAGAAGGATCTACTCCTACAAGCTAGATCTGAGAGATCAAATCAGGCAAAGCTGATAAAAACCCAAAACAAAAGAAGAAATCTGATCAGTGTGGCTGTAAGCACTAATAGGAGAAGCCCCAGGAAGGAGTGCTGTCCACTTTGGTGTCTAGACATGGCACCAGCAACAGAGCTGTCATGCAAAGCTAACCTGTCAAGTAGCTTTGTCACTGATTTTTGTCACTTTTTAAACCTTTTTAGTATTCACTGCTCGAGCATATGTACAGTCCAGTGGCAGAAAAAACATGAAGAAGGACGATTTCTCCCCTTCCTGAGGTAATATAAAAAATTGCATTATTTGACCACTTTGGCCACTGCAATGAGTGAAACAGCTTTTTTCTATTGGTACTTACAGCTACACTTTTAACATGATCTAATCAACTCTCCATGGTGACAACTCTCTGTAACTGCTAGGCCTCTTCATTGGCGCTTGCAGCTACATTTAAAGTGAATTAATATAATTTCCCTGCAGTGTATGTTGATGTGCTGCTCGTTCCAAACAGCCAGGTGCGAGCCAGGTTGAAGACGCGTTGACCTGGTCCTGACATAGACTGTGACATCACGCATTGTTTTCTGATTTCTGCATTTTGAAGCCTCAAGATTAGCTTTCTTTGGCAGCTATTTATTTATTTATTTTTTACCATAAAACCATATCTGGACAAGTTGGAAGGTTGTTTTGCAAGCTGCATTCATAAACTGAACAGGTGCAATGTACCGACAAACATCTGCTAATTAGTACTAAGTAAGTAATGACTAATGATAAGGCACAAGGCACTAATAATACCAGATTTTCACTCACCAAAACTGAAGCACAACTCCTTGGATAGTCTGTACACAGCAAGCTGTATTATTTGTCAGATAATTCCATTAAGGATTGCATCAGCAGCAATCGGTGATACCAGTTAGCAGAGGTGAAGCCTAGCAAATCCTGTCCGGCTACAGCTCCCTGTGCCGGGACAGTTAGTCAGTGCAACCACTCCAGATGCAAAGTTTACTCAAATTTAAACCTGTAAAGTTGTCCTGAAGAATGCAAAAAGAAAAAAAATAACTGTAAAGTATTTTAAGAAGAGGGGGCCTCTGGGAATTTATTCGATTTTCTTAGGCATCCTCAAGTGGCCACCAGGGGAACTGCAGGTTCTGGCAACTCTAGTGGTTGCTACTTGGTAAAGACACAGCTGATTATAAATAAATAGCCCAGGGGAGAGGAGAGACGTTGTCAGAGACACGAGGTATGAAAGTAAGCAGATGATTGAGTTCACTAATGACGGTTTGGGTGTATAAGGAGAGAAAAGTGGTGCATATTTCTTTGAGCCTGTTGCCTCCAAGCACACGACCCACTGTGAAGGCTGATGGGTGTTTTAAATAACATCATGCATGTTTCAAGTAAGAAGTGAATTCCATCACAGGTAGACGGTGCTCATGCCAGCAGAGAAAAATCTGCTGTAGTAAGATTTGAACTTGTAGTATAAGTACCTTTCTCACTCTTTCCTCTCTCTTTTTTTTATTGCATTGCATGTAAGTTAAGTGTTTAACATTAAGACATGTAAAGTTGTAATCACAGATTTCGTTCTGTTTATTTGGGTAATTAACCAGAACCTTTTGTTATTATATTTGTCCCATAAAATTTACACAACAGGTATTAGACATACACTTTAAAAGATGCCTAATGAGAAGTAGCCTGGTTGAAATAATTAATTTTAGGCAGTCGTTTACCTTTTCTGCTAAAATGGATTTGACCTCGAGCACTGCCACATATGCTACCCACAACTATTTCTGCGGGGCACAGATTTGACACTGACGCTAGGTCCTTGGTTTCTGGATTGGGTCAATATGAGAGCATATTGTACGTATGCTGTGTGTTTATTTTTAAAAATCACAGATGCCTGCGCTGCCAGGCCGCTTTTCTTGTGTTAAGACCATCAGTCATCTGTGCCAATTAAGATTTTTAAACTTCTCTCGCTCTGTTTTGTGAGCAGATAGATGATGACAGAGGCCAATCAGCCACTAATTGCTTCAATCTAGAGCTGGGTTTTTTCTCTGAGGGAATGTGTGCTGTAACAGCAAATGTTTGTTTCTGCAAGGGTCGTGTCTATTTGTAGCCGTCTGTGTGTATATGCATACATTTATTCATATGCATGGGAGATTAAACAGCTTTTCAGATGAGCAAAATTGCACACTTTTTTTTGTGCATACTTTTGCATATGTGTGTTACAGTTTGGGAGGCGGGGGGGGTATATAGAGATTTTTTTTTTTTTTGTTTTTTTTTTGCGCTACTTTTAACAGTTGCAGCTTTCTGCTTTTCGGGCACGATTTGCTAACCACTGACCTTGGTGTCGGCGGGGGGGCTTTAGTGTTCCTTGAAGAAGAAAAGAGGCTTGGGCCGCCCGCTGTAAACAAAGTTGACTTGCCGACAGATGGATTGAATGACAGAGAGGCTAACTGAGCCAGGAATGGGCCTGGCAGCATCGCACCAAGTGCAGAGAGAGGGAGGGAGGGAGAGAGAAAGAGAAAAAGAGAGAGATAAAGGGGGGGGAGAGAGGGGAGAAGAGAGAAGAGGTGGCCAACAGGAGAGGAGGTGTGAACAGGTGCAGGGCCGCTGAAGGAAGAACCAGCAGATGGAGAGAGACACAGCCAGTTTAGTTACAGGAAAAAAAGGGTGGGAGGGAAAAGAGGAAGGAGGAGGGAGAGATGGGAACGGGAGGAAAAAAAAGGATCGGAGCAGAGATGAGAATGCTCTGGACAGATAGATGGACGGATATCTATATATATGTATAGATATATATAAGGCTGGGTGCAGAGTAAAGAAGCAGTGAGGCTGCATCAGGCCGCCTCTGTGTTGGATGTGCTTGCTTCACGGAGTCGGACAGCAAGATGAAGGGAGGGGTGCCGGAAGAAAAAATGTGGGAGCAGAGTGATTGACTTGCATCACCCAGAGGTTTAATAAAAATGTGCTAAAACACATTGAGGTGCGTGTGACGGGAAATCGTGTGACACTCTGCGTGGTCTGCCACACGGAACAATTCAGATGTTTATTGTGTGCGACATCACCGATACGCAGCGCTGCAAATGTTCAATATGTCACATTATTTTCTCTGTATCGCGCTCATCGATTGTTGGCAGTTACCAGTTAGACGGGCCTACACGAGGCCGCTCGCTCACCGTCTCTCTGTCGCACACATAAACATCGCACTCGCACATAAGCAGAAATCATCTTTGTAGTCTTGCGTATCAAACTGTTGAATATTAATATAGTCTGATTGATGCAGTCTATCATAAATAACTGTGTATCTACTGGAATTCTTCCACCAGAGTGAATCATCACGAGTGTCACCGTTTTGAGCGGTTAGAGAGCAAATAATTAACAGTTGTCATTTTATAGTATACTACGAGTTTATTTATTATTATTTATTTATTTACTGACTCGATAAATGGGGTGGAAATTAACTGGGGTTTATTTATAGCTATGTTCATATAAGTGGCAAAACAAAGGGAAAAACCTGACCCAGATCTGGTATGCTGTGTTTTGCTAGGGTGATTTGACTTCATTTGTGGCCTTAAAATAAAAGAAACTATCTCCTAAATTTAACATTTTTATTCTGGTGAGGGAGGTCTCTTCAAAGATGGCAGTGCTCCCTATTCAGGGGTCACTGTACAGGCTGTAAATTAGGAAAAACTGAGTGTTAGGACCTTCTCAGTCAATCCTTTTGAGGACCTATGAGAGATTGCATCAAGAAGGGATGGTAATTGGAGGAACCCAGTAGAGTTAGAGAGACTCAATGAATCAGTGGCGGGGAGCGCCAACGTTTTCCTTTAATTAATTTAATAGGTGCTTAAAAATCTCATTCAGAAATCAGTTTGTTTTTTTGTTGATACTATAATGAGATCCTGGTTACATGTGTAGGACATTTCACATCATACATAAATCTGTAATTCTGCAATTAAAATGTTACATTGAACCGCTAATTCAATAATTGATAGCATCTTCTGGTTCTGGGCTCTCGTAAGTATTTACCTGTGCAGTAGAAATGCTGCTATTTGTCTTTGTCTTGATTCTTCAACTCTTTGCAGGGATCATCAGTACCTGCAACATTCAGTCCTTTTTGTTGCAAACAAAGCCTGTGTTTTCACATGTTTTTTGCTATAGGCTCAGTTCACAGTCTGTTCACCTGTATGTTAATTTCACACCTGTTATTTTGCACCACATGAATATTGCAGAGCATAAATCTGAATATTCATTAATTTGAGGAATTGTTCTTTTTAGCTTAATGCTTGTTTTTATGTAGATAATTAATATACGATACACGTCAATATTTTACGCTTTCTTTATCTTGCAGTGGGTTGAATAAGTGGCTCCAGTTTTTGCTTCATCAATCTTGTGACTGCTTTTTAAGGATTTGAAATTACAGCCAAATATAAACTAAATGATTGTTTTTCCCCATTATCTCCGTGTGTGTGTGTGTTCGTATTTTTATGCTTTAAATATGCACGTATATGTATGTGAGTTATATAGTGGAGAGTTGATTCTGTTTTTACTTTAGTCAGAACAGCGGTCAGTTGTGTCTGGCGTTGGCGAATGTCTCCAATTCCTCCAAGTCCACCGTCTGACTCCAATTTGTGCTCGTTCTGTGATAAACCACGGCATTTGGTGGTTCTGGCGTGGGATGCCGGCTGCACCATGGGGTGCTGCAAACTCCGCGCTTGGTCAGGCCCTGGCACCCCACATCTAATGGGCAACAGCTTGAATAGTGCCCACTTAAGCAGGCAGTGTGGACTGGGCTCCCTCTTCTTCCTCACCACTCCAGCCAGCTAGTCAGCCAGCCACCGCCTCTGCCACCTCCCACTTACCCAGCAGCCACTGTACCTGGACGCAGCCCCAGAGCCATTCCAGCCTACCTTAGGCCCCTGGCCCATGCAGCTCTCCGCCATACTTATCAAGCTGTCCTACTGTGCATCAGGCCAGGCATATACAAACAGGCCCAGCTATCTGCTAACTGAACAGTCAGTCTATTGCCTCCTAGGCCCAAACAAGAGTTCCTGCCACAGGCAGCATCCCAGAGCCCATTCACCAATTAACTGGAAGGCAGATTAATGCCCAAGGAGAATTCTACAGCTCCAGCCCCACATATTCAGCCTCTGCTCTACCCGTCACCCCTTATGCTTGCTCCAGGGCTTGGCTTTTCGCTGATACCTCGCCTTCGCTTTCTCTTTTTTATGCTTTAATTTGATAGTGCTCATCAGCAGCCATTTTGTGACAGCAATTTGCAAGTAAACATGTTGCATTGGATTAGAGGTACAAAATGGCGCAGGGGAGAAACGACCGCGGAAGTTTGATCTGCCAGCTTCAGTTTGATCGTTGGTGAGGCATTCAGGCTCTTGTCACAAAGATACAAGTACTCATGCCCAACTTATCGAACCGAAACCTAAACTCAGCGCACTTCTTTCGGGTTTCTTCACCCAGGAACGAAAGCTTCCAGTCCGTTTGTTCAATTCTCTGTACTTAACTAGGTCGTACTTCTGAGGTTCGGTTCTGTAAATCAGCACGACCAAGCAGATGCCAAATGTGAAGCTCTCTGTCTTTTGATTTCCTATCCTCAGTTTTTATCACCCTCCTCTTCCTCACCACCACTCTATTGCTGACTGCTGGAACTTTCTGGCGATCTGTCTGATGCTAATTGGTGGGTAAACAGGTCT
This sequence comes from Oreochromis aureus, assembly GCF_013358895.1. NCBI lineage: Eukaryota > Metazoa > Chordata > Actinopteri > Cichliformes > Cichlidae > Oreochromis > Oreochromis aureus. The sequence continues at coordinate 24,522,953 of NC_052954.1, read as the reverse complement.
GGTGTGAGCCCCCACCACCACCACCCCCCGTCCCAATCGCACACAAACGCACACTCATAGAAATACACAAATACACACGGCCCCCTGGAACCTCTTGCAGGACCAAATGGCTGGCAACGCCTGCCCGCCATCTCCCGCTGAGCCCTGGTGTGCGCTTTGGTGGCTCAGGCTGCTGTTCAAGCCCAGCGGGGGTTCATTCACTCACACACACACTCATACGCGTACAGACACACACAGTCTCCTTGTGTCCCCTGCACACCCGCCACCCGCTTTCACACCCCAGACAGCAGGACAGCAGGAGAACACACACACACACGAAGGAACAGACAGACGCGGTCACTTTAGAGATGCAGGCCAAGCGCTGTAGGGGAGAAAAGTTTTCACTTAAACTGGAGAATTCTCTCTTCATTAGCGCCTTTGGACTTCAGGAAGAGTTCTGTTTATTTGTTCGTTTTTTTCCGCTCTTTGTAGTTTTTCTTTTCTTTCCTTCTTTGTCTGTCTCTCTGTTGTTTGGGTACGTTTGGACTTAGTTGAGATAGAAAGTTTGGTTCAGACAGGAACAAAATGTGCCGTTGTTCAAAGCCAGAAGCACCTCAGCTTGAATCGTACCTGTTCTATTCCGATACTGACACAAATCTGAATGCAGTTTAAAGTTATTTGACTCCTTCACATACTTACAGACATGACAGATCAGCTGACTCACTGTTGTGTGTTCTCAGCATTAGTGTAGCATATATCAAAGTATTTACCTTTTATCAAAATGTGCGGGATGGCAGTTCGAGTGTTGTGTGAATGAGACAGCTGCTGTATCACTCAGGGGTCTCTAAGCTGACAGTGGCCTGACACATTTACCCTTCGACCCCCTCCAAGTCTTTTCTGTCATTGTCCTTTCTGCCCTTCCTTTCTTTCTCATGTATGTGCTCTCCTCCTGCTTCCTCTCTCACCTTGGTTTTAGCAAAAAGCCTCTCTGACTGTCTCTAGACACAGATACATATTGTTTCTTTTTATAGAAACGGCTGCAGATACGACCTGGTGGATTCTTGTCAGCTAGCTGGGATTCACTTGATAAATGCCCCCGATTACATTGTAAGCCTTTGTGCATTTGTTACTGGACGCCTGGGAAGTCTGAAACATCAACAGTAATGAATATGATCTGACATGTAACTTAACGCCTAGTTTCCACTTCTCAGTTTGAGTGCAGTTATTTAAAGTACTGCTTCCAGAGCAGATTGCACGCAGGAAAATTGTTTCTCAGTGTGTCAACAAACTAATCTCCTTTGTAACCAGAAGCCACTTAAATGCACTGATTGACATGTTTGTTAATGCACAGACTTGAACTTGATCTAAGTGTACAAATCGTCTTCTGCATTATGTTGCAGGAGTAGAACATTAGACTCATTATTTCTGCAGTTTTTAGCCACAAAACACAAATTCCTACCTAAAAACAAAGATTGTGCTTGAAATGCTTCAGAGTGAAACCTTTTTCATGCACCATCACCCGCAGAGTGTGATGAGTAAGACGCCACAGAATGTCAGCGAGTGGCTGTGGAGACTTTTCACATTATTTTCCTTTACACATGCGATGCTGTGCATGTGTACACAGCAGCTATAGAGGTATCAGAACACTGTCATCTAGTCTTTTAGGGTTCTACCAATGGGCCGCTGTGCGTGTATTTTTTTGCAGTGCGCTTTTAAATGATGTGCCAGAAACTAGAAAGTGTGTAGAAATGGTGAAAACACGTTTTCTTTCACTGATTCTTCTTTTTTTTTTTTCTTTAACTTCTTGGTTTTTCTCCTCAGACAGGACAGAGAGGGTGCAGACCGGGCTCACGAAGAGGAAATGGCATCTGTGACTCTTTCAGCTCGGGAAAGGGAGCGAGAGCTGACTGTGATGCTGCAGCAAGCAGAAGCCGAACACCTGCAGAGAGGTCAGTGCTTCAATCCACAGCAGTGACAACGGGTTTGTCTTCATGCTTTTGACTTGCGGCACAGGTCACAATGTCCTCTTTTCACCTCTCTGACTTAATCAGCCATTTTTGGCTCACATCAGGACAGGTCAGTTCTTCAAAAGAAAAAGCCCCTCCTTTCTTCCCCATCGGCATTTTAGTCACCACAGAACCTGTCATTCAGAGTCATGCTGTCGTAATACTTACAGACTGCACCACAGCTCGGTGTTGCAGTTTAATAAATGCTTTCTGGAAAACTTGGACGAGCAAAGTGTGATAAAGCTTCTTAAAGCAATTTATATTGTAACGTAAAAACCATTGAACATTATAAAGCTTACATGTTTTGCAAGAGTTTTTTTATGCTTTTCATATTTATAATTTTTAAAACACTTTTTAAAAAACTGCATTAGCAGAAGGAATCTTGTAATGTTTGTTATTCTGTTTTATGTTTCAGACAAACAAAAAAAAAAGGGTCGGGAACTAATGAATCTTTAAATGTTATATGTACAACATGTGAATAAAGAAATCCGAGTTTGTGGATGCTGATAGAGCAGGTTCATCGTTTAAAAAGTTTTCAGCGAAGGCCTGCACACACTTGAGAAACTGTACATGGCTATGCCGCCGTCTGTTCTCAGATTTGCATCGCAACTAGGTTTACTGTAGTCCCCTGCAGTACACAGGCACGTCAGTTCTAACACAGAGGAGAGGTCGGTGTACAGTCGACACAAACACGACTACAGAACGCAGCAGGACTGAATGGGACAGAGCAATTAAAGTCAAATATCCAGAACAACAAGAGGCAAAACAGCAGAGATGACCAGGGTCAGCTACACATTCACATCCATTGAGCTGGACGATTTTCATTCTCCTCCTCAAGGACGATTCAGCATGGTGGATCTTTGTTCAAACAAGGTCTTGAACTTGCATCATCCAGTTGAAGGGTGTCTTTCTTCTTTCTGTGCCCCCTCGTCCCTGCCATGACGGCACAGAGAGGAGAGCAATTCATCTGAACTGTGCAAAACATGGCTGAAGTGACCTCAGAAGTGCAGAACAGAGCAGAAAGAGCCAAACAGAAGCCTTAAGAGGAGAATAGAGAGAAGAGGGGCAGAGCAGAGGGAAGGTGATGGGAGCAGAGCAGGGAGACCCAGCTCAGAGCTCCCTGTCTGTCTGCACAGCAGAGCTGCTGCTGCTAGCACATCTGTTGCACCATCTGGATATCCCCCCCCAATAACCCACCACCCACCCTCAGCCACTCTCCCTCCCCTCCCTCGCTTCCCCTATCTTTTTATTTACCTGTGGTTCCCTTCAACAACCCGGGAGCCTGCTGGTACGCAGAACAAAGATGGAGGGTATAGAGGGAGGAATGGATAGAGGGAGGGGTGGTGGCGGTGGAGGTGGGGGGGTAAACAAAGAGTTTTTTTGCTGGCGCGTGTCGACAGCACACATGTTGTCTAAAGAGAGCTGACATCAGAGCACAGCAGGAAACTGTGGATGGGGAGGGGATAGAGGGGTGGACGTCCTTTAGTAGCTCGCATCACTTCCTCTCCCCGTGCAACCCAACAGACGAGCTGGATAATTAGCTTTCTTGCTCTCCAAATCCCGCCTCTCTGTCCATCCGTTTGTCCTTCCATCCATCCGTTCCCCCCCCTCCTCTCTCACTTCTTCTCCGCTCCCTCCCACCTTTTTTCTTTTTTCTGAAATTTTTTTTTTCATGTTTCTTTTTTGAGTAAATGTGTACAGAGCAGCCTCTAGATGATATCAGATATTTGTTTCTCTCTGTCCCTCCCTCCCTGCCACGCTTCTTCCCTCCATCCCTCCCTCCCTCATTTTTCCTCTGTTTGTTTCCAGTGCCAGTTCTGCTGTGTTTCTGTGTCCCAGGGTTCTTTTTGGCCTACGCATGGCCAGACGCATTCAAAGCCTGTTCAGCTAATTAGCATTCTTCATACAACTTTTCCAGCACTGACCAAACTTTGTAGAGTGTATGTGTGTGTGCACGGCTGTGAGTTTGTGTAGTTTAGTTTAATAGTTTAATGCTCAGTAGCATCCAATTTCTGCTCGACTTACATTGTTTGTGGTAGTGATTTGAAGAAGGCGGCTGTGGACAGTGAAATAAAATAGGTTAGAGGTTCCTTTGGAGTCACAGTCAATGGATGAGGTGCTCATCATCCTAAGCATTACCCTTTAAAATGCTCCCAATCAAGACTTGTATAACTTTCTGCTTTAATAGCTAATCTGCAGCACGGAGAGAGATGTCTAAAGGAGAGAGTCCAGTTTCTGCCTGCAGAGATCTGACATCACAATATATCCTTATTTTCTCCACAATATTTGCTGTATGAAAAGGAAAAAAGTCTGAGTTACTTTTCAAAGACTGCGAGTCCTTGGTGTTTTTTGGTTTTTGGTCGACTGTAACAGAATGCCGGAGCAGGTGGATCATTCCCTCAATCCAACCGGCAGCCATTGTTATTTTAAAAGAGCAGACATATGTTGGAGAGCTGAACGTGGACCATTTCAAAGGAACGATGAAAGCCCCGTGTTGGATTGTTCAGAAAGAGGCCCCCATGAGCGGATGAGGAGGTGGCAGGAAGGGTGGAAAGGAGAAAGAAAGCGCTTTCAAACAACTATCCGCTCTTTTTCTCCACCTTGTTTTACCCTTCTCACGCACTTTATATTTAAATTCTCTCTTCTCTGCATGGCTGCTTTTTTTTTTCTGTACATTTATTTGTGTCTACTGAACAGTTTTTTGTTTTTTTTTAAATAGGATTGTTGACTAAAGCATTTTTTGCAGATTCAAAGAGACATATGTACCTATATGTGACTTTAGTTTCATTGTTCTGCGCTGTCCATAAGGTAGACGTTATCCTCTGACGTGAGGCCACTTGGGTTTTTTTTTATGTGCCCACAGAAGTTGGGAAATGTCTTTTTGCTAACTTTTCATAACAACATGTTATGTTTATTGTATTTTATTTAGTCAGTCACGGTGTAATTTTTATTCTGCACAGAAACCAAGCAGCACACATAGTCACACCAACATTTAAACAATGATTTTTCTTTCTAAAACATGAGATCTCACATGATGACTCCAGTTTACCAGACACAGTGAACATCCTCTAGTGCAGTCCTTTAGTACAGATCACTTTGGCATGATATCCTTTTTTTCTAACTTTTTTTTGTTCATATTATTGGCCCTGACCCATAATTTTGTTTTTTTTACTTATTTAATTATAATTTTTAATCTTTTAATGACATGAGCATACAAAACTGCTAATTTTATCAGCTTAGAATAAAAGGGGCAACTGAGATTTTCCAAAATATGGAGGCCTTTTATAGGGTTCTGTAAATGTCTTTCAATAATTTCTCCAGATTTGGAATCAGATCTCTGTCTGTTAATTATATCAATAATATTGAGGGGAGTATGCAGGTATACTTGAATACTTTGAAGGATGGATGCTTTACTCTCCTCATGTTCTCTCTTGCCTTGTCGTTTAAATAGTCTATTATCTTTCCTTCCTTTCAGGTTTATGAGCTATGGCGCTATAGTAAAAACATACTTGGATGATATCTTAATGATTATGCTGTGCTTGTATCGTTCTCACCTGTTAAAAAAAAAAAAAAAAAAAAGCAGTAGCCCAAATCTTCTTTTTGACCTTCAGTATTTTATATTCTCAGAGGTGAAACTGGCAAATACAGTCTTCAAATTAAGCCTCTCACTGTTCCTTGTGTTTAAAACCTGCATACGCATAAAACATTTATTATGCTGTCAATTTTTTTGATTTGGCTCCGCGGCTTAAAAATGTAATCATCATGTCCTTGTTACTGAGATTGTCCTTTTTACATATAGCAGCAGTTAATTAAAGGGAGTGTAACCGCTGTTAGGTAAACAACAGCTGCTACACTGTCAGAGCAACTTATTCAGTTGTGTTTAAGTATTAGATTGGAAATGGTCTATTTAGGCTCAGTTTGGTTTTGGTCAGACTGGAGATTTATTTTGAAAGGACCTGAATACACATCTGTATCTCTATAACCTATGTGTGATTTATCATTCAGAAAAAGGTGTCGAATTCTTCGTTATATTTAGCTGGCACATGTTGATATCATCATTGAAGCCAGTCAGCTATAGAATCACTGATGGCATTAAACTATGTTTGCACCCAAAATAAATAACATTTAATTTTTAAAGAGAAGGGTCGGTAGGTGAGGACTTCCACCTCCTTCAGGAAGGACGTCACCTGTGGTGGTTAAACCTAAAGTGACTGCCAGCTTTCCCATCATTGATTACAGTTGGAGAGTTGGATGGTCTCCTGAGTTCCCAGAATTCCCTCATTGGGAGGCTGAAGGAGGAGTGCTGCAACCTGGGGACCAAACTGGAAGAGCTGGCTGAAAAAAGCAGGTCAGTGTTTCCTCTGTGTTTAAACATTTATTCGCTCAGTTATGCCTTAATTTATTTTTTTTTTTTTTTTAAATTTGCTGTTTGCTTCCTAGCTCAGTGGCTTTTTTTTCATGAAACAGTTGTTTGCTCTGCCACTCTGTTGTTTATTCCCTCTATCTGCTGGACATCCATGTCATCATTTCACAAAGCATCATCTATCCAGGCTGTTTGAACAGAGCACGTCAACATACTACATACTGCTTTCCAGTCTGACCTGTTTTCTTGTTAACCTGATGCTACAGTAGTCACAGCAGGCCTGCCCAGCTCTCCATCTGGGCTGAATGCGTGTGTGTCTGTGTGTGTGATTGTCTTCTGGGTGGGTGTGTGTATGACAGTGACCCTGGGCTCAGTGTCCTGTCAGCTGTTGGAGCTGTGCTGCACATTAGTCACATGACAGCCTCCAATCTGGCCCTGCCAGACCGCACTGGCCTCACCAACCACAGGACACATGCACACAACACACACACCAAAGTACACTGTGTATTTTGTTTGTTTGGAAGGACATGAGTGCCAGGTACACGTATAGAGTTTTTATAGGTACAGAGTCATGCAGACACACTGGCCTGAAGGCTCATTGTGTACATCTTCTGGATGTGTGCATTATGTAGTTTAGCAGCAGCGTGGTGGTGTGTTTGGTGCCTTGGGCTGTTTGAGTTCCTGGAGTCTAAGCCCAACGTAGCGGTTAAAGTCCTGCTGGACGGCCTCACTCGGGCTAAGTGAGGTTACAGTGAGACAGTTGCAGGAAGAAAAAGAAAAATGATCATCTGTTTTTGGTAGTCCTGCTGACTCTGCACCTTTTATCAAGTGTGCTGCTGCAGATTGGCCAGTGTAATGTTGTGAAAGTGACACTTACTACGTCTGGACATGCAGCCCGTTACCTTTATTTTTATCCCTGCATTTCCTGCTGTTACCTCTACTGTTGATGTTAGGTAGGCAGAGTGGAAAATGGTGATCTTAAAACAGGTATGTTTGCCATCTTTGACCAAAGAGTAAATGAAGTCACTATTTATTTGTTGTTTTGCCTCTTGAGACTTCTATTTCCTGGATCAACATAGGCATCATGAACCTAGCCTGTTTTTTGAGAATACACCAGAGAAAAGTACTCAGGTGTGTGAGCTCTGTTGTGAGGCAACAATGCTAACCACTGAGCTACCTTGCTGCCATTTATTTGATGACACATACGTTCTCGTAAGATGTGTGCACACACTGACAAAGACTCTGCTGCCATCTCTGCTATTTCATTGTCTGGGACTACGCAGATACACTTTACTAAAAAGTCTTATATTAAAGGAAAAAAGTGGATGATGAATTCAGTTTGTTGGTTGTATAATGCTTCGTACGTTGGTAGTGTGAATATAGCAGCTGTGTATGTGTGTGTGTGTGTGTGTGCAGAAGTGAGCTGGAACAGCTGGCATTGGAGAAACAACACTTGGAGGAAACGGTGAAGAATCTGAGAGCTCGCTGCTCGGATATGGAAGAACAGTGTGTCCAGCACGGTCGCATGCACCAGCGCATGAAGGACAGGTGGGCGCATAACACACATAACTACACAGCTACACATACTGTCCGTGCAGCAGAGGGCAAACTCCCCGTCAAGAATTTTATCTGATTGAAAGAGTCCCGTAAACATCAGTGACATTACATATAAATCACTCCTGCTCTCGGAGTGTTTTAAATGTTCATTTCTTTACATTTCTACAGCGATGGCAGCGAGCCTTTTAAAAAAAGAAGCACAGTTTTCTTCACATTCTGTCCCCCCACCAGTGAATCTTCTGCACATCTGATGTTTATTTTTATATAAGAATTGTTTTAATTTTTTGTTGACACAGTGGTTTTTGTGTCAGCGCTTTATTCTCCTGCTGTCTGTACTGAGGCTGCACACACCAAGAGTTCCTGATCAGAAACTTTTCTCTTACATAACAGACCGGAGGAAAGTAAAGTAGTTATAGCAGTATAACGAAGCGGTTGCGACTGTTCACCCCGTTCAAATGCAAATCTCTCACAGCTCAAAACGTATAACGGGCACATGTTGAGGGGAAAAAAGTCTTAAATCGAGGACGTTAGGTGCTTGTTTATCAGATTGCTCGTTTACAGCTGTGCTTCTTCACACCTCTGTGGCTCAGATGAGTTATGAAGTTAACAAGTGGGTAATTCATGAGAAGTTGTGCGTCTCAGCGGTGACTAAAACCTATAATAAGCAGCGGTAAGTTGATCTCTTGTCAGTGGGAGCTGACACACGATGCTCCCGTGAATTTTTCTTGAATTAGACTTAATTACATTGCAGTGAAGAGTAAAGTGAGATTTGGAGAATTTAGAAACCATCAGTAGTCTTCAAGTCATAGAAGAACATTGCAGTGTGGATTTTAAGAAAAGAACAAAGTTGAACAGAGTGAGCTAATGAACTGAGAAGTCAGTTAAGAGAAAATAAATCTGATAGTGTAACAGCTGAGTATTTGTATTTTAGGTGAAAATGCGTAAAAATGACTCAAACGTCCTAAATATGAAGATTTGTTGGGTTTCTTTACTTATGAAAGCTGCAGCTAAAAGTGCTTCCATCTTTGGCTTATGCTACAGTATCTGTACATGTGTATGCGTGATGCGGGGGTCTCTTCCTCCTTAAGTGCGGAGCCCAGTTGGCGTGTGTCTCCACGGGGCGCCTGGCATACAGCCTGGCTCTGCCAATGTGGGAGAGGGTGTGTGGGTGTTGTTGCCCCACTCTGCAGGATCTCTACCCCAGTGTCCCCCACTTTTCCTCTTAACACACACACACACTTGCAATCACGCTCACCCTTTTCTCCTGCTCCATCCATGACACTACATATTGTCTACCTCCCACCGGTGTTAACCTGTCGATAGTCACACGCTGCCAAAAAAACAAAGTTTACCAAGTCACAGCTGTCTCCTGGTTCTGTGTGACTCTTTGTGTGGTTTAGAGAAAGAAAAGCTATTTAAGTTGACAAGGAGTGTGAAGTATGAATATTCTGTATGTTTCTGTGCATATGTTGCTGTGGTATTTTGTGTATGTGTGTATGCGTGTGTGTGTTGGTTGCTATTGCATGTTCTCAGGAGGTTTAGCAGAGCAGGAATGTGGCTGCCAAAAGTGGATTGGCTGGGAAGTTGGCACCTAACTTCTCTCTTCTCCCAACTGAACCACGATAATCACTCTTGGCATTTACTGAGTTTTATTTTCTGCTTTGACACTTAGTTTGTTGATGAATCCTCCTGATATTTAAAAATCTCTCGAGTTCAGTTCTACAAGAGGTCACTTCAGGAGCGACTGTTAAGCCGGCTGACCGCGTTTTTGCATTTTATTTTGCAGCCGGTAGAAGGTGTGTTTGTTCGAGAGTGCGTTTATACGGGTTTGACGAGTAGTTTTGGCATTTATCTGCTTTTTTAAAAAAAAGGTGCAACATAGAGATGAGGTAGAGAGGTGTGATTAACATTTATGATACACAATGCTGCTAAAACTTGTTTTTTTTAATCTCTATATGTGCTTCTTTTTGAGGTAAACATTATAGAATATATACAATAAGAGTATAAGAGAATAACATTTGTTGGAGTTTGGGAAGTTTAGCGACAGGCTTGAACTTTGAGATGTTGCTTCCGAGTGTGTGTGCATGCAGTTTTGTTTGCGTGCGTTTAAGCCAGTACGTCATCAGTTCTTTTCTTGTACTTGTTGTCGTGATCTTCGGTGTGCCTGCGCGTCTATATGTCGGGTATATGTTCGCTGGTCCCCGCAGGCCCCGAGTGTTCGGTGGGCGCCCCGCCGTGCCGCTCGGGGGTTAAGGTGTACGTGTTAACAAGCTGGTGTAAGTGGGTTCAATATCCAGCGCCCCGCCCCTCCCCACAGCCTCTCCATCGGCCTGCAATCTGTGCTGCGAAGAGCGGCAACAGCGCACCACGCACAAAACATTTGGAAAATCAGCTTGATTTATTTTTACATGGGCAAGCTGATTGCCAAACTACACAGGGGTTTTAGCACACAATGTTTTGCTGCACCATTTAATTATTTATTTTACTATTTCTGTGTTGTTGCTTTTTTTTCTTTCTTCTTTTTCTTTTTTTCTGCTTGGAAATGAAGGAATGGAGCAGAGGGTGGAGAGATGGAGCAGGACAGCAGTGAGTTAGAGAAGATGCATAGATGCAAATGTTGAATATAAAAGCTCTGCGATTATTATTGTTTTTATCAGCCTTTTTTAAAAACATTATGATTTAGTTTAGTGTTTAATGTAGTTTGGGATTTTAGGTTTAAATAGTATTTTTTTTTTTAGTGTTCAAGAATATTTTATTTAACATTTTTACTAAAGTATTTGATCGTTTTCAGATGCTTTTGTGTCAGAAAAATACAAACAAGAAATCAGCCTTTACTAACTCGAGACAGCCGATCATTTGTCAGTGGGCAGGTGATGTTTGTGAGTTTGTATTATGTGAAAACAACTTAATACAAGCACAAACGGAAGAAAAAAGATGTTTTGGTTGGATTAATATGGTTTTAGATTTTGCTAAAACTGTGACAAAAGTGAACATTTTGCAGTGCAGATAAATTAGTTAATAGAAACATTAAACTCTCAGTGCAAATCATGCATTCTTAGTTATTCCAAAATATTTAAAATCATTACATAAGTAAAAATGAGCATTTCTTTTAAAGTAAAGATATTATTAAAATATGAAAACACTGCATGAGTACATTTACAGCTGGCCCTGAAACTTTAATCCACTTTGGTCCATTTTAGTTGGAAATTTCTCTTATAATGCAGCTTTAACATGAAAAAGGAAAACATATCTATTGATCTCTATATATATATATGAAATAACCTTTTTCTAACAGAGTAATGTTGGTTGGGAAATGTGACTTAAATTAACTGTAACTTCTCCAGATTTCTATTCATATTAATTATTTTTTCAGCTGTGGCTCTTCTGCCCTCCGTCTCCTCTTACCTCCCCCTTCTCTTCTTCTTATCTCTTTTCACTTTACTTTCCTTTCCTGCTCCAACTTTTCTCCTCTCCTCTCTTCTCCTCCTCCCCTCTGCTTTCCGTACTAAACACCACGCAACCTTTTCTCACCCCACAGCTGTTGGCAGGCTGTTTTACCAATTATCACTACGCATGTACACACTTAGGTCATGCACATAGACTTTCGCACACATGTACGACGGACCAGCACAACACCAACGCTTGCTTAACCACGCATAGTGACAGCGGAGTGTGTTTGTCAGGCCTCAGTGCGCGAGTGCTGTAAAGGTGTACGAGCGCTTTTATGAGCACGCAGCTCACTGTGGAGCCCTTTAAGAAGAGTAGCAACATATACGCAGATGTGTCTGTAGATCCACAGGCTTCACTGGGCCATATGGCCTCCACGGAGAAAGATGGTGCTTGCGTCTGGAGGAGAGCAGAGAGGGAGGGAGGGATGGAGCGGAGGATGGAGGGCCATGTGTGGCATGAGCTGTGCAAGCAGTTGTTGAAGTATGTATGCCTGTGGATGTGTGTGTGCGCGAGTGCATGCGTGTGTATGAGTGTGTGCATTTGCACCAGAGGCTCCAGGAGATTGGTTAATGGAACAAATGGTCGCGGCGGGCCAGGGAAGAAGGAACAGGCTTGCTGCTACCGCGGGCGGACAGCAAGCCTCAGGCGAGGGCTGCTTCATCTGGGCTCATGCCACACACATACACACACCCTCTGTCAAACCCTCGTCTCTCCTCATCCCCCCGCTCCCAAACACACAGTGTGCTGCCATGCCGCCCCAGAAGCAAAAGGACGGTCTTCGCAAAACTTTTCATTTGCAAATGAAGTTGGCAGAGGCTGGGCAGAAGAAAACAGGACAGCTTTCATTTGTCTCATCTGTGTCTTCGCACACACACACACACACACACACACACACACACACACACACACACACACATGCACGCACACACACACACAGATATTTGTGTGTGCGTGCATCTGTGTGTGATGACTTGCCACTATGTGTGTGATCTAAGAGGTACAGAGAAACAGAGGGACGATAAAAAGAGTGAGATGTGGAGAAAGTGAGGATAAAGACAAAGAAGGCCCAGTGTGAGGTTCAGCGTCGTTAACGCCTCGTATTCATCTTTCACAGAGCGCTAATATTAACATCACCTCCTTACATTTCACGTGCGTTTTTTTTTTTTTTTTTTTTTTTTTTTTTACTGATCTCACACAGCTGTTTTTTCACAGATTTTTATTTTTCACATAACAGCAGCCCCTTGCCTTTCAGGTTTTTATCATAAAGCACTGATCACAGGTAGGTAGTTGGGTAGTCAGAATGTGGTTTGTTAGCAGCTACTGTACAAACATTTCAAATATTTAACTTTACATTTCAAATTTTTACAAAAGCAAACGTGAGGAAGTATTAACCGTTTTAAGACACTGCCTCCTTTTCGTTCCTCACTCATACTTGCGTTCTTACCTCTGGATGGCGCTGATCAGTCGTCTCCCTCCTCCTTCATCTTCCTCTTCTTCCTTTCTCATCGTTTCTGTCTCCGCATGGCCCAGCTGGCTCCCGTAGCCGGGAGCGACTGCAGGGCGGCCTGCTGAAAGAGCATTGTCAAACGGTGGCTTTACAGCTCTGTCACACACACACGCACACACAGACGCACAGATTTGCAGCTCAGATGTCAGGCTGTAGCCAGAGGCTTGCAAGCTGGAGCGTTAACTGTGCAAAGCGTCACATCTCAAGCCCCAGTCAGTGACTCTAACACTACTTCATAAAACTACAAGTAGAAAACTCGAGCAGAAGCACCTGCCCCTTCTTTAGAAAAAATGTTAAAAGTAACATCAGCAGAAACACTTTAATGCCAGCAAAGCAAACGCTCAAACACACGGCTTAAAACAGTCAGGAGGCCTCACGGCAGCAAACAACTCTGACATTAAATAGATGATTTCCCAGCCTGCAGCAGCACCGACACCTCTGTTAATGCAGAAATGAAAGCAGAGACGACTTCTGTGCCCGTTCAGAGCTGTTTACAGCTTCGTCAGATCGTGAATATATTTCTAACATCCCTTCCTAAACTCTTTCCAGATTTTATTTTTAATTATAAATACTGGCCAGGAGCCTTTCGTTTTACGCTGGTGAACTGCTGTCTGGGACGCTTTACCGGAATGAAAGAAAAAGCACCTGAAATGATGAAGGAAAATAATTGATATTAACAATATGAAATTACATCATACGGAAGGTGATGGCACCGAAAGGTCTTAAGATGAAAAAAGACAAACAGATTTACCAAGTTTGTGTCTGTTACAGATGTTTTATTGGGTACAGCACAGCTGACGGCCTAATACTAGCCCCACTTTATCTGCAATTAAGATTTTTTGCACAGACCTTTTTAAATTTTAATTTATTGATAATAACTTAATACTTAGGTAAGCTGGATATTTATGGGTTTTGTTACAATCAGCGCAAGAAGCAGGCATGATGTTTATTTTCTTTTCTTTCAACTTTGTTTACTTTAATGTAAAGCTAAAAACTTTAAAGCACCACAGCATGCAATGTAAATGTAGCAGTAATATCAAGTAATTGTATTTGAAAATAAAAAACCCAGTAATAATATAAATGCTGTTTTAGTGTTTTTAAATCTTATATAAAGGTTTAAGAGTGCTGATTTTTTCTTTTAGAACAAAAATGTCATTAAAACTCATTTTCTACCGCTGCTCCATTGAAAGTGTGCTGACATATTGCATCGGTGTATGGTTCTCCAGCTGCACCACAGCACACAGAAAGGCACTCCAGAGGGTCATCAATATGGCCCAAAAAATCATTGGACATCCTCTTCCCTCCCTGAAGGACCTGTACAGCACTCGCTGTCTCAAGAGGGCACGCAGCATCCTACGAGACTGTACACACCCAGGACACCGGGTGTTTAAGCTGCTGCCGTCTGGCAGGAGGTTCAGGCTGCTGAGGTCCCGAACAAACAGACTCAAGGACAGCTTTTACAACAGGGCAATAGCCCTAATCAATGCAAATAGCTGACCTGATTGGCTACCTGCCTGGACTTTTTAGGGGAGGTAACAATGTTTAAAACAATAACAATAATAATATTTATATTTATAACAAGGTGCAATAATAATTAATGTGCAATAATAACAGTGTGCAATACACATAACACTTATTCTTCTTTTTTATTTCTAAGTTAATATACTGTGTTGTGTTGTTTGTGTTGCGTTGTGATGTGTCATATCGTGTCGTGTTGTGTTATATGTAGTACCGACGTAGGACAGTTTTTCCAATTTCATTGTACTACTGTACTATGTATGACTGTGCAATGACAATAAAGAATTATCTTATCTTATCTTATCTTATTTTCTTGCACCTGTTAAATAAAGACTTCACAATAAAAGCATGATTAGTTAACATGGCTTTGTAGTAACAAACACAAGAGAAGCCAAATTAAAAAATCAATGAACAAAAACAAACATTTTTAAGTAAAGTATAGTATTTTTTAATGTTGGTGATCAGATGCTGAAAAGTATTTTTCACTTCATGCCGTGCTCTTAGAAGAAGAAGCTGACCTGACAGACTTTAGGTTATTATATTCACGCTGTTATTCAGCGTGCATGAATATAAATGTTCACAGTGCAGTGCTCAAAAAAAATAAAAGGAATTAAAACTGAACTGCTATAGGATCGCTGCCTCCTGTATGTTGTTCCCTTAATAAGTGCTGAATATTGGTTTTGCAGGACTGCGACAGATGAGTTGCAACTTTCATGTGACTGTTCATGGAACATCTGGCAGGCTAGTAACATCTAAGACACTTTTTTTTTCTTCCCCTCCTGATCTTCACACTGTGCTCAGCACTGCAGGGGAACAGCTGTGAGCTGGAAACTAATGGGGGAAAAGAGCAGTTTTAACAGAGGCTGCTTCACAGATGATTTTTTTTTTAGTTTGATGATTAGATGCCAATTCACCCGATATTTGTTTAATCGCCATTTCTGTCTTCACAATTTCTATTTTCCTCTGTTTGATAGCAGTGCGGTGCACCAAAGCCGCTCCAGTTAAAATATACATATTTAAAGATTACTCGATCTTAGAGGATTTTGCAAATGATTTGATTGTTAGGATTTCTTCAGTTCTAAATTACAGAAAAACATCAACTATATCCTGCTTTAGAAATTGCCCATAAACAATATACTACTTTAATATCCAGTATATGTAATTTCTTTATCTGTTTATTCAGGGGATGGTGATCTTCTGTGTCGTGGATCTGGAAATGAAACTGACTTTCAAGCGTGACGCTCACATGTGAAATCCGCTGTGCCTTTACAGAATAAAGTCTGTGGAAATTGCCAGGTGGCCGTAAACAAAAAGCAAAGAAAATCAAAAGACAGTGAGGGAATGCATGTCGGTCTCATCCCGATCAAAACCCCGCAGCGTCAGCAATCGCGTTCCCATGTCAGATGCACATGTTAGCGAGAGCAACAACTGGCATGACAGGTTGGTGGAAGAGGACGAGGGGCATGGCCTTCAGGCACACACACATATTCTTGAGTGCGGTTTTGTGCCAGCCAAGATTTAGCTGGAGCGCTGGGGTGTGAGGGTGGTGATGGTGGGCATGCCTGGGGTTGGGCGAAATATGGTTTTGTGTTGTGCGTGTGTGTTTGTGTGTGTGTGTGGCAGCTGCAGCCTTCATGCCCCTGGCAGTGTTGTTGTAACCAGGCAAACCAAGGCCGTCTGCCTGCGTTCTTCACCCCCCTAGGCCCCCTGCCTGCTACACACACACACACACACACACACACACACACACACACACACACACACACACACACACACACACACACACACACACACACACACACGTAGGTTCAGAGATCTTTCATTGTCTTTAGATTTAATTTTTTGCAACATTGAGTCCGATTCCTTCGTTTTTTGTGATGTTTGAGCATGTGTTTTTATCTCTCTGGTTTGCAGATTTTTGAAATTTACTCTTTAATTACAGCCCACGTTCACCATCGCTGACAGATTTTATTTTCTTTATTTTACTCTTTAAAAAAAAAAAAAGTAAAATACCTGATCTCACAACCCAGTTTATTCAGGATAGCGTCAGTTTACTCTGTGGCTTTTTTTCGAGTAATTTTGATAATCTATGCACTGTGCGATAAATATTTTCTTAAAGTGGCACGCTCCACTGGCTGATTTGTTTAGTGATAGGAACACACACATTCATAAGGGGCTGCTGAGTGACAGACCTGAACGCCGCTTCCAGATCTTCTGTATCTATTACAGTCTCTCTGTTTTTCTAACGTGACGTTAGCACTTTCCCTTTGGACCATGCCTTTAGGACATATGCTCCCACCTGTAAATAAATATGCAAACACAGACAAACACGTACACGCACACAACAGAGTTTAGACACTAGCTGTGGGCTACGACTGATGTATACCAGAGAGAGGTAGCTGTGTCTGTGTTTGTGTGTTGTAATTAATCTCCTTACTAGCAGCAGTCAATAGAGAGTGCTGTGGTTCGAGGTGCAGATTGTGAGCAGAGTTTGATTATTGGGCTGTCAGGGGAAATTACTGCAAACTGCCTCCCAGCAAAACTTGCTTCTGTCATGTCTGCTGGAGAGCAGAATACACACTTAGTACCAGGACTGCTCTGGAAGCTGTTTTCAGGTATTTTAGGGGAATTATTTCTGTGTGTGTGTGTGTGTGTGTGTGTGTGTGTGTGTGTGTGTGTGTGTGTGTCAGTAAAGCGCTGGATCCAGCAGGTGGTGTCCTTTTACCAGGTCAGCGGGGAAGCTTTCCCTTCTCTAACCCCGGTCACTGAGCTGCCAGCCCGGCCATCAGCAGGCAGCAGGGGGATGGTGACGGCTGGAGCTTGGAGCCTCGGTTTCTCTTCGCCCCGTCACTGCTCAGTCCGACACCTCACCTGACACCACAAACTGTCAGCCCTCGTTTTTCACCGGCTGCAGATCCCCTTCACCCAAACATCCGTTTATCTGTCCTCCCATCAGTCGGTCAGTGAATCCAAGCTTCCTTCTAACCTAACCCGTTCCAAGCAGTGTGCAGAACTGAGCCAGCCAGCCAGCAGTGTGTGTGTGTGTGTTTAGGGGGGTGTTCAGTGTAGGGCAGTGCCTGAGCATTAAGCCGTTTTAAGCCCTAATTAATGAGTGTGCCAGTCGATAGAGACCAGTTATTGGATTTGCTGCTTTAGCTGCTGGAAGGAGCGCTACCTTAATCACACACACACGCATATACACACAGCCCCCCTAGGAGGCGGGGTTTCAAGGTGAGGTGAAGTGGATTAGAGAAAGTGTGTTGTGTAAGGTCAGAGGTTGGCGTCTCTGAGGCCAGACAAACTGCGTCTGTGGTTGTTTATGTCTGCCCTGGGGTCAAATCCTTCACTTACTGCATTACATAAACCTTCAGCTTACAACCTATAGCCGGTTTAAACATCTCGAGCCACGACCTGGCCGACTGATTTACTGGCTGCCTGCTTAGCTCACTTAGCGTCACGTCAGGGGGTTGTGTAGAAGCCTGCTGGCATTTTACATTTTGTACAGCTGTTGCCATTTTGTTCAGAATCATTGTGTTTTGGATATATTAACTCCAGAGTGACCCAGTTATGCTTTAGGAATGGATGATCAGTGTGTTGAGAAAAAACAGCTACAAAGTTACTTTGTGGAAGTGTAAAATGTAATGTAACTATTTAAACCCCGTTTTAAACTGAAAGTAACGAAAAGGCAACATGTAAAAGCTCATTTTGAATTCAAGGGTAGCAACGCATTTAAAAAAAAATGTTAAGATGGGGGCATGTTGACCGCTGTGTTGCATCACCTCTTCTTTCAGAAACACTCTGCATGTGTGTGGGAGCTGAGACGATTAGTTCCTGTAGTTAAAAGTTCAGCCGGGGTCAGTTCAGGACTGCAGGGAGGTCATTTTCTTTTCACCTGGACTCTTTTACTGCAAAGCTGCTCTGCTGTAATACGTGTGGTTATCTTGCTGAAATATAAAAGCTTTCCTGAACAAGATGTTCCAGATCTTTGTCTGTATTAATGGCGACTTCAAAAATGTGCTAATTGAGTGTGCCATCTGCTCTAATGCCTCACATTCAATCACCGATGCTGGTTTTTGATCTCTGTGCTGATATGTTGGATGATCTCTCTCGTCGAGATGGTTTTGTCAGGAAAATCCCAGCAGATCAGCAGTTTCTGAAATACAGACCAACAACCGAGCCACGTTCAAAGTCACCTAAATCACCTTTATTCCCCATTCTGATGCTCGGTTTAAACTTCAGCAGGTTGTCTTGACCACGTCTACATGCCTAAATGCAATGAGTTGCTGTCATGTGATTGGCTGATGAGATACTTGCGTCAACAGGTAGGACTATTAAAGTGGCTGGTGAGTGTATGCTAATTTAGACTCGTTTTTAGAAGCGTCCCTGAGTCGATGCAAGGATTTCCACTACACGGCTGTCAAATGCAGCGCCATCTGAAGGCCTGATGTTTGGCGTCCTGCCTACTTCCTCCCATTCTGCTCCAGACTCTTTTAGTAGTACACCCCCCAATTTTTTATCGCTTTAGATAAACCTTACACCTTAAACATGGTGACTCCCCTCTCCATCCGGACTTTTTAAATTCTTTTTATAAGATAGTCTCCAAGTGCATGTGTCTTGTAGGCCAGCCATGCTACTAAACCTGTTTTCAATTAACCTAATTACTTTAAAAATATTCCAACAGGTGTTTTTCCCACTTTTTTTCCCCAGTTAAATAACGTTTCCAGTCTTTTTCCAACACGTTGTAGGCATCAAACTCAAAGACAGCACACATTAAAATAAAAAAATAAATAAATAAATTTTCTCAGTTTAAACATTTAGTATGTTGTCATTTCACAATGTTTATTTAAATAGAGGATGTAAATGATTTAGACTCAAATTTGAAACAATATCCACATTTTGAAGAGGGATAGTTTTGAGATACAGATTTTAAAGAATAGTGGTTTGTGCGTGAAAAAAGAAATTTGATTAAGTTAAACTTCTGCATGCAAACAACAGAACTCTCTGTAGGACTAGAAATATTTTATTTTGGGTAATCTGACTTTAAAGTTGATATAAAATGAGATTTTTAAGATATGGCAGGTTTTGTTTTGTTTACCGTTGTAGGATATCGTCTGTGAACAAGTTGTGGATCATTTCATAGAAATATCCTCACAGCATCAATCAATGAATGAATACATTTTCACTCCAGTGTCACATTTTTCTCCACTAGCAGACAAAGTGTAAAACCCCTGTTGGATTATAGAGTGGATTTCAAAGCGGGCCAAGTCATCGCCACAAAATCTCCCGTTAATTCTCTTTGATTTTCGAAGTGGTGCATCTACATGTATCGATATCACAGGGCATGACTGGATAAGGACTGGCATTTTCTCAGCGTGACTCAGATTAGTTTAGTGGTGTGGAGCTAAAGGCCTTCAGTCGACACATTCCCAACACTTCCCTCATCAAACATTTACAGCTTCAGAACAACAGGCTGTTTCTGACCTTTAGGTGCTCTGCTGTATGTGTGTGGCCGACATCCCCGCACTGGTTGTGTTTGTACCTTGTGTCTTCGCTCACCGCAGCGGGGCTGCTTCTGTGTGTGTGTTTGTTGTGTTGTTGCGTGACGTGGCGATGTCCTGCTGTGGTGCTGTGTGAAGGCGTAGGAGGTAGAGCAGAGTGGGAGGAGGGAGTGAGGGGGTGGTTGGTCAGGACAGCTTGGCAGCCGGCTGGAGGAACACCAGGCAGGGAGGGGAGTCATCGCCCTCAGCCTCCAGGACTGGACAGAGCCTCCAGGTCTGGGATAAACCACTCAGCGGGCCCTGAGACAGGGTGGAGGAGAAGGAGGAGGCTCAAAGAGGGAAGGTAGGGATGATGAAGAAGGACAGGCAAAAAAAAAAAAGATTAAACCCTACAGAGCGGAGTGAGGACCATGTGGGTGGGGAGAGCAGGGTGAAGTGTTGGGATGTTCGGCTCCCCCGTCTGTCTCACACAGGCAGCACTACCACTGCCAACATGACCAGCAGGGCAGGGGCATCTGTCTCCCTCCCAGCTACCCCCTCTCTGTCTCTCTCTGCCCCGAGCCACTACCCTCTTCATCCTCCTCTTCTTCGCTCTTCCTTGTCGGTATCCCCCCACATCATTGCTTTCTAATGAACTTGTTGAAACAGTGACAATTTTAGCTTATAATTCATATCAGAGTAATTAAAATTCCTCACAGGGTGCTTATGAGCTCTGAGGAGCGCCACAGAGACCGATGTTGGTTTTTTAGATTCAGAAAATGTAGCAGATACTTTATTAACCATTTTACATTTCCTCCTGCCTCCCTCTAAGTAGTAAGTAAAGTTTTAATACCACAATACATACACTGATAATACAGGCTGAACTCTTAAGTCTTAAGTAATCTATGTGATGTTTTCAAGAGGAAGATTAGGAACACCTCACCCAAAAATAAGGATGGAGGACACTATCAGAGCAATCTGGTCTTCAGAAACACTCAGCAGTGCTTTAAGCTGACCGTCTCCATGCCACGTACACTGCAGCAGTAAACTGTGGTAAAGGAGCTCCAACCAAGTGTATAGTTTTTGGAATTTGGGCATTTTTGTATTTAAAATCTCTTTTATACTGGTCTTCAATAATATTCTAAGAATTTGAGATACTGGATTTATGATTATTCTTATGTAGGGCATTTTTCCATTTTTATTAGCTGCCTATCAATATGTGAGCAGTACATAACTTCTAATGCTCCTTGAGGTGGTGCTAGTGTGTGGTTTGTAATCTAAAGGTCAGGTCCCTACACAGGAGAGAAACAAAAACAATAAATCCTGCCACAAAAGTGTTTTATTCATCGAGAACTGGTTTAATCTTTAATATTTCATCATGTTATAGAGGATTAACTAGTGGCTATTTTTATTTAATAGACATATCAGACTAAATGATACATTTCCTTTTGAAATATAGCAGAAGTAAGTAAAAAAATGAAAATGCATAAGTAAAGCATGAGTAATCTGAAGTTGTGGTACTCGAGTAATTGTACTTAATACTTTGACGCATTGTTTCATGTGTGCAAGAGTCTCTAAATTATCCTAAAGTTCCTCATATAGAAGACAGAAATATGTATACTTTTATAGATTGCTGGTTAAATATGTAAATGTGCATTCCAGTGCTGTGACGTCTCTCTTATTTTGTGTGTGTGTGTGTGTGTGTGTGTGTGTGTGTGTGTGTGTGTGTGTGTAAATGAATGAGTTCACCACTGCATTTGAGGGGAGCATGGCCGACTGAGTTGATGGATGAATGAGTGAAATAATGGGCTGCTGGTGGGAAATATCTCAACAGACATTCATCCACAACCCCCAAACACACATTCGACACACACAATTTCTCACACATCCTTGAACTCCAGCTGGAACACACACACACACACACACACACACACACACACACACACACACACACACACACACACACACACACACACACACACACACTGAGTTTAATCCTAGTGTGCAGTGAAAGAGTTCATTGTCTGCAGGAGCGGCTGTGTCAGAGGGGGGGACACACTAATTGGGATGTCGTAGTAAAGATCAAAACTTCAGAACTGCACCCACACACACGCGCACACAACTTTCTCACCAGACTGACTGTTTTTGACAGCTACAGGATGACAGACTGATGATATAACTGAAGAAAATCCGAGTAATTTTTAAAGAATAAGTACTTTTGAATGATCTCGTTAGATAGATGTAATATCCAGACATGCTAATGTACGCTGCAGTGATGAAAACGGTGACTAAAACAAATGAATGGTCAACATGTCTTTTGATCACTTTGTCTCATTTTATCAAATCTTACTTTATTGCAGTAACTGAATCTATAGTTATGGGTTAATTTTCTCATTATTATCATTTAAGAGTGGGGAAAAAAAGCTGTATGACAGTATGTTGCCCATAGTAATGATCTTGATATAGTGATACTACAACTCTCTATGTTGGAAGTCCTGAAAAAGCAAGCAGTAGGAACGATGCATGTATCTTATAGGTCTGAAAATCTAAAAATGAAGTCTGTGCATTTTTTTTCTTCTTTCAGTGTCCAACAGGGGGCGACTTCTTTTGGTAACTCGCTTTGTTTAGAAGTCTAAAGGAAAGTTACCGTCGGCACATTTGATCTTTGACCTGACAAAACACAATCCTGAGGAGTATATGAGCTCCATCACTAGTTTAAAGTCTTACTGAACACCACGTGAAGCTTATTTTCTTATAAAGTCATTAAAGTCAGCAAAAATGATGAAGGATTGTATGAGTGACAAGCTGCTGCCCTGTGAGCACACAGTGTCCCTCAGTCTCTCACGCAGGGATTATACTCAGTTAATAACGAGCACTCATTCCTGCTATATCGCTCTGAAGACCGCAGGCAGAGCTGTTGACTTGTAATGTCTGCAAAGGAGTGTTTGCAGTTGCAGACATCTGCAGTGCAGCATATCCACAAGGTGGAAACTGTGACACGCCTGTAAGGCCTGATGTAGACTTCTGCGTACTAGCCCTCACATCCATTCCTATGGTTTCAGCAATCCTCCTCGAGGAACTTGTTGTCACTTGTGAGGTATATTTATGCTTTACTGTTATTGTCACTGATAAATTCAAAAAGTGTTGGGAAAAGTACCCGGAAATTCACAGGAGGAATCAACAGTACTGAACAGACCAATCAGAATAGTTGCGGGCTGCGTCGACTTGACGTGTAGTTGCACTTTTAGGGAGCTGCCCGTCAGGTTACGGTGTTTGCTGTTAGATAAAAACAAAGGTTTGAGGCCTGCGGGCATCACGGCAACTTCAATAATCACTTTACTCTGATTCTGTTGATGAGAAACACCAGCTGACTCATGAACTGGTAACTTTGGTTACTAATCACTCTGAAGTTTTGGGAAAATCAGATTTTATAAAAAAATATTTGGTCCAGTGTGTCACTAATGTATCCCTGAATAAGTGTTTTCATAAGATTTCATCCAGTTTCACATGAGTGGTTTTTTGTGTTTGTGTTTTGTTGACTCTTTCTCATTAATTATCAATAGATAGATCATGCGGCCTACTGGATTAAACTTGGTATATGTTCCGTATATAAATTAGCTCTTAATGCAACAAGCTTATCGACTCGATGCCTCAAGTCAGCATTTTTTTTTTAAACTTACTTTATGGTTTTCAAAAACTGTCTAAAAGAGGAATTTTTAATATCCGTCATTATATAAACATCTGGCCAGCATCCAGTCCTTTGATACATTTCAGATACTGCATCGTCCCTGTGTGCACTCACAGTGAAAAACTTAGACTGCACTCGTATCCCTGTAAACACTGTTGATTGCTTGATCAAAACAAAGTCCAGTGATATTAAAAGCTCTTTGTGGATCCAGCTCTCTTTCAATATTTACAACATTTGGTTTTATATTAGCCAGGAGGGTACGTTCTTCTCACACTCTTTCAGTCAATATTGTGTGTTTGTGTGTGTGTGTGTGTGTGTGTGCGTGTTGCAGGCTGCAGCAGTTGGACCGTCACTGTCAGAGCAGCGCCCAGCAGGTGTGTGAGCTGCTGGCCAAACAGAACCAGCTGATGCAGGAGAGAAACACACTGAGCGAGGAGATGCAGAGCCTACGCATCGAGGTACGAACACACAGAGGAGTGTGTGATTGTGTGTGTGACTCACTGTTCTGATACTAAATGAATTTGTAGTCGTGTCTTTTCTCTCCGGGAGCACGCTAAGAGTTGTCAGTTTACCAAGAATAAAAATCAGTAAGAAGACATTTGTCCCTTCGTGACTAATGATTCTGTCTGGTTCTGGATTTGCTGAAAAACATGTTGTCTGTATTCTGCTGTGATTCATTATCGCAGGGTGTGTTTGTGCGCGCCTCTGTGTGTGTTCACATACACTTCTCACTATGTGTTGTGTGTTTGTCTTTCAAGCTGCCGAACATGAGACGAACTGAGACTCTGTCCACATGAGTCTGTCTCGCCGGTTTCCCTTCATCGCTCCGTGGATCAGGATGTTCTGTTCGTTTGTCAACAGGAAAACAAACCGTTGTTTACTTAGAGGATATTTATGTCCTCTATTCAGTATTAATGTGGATTGTGTTTATGTAACTGGGTTTTTTGTGGCATTTTTTTTGTCTCATGAGTGTAATTATGATTGATAAGTCAAGTGAGTATTTGAAGTTGTTTTTTTTTCCCCTCCCACTTTAGTATTCATTTTAATAAATAAAAGCTCAGTTCACTAATGAGCTTTCTGAAGTAATACTTCTTTATATAGAAATGCTAAAATGATGCACAACTCAATGTCCAATAGGAAGTGTCCTGGATTAAAAACTGTAAAGATCCTAATCCAAACTTTACTTCCATTACAGGATTTTATTTGCTGGGAAACTTTGAGCATAAAGTGCCTCTGTAAACCTCTGCCATACTGGACATAGACTTGATTTATGTTAAAGATTGTTATGTGTGCAAGGTGCACCCCCAACACTCATTTTGTGAGTTTTTAGTGAACATTGTTTTTTTGCTCTGTTTAGACTGAGCTGAAAGTTCGGGGCGGTCCACAAAGCGAACAAAAAGTCGACACGATGGCAGCAGATTGACATAGTGCTTTATTGAAGCTGTCTGTAAGAAGGAAAATAATGTGCATCCCTATCATATACATTTTATGTGTAAAAATACTAAGGATGTACAGAGTAAAAAAAACAGCTTCATGTTGATGGTAATTTGTTGTTTTCACATCGTGGCGGGCTCACTGGCCAGCAGCTCTGCATCTGCACGGAGCACAGAAAAATGCAGTTTGATCCGCTTTTCTGTGAAGCTCTCCAATGTTTCCCCGATGCCGTGTCAGAGTCTACGCCGTCTCTGTGCCTTCGACAAGAGCGACGCCGACCTCGGCCGCGCAGCGACTCGGGAAAACGCGGCCCACTCTGCCGAACAGCTGGATTCTGTCCGCAAATGTCTCATGCAACTGTAAAGCTACAGTGGATGGACATGGCATCAAAACCCAGTTATACTGTGTAATATTTGTACATGTTTGCTGTTTTGTTTTTTTTTGTTTGCCGTTTATAAATAAATGCATCTCATGCTTGTTTATGTTAACTGTGATGATAGCGGCCTAGTACCAGAGAGAGGAAAGGGGAGGGGGAATCTGCCGCAGACACGAGGTCGAACACTTTCACCTTCCAAACACTCGAGCTTTTACTGATCACCTGGCGGAGAGCGGTTTGCCGTTTAGAGCTGATGGGTTCATTAACAATGGAAGAGGTCGGTTGTTGAAAGAATTTTACAAATGTCTGAAACGTAAGTGGGGTCTTATGTGTTGTGTGATAGGTGTACAAAAAGCAGCAGCTTTAAGAGGGAACACCATCAGCGCAGCATCAAATCTCAAACTGTTGAGGTCACCAGTAAAGCCGTGAGGAACAATGAATTTCTGCATTCAGTTTAAGAACCTCAGTGCTGAGAACTGAGCCACGTGTCCACGTTGCTGACAAAGTCTGTTACAAAAGGGTTACCTTCCCCCCTATTAAAAGTCAGAGGAAACCCTTCTTTTTTTATGATCTCTGACCCCACAGTCAGACTCTGATATCATTGCTGTCACTACAGGGACCTGTATCCATCGAGGATAGAGTGGGGGAGAGTTGGTGGCTTACTGTTAAAAAACTTTGCGAATCAGAGCAGGAATCTGGGACATCAGTGCCACGGCTGATCAGTGGATTTGTTTTTTTTAAACAAACACTGACCAATTTACTAAAAATTCCAACTGAGCCCAGTTCACAGCCCGCTCTAACTCGTCTCAGCGTGCGGTACACTTCATCCGGTCTCGCCAACTCTCAACATCAGAGCAACATCAAAGCTAGTGGTTGTAGATGGAGGGGGAGATGTGTTTTGAAAAATCCTCATTTCCTTATAAACATAAAAAAACAAGCTAAAAGTCTTCCTTTAAAGCAGAGCTGAACCAGACTCCTCTGAGTCATATAAAAAGTGATGGGTGTTGAAAGTGCTATGGCCGAAGCTACAAAGCGATATTTTATGAACTCT
Source organism: Oreochromis aureus (assembly GCF_013358895.1). Lineage (NCBI taxonomy): Eukaryota > Metazoa > Chordata > Actinopteri > Cichliformes > Cichlidae > Oreochromis > Oreochromis aureus. The sequence continues at coordinate 24,496,547 of NC_052954.1, read as the reverse complement.
GGTTTCTAATGATTTTTGGCGTTAAGCGTGCACATGCAGCTAGAACTCCTCAGTCGCTCGCAGACCTGGGTCAAATCAAAGCTGAAATCCTTCCAAATACTTGGGGAGCGTTTGCTTGAGCCTGTCGAGGGTGCCAGCTGGGTGGGATTTGTACTCATTTCGCTTCAGCTGTGCCAGACAGGCTCAATCGATCACAGAGCAGTATTTTTCATAAGAGTTCTGAGTGCCACTTTGACTCAGGACTGGTGAAGCGGACAGAGGAGGACTACAGCTTGCAGGCCAGCGCCATCCTTTTATACTTTCTGCCATAAAGCGCCTAGTAGCGGTTTAATGGATGTGCAACAGTAAAGCATATGGACTTCAGAGCAGCGGAAAAACAGGTAATTTGTTGTATATCTGGAAATGGAAAAAAAAAGGAGACATTTATTTTTAGCACAAAGTGTTGAAACACAGCTACATCCCCTTACTGCTAAACGCCAAAACAACATTAAATAAATTAAATAGAAAATCAATTCAAGTTATCCATCAATAAAGATAAAAACATTCAAATAAATAAAGTGGAATACAGTTTTCCACGGCTAATAAGAGCACATCCCCTGGTACTCTTTTAATCCGTCATCCAGACACTGAAGGTGACATCTCCCCCACAAGATGAACATGTCGCTATTTCAAATTTTTAAAAATATATTACCTCACATCTGGCGATATATATATTTTTGTCTCAGAAATGCTGGGTGTCAACGTTTTTGACTTGTTCTGAGCTAATCTGTAAGGCTTACCGGCCATTTGAAGACAGTGACTTTGAGGGGACTTTCAAATCTTGTTGGTCAGACTGGAAGACATACGACAACGTGATGAAAGAAGAAAATTCCACACCGGAGAAATGACGGCGCACGTCACAGACAGAAGAGCGCGGGGATGGTTTAGTGGTAAGGACCTGATCTTTAAATAAACTTGTTCTTCTAAACATCCAAAGAACCGACAGGAACACGACGACTCGCCTTCAAACGTACATTTCTTAACCGAGTACTAACTCACCTCTCTCCTCGAAACACTTACAGCTAAAGCCTTGCATTCAGCCTTTTGTGCTGCACTTGTTTTCCTTCTGCTCAACTTCCACTTTGTCTTTCTCACCCAACTGTGCCTCAACCATCACCAACACACACCTGTAATAAGAATAAATATGAGCGACATCTACTAGTCTTCATATCTGACATCTCATTGAGATAATTATGCAGATTCCTAGGTGTCCATTCTCCCAAACTTTCGTCGTCTGTCTTTAATATGTCCTGTCACCTCTGGGCTGTCACATTTTGGTCACAAAACAACACGACAACATTAAAACAAAACAAAAAAACACAAATGGAGCAGGAAGGCTATCTGCTTTCCCTCCTACATTCTTCAGCCATTTTTGTTTCTTGAGGTGCTTTTTTTCCTCTCAGCCCTAAGAAATAACAATATATTTCTTTCTATAATAATGTAATAACAATAGAAAAAGTTAAATAGAAAACTGATGAGTAGAACAATAAATAAAACATATATATATTATAACCATTGCTGTGATTCTTGTAAACCCATAACTGTTGACGTGTACCTCCTCACGAAACATATATACTTTTTAAAATCCTACAAGAGAAACTCACAGGAAACAGATCAGCTGTTACCTCACGGCTCCTTATCACATTATAAATATTTCACATCTTTCCTGATTTTTTTCTCATCACTGCACTCACCCTGCCAGCTCAGACTTTTTTTTTTGCTCTGTGCTGAATCTGCTCCTTTCTTCAGGTTCCCTTTCCTGCACAAAGACACAGAGGTACAGCCGCATGGATCCAAAAGCCGCTATAACAACGCGTCACAGTAAAGCTTTCCATCGTCGAAACAAAAGTACCGATTTGCTTTTGTTTTCCCTTTCAGAGATTTAAACTCAGAGGGACTGAAAACTAAAAAAGAAAAAAAAAAAATGGGGGGAACATTCAAACCAGCTATTTTCACCTCTGCAGTAATATATGCATCGACCATCTTGCACTGCACTGTAGGTTATGTAGTAAAGCTCATGGTTTGGGAGACACATCCTTCTGAACTGCTGTGCTTTGAGATGCGATCTTAAAACACAAACCCATAACTGGACCTTAAACACGCACACAGACACACACGACACGCATTTGATCTACAGAGCTGATGTGTAAGAGCTGCATCAGGAGCAGCAGCTGTTCTGCAGCTGTATAAGCATAGGTGTGGTTCATGTTTTGCTGGCGCCTGTATAATGATCAGCAGCATTTAGCCAGTATTGTAGCACCGGGTTTTAGTAGTAGCAGTAATAGTATAAGAGCAGTAGGAACAGCGGTACCTGTAGTAGTTGTTGTAGTAGTTGAAATAGCAGCAACGATGATAATGACTTGCACTGAGCAAAACCTGAGTCAAATCCTGCTCGACAACATGAGGTGTGTAGGATTCTGCTCACTGGTGACAACTGCTTCCTCGATGCGGCAGCCTCAATAAATCCCAGAATTATGTAACTGAGGATTTCAAATCTGACCTGTCTGCAAAAGCCTGAGATACAACTGGTAATGGCAGTTTGGGTTTTGAATGATTCAAAATGCTGTGTTTCCGTCCCACGGATAAAGAAGCCACAAAAACGTCTCCTTAGAAATGCATCAGCTGTTGTCTAAGTGCATCAGAGATGTTCGTTTTTAGAGTTTGGCAGGGCTGACACGTCAAAGCACAGCAGGCCACCGGAGGTGCTCCCATCATTAAAGGGTCATTACATAACAACTGATCACATCACAGTTCGGATCACCTGGGGTTGCAGTGCAGGATTAGACCGTAATTTTGCCTGAAGGTTTTTTCTAAGGAGGGACTGGGGAGAATTTAAAAAAAAAAAAAAAGGAGAGAGAGAAGAAGCACACTGGAGAGGTGAAAAACAGATAATGAGGAAGAGGAGAAGGGCAAAAATCCTTCAAGTCATAGTTGTTCTGGGTTGGTCCAAAGCTGTGGGTCTCTTTGCGCCCACAGTGATGGCCTCAGAGACCAGCTGTGATGATGTCACTGTGATGGACAGTTCATTCCCGACCGCTGGCAGAGTACGAGAACTGCGGGAAGTGTGGTCGTCTCTCATTGTCTAGACAGTCCATCCCATCCTCATCGACTAAGAAAAAATACGAAAAGTATGGATTCAGAGGTCATTTTTAAAGCATTTACTATATAACACAGTTCATTTGTATTAATACATGACATCAATCAGGAAATATACAACTTCTCTCTCCCATCTGATCATCTTCTCTGTTACTGTCGAGTTAAACAATTAAAAAGTAAGTTTCTGATGTGCCAGTTTCATACTACTAATATGTGACCTACAAACAAGTGGAACCTCACATCAGTTCCCGTCATGTATAATACAGCGTTAAATGATTTTAAAAGCACGATCTGTATCCCAGAAGCCCTGAAGAGCTGCATGTGGCCGGAGGACTAACACAGAGACACTCGAATAAACAGACAAAGGTGTTTGTTCCACAGTGTGAAACAGTCATCTGTTTGAGTAAACGCTGTAATTTCACCACTAACATTTTACAGAAATCCTGACACGTATTAAACACCCCACAACAGAGAATGGTGTGTTTGTTTATTTTGCCATTATGTCCAAGGACAATATCTGCAGCTTTGTAAAATAACAAAATTTTAAAAAATACACATGTGATTTAGTCAAATTTTATTCTTGACTTATTTGTTCATGTGTGTGTGTGGAAAAGAAAGAGGCAGGAGACACTCACATTTCTCTGGTGGGGTGATTGTGATGGTCTGAGCTGTGAACTCCTCATCAAAGTATCTGGTGTCTGTCTCCGACGTCACCTGAGGCTTGAACGGAGGAACGAGCTGGGACAGAGATGCGAAGAGATCAGGTCAGATTGTAAATAACAGCAGTGGTCGTTGTTGCCGTTCCAGACTGACAGGCATAAAAATTCCTGTAACTAAAAGTCAGGGGGAAAAAAGGCCAGTAAGAAGAAGAAATAAATCCACCAAAATCCTCCTTTCACCACAGTTATTATTCATAGTTAACATCCGAGCCACAGATCCAGAGTGTCTTGTCTTTACATCATTACTATAAAACCCTATAAATAGTTGTTAAAGCAATTGAATAATTTGAAGGAGGTCTTTTATGCTTTTTAATCACTGGACTCTACTAAACTCTGTAACAGAACAAAACAAATTTTTAAAAAAAGTCAAATGAGGAGGCTTGACACCTGTATAGCTGCTTAAGTGATGCCACCTGACTCTCACTTGATGGTGTTATATGAGCAAACACATGCACAGGATACAAAGTCACACATCTCTGTAACACTGTGCTCTTTACAGCTGCCCGTCTTCATAAGTTGAATACATTATTTTCTACAGTCCTATTATGTTTAATTAGACATGCAAACTATACCTTTTTATCGTAGACGTCCTGCCAGTCAATACCAGAGAAAAAACTGTGTCTCATTATTTCTTTAGCATCATCTGGCCCTCCTCCGAGCCTAGGGCAGAGGACAGGTGAGGACAGGATTGTAAGAAGCAGAAGTGACAAAAGCAGTAAAACATGAACAGCACAGCATGAACAGAATGTAAGAAAGATTTCTACAATCTATCGACAAATGGTGGCTAATCAGTGATCTACAGAATGAAAGGCTTTGCCCATTAAAACAACAAGAAGAATAGACGCATCTCTATATTTGTATGATTAGTGGCTGTACACTAAAAGTAGTGGGTGTTTTTTGTTTATATAGCAAAATAACTAAAATTAGTCTCCTCTGTGTGTCTGAAGGTAGTAACTGAAAAATTACTTTACACAAAGGGCACAAATATGAATCATCTTCCCAACTTTCCCCACTTTTGCCGGTGGTTGTCAATTCACCAGATCTGTTAATATCTTGTATTAAGTCAGTCCCGGGCCATATTGGTGATACAATTTAAGCGGAAGTAAAAATTTAAATTTTGCTGACGTGGTGATACAAATAAGGAGATTTAGTTTACGTCAAAACAGCATTTCTAACAGAGGTCACATTACTGAATAAATTTGATTTCATATGAAAGTTAAAAAAACCCAAAAAGCTTCGACACACACCGTTTGTTCGGATCTTTGAAGAGCAGGCCAGACAGCAGGGACTTTGCGTCAGCTGACAGAGTGCGCGGGAACTTGATGTCCTCCATGAGGATGAGCTCAAACAGCTTCTCGTGGTCTTGGTTGTAGAACGGCAGGCGACCGCACATCATCTCGTACGTCACAACTCCCAGACCCCACCAGTCCACCGCTCGACCGTAGTCATTGTCCTCCAGGACCTGAGGAGCAGACACAAAGATACGAAATTTCTGCGTTTTAAAATGGGACCATTAGTTTTATTGGGCATCTGCTTTTTCTCCTGAAAGTCTGCATTTATTTTATTGGACAATATTGACTGCTTAAGGTATCCAGTGAATAAACAGATGAGCGAGGAACGGCACCAAAGGACAGTCAATATGTCATTAGGCTCCAGGGATGAATAAAACCAAAAAGTTGTCTGAGATGAACAGAAGTTGCTGCACAGTTATCAAGGGCTAAGGTGTAGACGACAGCCCCCACCTCTCTCAATACACAGCCACGTACAGAGGCAAATATTATGGGATGGCAGGTCTTCAGAGGCTCCTGTTACAGTAGGAAAGTCAGCGTGTTGGCGTGGCCTACCAGATGCCCCCCCGGTTGCTGCCAGCTCTCCCTGGCACACTAAGCTCTCCTGGCAGTGACAGACAAGAATGTCCCTGGATGGAAAAGGCAGGAACAGCCTCCAGTCCAAGTCAGGGCCACACCAACCTCCAAGCTGGGTGGCAAAAGTACTGCATGGTAAACTGCTGTGTTTCGTGTCTATTTGTGTGTGTGTTTTAAGGAAAAATGTACTGTTTAGTAAGTCACTTTTATATCAAAATCTCGTGTTTGGGCCGCCTTCCTACTCTTCATCCCTGCCTGCCTGCCTTCCTTGTACTGTCCTCTCCATCCTGTCTTATCCTGCCTTCTCCATCCTCTAATCATGCCTTCCCTCACTCGCTCTCCTCTCTTTCATCCCCTCATGTTCCGCTCTGCACACCTCTGGAAGGGAGAAGGAGAAGAGAAGGAGGCAGAAACAAGAAGAGAGGTATTTCAGGTGCTGTTGAGGCCCTCATTAACATAATAAGCTTATTAACATGATGAGTACAAGTGTGTGCATGTGTGCCTGTGTTGCACGTGTGTGTGTGTATGTGCGTGTGACTGACAAACAGACAGGGCTGGAGAGCAGCCAGAACAGCATATGTTGTACATCTCGCCAATAATAACAACATCTCACTCACTGTTAATAATGGACCAGTCAGGGTGGACATGAGCACACGCTAACAGAGACTAAAACATTCACAAAAGGCCTGTTTGTACTGCCACTATTTAAAATGACAAGAAACAATTACACAGTGAATTTAATCATATCATAATATTTAAAAACATAAACTCCACTCTGAACGAACACCAGGCATTGTGTGGCAGATGCTACGAGGACAGGTGTCATAAATACATAACTGGCTCATATTAAACAGAAAACAGGGTCACATATCAAAACGTTTAATAAACTTTAAAAAAGAACAACAAAAAACCTTTGATGGCTTTTTGTTGGGTGAAAACAGTCTCTAAAATTAAACTATGCCACTCTAAATGAATCAGTTCAATGTTATGTGATATAATCAACTGTATGAGGAAACTCAAGGAAGCGAAATCTAGTTTTATTTAGCATATTTCTGCATTTTAAATCCTAAACAGAGTTGCTGTCATTTAAAGTAACCACAGCCTAAAATGCTGTGAAGGCAGGCAGAAAATATGCAATATGCTTATTTTGAAAACATTTTTACTTTGCAGTTTCTTTCCAGTTCTACAATTAGATAAGACTGCTGAATTCAAATGTCATAGTGCACCACGCAGGGAAGAAAAAAAAAAAAAAAGAATATGAAGAAAACACCAAACAGCTGCCTGTGAGTTTCCACAGCAGTTCAATGCCACGGAAAGCTGGTCATTAACTGACTGAGCTCATGCACTTGACACTAAACTGCTAATGATGCAGGCGGACTGCTTCAATGTGTGCAAGTCAACATGTACAGTACGTGGAAGTGAATAAGAGACTTATGAGTGCTATTTTATGTGTGAATGTGTGTTTGGGTGAGAATTAAGCTGGTCACCCAGTTGGCAGCTGCAGAGTAGAGCTGGGGGAATGAAACACACCGCCAGCTCCAGATATATTACTGACTGGTACGGCTGGAGGGATAACACTGGCTTAGACTGCTGGGAGACTGAAAGACACACACATGCACACACACAGCAGATGGAATATTTATCCATCCTCATCAAATTCATAAAGTTTTGAGTGTGAGATGTTTGGTGTTGTTTCAGTTCCTGCAGCTTGAGGAGACACACACACACACACACACAGGGAACAGTTTATGAAATTCAGAGCAGCTTACGAGGCTGATTTTGCATCTTTGTACAAAAAAGGTACAGAAATGTAAACTAATCAACGGGTCCAGTTAGGCATGTATATGTATGTGCTTGTCAGCGTCTGTAACAGTGTGTGTAATGGTGTGTCCGTGTGTCCTGGGACTAAAGAAAGTGGTGGCAGCTCGGTTGCAGGCAGGGAGCAGATTAATCCACACAGAGCCAGAATGATGCCCCACAGCCCGAGGCATGGAGGCACTGGAGTGTGTGTGTGTGTTTATGGCATGTGTGGTTATGTGTATAATTTAAAAAGAGGCAGGGCAAATAAATAGGACAAGACAGAGGAAGAAACAAATGGGACAAATCGAGAGGAGAGGAGAGGAGGAGGAGGAAAGAAAGAGGAGAGGAAGAGGAGGAGAGGATGAGAAGAAGAGAAGGAGGAGAGGAGAGTGATTTAAAGCAGCAGTGATGGAGAAGGTCCTGTCCTGTCCTGGTCCCTATAGTGGCAGCCATGTGGCAGCTAGCTGCCGATCGCGGGATGAGGGCTTTGGCAGCCTGGACAGGGCTAGATGGGACGGGATGGGCACACACAGCCTGAGGCTGTACCAGCCCAGATACCCAGCAGGAAACACAAACACACATCCACATACACAGTTCATATACTGTGAACATACTATCCCATATTGTGGGTATCAGACAGAGGCCTTCCATCTCCAAAGTGTCATCACTTGGAAATGAATTTGTGCTGTCACTGTGCTAACGTTTTGAAATACGCTGACTGTGCCGCTATGTTTGTGAAACATTTACAATAGAAAAGGAGTCGCAATAATATCCAACATATACAACATACAAACAAAATAAAAACAAACACATACAAATAAATGGAAAAGGCCCAAATCCATTCCCTTTAACACTTTCAAATTTGCCACAAAGAAATGTGTCAAACGCACAAAAAAAGAAGAGGAAAAAAAACACTCTCCATGTGTTTTCTCTGATCCCGTTCCATCCCTTTGCGAGGATCTTACACTGCTTATTTTTTATTAATCTTACATTAATCTTTTTTTTTATTGTTGACTTCCCTTGAAACAAACAATAACACTTCAATCTAATTCTTTACAAGTTTGGATGAAGAATTATTCAGCGTTGCGTTGCTGCAGTATCTGTTTGTGTGTTCTTCAGGCACGCAGCAGACAGAAACCCTCTTTATTCACTTCTCATCTGCCCTTTTCACTGACGGCAAACACAGGAACTGTCTGAATTTCACTCCTGTAACCCTGAAATATTTTCTCTCCCTTCTCATCTTCCTCTGTCTTCAACCCCCATCCCCCCTTTCTCTTTTTTATCCCGGCTACTTTGCATCTCTGTAACTTGGCTCCGAGCAAACTGTGTTATTTTTACACGCGGGCGGGCGAGCAGAGCGTGCGGGCGGGCGAGTGGCGGCGGCGGTGGTGTAGATTTCCAGGTTTTTTCCGAGCACCTTCCTCCAACCTCGCCCATCTGCCGCCATCTGCCTCGCTTTAGCCTGCACTTTCTACTGCAATCACACACACACAGCGCACACATGCGCGCGCGCACACACACACACACACACATAAATACACACAGACGCACATCCTGTGAAAAATAACCAACAGCCTCCAATCAGCTTTTGGCACGCAAAGGAAGGGACTAAAAAAAAAAAAGCACAAAATGCTGCGCCAAATTGTCCTCCATACTTTTTTGAGTGGGATATATACTATGCCTCTCCCCTCCTGCCTTCATCTCCACATCACCATCGCTCTGCTTCCACCACCCACAGTCGTGCAACACTCTCCACAGTTGATCTGCTGGCCTTCGAGTGAGGCAGAGCTGATGACTGGACAGCGGATGGTTGAAAAAAATGATTACAAGATCGTAGCGCTGTGTGTTTGTGTGTGTTTTTGTGTGTGTGTGTGTGTGTGTGTGTGTGTGTGTGTGAGAGGAACCGTGCTTTGCCCTTTTCCAATTCAACCAACACCCTGCTTCGCACGCAAAAACTGCATATTTACTGTTCACCCTGATATTATGGAAATTGTTTGCCTGTGAAATCTGCAAATGAAACTGTACATACATAAATTCCACTATAAGAAGACTCCTAACACCCTCATGAGTGTTATGGGTAACAGGTCGGGAGAAAGTCTCTGGATCATCACTTTGTGATTCAAGTGTACTGAACGCATTAGCTCCGCCTCAACCAGACACATAAATGAAACAATAACATAATTCATGATAACGAAACACAGAATGACCTCTCTTTTAGTGTGTTTCAATACTTAGAAATACATTTTGCTATTAACAATGTATTTTTGCAATGCAGTAAAGGATACTGTATGTGTGGTTCCTGCAGGTTCTTCATGAACCTACCCTGCACGCACCCATTTATCAAAGCTCAGTAATAATTCCGGTAGTTAAATTAATCAGCCAGGGCTGTTGTTAGATAAACAGAAACTGTGCAGTGGGCAACATGAGCCTCACAGTTCACAGGGGCCTTCCTGGTGGAACCCTGAGCACTGCAGAAAAGCTGCCTAATGGATGGGCCGCCTGTGGATGCCACAGATGCTTTTATGTACTACGAGGCCCGAGTCAATCTGCTCAGTTTACGGAACATAACATACAGTCACTGAGATTTCTGTTGTTGATCAATTATATAAATCAGTTTAAAAAGTGGACGTTCCTTCTTGGATCTGGTGGTAGAATCCTTCGCTTTTTGGCCTTTGAACACCTAACATGTTCATGATGACTGTGCTGAATCAATGTCACATGTAGAAACAGGCTGAGCTCTATATCCTGCACATCTAAAAATATCTTACACGTACATTGTCCTGACAGTGTATGGTTTTTACATGGTGCCCAGAACTACTATACAGTACAAACTCAGTGGTAAGTGTGAAGTCACTCTCAGGAATGTGCCCTGTGACATATTAACAATTTCTTTAACTGCTTCTCATTTCTTCTTCTTATCTACAAATAAAATCAGAATTTTAATGAAAAAGTTAAGCAACAAACGCATAAAATTCTGTGACACCACACATCACGTTATACTTCAAATTTCACACGTGGGGTACACGTGTGAGTGATCAATTAGCGAAGATCAAAGGAAAAAGCTTCTCCTTTCCTGTACAAGATTACAGATGTGCATGCATCCAGCTGCAAATACCAAGGATGTGTGCTTATTTGCCGCATTGCAGTTCAGTGCAAGCACCTCCCATTCACCCTCTGATGACAAAAAAACATAAATATATATACACACATTTAAAAAACAAACAAACATTACCTCAGGTGCAAGGTACTCTGGTGTACCACAGAAGGTCTTCATGGTAGCAGCATCAGTGATGCCCTCCTTGCAGAGCCCAAAATCTGTGATTTTGATATGGCCATCTTTATCCAGCATTAAGTTTTCCAACTGGAAGGAAAGCAAAATCTCTTTGTCATTATGTGACACTTTATTAACTGGCTGAACACTTTTTGTGCACTGTGGAGTCAAACTTGTTATCACTTTGAAGAGGAAAGCAGTGAGGGACGAGTAAGCTGTATTGTATTACTCCACAGTGTGGCAGTACACACACTCAGACACACAAACACCAAGTTGAAAGGGGAAATAAACTTCAGGCATGTAGTGGAGCCACTCAACCTTTTAATTTTAATGGCTGAAGTGTTTTTCTCACTCTCTGTCTGCTTTTTCTCCTTTCTGTTTTCTTGGCTGCTGTGAGTGGGGATGGGGCCAAGGCTGCCAGGCAGGCACTCAGACGGAGCCATCTACCTCTCTACCTCTGTGGCATCAGCAGCTCTCTCCTTCCCTCTCTCCCTGCCTCCTGCAATTCTTTGCTGCTTTATGTCTGTGTGAGCTTGTCCCTGTCCGTCTCTTTAATTACTACACATCCTGAGCCACTCATCTTCTCCTGGACGGGGAGGGACACCGAAACACAAGAGGTGGGAGGGGGGCAAAAACAAAAGAAGTTTTCCCTAAAATATCTGATCACTCTCTTCCATGCCCCCAGCCTGTTTTTCCTCCCTGTTTCTGTTTACCTTGAGGTCCCGGTACACAATCTTGGCTGAATGCAGGTAGTCGAGAGCCGAGACAATCTCTGCGCCGTAGAAGCGCGTGCGCTCCTCTGAGAACACCCGTTCTCTGGACAAATGGAAAAACAGCTGCGGGAAAAGGAGGAAGGACGAGAAGGGAAGAGCGGGTGAGAGGGAGAGTAACAGAGAGAGGGTGGGGGAGAGAAAAGGGGGAGAGACAGCAGGGACGGCACAGCAATAATTACTGATTTATTGGAGGAAATTAGCACAACACAAACTGGCTGCCCGCACCATATTGAGATGATAGATAGCGGAGGGGAGGGTGAGTGGGGTGCGTGTGTGTGTGTGTGTGAGGGGTGCATGTGTGTGGGGGGGGTCTCAGAGGACGGCGGGTGGAGGCGCTCGGCAGCTGGCGCCTCATCTAGAGCCCCCCCCCACACCCCCTTCTCACTACACATACACAGACACGCATACCTCTTCCACGTTACCCTCTGGGCTAGGTTGGCACGGCGCTGGCGTGGAGTTCGGCGATGGGGGCCAAATCAAGGGTTTAATCAATACACCAGTCTAGTTAAAGACAGGCCGACCGCCGCTGTCGCCAACAGCCCCCTGACTGCCTACGGTGGAGTACTCATTAGTGGCCTAACTGGCCTTGCCCCCTGAACCTCCGTCTTCATTTGCTCCATTCTCATATCCACCGTTCTCCATTTTTGGCACAAGGCTTATTTTCATACTTTAAAGAGTACAACACCCCCCCCTCCTCTGTGGTTTGACCTCCTCTGTCTTGCTTTTTAAATGGCTCACCTCACATTCCCTTCCTCACTTACTTTCTCCTTCGCTGTCAGTTGTCAAGTTCTCACTGTCACACAGCTACACATGTGGCACCAAACTGACATCAGCCTGCTGTGCCGCAACAGTCGAGTCGTACAAATTACCCATGAGGCCAAAGGGCACATATCTCCCCATTAATTGTTCAGGGAGGTTTGCATAATGGCCACTGGAGTGATGCTCACAGACCACCTTGCTCAAATGGTGTCTGTTTGTGTGCAAGTGTGTGCATGTGTGTGTATGTGTATGTGTTGAAGCTGTGGTGAGAGGGGGTAACACGACAGGTGGGCCTTCATCAGTGTACTGGCAGCTGTGACTGTGGCAGGTTTGTAATGGGTTCTCTGTGTGTGTGTGTGTGTGTGTGTGTGTGAGGTGTGTGTGTGTGTGTGTGTGAGGTATGTGTGTGTGTGTGTGTGTGTGTGTGTGTGTGTGTGTGTGTGTGTGTGTGTGTGTGAGGTATGTGTGTGAGGTATGTGTGTGTGTGAGGTATGTGTGGTCACAATTTGTCCGTTGAGGTAAAAATTTGCTGCGTGTGTTTGTCTAACTATGTGTGCCTTTTGTGTGTGTCTGTGCTTGTGTTCTCAGGGTGAGTGTGTGTGTGTGTGAGTTCTGCTCAGGCCTGGCGCTGGCTGAACTGCTTAACTAGCTGGGAGGGGAGCAGGTGACAGTTACACTAAGGGAATGAACCAAGATTGCAAAAACGGCCCGATTAAAAATCTGAGAAATGGAAAAGTGGGGGAATCCAAACTCATTTCATCTCCGACTGTCATTCTGGCTGTGTCCGCCCCATAGGTGTGTTCATAAATAGACACATGCAGGAGAAGGAGTGTACAGAAAAGAGAGGCGAGAAGGCAAGTGAGAGGCCAGTTGGTTGGAAAATTAACCGTGTTAGAAAGCAATCCAAAAGCGAAACTTTAGCCACTTCTTCAGTGTTTGCACGTTCAACCGATCATTCCCGGCACTGCTGCTGCTGCAGCTTTGCACATACAATTACAACATATTCTGTATTCATCTGTGAGACATTTATGAACCCAAAAAACTGTTTAGGAAATTGTCTTTGAAATAATAATAATCACAAAAACAACTAATTTACAATTTAAATCCAGTCTCTTTTAGTTTGGCTGAACACTGGCATCTGGAGAGTGATTAAATATGATTTAAAACACTTGTAACTGCCCTGATATATAAAAACTGAAATGAAAATTAAGACAACAGATCCAGGAATGTATCTGTTTATATACCATAAGACAGTTACTGTGAGAAAGTAACTCGCCGACAGTTATTGTGGTGGAAATGTGGTTTAACCGGCTCTTTAAAGCAGTAACACAAAGATGAGAAACCACACACAGCACATCCATCACAAATGTGTGTGTCTCTTACCTCTCCTCCATTCACATACTCCATGACGAAACAGAGGCGGTCTTTAGTCTGGAATGAGTATTTTAGAGACTGAAACAAAAACCACACACACAAACAATTTATATGACAGAAATCATTCACCGAGGCACTGAAAGCATCAGCCTTGCATTAATTAAAAAAAAAAAATAAATCTCAGAATATATATATATAATATAACATTTCAGGCCTAACTGGTTGTACAGGAGAGGTAATATGAAGTACTCCTTTTTCATTTGGCTTAAAAAACACAAACAATCTGCCTGTTTTCGTATGCACTCCCTGTACAGTGAACAGTGAAGTGGGTGAGTGAACGATTTCATACACAGCAGGAAGTCTTGCCGTTCTAGCTAGAACAGCAGGAGCAGCACAACGTGATCGGCCTAAGCTTTAAACTGTTTATGCCTCTATTTGTTTATTCAAAGCAAGTAGGTGTCTGTGTGTCTGTGTTCACTTTCTCTTTTGAGGGAGAAATCTGCTAAACAAAAGAACAGTTGGTTGAAGTCTCTTTGTGGCTGCAGGTGTGACGGGGCTAAACTCAGATGTGAACTGTAATTGCTCTTTCGATAGTGTGTGTGTGTCTGTGTGTGAACATGCATATATGTGTGCAGCAGCTAATGTGTGAATGTGTACATCAAAGCTAACAGATGCAGCTGTTAAAGTACAACAATGTGGCGTCTAAATCGTAAGTGGCCTCAGGAGACTCAGGTATGTGGAGGATCAATAAGCTGTGTGCGTACAGATGTCAGGACACTGTCCATATGTAAAGATCTATAAATTTAAACCAGTTGTGTTTAGTGTGTATGAGGTACTTACAGTTAGAAAGGGGTGCCTGGTGTTTTTTAGTACTCTGCTCTCTGTGAGTGTGTGAGCCACTTCATCCTGTTCAGACAACATGCAATGAAAACCATTATGCGTCCACTTAAACCACTAAGAAAGAGGACAGCTGAACAGTGCTGCAGCAGTGCAATAAAAACAACCGATACTGACATCTGACACTACTCAGAATCAAAAGTACAGTAAAAGATAAAATATTCAACTTAATGGACGCAACTGAAAATACATACTTGATGTATTTTCCAGACTCACCTTGGCTATGATGACTTCTTTTTTAAGGATTTTCATGGCGTAGTATTTCCCGCTGGCCTTTTCCCGGACAAGAATCACTTTACCAAAGGTTCCCTTTCCCAGCAGCTTCAGGTAGTCGAAGTCGCTCATTGTCTATTAGAGGAAAAAAGAGAAGGCCAATATCATGAGTTCCTCAGTTAAATAATAGATGCAGTATCTACTGGCATTTAGAAGTTTTAAAATCCCATTGGAAGTGTAGGGCTGTGAATATTTTGAAATAAGTATATTTTTCTTCTTTAAGCAATACAATGAGTATTCTCTATAAAGCCTTTTTTCATGTAACAGAAAAACGGCAATCTTCCTCAATGTAAATGATATCTAAATTCAAGCAGCCAAAAACAACATTTATTGACTGCTACTGGGCTAAATGCCATGAAATTCATGAGTGATGTTAATGGCACCCGTGGGATGACTCCCAGTCATCTTCATGACCATGCCGAGTGCGACTGTCAGGTCAAAACAAGCCCTTTAGTCTACGATAGACACTGAAAACAGATTTTTATTGAGCCATAACATTATTACATAAAACCTTTACAGAGTGGGGTGTAATAAACAGCAAAGCTGGAGGAGGCAGCTAGTGGTAGATTGTTAAGTTTATTTTTTATGTATGCAGTAGAAAATGTGCCCAAGTATCACCTGTGCATTCACAGAAGATATTTTGCATGACTGTTTTTACTCGCTGGAGTATTATAACATGAAAAAAAATGATTAGTTGACATAAAGCAACACAACAGCTGGAATATTTTTTGTACCTTGGGTATAAAATACATGCACATGTAAGTGTAGTTTTTACCTTTCTTTTGTGGTGCGTGGTGGAGATGTCCATCTCCTCCTCCACCATGTTGTCGATGTTGGAGGTGGGGCTGCATTGGATCCTTTCCTCCTCTTGTCTCTGCAGCTTGTCAGCCACCATCTGAATGGCCTCTGTCCACTCATCTCTGGAGTCAAAGCATGTAAAAAGGTAAAGTTAGCATTTGCAGCCTTACTAAGACCTTTCTTAATATACTGACTGTCCAAAAAGGCCCAGTTTACTATGCTTAAGCACACACCTGTAACTAGCACATGTATAAAAACATTAAATTGGTGTAATGCATTATACTGGTCCTAATATTAAAAAGAAATTTGAGTGCACTTATTTAACCAGGTTTTTAAAGGCGTCAAAGTGTTTTCAATTAACATAAACACCTATTTGTTCAACAGAGTGGAAACACGGTCAACTAGAGAATCAACCAAATGAGCAATGATCATAGAGCAGAACTAATGCCTACCAGTCTGTGTGTGTGTGTGTGTGTGTGTGTGTGTGTGTGTGTGTGTGTGTGCGAGAGGCGAGAGGGTGAATGAGTGTGTGCAAATACACACCAGTGCATTAGAGGGAACAATGCTTTGTTGTTTGCTAACATTGTTCCTCCCCATTGACTTTCCATTAGCAGTGATGTTCAACATCTGTTCAGAGAAGGTGTGTGTGTGTGTGTTATTATAATCTGTAGCAGCATGGATGGCCATGCATCAAGATGTTAAGGTGCATTAACTGTATTTAACAATGATGAATATAATGGTTAGGACAGAGGGTGTAGCTTCCCTCTGCCCTAATGGAGAAGAGAAGAGAAGAGAAGAGAAGAGAAGAGAAGAGAAGAGAAGAGAAGAGAAGAGGAGAAGAGAAGAGAAGAGAAGAGAAGAGAAGAGAAGAGAAGAGAAGAGAAGAGAAGAGAAGAGGAGAAGAGAAGAGAAGAGAAGAGAAGAGAGGAGAAGAGAAGAGAAGAGACATTTCTGTGATTTTAGCAGTATCCAAAAAACTGTAAATTAGTTTAAGTTCATACAAAGAACTTGAAAGTTTTCCTCAAGAATGAAATGGTTCAAAATGACTTGTACTTTGAAGTTTTTTTTATGCCACTGATCTTCACTCAAACAGAGTTAATCCTGTGCCACATGCAGGGGTTACATGTTAGCAGAAAACACCAGAGAGCTTGAACTGAGGTGAAGTAAAAATGATACTCAAATATTCAGAAATCCCCTGGACTCGGGAGAAGCAAATCTGGATTTACGAGAATGCACTTTGAAAATACACTCACCCAGAGTAAGCTGTGAGGAGATCATAATAATGAAACCTGCTTGACTCATAAACGTTCACCTCTGTCTGCTTTGTTTTGTTTTGAGTTAGACGCCCATATGTTTCCTTGAGGGATCTGGAGGAACATTCATCTGAACCTAAACAGAGCAGTGTGTTTTTAAGATCTGAATCTCTTTCTTCTGCAAAGACTTCTTAGCGTACCCTACACACTCCAAAACAAGGGCAAACTCAAGTTACACTCTATCAACAACAGTGGAGCACTCAATTTGTGGCATCCATAATTGTGTGAATGTGTGTGTGCTACGTGAAAAGCAACGGGAACTCTCTCAAGGTCAGACAACAGATAAATGCTCTCTCATTTTGAGTATTTTTTTTGTGTAATGAGGGGTTTTTTGTTTTTTTTTTTGCTAATGAGAGATAATGGGCCTGCCTACAGTCGGGCACCATGCCAACACGTGCCACCCTCTCTGGGTTGGTGCTGTGGTAGCTGGAGCTCTGCCAGCACGGGTACAGTACAACAGATACAGTAACACACAACAGCACAGACTCCCACACGCAGACTTTTTTCCAACCCACTTCAATAACGCAAAAAATCTTGCGCACACTTCTACAACAAAGCACAGGCACATCTGGAGCTCACAGTCATCTACTTCCTCTTCCTCCATCAATATAAAGTTATTAGTTTTATGTTAACTCTCAAATGCTTATTTGATTATCTAGAGACTAAACTACTATAAAAGCAACATATAACACCAAGTTAGACAGACAGCTGCAGCCCACACACACAGACCCAAAAAAAATGAATAAATAAAAAGAAGAAGAACACACACACACACACACACACACACACACACAAACTCAAAGGATGCACAGAAGCATCTGTGGTCTTCTGGGCAAAGCTGTTCATTTTCTGGAGATAAACACCTCAGCTCCTCAGAAAGGAACTGAGCAGCTGGAGAATTTATGCCAACGCAACTTGAAAGGTCTCCTTTCCACTCTGTCTCTCTCACCCTCTCCTTTCTCTCTCACACCACCAAAAGCAATACAGTACAGACCTCTTCATACATACTGTATCCCTGCCCTTGATAATTCTTTTACCCATGTACTTTCCATTTATTTTACTTCAACACGAATAATACTCATTTGGCTATTTTTGCTTCCCTTAATGAAAAGAAAATGCTTCCTCAAGCAGTTGTGGATGTCAATTTGACTGGTGGTAGCCACAGGTTATTGAGAAAGAGGCATGATACTGATGAAGTAAAATTCAAGCACCAATTTGTGGCATGAAAACCACCGGAACAACAGCTGACCCTAAAAGCAACTAACTGTCTCTTTTATCCTACTTGTCTCAGGTGGGAATCTAGAAGAGCCTAATTTGGAGAGTGTCATAAATCAAGACCAAACGGAAGATAATACAAAGAATACATTACTGTGCAAAAATCAGCCTGTCATTTCTTTATATTTTGCATCCAATTATCCAAACTCTCATGCAATTTTTAAATTCTTTTTATGTGTTCTCGAGCAATAGTTCTCTGGGCTTTCTGAAGGGCTTTCAAAGTGGTTCTTTGGCTGGTTTTCATTCATTTTTAGTCCAGTATCTCCACCTGATCATTTTCAGTTTAATGTTTTTTGTTTGTTGAAACACTTAACACTGACCTATAAATCATACAAGAATAAAAAGTCAACTAACTCAAGAGATGAACCATTGTCGTGTCTACATATAACAGGCAGCTTAACAAGGAACCAATTTTAAATAACTTTTTTTTACAAGCGTATAATTTATTCTCATTTCTTTAGTTGAATCTTTAAAAAAAATGCCAAACATAACACAGTTTGGTAAGCAAAAAATAATATTTTTGCACTAATGAGGTGATTGAAGAAGCTATTAGCCAAAAACTTGGAATATCTCAGCATGGTGCGCAGTATCATTAAAAATATAAGGAAACTGGAGAAGTGGAGGACACAAGCAGTAGTAGCATGCCCAAAAAATATCTATAGTGGAAGAACAGGGTCTGAAAGTCATGCATTCCAGCAAAGACCTGACACAGAACCTGAGGGATGCACCAGGACGTTCATGATATGTGATCCATCTACTGTTAACTGAAGCATCATCAAAAATGGTCTCAATGCAAGTGTAGCTATCAAGAAGAAATTCTTAAGGAAGAGAAATGAACTGGATTGAAAATCTGTGGCAACCAATCTCAGGAAGCAACATTTCCAAATTTCACGTTTTTGATTCAAGTTGTTGTCAATATGTACAGAATACAGATGTACAACAGTGAGAGTCATCAATAAAACATGGTGGAGGCTCTGTCATGGTTTGGGGTTTTCAGCCAGTAGTGCCGGAGATTTTCACAAAACTGGTGGAATTAACACAGAAAAGTACCGGCACAGTTTGATTCAGCATGCAATACACATTTGTGGATCTGACTGACAACAGCTTCATTTTTCAACATGACAATAATCCCAAACATAAAACTCAGTTTTGAATTTATGTCTGCACGTTTTAATATATTGTAGCACCTATTTTTCATAGCAAAGAAAAAAGAAATGAAGAGTGATCAAACCCTGATTGTTGAACGCTTTAGGAATTGTTGCCTAAAGGAAAACTGACCTCTCATCTGGGGAGTCCACATGGAATGTCCTCTCGATGACCGTGGTCCACTGGAGGCAGCGTATGATGAAGGTGTTTGGCTTCGGCCTCTCTGTCTTCATCAGCTGACATTCTAAAAAAAAAGAAAAAAAAAAAAAAACGGGCACCCAGAGGGAAAGTGATGTCTTTACTGTACGATGACTGCAATCACTTTGCACTCAAGAAAAACAAATAAGCAGAAACAAACTCAGACGAGGTCAGAGCACTTCTAACTCTACCAGAAATAAATTAAGATGTAGTGACTTCAGGTCAAAGTTACTTATGACTTATGACAAGTTAAAAATATGCATGTATAGCATGTTGGCCATTGGATTTTCCAGGGTATTTTTTTTCTATACTTCTGCCTAGGCAGTTGTTATTAGCAACATCTGTGTTTTTCCCTTAAAGCCCTCTGCTGTTAAAAAGGCCTAGTCCTTACCACAGTGACACTAGAATTCATTTAGCTGGAAAACGAACCCATGTAACAAATTACCCTTAACATTATCATTAAGAAAACATGCAGTTTGTATTTTAATTTGTTGATTTAAAAAACGGCAACTTCAGCAACCAATGACGGTGCCAAGGGATATTATGTGGTGCACCACATACGCATCTGGTGACTATCAGAACAGACGCATTTCTATGAAAATAGGCAATACAGCAGTCCATTACTGCGCAAAAGCATACTACAGTACACAAAAGCAGAAACGTACACACACATAGCCAGATGGGGCTGTGAGCTCGCTGTGGGAAAGAATGCATCTTCATTGCCCCTTCACAGTCTCTCTGGTTTTTGGAGACGAGAACTGATGTAAAAGAGCCTAATGAGTCACCTTTTGTCCTCTCATCTCCCCCACTTGCTCTACATATGTGACCCTCCATCTCTTTCTCTCGCTCTCTCTCCTGTTTTCTCCTCCCCTCTGTCCTCTTTTTGTCTCCTGTCATTCTCCGCTCACCTTCTCTCCCTCGCTCATCTCTCCCTTCCCCTCCTTATAATGCTATCTGTTTAACTGTGGCACAGCACAGCATGTCATGGCTCTGCCTAAATATAGAGAGGAAGGTTAATGACAAGACCACAGTGCTTCGATGTAAACACACACAAAACTACACACACAAAGAAGCTACAACCTGACTTGTGAATACAGCCTGCAGTGTTGCCTGAAAACAATGTTATGCTATGGTTGATGCCAAAAAACACTCACACCCACACACGGACAAACACACACATACACACGTAAAAGTAAAGTTTGAATGAAATTGGGTTGTTTGCCACAGCAGGCAATTGTGAAAACTGTGTAGCAGTTTTAGTGTGTGTGTGTGTGTGTGTGTGTGTGTGTGTGTGTGTGTGTGTGTGTGTGTGTGTGTGTGTGTGTGTGTGTGTGTGTGTGTGTGTGTGTGTGTGTGTGTGTGTGTGTGTGTGTGCGCGCGCGCGACAGGCTTGTATGTATGAGTCCCTCTGCAGGGAACAGGCCTGTACCATCTCTGTTCCATCTGACCACTTCTGTTGTTCACGCACGCAAACACACACGCACAACCACGCAAAAACAAACACATACACGCACACACTCACATACACACACACACCACCTGGCCTCCCAGCTTTGGGCAACAGATGTGGCAATGCCAGTGCTGTGCCAAGCAGCCAGGGCCGGATGTATGGCCTGGCTTGTCCTCCTCGCAAACTCTTTTCTCTCCCCTTTTTCCTCATTCTCCAGTCCTGTCTTCGTCTCCTCCTCCCTGTCTGTTCGGTGCTGATGATTCTCCTCTCTCCCAGTCCCTCCGTCCCTCTCTTTCTCCACCCTAATCATCCTTCCATCTCTGCCCTTCCCTCTTCTTCCTCTCTCCTCTGCCACCTCTGATCAGTTACCATCGCTCATTCCCCGTACTTGTCCTCCCTTCCGGACTCCTATCTTTCATTCTCCACCTCCATTGTTCGATGTACCATTTTTTATCATTTTCTCTGAGGTATCAGCTTGTATTCTATCATACATCATATTTTCTGTTTTGGCTCTCGTCTCACACATATTCTCTGCTTCTCTGCAGATATTTCACATGCCCTGCAGGTGCCATTTGATTTTTAAAGAATAAACATATTCACCTCATTTAGGTTATTTTGAAATCTGAGATATTGTGCAGCAATACAGTGTTAATTGGAAATAGATGCAAATAATTTTGGTGGCATCTGCATCAGGCCTTGTGCCAAGAGGGCAAACACCATCATAGTAACAATCAGATTATGTATAACCATGAACTAGAGTAAACAACTAGATAATACATACTCATTTATTCATTAACAGACAGCTGCTGCGTGTTACACTGTATTTTTTATAAAACAACAAAATGATCTGTTCATTTTCCAAAATTAAACAAGGTTATCTGCTCCTTTATCTCATTTCAGCTTGAATGGTAGTCCTTGTGGTACCCCCCCCCCCCCAAAAAAAAATCAGGTTTACTGCCTCCACATGTGCCCTCAGGCAGTTCAAGATCTCTGCCTAGTTGCACAACTTACTTCTCAAGGACTTTTATTACACGCATTCTTTAATACTGACAGAGATATAACTGTCTTCTCAACCCGCCTCCCTCACTTGCAGACTGATGTTCACATGGACAGATGGTAATGATTTTGTTTTCTTCCTTTTCAGTCTTTCATTTTATCTGCTATAAGGCACTTTCAAACATTATCTTTACTATGATCTGACTGATATCTTTAATCAACGTTACATGAAAAAGCATTTTACTGCATTTCCACTAAGCCCAGCTAAGTCCACTTTTATTCTCATTTCCCAGACTTAATGTCTTTAATCTATGTGTAATATAAAGTAACCTTAACTTGAGAAAATTTGATATTTTTAAAAACAGAAAGGTGCCTCGTTAGTTAATAGAAACTCAGTTCTGTCTTATAAGCAATTGGAGGCAATACTGATGGTTATTAAAAGTTCATCAAGTGCTGAGTTGTCCTAAAGCAAGACCGTGACTCAGTACCACCTGCAGAGATTCTTCATTGAACTGAAATGTTCCCTTCAGAGATAAATTACAGGAGGTGTTACCATATCATTACTTAATTATGAGCCTACAGAGAAGTATGCAGGGTACGTTGGTTGTACTAGAGGAAAGATGCAGGTTCCTGGCTACTAGTCTTCCCATATATCCTGCTTACAGTTTAACATTTCAGTGTCTTTAAGGTGCTGACGTGATCTGTCAGCTGAATTTTGAGAGTAAAACAAAAAGATGCTCCATCAGTAATCTACATGCTGCATCCCTCTGACAGGAATCTGTCGATCATCATTTTCTCACTTGCTTTTAATGTTCCTGTCTGTATACAATGTAAAAATTCATGTAGACAAAGTTTTAGAGCACAGTGTCAAGAGTCTATTTTGGCATATGTTGTAGGTAACATACTTGCTACTGAGAAGTTATTTAAGGGGTAGGGCAGGTCGGCATCCTGAGGTTTCTCTTTGTAGCCGATGAAAGAGCCGTCTGTCTTCAGCAGGAAGTAGCGCGGTCGCCAGTTCTTTATGTATTCACCTGAAATGAAAGATTAACACAAAGAGAAAGAAAATGTAGGAGTTAAATATCTTCAATAAATACTTGGTGCACACACAGGTACATTCAGATCAGATTCAGAGGAAAGGGTGATGCTGATGGAATAGTTCATTCAGGGGTTGTGATGATTACTATAATCAGCATGATATATGGACAGTTGCATTAACTGCAACAATAATAATGCTAAGGATTTTAAATACAGATTTTATTCCCTGGACAGTTAGGAGCCTGTCTGCTCAACTCTCATCTGTCCAAAAGATGTCACACACACATATACACTCTGCAGCGTTACACAAACACGCATATACACACAGCATCTCTATGGCTCCCACAGCGCTTGCCAGATTCAGATCGGATTATCATGTAAAAAATGACAAAAACATGTTTACCAGCACAGAACTCAAACTATCCATGCCAGAAACATCATCTGGCTGATACATGGGCAGGTGTTGAGGTGACGACCCCTCTACCAAATACTTACACGCGGACACACAACGCACACAAATCTACAAAAACCACTGGTCACTAAAAGAGAAGGAAGAAGAGACAGATCAGGTGAGACAAGATTACATGAGATAAGATAAGATTGCTGATCGAGAATAACCCTTCCTAGACTGCAGCGACAAATAAAAACATCTGCTGAGCAGCTGGTGGCAGAGTTTTACCCAACTGGCTGGCACAGACTGACGCAAAGGTGGCACCACAGCTTTATCAGATGACCCGCTGCAGGATTACATGAGTGTCAAGCACTTCCACACCACAGAGACGGATAACACTTACTGGAAAACAGCATGGATACACACATGGATTAAAGTGCACACGTGTGCAGATTCACACAAAGTTGGACGAGTAGAATGAGTGCACATACAGGGCGAGATGGAAGCTGTGTAAACGTCTCAGTTTGTCATTTTAAGCAGCTGGAACCTCAGCCCCTTTAAATAAACTAGCCAATGTTTGACACGTGCATACTTCGCACACTTTTAACACACCTTTTTCAGATAATATGTGTAGAAATGCTCACAGCTGACATACAAAGCTCAGTAACAGTTTTGATCACCTTGTTTCAGCTAATTCGCTGGGAGAAGAGAACACGGAGAGCTTATATATGTGTGTGTGTTCTATTTGCGACATCCATTTAAAGCGGAAATGACAGCAGGCCGTGCTCGTTAACACATCGCGGAAAAACACCTGCTCCGCCGAAGGAACCATGCGACTGCGGGCCCTGCCGGTACCTCTGGGCGCTGATGGTGGTAGAGGTGCGTGTATGTGTGTGTGTGTGTGTGTGTGTGTGTGTGCGTGTGTGTGTCGCAGAGTGGAGTGATTGCGACTGATCTGAACCACCACACAGAGACAGACAGACACATAAAATGTTTGTGGGTGCCAGTGCGTCATCAGGGCTACCAAATCACACCTCTCCTCTCCTCTCCTCTTCTCTCCTAGTCTCTATTTTTCTCTTTTTCACAAATCCACCCACTCTCTCCTCCTTTCCTATTTCCTTCTCCTGTTCTTTCAGAAACAAAGCATATTCTTTGGATCACTTGCTACTGATAAACACAGTGCTGCAAGAGGGGCTGAATGGGAGGGGTGGAGAGAGGCATAAGGAAGATGAAGGAAAAATTATTAAAGAAAGCATGCCAAAAAATATGGGGGGAGAGGGGGGGAGATTATAAGCAAGCAAAAAAAGAATCTCTCATTATTCTGACCAAACAATAATAGATAATCAGCCATAAAAAAGATAATAAATATTTAATGAGGTTCACAGTTAATCAATTCAGCATTTTGTTATACTTTGTGGGTTTTGGTTCCCTGAAGCAGGAATGAATGTTTCTTTCATTGCTACTTTGTGAATAAATGTAAGTGGAAAATCACTAGACTTTCTAAACAACGTGTGCTTTAAAAAGTCCAGAAAATATTATCTAAGGCAATAAAAGCCCTGTGATAAATACTGAAGGTTAGAATTTTCAGTGCCTGTGGAGACCGTGTCTGGAAAACATTATGATGAGATATTCTCTTCTGTAGCTGAGTTAAGCTCCTTTAGATTTGCATCAGAGAAAGTGTATTAATCGTCAATTTATTGAAAGTTTAATTCCGAGGTTAGATTATCATTTAATCATTACATATTAATCAGTAGACAGAAGTTCTATCTAATGATTGAAAGAAACTTGAACGAAACTTAAAGTGAAACTTAAAAACTTAAAGTGAGACTTTCAAAAGATGAAGTTACAATAAAAATTAAATGCAGATGTTCAGTGTTTTTAGAGATTGGACATGTCATGATCCATCTTTATGGAAGCCAGAAAGAGCCCACCAAAAGGTCCAATCCAATTGGATGGTTTTGCACAGTGTAAAAACTGAAGGAGGGCTTAGGATATCTATTAGTTCAATAAAATGCACAGGAGCACCGATGCCAGAATTACTATACAGAAGTATAGAAGTATAGTACAGAAGAATTACTATATTACTATATTACTATATTACTATATAGTGCACAATATTGCACAATATTACTATACAATATTGTGCAACTGTCCTATTGGACAGTTGCACGTAGATAATATCAGGCCATCCTGATATTATCTACGCTTGTACAGTAGTACAAGTACTGCAGGCAGTGTAAAATCATCTGTGGTCCACAGCATAAAATGTTTGCAATAAAAACTAAACTCTACAGTACTGCTGAAAATATTTAATCCCTCTGTGCACACTTAGTATGTAACATTGTTTTACTGCTGAAGTTAACCTAATGCAACCTCGTAGTAATGTTACTAGACTACTCAGCAAGCCTCCCAAGATTTCTGTATCAATAAAATATAATGCTCATATTTTAAATAAACCATTGTGTCAGTGATGTAAAAATACATTTTATTGGAGAGGTTTAAGATTAAGTAAACAGAGTAATCATTTTTGGTTTTCATACCATGACACCTTGATATGGGTATCAAGAATCAAAATGACATTCCTACACATCACACAAACTGAGTTTGGCAGTGCAAATGTAAAATATCATTGTGCAACTGTGTTCAGCTCTTATAGATATGCATCAGACATTAAAAATGAATGAATATAAGATCTGTGGTGGAAATTTAACAAAAATTAGCAGTTTGGAGGTTTATCTGTTCCAGCTGTGAGTTCAGAAAGGAATGGAAATGGAAACTAATCATCTGGAAAAAAGAAACTCTGCTTAACTTCAAACTGGATTGAAAAAGAGATGGATTGACTGTCAAAATGGATGAAGATAAAGAGAAAGTTAAACTGATAAAACTATTATAAACTGGCAGCGACGGCTGGCCTGCCGGTCCAAGTCCAGTCATTTCTATGAGTCAGTTTCTAGATGAGGTGTCCAACCAATGGAAGCCTGTGGTTGGCCACTTCATCCCTCAGCTGTCCAGTACAACTGAAAACATTTAAGCGATCCTTCTGGCCAGGCCTAGACAGCGTGTACGTGAGTGTGTGAGTCTGCGAGTGTGTTTTTCTGTGTGTACATGTCCACTGGGGGGCGGGGGAGGGGGCAGCCAGGGGTGGCACAGACGGAGAGAGAGGAGATGGACAGTTGTCCGCACGCGCCGTTCCAAACAAACACAAGCACACGCGCATGCACATACACGCACACACAGACTAAAACAATTCTGCTCTGACCGATCCAATTCTCTGTATGATCCAATGCTGTTCTGTCAAGCTATCCCGTCTTGGCCCTGCCTGTAATGAGTCCAGCGAGCTCTCCCACTCTGGACAGCTTGTCTGGGGAGCCACATGTCTCTAGCTTGGACTGCTGGAGAAAACAGAACAGCCGGTCTCCTTCCCACACCATCTCTCTCGGACTCCTCACTTCAGTTTCATTTAGTTTTCTGCACAACTTTACTTTTCCCTTAAGGCCAATTAGTAAATACTACACTACACAGTGCTTAAAACAACAGGAGTCTCTTGTTTCTTGTTAGAACGACAGGGTATCAGTAAAACAGGAGAACGTGGGAGATCTGAAGGATTGAAGGAACAGAGGATGTTTAGGAGAATAGGATACACCATTCTGAAGTGTATTCAAATTGCTTCAAAAAGACGACAAAATATAGACTTCAGCCGGAGTTGTAAAGTGCTCTTTTCCATATAATTAGAAATGAGCGGTTGCATATTCATACATTCCTCTCTGTTCCGTTTTCTATAACTATTAGGAAAATATTAAATAAAAGTGCAACACTGACTCACAAAGGTCAACATGACATAAAAATCAAACTAGACTTCTTTAAAGTAATTTTTCCAATTTATAGGCGAAATAAATCTCGTTGGCACCTCCTCCAGTTGCAGCTTGTGGATTTAGCAGAAAGAAGCAGAGATGAATCAGCTGTGACTGTGTCCGTTCCAAGCTTTCTGATTGGACAATTACAACAATGCACTCGCTAACTGTCACTCAATTAGCGGACTGATTAACTATTCATTTCGGGGCGGAGGAAAGAAGGGGAGAGAATCAGTGAGGGAAACGCAGAGAGAATAAATGGGGAGACAGGTACAAATGACGAGGCTGAAATTCAGCCAGCAAAACAGGAATGAGACACACAAACTTGCACAAACTTCTTTAGTCTCTCCCCATCTCTCTGTTTCGCACAGACTCCTTAAGGACATCAGTACACCTCTGCTCTCCTGATTTAACCACATTTTAGCTCAGAACACGACAGACGAAAATCAGGAAAAGCTTTGATGACAATTAAATAAATAAGTCCATAACTATGTGAGCTCACCAGCCATTTGTTAATCAACCCAAACAGGGATTTAATTTAATGCTTTGGCCGAGGCTAGAGCTGATATGCAGATGGTGCAGAGACGGGGCTGTGTGACTGGCACTCTGGGAGCTGGAGAGGTGGTGGGTGGTGGTGTATAGAGGTAGGGAGAGGCGGGGATGAGGGTGGAGGGAAATTTCTGCCACGTTCCAGCACATACACAGCAGCTCACCAGCAGAAAGAGGAACGTCTGGCCACATAACACCACACACACTCACTTCCATATAACAGGGTTTGCTTGCAATCAGATTTACTGCAGTTTTCTATTTCTTTAAATTAGTTTTTTCATGTATTTTTTGCCTTGAATTTTTGCTTTCAATCCTAGTTAGTTTCTGTTAGTTTGCAGAGCAGATTTAGTTGAGCTTTTATTAGTCTTTTTATTTATTATTATGACATTCCAGTTACTCAACATCTGCCCCAGGACAATCTGCTGACAGATGTGACCACAACAGCAAAGGATAAAAACTAAAACTATTTAAGAATTTTCTCTGCATTTTTATTTTAGTTTTATTTATTATTTGTTTTTGTACATCTTTTTTTTCTACAAAGCATTTTTTAGAGTTTGATTTAGTGTTTAATAACAGTGGTTGTAACAGGAAAAAAACAAATACATTTAGTAACTGCTTTCCAACTGTCGTGGCTATTTTTGGTCATTTTTTTAATCAGACTTCATTTACTAAACATGGATGTGAAAGGATGTGCATTAAAGCAAAAAATTATCTTATGTTTAAAAAGCATTGAAAAACAAAAATATTATGCAGTGGAGCTATAGTAGGTGGGGGAGGAAGCACTGGTTTGTTAGGGGTTTAACGAACCATTGTGAAACAAAAGCAGAACACAGTCAAACTGGTACGTGGGCTTTTAGCTGACCTCTTTATTGACAAAAGTCAACATACATCACAAGACACTGAACCTCCTTCACACAATGTGCGAATCTAAAGCAGGTACAAAAGGCATTAACAGATCGTGTGGAGGACAAAGAGGGACACCTAACTGGTTTCTGATGTTTAGGGAAGGTAACAGTGTGGTGACTGCACAGAGAGCATGGAGAATACGGGGAACTGGGAAAACTGTGCTGAAAGATGCTTCAATATGACATCTTTCTGAGAGTTTGTCCAGTATATGCAGCTGCAGAGGACGTTTACTGTCATTCTCACTGGTTCAAAAGAGCGCAAAATTTTAGCATTATCTGGAGAGTAAACTCCATCAGCCATGTGTGCATTTATTAGGAAATATCTGTATGCGTGACCTCGACCCCAGCAATTCTAACTCCAGTCTGCTCAGACATCTTAAGGCGAATCCAGACTCTTCAAAGCCAATCTACTTAGTGTGCATTAGTCTCATTACCACATCGGGCTGGACTGGTGTCAGTGTGTGAGCGTGTGCATGACTGCTTTAAATACAGTGACAGCATAAAATTTATGCTACGTGGTCCCTGTAAAACTGAGAAGGCATTTTTCCTGCTTGTGCTGTGTTTACACATTTAGTGCTAGAGTAATTCTAGAAGCTTATAGCACTGTCCGAGGGGCGTTACTAAATGGAGCCACAACACTGTAATGATGAAGAGGATGTCATGGTGAAGAGTGAGGGGAAAACATTGAGCAAGATACTGAGTGAGAGTGAGACAAGGCTCAGTGTGTGTGTGGTTGAAGCTATGACAGTGACAGAGAGCTGGGACAGGGCAGGGCAGCCACAGGGTGACCAGATTGAGTGTAAACCCATGGGAGTATGTCCATCCCTTGGGGGCCAAGGAGATTTCACCCAGCCAGCTGCACACAGCCAGAGCCTCCTGGTAAGCTGTGCTGGGTGCACTTAGACACACACTCACACATGCATGCAGCATGCCCTGGTGCCCCTCTGCTCCCCCAGCTGGTACAGAAGGAGGTACACTCATGTACTCATGCACACACACACAAACACACTGACAGCATACACATTCAATTGCAATACAAGGAATACAACATTTATTTTGGTGAAACATTACTACAGAATTGAACCTTTTATTTTTTTTTCTTGACTTATTTCTTCTGCTTTTTAAAAAAAATTCTTCTCTTTTTATGATATCCTCTCCTGCAGTACCACTACAGTCCAGTAGATGGTGGTGGCTCCCTGAAGCATGGTGGCCACTGCTGCTATGCTGGAAAGTGACTGACAAACATGGTTCAGCCAAGATGCCGCTCATCCTAATCCCCCTAAGAGCGCAGTTGTGAGTGTGTGTGCTAGTGTGTGTGTGTGTGAACAGTATATATTAGATGGCAGTTCTGTGTTTGTATGTCAATTGATGTCAGCTTGACCATTTCTCTAGTTCAGTCAGCTTCAATCTAAACGCACGTGTGTGTGTGTGTTATACACAAGTTATTTCCTTGCATTCTTGGGAAAGAGGGTCTGTTGCTTTCTAAAGCACCATAGGATTACTGCAGTGTTAGCATATTAGCATCTTAGCTGGAGGGCTGCTGCTCAACACCACTTGTGAAAGACAGGAGGCTCTGACTTCCCGTTAACTCTACCTCTCACCCCTAGCCCCACACACACACACACACACACACACACACACACAGCACCACCAAAAGTTACTTACATGCGGAAACTCCAGTTCTAATGTCTTAATTCACAGTTGTAGCCACTTAATCTGCCTCTTTACATGCTGCTATAACATTCATTTCTTCAATTCAGGTAACTGACTTAATTCTATTTTCAACACATTAAATTCAACATCACAGTCTAGCCAATTGGTGGGTTTGGTGGCATTACCAAGTGAAGTTATTTGGAAAGGTTACAAACTAGAACTGAAGTCAGACATAATCAATAGGAAGGAAGATCAAATTAACATGTTACATTAATACAATTATTCAACATATACCATTTAATGTTTAAGACCAAAAACATGAAAGGCCTGTTCTAAATTGTGAATCATTCAAAACAATGCCAGAAAACAAAATATCTGGGATGGGATGCAATGTCAGCTTTTAGAGCTTTTAGATTCATGCAGACCGAGAACTGTTTGAACACTAAAGACTAAAAATTAGGGCTGTACACTCCTTGTCGTGCATTAAGATCATCAGGTCAATTACTCCTGGCCCAACCAAAGTTTAGACTGAAGACTAGAGGCGATCGTGCCTTTGCTTCAGCTGCACCCAACCTTTGGAATAGCCTCCCCGCTTCTATTTGTGCCTCAGACACTATCCAATCCTTTAAATCAAGATTGAAAGCATACTTATTTAACCTGGCTTTCCCAACCAACCTGGCTTTCCCTCTTTTTCAACTTTTTATTAATTTTATTATTTTATTATTAATTTTACTGCTGTTTTTATCTTCTTAATAGATATTTTGTATTCACGATCTGACGTTCCTACTGAATTGAGGCTTGATACCTATTTTACTTAACTCTTCCGGTCTATTAGTGCCTCCATTCTGTCTGTGCTAGTGCTCGATCTGTACTTTGTTATTGCCTTATGTTGTTTCTCTGTATTACTGTGAAGCACTTTGGTGTGCTTTTGGGTTTTTAAATGTGCTATATAAATAAAACTGTATTGTATTGTATTGTAGGGTTGTGCAATATCATATCATCCACGTTATTATGTTAAAATGTATATCATATTAAGAAAAAAAGTGTCATATCATGATATCATTGCTATAGCAACACCATGCGTTTACATTCCCTAATGCACAAACAATGAGACCAGTCCAGACATGTCCAACAGCCAGAGCTGCATGTCACCCTCCAACGATAGTGGTAAAGGTGGAAACAACAAACTTGTTTTACCACAAAACCAAAACAAAATACACACATCATACAATTCAACCAGGCTAGGAAGGCACGCAAGGAGATGAGCAGCAGGTGATGTATGGCCCAAAAGTAAACAAATATTCAATGGCTAGAGCACATGCTAGACTCCATATAACAGGAAGACGGGAACAGCAAACAGTGGATGGAAATTATTGATGTGGTTAAATATTGTGTGGCCAAGTATACGATGCCAACTCATATGACAAAAAAGGAGTGCTTTAAGCAACTAGTTTAAAAGCTCAACCCGGGCTAAAACATCCCAAGCAGAAAATATTTTTGAATTTCAGTTTTATTATGTGACCGCATTGTTTAGGGTCTGTCACCCACCCCTACATCAAATCTTTTCTTTGTAAAAGACAGAGAACAGATATGTAACACACACAAAAATGCCCACAGAAGCTAATGAACTTTAGAAAGTGTGAGGAGTTTTCTGACTTAATGGTGTCATTCAAAGGGTTTTGCGATTCCCCATCTGCCCAGCTTTTTGTTCTATGCTCTTCTGTTTGCAGAAATCAGTCCTGTGAAGAAATATTATTAGGCCCAGGAAACACACCTGGGCCCAGAATGACCTCCTGTCCAGTAAGTGAAGCCTGGCTCAGTACAAATTCTTCTCCTTACACATTACAGAGGCTTCTTTTTACAGTTTCAGCTACAAATAAAATACATCTCTACTTGAACCTGACTGGTGCTGACCTTTAGAGACTGGAGTACATGAAAAATTAACTAATTTGATAGTAATTTACATTAACCTACCCATCAGATTTAATTGCTTATTAACTGAAGGTGCCAAAACACTGATCCGGGTCGCCCAAGCCTACTTTAACCCCTGCTCTCGAGATATTTTGACAAAGGAGTAATCATGGCTAGAAGATGAACCTGGTCATCAAAATGAGATCTTTCTCATGCTGGGCATTAAATTGATGTATGCCAAGTACTGCAACTCATCATAATGATATTTAAAGTTGATAACAGAAAAAAAATCATGCAGTTAAAATGCATTTTTCCGTCCTTTTACCTTTACATGACTCAAACGTACATTAAGTTCGAAATTTCTATCCAAGTACATCAATTTACGTTGAGTCAGAAAACTATCATAGTATGAAGGTACAAAAAATTACCCTTAAAATAACAAATATCATACAACAAACATGCTAATACTAATATATCTTCAATAGACCAATATCAGCCACAAGCAGTCAATCAATCCATAAGAAGACCATTTTTTATTTATCAGAAAAATATTATACTATTTCTGCAGACTTTCCCTATAAATCGTTACATTTCTTAAATGCGTGGCTTGTTTGTCAATGTCTAAGTAAGATTTAATATGTGAATACTGATACTAATAGAATCATTAACCAGAAAATCCGGGTTTAAATCTGTAAATTCTGTCAACAATATTCAAAACAGCTCAGTCAGATGGTCTAGCCCCCCCAATACATTTTTATATATAACCATCCACCCCCACACGCACAACTACCCAGCCAGCATGTCACTGAAAACACGAAGACTGATCTGTTTGTGTGTCTTCTCACACATCAAGAAGGTAAAAATACAATCTGAGCTAACCAGAACAAAAATCCTTTGCATTCAAACACCCGATAACATTAGGAATGACATGCTGCTTGTGTTCAGAAAGAGGTGGATCCAATGAGATTAGGAAAGGCACACACACAGCCAATAAGCAGGCTAATCACATTGTACTGATTGCTGCTCCTCTTTTTCTCTCCTTGTGGCATTGTGTGTTAGCACCCTGGATTTCTTTATTTTTGTATGACTGGCATTTACATTTAATGCAGATGTCAGTAATTAAATGCTGTATAGATATTTCTCATTTACTTTTAATAGAAATAAAATTTTAATCTTTAGCAGCTCTAAATATATTTTTAAAGTGTTTCAACCAAGGCAATTTACTTCTCTCAACTATTACTTTCAGTT
Source organism: Oreochromis aureus (assembly GCF_013358895.1). Taxonomy (NCBI): domain Eukaryota; kingdom Metazoa; phylum Chordata; class Actinopteri; order Cichliformes; family Cichlidae; genus Oreochromis; species Oreochromis aureus. The sequence goes on along the minus strand of NC_052954.1, from coordinate 24,462,962 downwards.
AGTTCATGCCTGAGAGGCGCTGTTTACAAATCAAAATCATCATAATACCAAAGTTATCAGTGGTTTCCTAATGACTAGTCTGGTTCTGCTGCAATGATGACATTTCTCTGTTTATCTGGGGTAAATATTCAAATGATGAAGAGGTTGCAGATTTTAAAAGACTTGAGTTATAAAAAGGATTTTATTTGTTAGCCTGGAACAAAAGGGAGGAACAAAAATAACCCAAGCCAGCTTCACTTATAAAGCATTTTAAAAACAGCTAGCAGAAAAAATTTAAATATAAATACTAAAAATAAAAATACAATAACAGTAAACAAAAAACAATACCAGTATTGGCTCACAATTTTACAACGGGTTGCATTCCCACCCCCATTCAGTATTTGCTACATTCATACTGTGCATTAACACTTAGAAGTGCATTGCTTTGAGGTTCCCCATTTAAATCTGACATTCATATTCAAATTTTATCCTGTTTCTTTGCCTCATTGGATATAAAACTATCCAATCAGGGGAACAGAGTAACACAACTGGACCAATCATTCAGTGAGAATAGCTTGCCATCAGTAATAGAAGGGGAGGGTCAGGAGACAGACACAGCTGTCTAACTATTGCCCACAACAGACTCAAGGGGGGTGTGGATATGCGTGTGTGTGGGGGTGTGTGTGTGTGTTCGTGGGGTGGTGAAGCCCAACCCTGTCCAGTTAAGCAGTGGTGAACAGGTGCAAAGCTTTGTGCATGGATGTGTGTGTGTAAATCACCATTATTCCAGAGTGGCTGGCCCTGTATTATTAATTCAGAAATACTGGGCTGGGGCTAAGGGCGGCAGCTGGCATTATGTGTGCATGTGAGTGTTTGTGTGGCCAACATAAGACCCCCTCCCTGATTATTTGTGAAGCCCCTATACTCTTCTAGATCAACAGAGAAGCACTGTGCCATTTGTCTCCTTGAATGCCTGTAAACTTTATACACACCACCACACATACGCACTCTACTCTGTAACCACAAATACACACTCATGCACGCATACACACTAGAGCACAATAGCTCAGCCCCGCAGGCAAGAGTAAACAATCAAGTACTATACCCCAAGTATTGTCAAGAGCACCGCCTCCCCTGCACCCGTACTCCCCCCAACACACACCAGCCCAGCCGCGCCTCATTCAAAGGGTCCATTCATGTGCTGCACTGAAGGGCCGACAGTAAGTGCTCTCCACCTCACTAACTGCTGCTCTCTGCTCTCCTCTCCGTCCTGCCTGTTTACCTGTCTGTGTCTCCACCTGCCTCAGTGTGTGCCCATCTGTCTATTACGGTGAATTCACTGTGGGCATATTTAGAGCAGCTCATTCACACACTTTTTATTATATTCTCACTAAACTTTGTTCTTGCAACTCAGAAATTGTGATGCCAACAAATAACCAGAAAAAAAGACTATTTAATTTTTTATGTGATGAAGTACATAAGTAATATAGTTGTTTACATCTGAATTCAAGGATAACAGATATAGAGGGATGTGACAGACTGCAGTTCATAGAGCTTATAAAATGTAACACTTATTCAATTGCCTCACAATTACTCATTCCTCATCATCTGAATGAAAATCATATTTGTTTTGGTTCACCTGCAACTAAAATGTCCTGATGTCTCATAAAGACACCACAACTCAGTTCAATAAAAGACTTGAATGTAAGCCTTAAAAAATATTTTCAGGGTCTTGTGGAAACAGTGGCGCCCCAGTTGTGCCCACAACAGGAGACTTGTGCTTTCACCATTAAGGGTGAAAGCAAAGTTAAGCTGTCTATAATTCTGTTAGAGACCAAAAGCACAAGACATCAGATACCAGAATGAGCTTCTATTGGTAGGGGGTCACCCTAGTGTTTGCTCATGACAATGACGAGCATAAACTAGGTGTCTATTTCTGGTTGGAATAGTTTGGGCATCTCCAACCAGATGTAGACCCCTAGGCAGGCCAAGGATGCTGAAGAAATTACTTCACCTCTGCATTCCCATCCTCGGGAGGTCTTGGCATCTCTCCTTAGACTGCTGCCCCCATGACTCAACCTGGGTAATCAATGAATGGATGGCTGGATGGATGGGCTGTTTATTTTAAATTTGGCAGTGTAAATTCAGGAAGTATTATAGACTTTGGACAAACAAATCACAGTGTGATTGCAATTAGTGACCGCTTGCCTGTCTGTCACACTCTGAGGTGGCAGACAGTATATCACTTTAACTCCAACAAACACTTTTCTCTCTGTCCCTGGGAGCTGGTGCTTGTCATTTTGTAACGCCTTTCTGTCTAAGAGGCTGTTTTTGACAACTTGTCCACCTCAGCTGGCCAGCATCAGGCACTTAGGGCTCTCACACAGTTAAAAAGAAACAAAGATGGCTATATGTGTGTCATCTATGCTGTAATCAGTTTTAGCCAATTACTAATGAAAATTAATCCTTTAATTTTCATTTAACTCAAATCATTCATATTAAGCATTAAATCTGCTGCTTGCACTTTCTGAAAATTACAAACAAGATTAAAAAAATACATATGCCAGACTAAAATCAAACCCAAGTTTTCACACGTAGTTATGTTAAAATTAATTCACCACAATGGGGAAATGGGGAAAAGTTCCCAGTCAGTAACAGCTAACTACTGTAATTGCAAAAAAAAAAGCTTCCAAACAAGTGATCAATCAAAAAGTGAAGACAACAAATCATTATATATGTCACTCCCCTAACAGCAAAGAGAAAATGATAGATGACTGAAGTATAGAAAAACTCCAATATAAAGACAAAGACCACCAGCTAACAAGCAGTACGATTTATCTGACTTTAAAATATTTCTTGAGGTTTATAGTTTCACCAACTTGTTCAACTTTTTGCTCTCCATGTCAAATGGCTCATCTGTTTCTCCACAGAGTATTTCACCAACAAAGACATACGCCCATTAAAACAAAAAGTTGGTGACGGGAGATAAAATCGCATTATTGGTTAAATACTTAAGAATATTTGTGAACTTGCCAGTCTAGTCCTGCAAACTACTTAATGAGCAGGCAATGTCCCAGGCCTATTCCAGCTCAAAATATTTTGTGGAAACACTCAAACCACGGAGCAATATCTGAATATGGCAGATGTTCGTCATCTTTTCTTCTCAGTTCTCCCCCTCCACCTCCTCTCATACAGCAGTCTGCTGTTGAACCTCATGTTCCAGCCGCTGTGCTGTGAGACATCTGCACCTCACTCACTGTTTCTTTCTTTCCTTTCTGTCTCATCTTTCCTCTGTCTATGCAAAAACACACACACACACACACACACACACACACACACACACACACACACACACACACAAAAGACAGAATTCTTTGCTTGATGACAGATGGCAAGTCAACAATTGTACAGCGTCAGTCTCTCAAAACACAGACACACACACCACATGTACACACAAACACAGAAACAAACACCACCTCCTTGTCCTCCTGTCCCTTTGTGTCCAATCCCTTGTCAAATGCCTTGATTTGTTTCTTACAGCTGAGAGTATGCATTAGTCTGTGTGTGTGTGTGTGTGTGTGTGTGTGTGTGTTTCTTTACCTTGGTATATTAAGCACTAGTTTAATGAAAGCATGGTGAAGAGCGGGTCCCAGCCAGTGGACCATATGGGGGCCATTTAGCCCCCTCAGAACATTGAGCCAAGCCTCGCTGACATGATTACCACTGCTGTCCACTGCTCTACACTAGTGTCAGATTGGGAATGGGGAATTTTATCATGGACAGCTAATTAATGGCTGGAGATTGGCAACCATAGATGGAGGAGTCTGAGGGAGGATGAAAAAATGTTGTCACTGTTTGGTGTCGTCTTTTTCTGTTTTTAGTCAGGCCAAATAACCAAGATTTTGTGAAACATGTGTATACCAATAAGAAAAATGCATGAAAACAAACATGTACACATGCGGAAAAAAAAACATGGTCACATTTTATGCATTTTCTCTGCTTTGCATGCACTGTACACCTTTACATCTTTATTAATGCATGTATTTATTCATGTGTCACATTTTCAGCGTGTCTGTGTGGCACAGCAGGCTGAAGCTAGTGGCTCTGTTAATCCCGTCAGGGACAGATTACAGGTGGGAAGTTATAAATAGACTGACTGACCCTTTAACCATGATCACTGTAACATCAACATGCAGCTCAACTATTAAGTCAGGCATAACAGGAGCAAACTCAAACCAAACCTACTAAAAGACAGTTTAAAAAAATGTTTCATGCAGTAATCAATCATTCTTCAACATGAGCTTAAAGAACCCTCAGATGCGGTGGTATGTCTTGGCTTCACATACAAGCAGAGGTCTTCACACATGCACTACAACCCTCTGAGCATTTTAGATCTTACCCCACAGAGGTGTGTGCGAGAACCCAAATCCACAAAGTTGGATCGGACAATTAAAACTCTGCCCTGCCAGCTCACTAGTACTACACAAACCGTGATCCCAGATTGCGTGAGAAGAGTGAATTTAAGCAAATGACTACATATCCTACGTGCTGATTCCTGCACACTCCATCCAGGCATAACTTACTCCTAAACCAACCCAATACCATCAGTCACGTTCAGAAATGCTGAATAAAAATTTTAAAAAGGGGCTCCAATAACCACAAAAACCTCCTTCCTGGCTTCTGTAACAGACGATGCTCTGTGGAGCTCACACTGAGATTTAAAAATGAAGCAACAAAGAGCTGTGTGCTACAAATTGAAGAGAAACGCATCAAGGTCCAGTTGCTTTGAGAAAACAGATGTACACCACTGTCTACCATTTTGGTTCTGTGGAAAACACCTTTGTTGTGCCAAAATATAAAATTTGTTTTTCTAAAAGTAATACACCTGATTTATTCTTGCTGCAGCCAAATCAACTGCAACATCCCTTATTTCCCAAACAGGGAATAAAGCATTTCTTATATTATGCTTAGCTTATTTGAAACTTCAGCATGTGGAAAAAAAAAATCATACAAGAATAAAATCATCACAGAGAAAAAACTGGGCACCAAAAACAGTTTCTAGGGAAATCACATTTTCAGCATGGAAATACTAAATAATACACACACTGTTACTGGAGCAGTAATCATTTTGTCAGCTGTGGTAAGCAACAGCCTGGCTAGTGTCATCCTGTTGTCAGTGTGAAAGGCAGTTCTAAGACATACTATCAGACTGTGCTGTTCTATTATTTAAAAAGGCACAAACAGACAGTATATCTGATTATCTGTACTACTCGATACTGGAGAGAAACACTAGTTTGAAATGGAGCTCTACAAGGTCTCATAACAGCATTTTATTAAATATAGTAGACTCTATTATTTTTCTCAAGGATTTGAAACCAGAAAGAAGTTTTAATATCATAATAAGCTATGGATTAAAATTTTGTCAAAACTGGAAAAGAAAAAAATGGCCACATAAAAAGCCAAAACAGTCTCACTCTGGGGTAATACTTCTGCCAGCTCCTGTAACACTTACATTAGCTGCTAGCGACTAGGAACTAATCTGTTGGCCCAAATCAGCCAAACCAACCCCCACTGTAACCTGCCTTCTCTAATCAACCCAAAGCCTGCTCCCACCAGCTCACAATAACCTCAAGATGTTAAACCACACACTACCCTATTAGTCTAATCTGTGTTAGCACATTTAAACATAGATTCTGGTTTCCACTTAAGCTCAAATTGCTTTGTCAAGTGAGGACAGTGCTGCTGCTGTCAACAGATCTTATTAAACTAAAGACACATCTACAGGCTCCCTTTGGAACAAGGGAAAATGTTTGTGGAGGAACCTGAGGTGTGTAGGAAATCTAGGATTCATAAAGGTTTTTTCCCTAAAAAAAAAAAAAAAAAAAAAAAAAAAAAGTTTCCTGAAACATCGTCTGGGCTATATTTGAAAAACAAAGCAAGCATTTGCAACAATATTCAACAATAGCCTTACTGGTGTAAGTGGCATAAACCATGTTGTTAAAGAAATCCATCGTATAACATCTGTTAGGTGTTGGGTTTATGTTGTGTGACCATGACAATGTCTAACAAGCTTGAGTCACATTCTTATATATACACAGTAGCACCTTTATAGGAATGAATTATTAATTTATATATGTATTAAATTCTAACATTGATAACAAACTGCATAATTTGTTTAATTATTAGCAGCAGATGACAGACAATATGTTTAGCTGAGGGTGCTTCTGATCACACTTATTACTAATCAAGTGAAAGGAGTGATAATGTATAGTAGGGCTGCTCAATTAATCGAATTTTAATCTAGATTACGATCTGGGCTTTCAATGATCTTTAAAAATGACTGAGCCGATTATTAGCACCTCCCTCGTGCTTTACTCTCGCGCTGCTCCGTGTGGCAAATCGAGCGCACCTCTCTGCGTTTTGAACACGCGTCACAACAATTAAGAGGACCCGAGGGAAGCTCGGAAAGCTCGGAAAGCTAAGCAGAAGTTATTTGTAGAAGAGAGGATAATGGCTGCTGAAGAAAGAATGCTGTTGGTTGAAAAGAGAGGTAAAACGACTTCAGTGGTGTGAAACATTATGGGTTCGCGGAGTCAGACGTGGATCAAATATTGTGCAGTATTTTGAAGTTCACTAAACATAGATGTTTACATTTTTCATTTATTTTTTATATTGCAAACATTTCCACTGTAATCAGTATTTGCACACTATTTTATATTATTTTTTGACAATCTTTAAAGCCATTATTCAATACATTGTTATTGTTAAATAAATATCGTCAAATAATCGAGATCTCAATTTCAGTGAAAATAATCGTGATTATCATTTTTGCCATAATCGAGCAGCCCTAATGTATAGCATGTAAGCAGGGTGCATTAAGCAAAATTTGGATTCTGACACTGATTTTCAGGGTAGTGATAAATAATAACTAACAATAACCTTGTGAAGTGTACATGTGTGAATATATGTGCATCCACCCACAGTGTGATCACATGTTTGAGGTCAGCATTTTGATGATCCTGAGCTGCAAACTAATCCCATTATTCAACCTCTCCTCCTTTACTCCCCACTCGTTTCCTCTGTCCAAGCTGTTCATCTGCACTGATCAGCACTCCATTCATTGATTCACTCATTCATTTATCCAAGACTGCCTAACTCTACATTAATTCATTCACACACCCATCCATTACTCCAGGAGTGTCCTTGTCCGTGGCTTTTATAGGGATGCTTCAGCTGATCTTACTGAGCTGACAGTTATATTGCTTCAGGCCATTTAGCTCACAACTAACAAAATGTATGCGTGGGTATGCTGAGGCAGTGTGATGCTAACACAGTCATAATCCAAAAAACAAAAAACATATATTCCAGCTAAACACAAAGTTGTCTGTGTATGTTATCCATCTACATTTTGTGTCCACAAGTGCTAGCTGCAGGTCTTTTTAGTTCACAAGTTGGCTTCCTCTGTTCCATATTGGCTCTACCTGTCACAAACTGTCTCTCTGCTGTTCGTCTGTAGGCTCTGCAGACTAGTCTGTCTGCACTGTGCTGTCAGTCTGTCTGACTGCCTGGCTGTCTGCCATTCTCTGCAGTGTAGAGTGAGTCATTCTCAGGACAATGGAGACAGTTTGTAAAGCCACACTGGAGCGTACACTTCCTCCGGATGTGGAAGAGGATGCCATTCATAACAAAGCCTTCACTGTCTGTCTGTCTACTATTGGCCTGTAGAATAAGTTTGAGAAAAAGAGGGGATGAATAGTGGTACATGGAAATGAGAGAGAAGAGAAGAGAAGAGAAGAGAAGAGAAGAGAAGAGAAGAGAAGAGAAGAGAAGAGAAGAGAAGAGAAGAGAGAAAGGCGACACAGCAGACAGTAGCGGAGGCAGCAGCGGCTGGTGATTGATATCAGAGATCTGGCACTGCCACCTGATCCAGCCAGCCAGCCTCCAGCATCACTGAACTCACTGAACTCACTGAGCCAAGATGGCTGCCTCACTGCACTGCACCCAATGAACCCCACAGCGGCCCAATGTATACAGTATAGCACGTACAGTTCCCAGAGGGATTAATTTTAAGAGACTGTACAAGAGGAAAGAGTGCAGAAAGGACAGGTATGCTGTTCCTTATTTCAGCTCAGCGTCTCATAAGATAGTGGCGAGATGCAGACAGGTTGCGATAAAAAACCTTAATGTAAAACTGCACAAGGACGAGTACGTACAACATCCTCTTGATTCTATCAACAAAGAATTATTGATCTTGACCACTTCGAAGCATGTCTGTAACAAGACACACTCCACTTTGACATAGTTTAGAGATCAGTAGCTTTGAGGAAAGCCACTTCACAGGGGACAGATAAATGGATTTTCATAAAGAGACACATTGAATATCTAATGGAGCTACTTCCTGGGTTCTGTATTATGTCATTTCCAAACAAACGATGGAAAGATACAGGCAACATGAGCAGCATGAGCAGAGCTAAAGATACAAATGAAGTTAAGAAGAACAAACATTTTTGTGAATGTGTAGGATGCTGCAATGTAATTTAATTCCTTTTATAATATAATATCATAACCAATACACAATCGAGACCATATGTCCGAGCCTGTAGTCTCATTTGACCTCTTGATTTTTCCCTCCATTATGCAGTCAAAGAAATCAATAATTTCCACTACAAAATTATTGAACTCAGAGAGGAAGAACAAAGAGAAGTGTTCCTTCCTGTGGTGGTGATTCATATATTATTAAGATGACTGCATTTGAGAAAACATGGATGTGTATTTGTAGTATAATTTCTAGTTTCTTACAGCTTATGGGAATAGAAGTGATATGCAAAGAGGTATTTGAACTGAACTAGCCTGATGCCCTTTTATATCTTTAATTCCTAGCAGAAATACAAGGTTTATACTTTTAAATGAAGCTGAGTGAAATTTAAAGAAGGAAACATATTGTTTTATTAGCAAAAACTGTAGCATATATTTGCAGTATATTGTGTGTCCCTTCTGACTTCAACAGTTAGTTTTCATACCATTTTCTTTAAACATTTTTCTAAATGCTTCTATATTCTTTAAACCTCATGTAAAAATAAATCTAAGTTGTTTGAAAAAAAACCTGCATCTCTCCTTTATTTCTTGGGAGATAAATAATGATCAAACAAGTCTGCAAGAAGCTAACTCTACTTTGATATAGTTTTGAGATTATTAGCTTTACAGAAGAGCACTTCACATGGGACAAAGTGTCAAAGAAAAGACGATGCTTTTCACCCTGTCCTCTCTCCTTCAGTGTTTCTCATCCCTCCTAGCCATCTGTTGTGCTGACTGCTGTGTGGGCTGATGCTGATGGAGGTAACATTATCCACAACTACTGTGTGACCTCTGTGGCCTCATATAGGTTGTCAGAAAGTAAAGTCCCAGCTTTGGCAGAAAAGAAGAGGGGTACACTTCAAGATTTAGATATTAAAGCTAAACTAAAACAGCTCTGTTAGGCCTTTAAATGTTGATTTTTACCCACAGATAATCAACACAATACAGTATTTTCAGAGATTAATAATTTATTTAGATATTTTTAAAATTTATAGTTTTTTTTTTTAAATTCCATAATGATTTTGGTTTACTTCTCCATCTGTTCCTTTTATGACGCATTGTGTGGCAGCTTACGGGATTTATCCACTGTTTTTTTTACTTCCATTGATAAAGACATAATGCAGCCAAATGCACTCCCCAATCTGATTCAATGAAAGGAGGAAGGAAATCATCATTGTGGTAGTGAGTGAGTAAGCATTCAAAGGCTCGGTCATCTAAGGACATGCTGCACTCTGTTTTTATAGAGGTAAAGCTCTTGATGCTTATCTCTGGGTTGCAAGACTACAAAGATAATTCATCTTAACTTTGCTTAACTTTAACTGCTTTTATTACATTTACATTTCATTACGCTTTATTTTATGCGATCTCTTGTGCATTTCTTTCGTGTCTTATGGATCTTTTACTCAAAGTTTATAAAACACTTTGTATTTTAAATTGGTCTCATTGTTTGAAGTAGAAAGGCAATACGGAAAGTAAGGATACATCCTGAAGCACTGATATAGTTACAGTACAGGTTAAAAAGTAGCCAAAGTGAAGAAATGACTGAAGGTGGAGCAGTTGGACATACATATACAGATGTGAGCTACAGAAGTAAGTGCATACAGACACCAATTATTCAACTTGTCAAATAAACTCACAGGTACACATAGTCCTTTCGAAGTCCATGAGCAAGAAGTCATGACCGTCACTGATACTTTGAAGGGTAAATGCTTTCTCTTAATCAATCATTTCTAATTTATAAGCAGAAAAAAGAGTAGCATAAAACAATAAATAAAAATTAGACATTTCTTATCATAGTTATCTTTTAGCTAATCTAGTTAAATTAAAAGAAGACAGAACTGTCCGTTTTATTTATTCAATGGACATACATATCTACAACTTTCGAACAGTTATATCATCAGCAAACGTACAAAAAACAGTCTTTATAAAGCTCTTTTATATCTGAACCAAGCTTGAGCTATCAGCAATCAGACCAAATAAAACAACAACCAAAATATTCAACCAACCTGCTTTTTATTAAAAGAAAATGTCTGTACGCAAGCAGAGTTTTTCCAACTAATTAACATCAAGTTGTTTTTGATAGCAAGATTTTACCATATTGGAACCATATACTTAACAGCTGCTGTAGACCTGAACTGAGAGAATAAAATTAAACTAAAATGATCAATTACAAGATTACCAAAAATACAACCTGAATTATGGAATACACAAACAAGACTGAATTAGTAACAAGAAGACAAACACATCAGTACTCATCTAAGCAGAAACTATACACAAACCCAGCAGTTATTTAGGTATTGCTCTCATACTGACTAGAACAAAAACAGGTGTTTTTACAATTTTTTTAACTAGAGATTTTTAAAGGCACTTAAGAACCTCATTCTTTTATACAGAGAGATTCTAGAAGTCCAGTCTGTGTGTCCACTGTCACTCAGTTCAAAACAAAAAGACATCAGAAGAGTTAGAAAGTACAGGCTCTTCCAGACAGTGAGAGCACAACTCAATGCAATCATATTAGCACAATGCTTTGTGTATGTGGAAGTTTAACTTTCTGTGTTGGCCTATCTTGCCATTTTATTTCAGCATAAAGCTGTCTAATGACTAAGACTGCAGTGTCTGCTGTATCACGACCTGGACAGTGAGTCAGCACCCTGACCTTGCTTTGCTCCACACACAAACGCAGAGAAAGATTTAGCATATGATGCAGACAAACATTCATATTCCTGACACAAACAAACACCCCTTCTTCCCTCCCTAACCTCTATCTCTCTCTCTCCCTCTCCCTCACACTGCAAGCACTAGTATTGCTGCGTCGTGACTGGGGGCGATGTGTTCCTCTTAATATGCACAGACGACTGTCTGAGAATCATACTGGCATGCTGGCATATATTGACAACGATTTGCCCCTCTTTTTTACTAATACAGATTGTTTTTGAGTGTCTGACACAGTGAGAGAGAGAGAATCCAGTCCATAGTAGGAGCAGCATATACTCCTGCTGTGCTGTAGGCTGAGCCTACAATACCCAGAAACCTGCTGTCTGTTATGTACCCATGTCACTTCCTGTTCAAGAGTTTCTGTTACACATTCCTAAAACAACATCACAGTCAAGAGGATGCTGCTCATTGGCCTAAAAGACTGGAAATCCCCTTGTTCTACCCCTGAAGCGCTCCTTCTAAAAGACATTCACATACACTTAGTGTTATCCCTCAAGCAGACACACGAAAATTGTGGTTTAGGAGAAAGACAAAAAAAAGTCCTGAAGTGTCTACCAGTCAGTGGTGCAGTCATCACAGAGCTACTCTATAGCACTTTCTTGGCCAATTCTGTTCCAGTCTGGCCTTGCTACAAATGCCTTCTTTTGTGTTGTGACTACCACTGAGTGAGCATAAGCTGTGAATGTTTGAGGACAGGGAAGTACTATTTTTTGCCACATGTTCTTCAGCTATTGCAAAATTTTCCCATTTCTCATTCATTTTGCTGTAAACAGGATGTGCTGTCAGTGAACCCCCCCACCACACACACACACACACACACACACACACCCTGACTCCACCCCAACTATCCCCTCAACCCCACGTCATATGACTCTCAATGACACCACTCTACGAACTTAAAACTTCTGTTTTCAATAACACCGCAGAGAGACAGAATTAACTGGATTTCAGACAAGCAGAGACACTGGCATTAAAAAAAAAAAAAAAACAGAAAAAGAACACTACACACCAGCCCAGTAGATGTTGTTAAGTGCACACATGTATACACTTGTGCATACAAATTTAAGCACATACCCATGCACAGTCCTTTCAGTCACAACCTGAAAGGGGCACATAGTGGCTTAGCAAACACAGCCAGGCAAGCTTATAATACAAAGACACTCACACTCATGTATAGTCTCATACTACATAATCAGACATCCATGTTTTCACTCATACACAGACACACACACACACACACACACACACACACACAATCGCAACACTCACATCCTCCCACCAGCACATGTGGACAGCCAGGCCCTCAGTCTAGACAAGAGGCAGAGGAGAAGAAGAAAAGAGGAGGCAGAAGCACAGGGGAGGGGTGTAGAAGAAGAAGAGAGGTACTGGATGTACTTACCCCGTTTCTGGAGCCATCCCTCTCTAACGATGGTGACATCGCTCATGGTTCCTTCACGCCGAGTCCGATGCCGCTGCACGCCTGCTCCACTGAGAGAGAGAGAGGGAGGAGGGGAGGAGAGGAGGAGAGAAAGAGAGGGAGAGGAGGAGGAGAGGAGAGGAGGGGGGCCGGCTCTCCCAGCCTCCGCGTCACTCTCCCTCCCTTCCTTTCCCGTTCACCCTCTCGTTCGCGCAGCCTCTCTCTTAGACACACACACAAACACGCGGTGTGTATGTATATTGTACGTGTGTGTCGACTTGCTTCCTGTTGTGGCTTATCTCCCCGGCTCCCTCCCTACTTCTTCTCCTTCTTCTTCTTCTCCCCCTCCTCCTCCACCTCCTCCTCTGTCGTTCCCTCTCCAGACCTTCCTCCTCACCAGCAGTGACTCAGCCTGGAAGGAAGTGAAAGGAGAGAAAAATAATAATACAGAAAAAAGTAGAGATGGGTTTATTTTTCTTCCTCTCTTGCTGGTCCCCTCTTCCTCTCATAAGTCCTTTTCTGACAAGACAAACAACTAGTTATTGGGAGGGCTGCTTCCTCTCCTTCTCTCTCCACCCAATCATACACCCAGTTCCTCTTTTTATCCACGCAACACTCTCTCTGATAAACAGGATGAATTATTACAGAACTGTCAATGAAGCCAAAAAACAAAAAAACTGACACTGACTGCCAAACCAACATCTCAGAGCTAAAGAACTCATTCATTCACAGATATGTCTGTTCTGGTTAGCAGGTCGTGCACCATACATAAGCCAATCTAGCGCCCTGCTTTCAATGTATTTCTGTATATCAAATTAGTTTTTTCAATGTGTGTGTGTGTGTGTGTGGGTATGTGTGGGCTGATTTGAACGTATGTGGGAGGTGAGAGAGCTTCTCAGGACTGTGGAGTAGGGCTTGGTTATAAATAGCAACAACGGCAGTTAGGGATGCTCTCACGCTCCCTTTCTCTCTGCAAATCTCTGCACCTCTCTGTCGTCTCACTCCTGCTCTCCCTCCCCTCTCTTTGTCTCTCTGCATAGCTGCTGCGTTCACCTCAGATGCACCCTACTACACTGTATTACAAAACCCGCAACGACACTACCCTGCTCAGCTTGAATGAAGATCAGCACCACGAGAGCTAGGCTAGTAGTCAATGCTATCTAGCTGGAAATCAGTATTCAGATCAGCTACTGTCTGCAATGCTGCAGACACTTGTGGGGTCTGCAGCGTCAGAGCAAATGCTGGAATAGACCCACAGATGCGCACACACCCTAGTAGGTGACACAGGGCTTTTTCTTTTCTTTTTTAAAATAAATTTTGAGGCAGCAAAGTCATGACTAGTCAGCGAGCAAGTGAACAAATGCAGACTAGTTCATCACATTTAAGTTTGTGGGTAATCAAAGCTCAGAGATTCATTTAATCAACAGGAGGATATCTACGTTCACATTTCAAACATGTCATATGTCTCAAATGTCAAAATGATAACTTTTTTTCAACACTTTGGACTTAGGAAATTAAAGCACCTGTTTTATGCTGTTATTTTGTTTAATTATTGAAAACAATCAATAATGTACATTTTTGCACCTTTGATAATACCTGAAAATGACCTTGGATTTGAGGATGTTCAATATTTTACCATCCAAATACAATGATTGCAATTAGGTATGTGAGCAACTAATCAATCAACTGATCAACTATACAATTAAACTGGAGTTTCTAGTCAGCATATTCACATTTTATACAGGTACATCACCAGCTAACTGTTGGTTTTAAGATTTTAGGCAGCCACCTACGACGGCTACTGTCCTGCCCTGAAGTTGTAAATATCACATCATGATTCTGCACTACTTGGATCTAAAACAGCAAGAGACTGTGCCAGAGTAAAACGGCAAAGACAACTCAACCATGTTCTGCAAAGGTGCATGGATATTAACCTGCAAGAAAGAAGGGTGCTTACGCTAACACAGTAAACATCGGCCACACTTTAGTGTCGAATTGCCACACATTTCAGCAAACTTGGAAATAAGATTTGATTATCTGATTATAAAGAAATACATTTTTGTTTTCAAACAACTTAAATGCATTTAAATTGTGTGTGCTGTCTTATTTTTAGACTATTTAAAAAGTCTAATTTTTTCCCCAGCACATCTAACCTATTAGTTTTGTTGGCAAATATAGTAACCTATGGGAACATCTCTTGCTGTAGTTTTAATGTTTGGATTTTATTCATCACACTTTTTTCTAGTTCTTAAATGTCTATTTCTGAAATGTCTAAAAATTAAAAGCAGTCAAATTCACAACATAAGATATAGGTACTTGTGTTACAGAACACAAAAATCAAACATTTACTTTACAGTATTACTTATTCTGATGGTTCCTTTTGTTTCCTTTTGATCAATAGAAAGAGACCTTGTTCTTGAAATCCAGTTCATATTTGTGAAACTGAGGCATAAAGGCTATTATAATGGCACTACTTTAGAACAGAAAAATAAATGACTTTCAGCCCTAGTAATTACATCCAAGGGGATCAAATTCTTTTTATAGACACTATACAATTCTGGATTAAGCTTTAACACTGTGGTGTTATTCAATAAAGCTTTGGTTAGCTTCAACCTTAATCTGTGGAGCATAGCCCGGATTGAGTTGAGGAGAGTTGAAGTGAGGAGAAGAGAGAAGAGGAGAGGAATGTCCAGACACCGGCAACCCCTTGTCACTAGGGTGGCTGTTGCTATGGTGACATGTACTGCCATGATGAACCAACCATGCCAGGGGAAGCACCTGCCAGACAACATTTATTTCATGCCCTTTCATTTCAGAGGCAACAACAAAGACAAAAAAAAATAAAAAGAAGGAAAAGAAGCTTTAAGAAAAGACAAAGAGACTCAGTGGAGGCAGACACAAGCGGGAGCATTCAAAGAATATGTGTTACATAACAGCTGAACCCTGTTTTTATTATTTACTTTGTTTTGCAGAAGTGATGTTCTGACTATAATTTTGAGATAGTGTATCCAAAAGCATCAGTTCCCACACCTATAGAAAACAATGTGCGTTCAAAATAATAAACTAACTTACTACTTAGTAAAAAAAAAAACAAAATAGCACATGAGATATTTTTTCAGTATATGAGCAATCTCAATACGAAGGTAATATTATAGTTTGCAAGTACAAGACACTACATTGGCATGTATACTCCACAATGCAATGTATTGATATTGATGGACGAGTAAATTGGGATCTAAAGCAAATATAAATTTTTTCCATTTTTAATTTGTCTATCCATAATTTAAGTAGTGTTACCACGGAAATGCATTTCTGAAAGACTGACTTAACTAAGACAAGCTTAGAAGTTCATCCAAAAGGATAAAAACAACTGAGATTCACTCTTAAGTTTGTTGAACCATGATATTAAGTACATAGAGCACAGTATGGGATTTTGAACTCAATGTAACTAGAAGAACTATACTTACAAGGTGTTGTAGCTATACAACACCTCTCGGCACATATTTAGGCAATTGATATAAAGCATTATCTGAATTAAGTTTATTGTCAGTTCATTAACGGAGACATATAAATTGCATCTCTATAATCACCAGTAAGTTCCACCCCAGAATAAGGCTTTAAATTCTTTTTTGTCCCCAGAATTATACTTCCTCCAGGGACATTATATTGAGGGTTGCTTGAGAGCTCTGTGTTTCTCTTTTAACAGTCTTTGTTACAACTGAGAACTACAGAATACTTGATGAATTCCCCCATAATTTACTCTGAAATTGTGATGAAAGTGGAATAATTTCAGCACTTTATAAGCTCCATCTGCTTTAGCTTTGAACTGGAACACTTTCAGCTTGACGAACACTAATACAACCAATGCCAGTTCTTACACAAGTTAAGCTAGCTACACTGCTCAAATCACCACTCATGTCTCTTAATATTGCAAAGGTAAGAAAAAGACCCAAATCCAAATCCTAATCCACAGGTCTGCCTCAAACAATTTAATCTTTGTTATATTTTACTTAAAAAAAAAACAAAAAACAGATCACATTTCAGACACCAGCATTTTCCAACCAATGTTCAAGGAAAGAAGGCTAAACATCTTTCTTGTAACATACTAACAAGCATACCTGCAAACAGGTTTTTTTTCCCCAGGTTCTCTAATATTTCAAGACTCTCCTGGCAACCTTCTGTATTTGGCATGACCCGCAAACTTTCTTCTAAAAAAAAAAAAAAAAAAAAAAAAAAATCAGCAAGTTTTGTGTTCCTCTTACGTTGCCCAAGTTGCCAGACTGTCTATGAAACACAGTCTTCATACACACAACCACACACTACATAGAACTTCAACCATCTGGCAGCAAAACCTGGCAACACACATCCCAATTCATGGGTCTGTGCAGCTAGTCTCTGCACAGGCAAATTCGTTCATTGCTGAATTACTAGCTGGCATCCTAGCTGTTGTTTCACCACTTATCTCTTCTGATTGTGAAAATACTGTAAAGACTAAGACTTTAATATACCAAAATAAATAATGGTGAGTTGAGGCACACATACTACTCTTCAAGTGTGTGTAATAAGGACTGGTTTACATCAGTATAGTTGGAAAGAAAGTTCACTAATCCATAACTCATAACCAAAACATAAAAACATTAAAATTCATATAAGCTAGCCAAACAGCACTGGTCTCTCTGTTCAGCTGACTGGAAGATGATATCAAATGAGACTGTGTAAGTCAAGCTTGTTGAACTGCTTCCCAGTCTCTTACCCACAGTAAGGTATATAGTTAATTAATTTAACTCTTTAATGGTGTCAATCTGTACTCAGTATCAACAGATACCTAAAGCCAAGGTATTAAGACAGAAAAAGTTATATCACTAATTGATACCAATTTAAACACTAATAAGGAAGAATGTCTGCAAGTAGATTTTTTTGCAGTGCTACGATAGAAAACTAAAGCCTAAGTGGAAGAGAATCTACTGTACTCCATGCAAAGCACCAGTACAGAATATACAAATATATAAGGCTAAAATATGCACCATTGCTGGTGTAGCTCTACAGAACAAATCATCTACAAAAGGAGATATACGGTGACGTCGCAAGCTATCACTATTCTTTAGCTAATTCTATATGTAATCGGCTCTAAAAGAAAGAACATTCCCATCAAACTCAGGTCAGGACAGTACACCTCACCTCAGTTCACCTTTCATCACCCTTCCTCACCCACAACACTGGCCTCATGCAAACTCTGGCTGACATCCACAGCAGCAAGTCCACAATCTAAATTCCTAAATGAAAGCCAGCCTTTGGCAGGACCTCAAGTGTTACACTCTGCTAACACAGAAAGTGCTTTAGGTGTTGTTGTTTTTTTTTTCCCCTTTGATGGTCTGTTTAATGCGGATCTGATATAAGAAATTCGCTTCTATTTTAATCAATGAAGCTGCCTTCACAGGCTACTTAGGGTTCAAGTCTATTTTCTTCTCTTCATAAGCATTTAACGAAGCGAGGGTACATTCGATGGTGAGCACTGCCAAAACACAGGTAAGCACACTACACTGATGCTTCTGTATGGAGTGCTGGTTTCATTAGAAGAGATGGAAAATAAAATTAGAAATAAAATGATTAGTCAATTGTTGTACAAGCGTTTAATCTTTGGCATCAAGCAAACATGTTGAAGATGGTTATCAGAGCTTCTGAAATGTAAGTTCTTCCTTTGTATGAAAAGCCTGAGATGTGGAATGGAATTTAACTGTTATTTATTTGTTATTATTAAATTAAAGTGAATTTAACTATAAAGTGAACACATGAGATTAAATGTTTGTGTCCAGATCTGTGTTTTATTTTCTATACAAATCCTATCAAACTGAGTGTCCACAGTACTAAAAGTCCTAGACCCAAAACTGGCCTTGGTACACAAGTGTTTTTTGATTTTTGTTGCGTTCTTTGTTCAAAACAGTTCAGGTCTAGGAACTTGTCAAGGTCACTTCTCTCTTCTTTCACTAACCAACTGAAATCAGAAGGGATGGGACTTAAAATATCAGCTCTGCAAATAACAGCAAAGGAGAAAAAGTTGAGAAGCCTTGTGTAGCCTAACAACAAAAGGTGCTGGACAGAGGCATTTGATGCACTAAAACTTTCTCAATGTATGTACTTATGACTCTCTCATTTACTCCTCACTTCAGCAACTGGTGAGAAAACTTAAAACTGAAACTAGGTTTCTACTTTAGAATCAACAATAAGACTTGTTCAGTTCAATTTAACTCAATTTTATTTTTATAGCACCAAATCATAAAAACAGTCACCTTGAGGCACTTTATACTGTACAGTAAAAACCCTACAATAATACAGAGAAAACAATCAAATGACCCCCTGTGAGCAAGCAGTTGGCAACACTAGGAAAGAAAAACGCCCTTTTAACAGGAAGAAACCTCCAGCAGAAGCAGGCTCAGGGAGGGGCAGCCATCTGCCACAACTGGTTAAGGGTGATAAGAGGAAGACAGGACAAAAGACATGCAGAGATAATAATAACTAATGATTAAATGCAGAGTGGTATAAAAAAAAAGACATAGTGAGTGATGTTAGTGCATCATGGGAAGCCCCCAGCAGCCTTGGCCTATTTCATCGTAACTAAAAGAGGATTCAGTGTCACCCAGTCCAGCCCCACTCTATGCTTTGTTATTATGGAAAGTTTTGAGGGTGGGTGAGGGTTGCAATGTGCAAGACTTGTTGCTTGAAATTTTATGTAATTAATGGATTATGGTATTGGTATGTTATTTATATGGCATGCATAACCTCAATGTTGACATATGTTGGATTCTGTCTATTATAGACATTTATAGACTTAATTTTTCCATTAATTAAGTATTATTATTATTTTTTACTATTATTGATACATCCCTCGTTTGAACCTCTGGCCAGATGGTGTCTTTCTGTACTGAGATCACGTGTTCGTCCTCCCAAAGTCTAAAGATATGCTTCTTAGGTTAATTGCTGGATCCAAATTGGCTGTAGGTGGGGATGTAAGTTAGATAAAGTGCTTAAGTGGATAGAATAAAGTGCTTGTAGTGTAAAGCACTTCAATTGGCCAGTAAGAGTAGAAAAGTGCTCTATAAATTAATTTTTCCTTTTACTTAGAATTCATGTACTAGCCATTTTTCAGACTTTATGTAAAGAAACTATTAAATCAAACAATTTAAAAAAATATACATATATCTAAAAAGTGGGTCAATATTTAACGTTTAGTGTTGCAATACCAGGGCTCGCAAAATTTCAAAATCCCTGGTAGCCCTTCGGGCAGGCACTCTTCAGTTTTTGGTAGCCCAAAATAAATTTAAGTAGCCCGAATTAAAAAAAAGACGACAATTTTTTGATTGATGTTTTGTTTCCTTTACAATATTACACATTAAAGTATAAAGTAATATTGTAAAGGAAACAAAACACCAATCAAAAAATAGTTAAAACACAAATTACAACAACTATATAAAAAATTACAATCATCAACTCAAATATTTGGTTCTAATTGAACAGAAATTTCTATGAACTTGTAAGAACTGTGTAGAACATGAATCAGTCTGTGTCACATCCTGAATTTGAAATTTCCACTGAAATCACGGGTAAGGGGTAAGTGGAACCAAGATCTAGGACATTTGCTTTTTGAAGTTTGCATAGGCTGCTAAATTTTGCCAATGGTAGTTCACTCTTTGCAACATAGCACGCTTTCTAAACAGCTTTTTCAGGACTTTTTGTTGTGCTTGGTTTATTTTTAGTATCTTTTTTGCAATTAGTGTTTGTTCTGGGAAAGATACTGCAGACTGAGCAATAATGCATTTCTTGTGATGCAGAGATTTCTCATGGGTTCTGATGGGGTCTTTCTTAAAATTACTGGTCCCAGTAACAAAGGCACTTGGCGACTCAGATATCGAGGGGAACTCACGACACACCCGGCAGAACATTATGTTATTTTGCTTGTCATATTCCAGCCACAGAAATCCTTTTGTTCATGAAACCAAAAAAGCTGAGCTTTCTTTTTGCCTCATAGTCTGATTTGTCATAACTTTTCTGTTTTGTGGTAGGCTTTTCTTTGGCTGTCCCTACTTCACCTTGACCTGTCTTATTTGGCTCAGCAGAACTAAAATACCTGCGTAAATCCATCTGCTTTACACACGCACTCACATAACGGTCAGCGATTCTCTGCGCAATCAACCTCTATCACATGTTTAAGCTTGCTGCGGGAGATTTCATTTGTCACGTTTGAATAGTAAGCTAACGATTAATAAGACGATGCCAGAGGAATTGGTTCGCAATTAATCTGTGACTCACCAATCAGTACTGTCGCTCTCTATACACAGTTCGAGTGATCGCAAAGTGAAAGTGAAGCAAAAAACAAACGCAAATTCAAACGCGATTTCAATATGTCACATATTGACAGAGGCTCATCGATGCCAATGACATAATTACCCAGCTACATTTGTGAAAGAATGCAAAAGCATTGACATATTTTTCCCTTCCTATGATAGCCCGACGGGCAGGGCTGAGATAGATTTTGGTAGCCCAACTGGAAAAATCGCTAGCCCCGGGATGTCGGGCTAGCGATTTTACGAGCCCTGAATACACATACTAAACAGAGGCTATTATGTTCAAAACCAAAGTAATGAATATGCCTCGGTGATTACCTTATCGCCACTCAGTATCTCTGTGCATTTGATCAGATATGTGTTTTGTTTTGCTCTAAGCTTCTTGAGAGTTTGCATTAAAAACAAACCCACTGAGGGGGTCCCTTTAAGGTTGTAAACTGACATTTTGGTAAAAAGGAAAAGTATATTCCCTATTCACATTAAGGAGACGGATATGGAAAGAAACAAACCAAAGGATTACATTAAATTGTTTAAATTGAACAATTATAATCTGTTTGGGCCTAATTAATTGACCCAAGTTGTTTAAATTAAGCATTTGTATTAGAGATGCGCCAACTGACCGGCCAGGGACCAAATCGGTCAATTGCCAGTCTTCTCGGCTCAAAACCAGTGATCGGATGGTCAGCCTCCCATATGACCTATTGCAAGCTCAGAGCCACCAGCCTCAGTATGAGCAAAGAATCAAAGCAGTTATGAGGAAAATTTTGAAAATGGGTAAAAAAGAGAAAAGGGTGAAGTTACAAAAATTAGGTAAATGATGCAAGTGCCTACCCTTTGTCATGTTACATAAATCTGGGGCACCTACTTTTCTTTCATAGGGTAAGATAAAGGTGGGTAAAAAGCAACTCATTTTCAGTTTATTATCTGTATATCTTTCCAGTAGCAAAGCCTTTTTTTGAGAGAGAGAGAGAGAGAAGATTCTGTAGCCTTATTGCAGTTTGGGGATTTTTGTAATGATCTCTTTAACATAAAGATAATATTTTGTTCTGATACAATTCTTAAAAAGAAAATAAGAATCAATAAAAAAAAAAATGGTATGCAAGTTTCCTCTTATTTTTATTCTGCTTGGGCTCCTAAATCGATTACAATCCAAATATCAGGCTCCAAAAGTAAACATTTGCAACACATATTCTTTACTAATTCAACCAGCACTATTCCCATTGTTATCAACAATCTACGAGTGTGGCACACCCTCTTAATTACTTGCCGTAACTTGTGTAGGCAAATCAAGCCAGGCCTAGTCTGCCGTTTCTCTGCATACCGCGTACATGCAAATCATCCCAATAAACCGCTGCCTCAAACTGCAGTGATGTATCCAGCAGGTAGGATGAATATGATTGATTAAGACACACAAGTACCACCACTGCAATACCTGCGTCACGGTGATTTGAAACAACTGACGCATATCACACGCAGGCAGAAAACTGCACGCACGATAAACGTTTAAAAACACTACTTTTTATCCCCCGCCTCAGTTGTCCCTTGTGAGCGGTCAAACACACCTCGCTAATGTTATCACGACGCATTATCTTACTAGCTTTAGCGTGGCTCGTGCCGTGTTTACTGTCAAAACAGTGTGGCTAGCTAACAGTATTACCTGTAGCCGCAGGTGCGGTAGAGGTGGTGGTGTGTGGTATCCCCCTTGCACCTGCTGTTGACAGGACGGCTCGGGTTATTAATTATTTTTTCCACGCTTCTTAAGTGAGAATCACTAAGCTATCCTGGGACTGTGAGCTAAGTAAGCTAAGAAAGCGTCGTCGGTTCACCTTACGAGCCGATGCAGAAATAATCGTTTGGAGACACATCAAACGGATTTCCGCGGAGCTTTCGTTTACCGCAGCCAACGGTTGTTTTGACTCTGGTGAGAACAACCGGTGACGTCACCCAGGGAAACGGCAACCCCATTTCTGTTATGTCCCCATCCCCCCACCCACATTCTCACACACGCGCGCGCGCACTCCCTACCGTCTCGTCTCGTTCTCCCGTTTTCGATTTTAACGGTTTCAGTTCTGTGTCTTGTTTTCCTTCCCTGTGGAGCTCTCTCATCATCTCATCCCAACAACCCGTGCGTCTGTGCCGGCTAATAAGCCAAGTATCGCGAGAATTAGGTGTTTAGGCGGTTTATCTGCCAGAGAACTGAATCACAAACACAAACATATCATCAGAGATAAGATGTGAGAAAGACTTTATCGATCCCAGAAGTTTGGAGATTATTGTGTCACAGCAGTCAAGACATTACACATCCTATGACATTAGCTTAAATAAAGAAGAGCAGTATGACAAGAGCAGAAAAAGTGGAGCACAATTTTTATAATAGACCAATACCGTGATGTTTTCTAATTAGTTTTTATTTTTATTTAATGTTTTTTTTTTTTTTTTTACCTTTTTTAAAATTCAGTTTATTTGGTTTTCTTAGTGGGAAATAACTTGAGTTCTTATTCTTTGAAAAATGTAAATTTCGTTTTAGTTTTTATTTCTTTTAGTGTTTTTGTTAGTCTTTTAGGTAACAGCTTATAATAAGCCTATCATTAAGGGCCCAAGTCCCCTGTAATTAAACTTAATTTCCTCTTTTTTTATTTGAAATTACAATGTAATTATATTTACCTGGAAATACTTCAAGGTAAGTACACTAGAATAAGGGGGCACCAAGTCAGGTTTTTATGGGAAACAAAGAATTAATTACATTGTAAGTAATTTTAAGTACAGGGCAAGTGAATTTCAGTACACCATAGGTAAATTTAAGTACAGCGTAATTCATTGTATTTTTTTAAACAACATTTCATCGTAAATCTTACATACTGTTAATCTTGCTTTCTTAGGTGCTTATTTAATATTCATTATGTTAATGTGCATGATGGATGTTCTATTATAGAACTGTGCTTTTATCATAATAATCTGTGATAATGTGATATTTAAATGTGATAATGACTATTCTTTTTGTAACTTACACAAAAACAAATACCATTAAAATTTAAAATATCAAACTTCACAATCACTGTTCAACTATAACTTTAACAATAAAGTGTTCTAAATCCCTACTGCATGCCTACTATAGGGGGGAAATGAAAGAACAGGCAACTTGCACATCTAATAAATATTTAATAAAGATGTAAAACAAATAAAGATGACAAAAGATTAAGTCACTTCATAATACGACCTGCGCCCCAAAACGTACAGTGTACTTATATTAAGTATACATAAAGTATATTAATAATACACCAGAATTTTTTTGTTTTTCCTCAATATTTACCATGATATTACACACAATTTTACTTATGCTGTACTTAAATTTTACAGTATAATTCATTCTTTTTTTCCTGTAAAAATCTGATTTATAATTTCAAATAAACACATTTAAATTCCTTTTAATTACATGCGAATTACGCCCTTAGTTATGGGCTATATTACAAGGTGTTACCATTCTTCATTATTGTTCTTACAGTATTGCGCACATACAGATTTAGGAAAATCATTAACTTTTTGAAAACACACTTGCAGTCATCCAAAATCTCAGTAAACATCTCAAAAAAAACATGTCCATTAAATTAATTTTATTTAGTTTTCAAACGTCACAAAATCAATTTTCTTTCTATTTTATTTTTGAAAAGTCTCGTTTTAATTTTTTTTTAAAATAATTAAAATGCATTTTTCACATCTAGTTTTAGTTTTTAGTTAACAATAATAACAATGCTAGGTGGAAAAGATTGCTTCTGTGCTTGTGACAGCAGCGCTCAGCAAGGGTGCAGCCACTTATCAGCTGTTCATCAGAGCTGTACTTACTTGAATCACCATAGGGGTGTCAAACATAAGGTGCACCAAAGGATCGAATTTGGCCTACTGGGTTACTTTGCAAAGTGTGAAATCATTAACTAATTTATTTTTTTTTTTTTACGTTAGTGTTGAAGCAAAGACTGTTGAACTGAAGTGAGGTTTTTACTTTGTAAGTAAAAGTACAAGGCGTGTGATAACTTTAAGTGATTATTCTTAAATAAAAGTGCATTATCATATGTATTATGTTCAGCTAATTACAGTAGTGTGCAAAAATCTTGAGCCACACCAAATGTATTTATTTCTTCAAAATTTTCTGATAAGGAGCCAGACTTTCTTGTAATTTTTTAAGTGATCTTAAGCAATACTCCTCCAGAATTTCACAAGTTATATCAAGGTTTTATCAAGCATTGGCTCCTGTTTCATTCATTTTCAGTGAATGCGTCCAACTATAGTAAAATGAGTTTTTTCCTTGTTATTTTTGTTTGTTTGTTTGTCAAGCCACTTAACACTGACATATGAGTCATTCAAACTTAAAAACAGAACCTAAACCAAGGGATGCATTAGTGTTGTCTATACAAAACAGACATATAGCAAACAATTTTACATTACATCTACAAGCACTTTGTTACTAGCAGCCTGCTGCTGCCTGTTTGAAAGGCATAAAATTACATTTTTCCACCAACAAGAGATTTTGAAAGAACTATTAGCTGAAAACCTGGCATATTTTGACATGGTGTGTAGTGTCTCCTTAAAAAAAAACTAAGCAAACTCAACAAGTGGAAGACACAAGAAGAAGTGGTGGGCCTGAAAAACAACCTACAGCAGATGAAGAGTATCTGAAAGTCATGTCCTTAAGGAAAAAAAATCCAGCAAGAACCTAAGAGATACATCTGGCCCTCCAGCTAATCCAAGAACTAATTCTTAAGGAAGGGGAACAGGGAGAAAATGCTGAGGTATTCCAAATTACACAGGCATTGGATGAAAATCAGTGGAAACAGGTCTCTCTGTTTTGTATCCCTTGTCCCTTGCGAAACTGGACACATCTCACAAGAAACTTGTGGCTCAAAAAGGCCTGATCTGTGAATGGATCCTTGGCGAAACCCAAAGATGATTACCACACAGAAAGGCAACTGAAATAACAGTTAGAAATTTCAACAGGTATTGCAACAGAAAAAGGGAATTCACTAATGTACAAATGTTTTCAGTTAGACCAGAAAAACAACATCTAACCTCCATTTAGGTGCATAAGAAGGTATGAATTAAAGTTTAAAAAAAAAACAAAAAAACCCAACATTATATTTATTCATCACAAGGCTGATACAAACCAGTTTCTTTATCTTTTGCTGAAGTATATCACAGTTTCATATTGACTCTCACCATTTGTAATATGTCCCATATTAACCCACACAAACCCACCCTTCAGCCCAAATGTCACCCTAATGTTACAATGTTACAATTTAATGTCATATTACAAAAAAAAAGCCATTAGATGTTATTACCATTGACTGAAAAAGTACTTTTTCAGTTGTATTTCTGCTTATGATCATGAACACCATGTACCAAAAATACCTTCCAGGCTGTTCTATATTTTTCCATTAATTTCAGCTACATCCAAAAATATGACTCATATTAATAATAATGCCCCGTTCTGCAATTGCTGTCTCTGTGAATAAGCAACCAATTACTAACAATACTGCCAAAATTTTAGCTTCACCAAATGTCAACAAATGATCCATCCATTTTCTTTACCTTATCCAGTTCAGGGTCATATTTGGACTGGAGTCTATCCCAGCTGTTACAGGGTGACCCATTCTAAAATCAGTGGAGCTAAGTGTTACTGATATGGAAACCATTACTGATTTATTATTTACAGTTATGATCTTACTGTATTTGGAGAAGAGATTTTCCTGCACCTGCATGGGTTCTCTCCTCCCACTCCTCCCACACTTCAAGGACATGCAAGTTTGGCTTATTTGTAAGTAAGTAAGTAAAACATTGTTTACATAGCACCTTTCCAGACAAAGATAACAGTGTTTCACAAAAAAAAAATTACCAGAGTATTAAAAAATGAGAAAAAAGGGAGTTAACCAAAAGCAAGTCTGAAAAGATGAGCTTTAGTTTAAGTTTTAGTTGCTTCTTGAAAGAGACCATTGAGTCCATAGATCTCAAGATCAGAAGGAGAGGTCCAGAGTCTGAGGTCACTGTGGAAAAAGCGCTGTTTACTTTAGTAACACACTGCCTTGCATACACACATCCATCCCCTTTCAGACTGGTGTGGTGGACAACAAATAGGCCATGATCACAAGATCCTCAGGCACCTGTTGGGGACGTTTGCCGATGTGAGCTGGTGCTTGTCCATGAAGTCAGAACCCAGAAACCCAAAATTTGCTTAGAGAAATGAACAATGAATCACATCAATGCTGTGATGAGTGTGATCCTAAATAGGTCGTAAGTGTGAATATGTGCGTGACTAGTTGTCTATCTCTATTAGACCTACAATAGACTTGCGACATGGTCCCCAAGATGGATGGATGGATGGATAAATGATATTCCTACTGTTGCTTGAAGAAAGCCTATGACATCTTTAAATCTTGAAAAGTTGAAAAACCCTTGATCTGTACTTATAAAAATAGAGATACCAGTTTAAGACACTGGGCTGTTGTATGCAAACAGATAAATCTTGGAAACCACTTACACCTACAAGGCAATCTGGATTTCAGTTAAACTTTTTTTCATCTTTAAGATCATCCATCCATCCATCTTCATCCGCTTTATCCGAGGCCGGGTCGCGGGGGCAGCAGCCTAAGCAGAGAAGCCCAGACCTCCCTCTCCCCAGCCACCTCCTCCAGCTTATCCGGGGAACACCAATGCGTTCCCAGGCCAGCCGAGATATAATCTCTCCAGCGTGTCCTGGGTCTGCCCCTGGGCCTCCTCCCGTGGGACATGCCCGAACACCTCACCCAGGAGGCGCCCAGGAGGCATCCTTGTCAGATGCCCGAACCACCTCAACTGGCTCCTTTCGATGTGGAGGAGCAGCGGCTCTCACTCTGAGCCCCTCCCGGATGGCCGAACTTCTCACCCTATCTCTAAGGGAGAGGCCAGCCACCCTTCGGAGGAAGCTCATTTCTGCCGCTTGTATCCGCGATCTCGTTCTTTCGGTCACTACCCACAGCTCGTGGCCATAGGTGAGGGTCAGGACGTAGATCGACCGGTAAATTGAGAGCTTCGCTTTTACACTCAGCTCCCTCTTCACCACGACGGACCGGTGCAGCGTCCGCATCACTGCAGCCGCAGCACCAATCCGTCTGTCGATCTCTGGCTCCCTTCTCCCATCACTCGCGAACAAGACCCCGAGATACTTGAACTCCTCCACTTGGGGCAGGAACTCATCCCCGACCCGGAGTGGGCACTCCATCCTTTTCCGGCTGAGAACCATGGCCTCAGATTTGGAGGTGCTGATCCTCATTCCCGCTGCTTCACACTCGGCTGCGAACCGTTCCAGTGCGAGCTGGAGGCCTTCACCTGATGAAGCCAACAGAACCACATCATCCGCAAAAAGCAGAGATGAGATTCTGAGGCCACCGAAGTGAAAGCCCTCCGCCACTTGGCTGTACCTAGAAATCCTGTCCATAAAAATTATGAACAGAACCAAGACCAAGACTGATCTTTAAGATCAGACTGATCTTTAAGATCAGTCTTGGAATAAACAAACAAAAACCATGAGAATTCACTGGGCCGTTGTGTTACATTGAAATGTTGTATCATTATAAATGTTGTAATAGATTTTTCTTTTGTTTTTTATTTCTGTTTCTATTTTTATTTCAAAGACACAATGCAGTGCCTGAACAATGAGCCAACCTGTGAGCCTGCGAGGTCAACAATCCATGCATCCTCTTCACGCTGATATTTTCCAAATGCTGTTTACAGCCGGAAGGATCAGACAGCTGCACAGCATATGACTGAAATCTCTACACAACAGCTGATCAGTCTAGTGTAAACCAGAATGTTCAGTGCACATATAAGGCTCAGATTGTTTATGCAACACATTTTTTGAATTCCTGTGCAGTTTGTTTTAAGCCAACAGGGTCAGCTGTCCTATTATGGTTCTTTAATTTTGTTACAGCCAATATTGAATTAGAGCATTCTAGCGTCAGTTTGGTTATTCAAGAGTTGATGCAGACAAATGATTCTTAGGCTTTTGATAACATCTTAGAAAGACATGTCCCTATATTAAAACTAGAATTGTCATTTGTTTGCTTTTTGGCCGCCATTATCATCATCTGTGTGGAGCATGGAGCTTCAGCAGCAGAGGGTTTAGGTACAGGACCATGGCTGGGCACAGAGTACAGACACAGGTGGACCTAGCGTGTCAGATAATATATGTGTGTACTGTTCTGGCCTCCCTTAACACACATACACGTATTGCCATCAGCTGGCCTTTTGCTCACAGCCCTGTGTGCACGAGGGGGAGTATGGGTAGCAACCAGCAGCAAAAGGAAGGTGTGTGTGTGTGTGTGTGTGTGTGTGATTGTTGTGTGTGTGTGTGTGTTGTGTGGAGGTCGAATAACTGAGGTGGGGGTAAAGAGACAGCTTGAAAAGAAAAAAAGGCAACACAGGGGAGCCCTTCTGTTACTGTTGCTGTGGCCAGACGTGCCCCTGTGACACACACACACACACACACACACATACACACACACACACACACACACACACACACACACACACACACACACACACACACACACACACACACACACACACACACACAAAAACCTACAAATAACTTAGAGTCAGTAAGCAACTTCAAAAATATTAGCCCTCCAATAATACAACGACGTAAGAGGAGTAAAACACAAACAAACAAAAAAAGCACTACATATATTTGAAATAAGCAGAACAAACTCAAAGTAAATATTCATATATATATATATAGAGAGAGAGAGATAGATCTGAAAGAAGCAGTACTTTTCTAGTTTTTAGCACAACATATAAAAAAGAAGAGATCAGCAACTTCTTTGCCATTCGCTTTGAGGTGTCCATCTTGCTTTTGTGTGTGTTTGTGTTTCACTGAGGTTTTTGCAATCTCAAGAAAAGATACTAGCTAACTAAAATGTTGGCAAATCTTTCAAAGACAGCTGGTGAAAGTCACACACAAAATAAATAAATAAAAATAAAATAATGATGATGTAACAGAAGAAAGCAAGGTGACAGATGTCTCAACCTGTAGCTGGTGTTACATATAGATACATATCAGTTTGCTTCCTGTTTCCTGCTTCCTGTTTTCTACAGGAATAAAATACCTGTCAATATCTTCCTGAGGCCAAAAGAAGAGGAAGAAGAAAGATACACTGCCCTGGGAAACATGAATATCTGCACTAAATAGAATAGAATAGAATAGAATAGAATAGAATAGAATGCCTTTATTGTCACTATACGGTTGTACAATGAGATACAGAATAAATGCTGTATCAGTCCATCAAGTTTAAACTGAGATCCTTTTCAGCTGTTGGTGCTCGAGGAGAATGTCTGCACAGTGTTTCATGGTAATCCATCCAGTGTTTGCTTGACTGGATGAAAATTGGTGCACCCACAGATGAAATGACAATATAGTTCCTAAAAACTGCTCCATTATGATAATAACTGCCTCACGATCAGCATCCCTCAATGAAATCTATCCCAGCTGACACTGGTCAAGAGGTGGGATACACCCCAAGCAGATGTGCCATTCATACCCACAGGCACAGTGAGAACATTCATAATAACATAATAGCTCTTCAGCTTGAGCAGATGCTGACCAACATAGTGGCTTGAATCGATGTCATCCTTTGCTGCTATTCTTTGACTAGGGTATCCAGCTGCCTATCATTTTAATGTCGCCCTTTCTAAAGATTCTGACAAGTCTGTGAATCTTAACACATGACTGAAATCCGTTGTGTTTTAAATGTCTCAATAGAGTCACATTTCAATTTTTTGAAAATGCTCTGGAGAAATGTACCAACTGAAGAAATCTGCTGTACAAAGAACAGCAAACAACACAGTTTCACAGCCTTGATTTATGTGTACTTGGACAAAATTTCTTTTGAATCTGGCCAGTATCATATGCACCGATTTGTGTCCTTGTGTTTAAAATTATTGTTTTCACTTTTAAAAGGTTGGATTTTGCTGCTCTCACCAGAAACCAAAGTTTGAGTCTTGCATGTGGCAGGTTTTCACACTTCATTTATATGGTTAATATAGAAATACGTACATAACCTGTATGTATGTAATCCATACTGTACATAAAATACACAAAGATGCCAAAAGTTGTTTTACAGTGGACCAAAGTGGTGGTCCTTGTCAACGGGTCAACAGTTAGCAGCTGTCCAGGCACATATTTGGACAGTTGTCTTGAAGAATCTATAAATAAGATTTTTCACCAGCAGTTCTACATTATTAACATCTCAATCCAGTCTTTTATGTTATTTCTTTTTTTTTTCAAACTTCTTTAATTTATAAACTGTAAAAATGCATTTATGTCTGTTAAACTAGATTCTGTGATTATGTCAGATGTTCTGTTATTTCACCCATCTCTTAATATGGGTGTGTTTGTCTTGTAATCTTTTTTTTCCACTGGGAGTCCGATGTAACGGTGGACCCCAGGTCCCCTAGCCGTTGCTTCTTACCAAGCTGAACATATGACTCCCTGTGGGTGAGGGGATGTGCTGCTGAGTGAATAACACACACATGCACATACTCCTATAGGTGACACCAGAGCACAGAAAGCCTGCCCAGGTTGAAAAGCAAACAAACACAAGGCTAAACTTCCAGCTTTTGATGATCATTACATCCCTAATCCCGTTCCCTTACCGCCTGTCTCTGCCCGCCTGCCACTGTGACTCCCTTCACCTTCTGCAACACTCCCTCCTACCTTAACTCCAGCCCCAGCTCCCAAAGCCCAGGGAAGCAGCCGTGCTGGCCGGCTCAGCACCCTGTGCACCTACAGCCCATCCCTGGTCTCTTTGAAGTGGCTTCAGGAGAGAGGTCAGCCTTGCCCGGGAGACCCGCATAGAGGTAGGGACAGCTGAGGTCAATGTGCAGGGGATACGTACACACACACACATGCACATAAATGTATGCACACATGAGACAGGACAGAGCAGCTGCAGCCACGGTGTTGAAGGTGTGCTGTACAGCAGGACAGCTTGGGAGCCAGTATGGTCCAGCATGGCTCTGCTGTGCTCTGTTCTCCTCTGTTCTGGGTCACCTATTCTGCACTCAGGTGTGAAATGTAGTCTGCGAATTACCAGATGACCAGATATAAACTTCAGCTCGTAAACAAAATTTTTGTTGCTGTTGTATGTTTTATGTTGCTGCTGCTTTTCGAAAAAAAACTTGGAATATTTGGCTGCTATGTATTCACTGATGTTCGTCTCAGTGATATAATGGCATCACTCTGTCAATATTTGCATTAAATCAATAATTAAGATGGTCCACATCAGTGCAGTTCATACTGCTGTTCAAAGCAATGTGTGGCCAAAATACAAGGAGATCAATGCAACTCCACAAACTATCCAAGTTCCAGTCACATTTAATCTCCACCCTCTTGACACAGAGTCAACAAACTGAACATTACAGCCACATTACCCCACAGCTGTAGCTGTGAAAGGGTTTCATTTGTTGCAGGGATATTGCATTTGATTGCACCACACGGTAAACTGTTCCTATTATTTTGTCTATACCCAGTATGTGATCAAAACATTTCACTTCTGCAAATAGAGTGTCCAACTTACACCCTGTGTGCAAATGAGAAGGCACTTTGGTTTTGTGTATATCAGTGTGTAGTTGCTTATATGTGCTCGCTTGCTTGCCTGTTTATGTGTTATCCAGTGTTGTATCACATGTTCACACACTTGCTCGCATACGCATGTGTGTGTGTTTGTGGATACCTTCTGCTCACGTGCAGACAGGTTGAACTCTCCCTATAAACACCCCGTCCCCTGGCCCTTCATCATGCACACACTCACACACAAACACACAGATTGTCCTCTACCCCCACACTGCCTTGCATACACACATCCGTCCCCTTGTTTGGAGCAGCCTGGTTTCTCAGGTTGTGCAGCAGTGTGCAGCTGCTACTCTAAAACGAAAAGCTGTGGGCCAGAAGAGTGGAAACAGATTTTAATTAATGTTACAAGAGTAGTAATAACAATGCAATAACCTCTTCATTAACTTTAATTTACAACTTCCAATCTTTCCATATTATGATTGTCAAGGGGAGGCGTTGGCTGATTAAAGCATCCAAGTCTGATGAAAACTGTAATGTTTTAAGACAGTTTAAGGTAAAGAGTGACCCAGAAATGTGTCAGAATATTAGAGTCTATGATAAAACAGATTTTCTTTATATTGTTATTCCTACACCCTGAATAAGAAATAAGATTATATTGTTATAAATCTCTGTTATAAATTGCTTTCATTCATATACTGTAACCAGTTTCTGTAATTTGAACAGTATTATACTGTAATGCCAACAGTAAGATAGTATAGTAGGTTTATACAGTAATTTACTGTAAATGGCAAAGGATTGTGGGAAAATATTGGTCACTACCGTAATTCCATTTTACAGAAGTAAAACCTGCATGGGAAAAACTGACCAATGGCAGAGTCTTCTTTTAAAATTCAACTTTTAACCATCCTTTTGAGGTTGCAGCAAAAGAGAAAAGATATCACTTTAACAGTTAACTGCCACTCAGCACAAGGTGGCCACTCAAATTTACAGCAAATTACAGTAAATGCAATTACAACAGGGTATTTTGCTGTAACTTTCTGGCCTCCAGCTGCCACAAAGTTACTACAGAATTTACAGCAGCCTTCTTACATTGTATCTATACATTACGTCCTTTTAAATAAGAAAACATGTCTATGACAGAAAGCTCTCCCAGTTCAACCTTGTGAATCAAATTTTTTGTGAACCTCCCACCATGATAAGATTCATGAGCAGCTTCTACGTCAGCAAGTTGTAATTCCTGTATCTCTGACAGCATGTGACAGCAGATTATTTATGAGTGAGGGTAAAAGTAATTATGTGATTGACCGCTGCTTAGCAGCAGCTGCTGCAGTAATGTAGGAATCATTTTGCGCCATGGTGATAAAGAGAGAGCTGAGCCACAAAGCAAAGCCTCTTGATATACTGCTTAGGTTTGCTCTGACGGCCAGCACTAACGTCATAAGCTCTTGGAAGTGACTCTAAGAGTGAGACTGCACATTTCAGGAAGGGGCTGTTTATTTTGCAGGACAGCTGGACAAGCCGACAGGACTTAGCAAAGGTGTTTTGTTCACTTTATGTTGTCTTTTATTATTTGTCGTTATGAGAAATGAGTGAATGAACAGGATGTGTTTGTAGACAGATGTTATCCGCATGTGACAGTGAGGGCAGCCAGAAACCCCATTCTACCGTCATCAAACATCTCCGAGCTCTGGACTCTGGACTCTGTGACATGTACATACAAATGAAATCCCTATGTCTCACACACACACACACACACACACACACACACACACACACACACACACACACACACACACACACACACACACACACACACACACACACACACACACACACATTACTCTTGCTTGTTGCTCTTCCAGCTACATACTGGAGCTTTACTGGGTGCCATCAAAATAGATTTTGTTCACGTAGAGGCAATGGAGGATGACACAGGAACACTGCCACTGCTGAGGTGTGACCTTGACATATGGCTAAACACATACTCTTATAAACGTTTAGAAATAAAATGCTCCCAGCTGCATTGACATTGTAAAATATAATATCAAAAATATCGAAAATAATTCTGTGGTTGTTCTTTAGAAATAGTTTATTATATTTCCAACACAAATTTACTACAACATGGATGGTTAAAAGCATGCTTAAAAGTGTAGTTTTGTGGCAACAGTTATTTTACATCTAAGATATTTCTGTATTGGAGGCTACAATTATGGTTTTGCATCATTTAGCAAGAAAGAAATTTTTTCAAACAACACCAACAGTCCTGATGAAGCAGGTTTATGACTTTTAAGATAAATAAGTAAATAACTTGAAAGGTGCTTGGCAAACTGATAGTCAAAAATATTTTATGTTGTATTAAGATGTGGAACCATTTATATGATTGTCTTAATTTGTCTATTTATGTTTGATTTCTTTAAAAATGGACTGACAGGCCTAGAAGTCATTACCTTTTGTGGTCTGTCCGGGAATAATTCAAAGGGTTTTTTACCCCTCCAAGATCAGGAAAAACAGGATATTTTGTGTCATATCATCATAAATATGCCAACTGGTCCCAACAGATGGCTGCTCCTCCCTAAGTTTGGTTCTGCCAAAGGTTTCTTCCTGTTAGAAGGGAGTTTTTCCTTCCCACTGTCCCCAAGTGCTTGCTCATGGAGTTTTCTATGTTTTAATGTGGGAATCTAAAGTGCCCCGAGGTGACTGTTGTCAAATTTTGGCACTATGTAAATAAAATGGAATTAAACTGAGCTGAACTAAATTGAATTAATTGAGCATAGTTTAAATTTAAATGACGAAAAAAAAAGGAGGCTTTAGATTGACTTTCTGAAGAAAATGTGTTAAAATAATCCGAATGTCCTTCTGCGGTCCTTCAGGGAATCAGTTCATGGATGTTAAATCCAAGTTTCATCCTTGGATTTATGCAATCACTGACATCTTCTTTCAGTAGTGCTTATAAAAACAAATGTTCTATTTTTAATTATGACAGTCCAATATACGCATAAAAATGTGTTTACAATGTGTTTGAATGTGGTTTAATTTACTTTAATGACATTCTGTCTCTAGACTCTGTATAAAAAATGCTGTAATACCAAAAGAGTTCATGCAGTCTTTTATTAGGACCCTTGAATTAAAGTTAAAAGTGTGCGCTTCAATCACATCTTAATTGTTTGAGTAGAAATTCACTATGGAGGTTTACAGAGGTAAAACTCTAAAAATTGTGCCTTTATCCAACAGATTATGTACTTAACTGTGTTGTGTTTGAAAACATGATAACCTAACTACCTAAAAAAAATTAATCAATAAATTAATACAATACAATTCATTTTCAATACACAACATAAGTGAGTATCTAAAGGGTATTTGACAAATAGGATAGAAAGGTCAGGATGTGACATGATAAGTAGGATCAGACAGGATGGGAAATGATAGGACTAGATGAAAAACAACAGATGAAACACTAAAACGTTGCTGCCCAACCTAGCCCACCCTGTGAGAGATGACAGCTAAATGTCCCACCATTCCAAACCATCCCAGTCAATCTCAACATCCTCTCTGCATGTGCACAGCTGCATGTGTGCAGGAGCCGCCCCAGACCACTAGGGAGAGCTGCATTAGCTCCAGCTATTTGCCTGTCTGTCTCCCTGCCTCTCCCTGAAATTGCCGACTATGATGCAAACACATCTGCATGAGACAAATTCTGTGTGTTTTAGTTTGTTATATCTGTGAAGGTTCTCAGTCATTTAGTTTGTTATAGAACATCTGGAGCAGCAGAGTGGACACCTTGTCTCTCAAGAGCACAGCAGCACACCACTGGAGCTAAGATTGGTTTTAGGAAATATTGGAGTGTTTGTTGAATCCCTCACGAAAGCCAGGAGGACTGTTTCTAATGGGCCTACAGGAAGGATGTGGGTTACTGTCTCCGCTGTGTGTGTATGTGTGTGTGTCATCGTGCACGTGAGTTTCAGAGGATGTTAGGCTGTGCACGGCACATCTGTCAGCATCTGGGTGCACAGACTGTGTTTGGCTTTCCAACAACTGGGTGAGATCAACATCAAAAACACACACAGTTTGAGCACAGCCAGAGGACACAGCACACACACGCATTTCCAAAGCTTCTGATGGCCCCCAAGGGCCCCACAGTTTCCAATCCTGCCACTTCCTATTTCTGGTCTGTGCCTCAGTTATTTCCTTTGCACGACACTTTCTTTCTCTCTGTCTTCTTTTCTCTTTAGTCTCCTCCTCCTCCTCCTCACACTTGCTCACAGACACACATGAATACTTTATGTGTAAATGTGATTTTCCCCAGGCTACACACTCCTTGGGGAAGCACAGGAGGAATCATCTTCTCCTTCTCTGAACAAACTGCTGCGTAACATCTGTGTGCAGGAAGAGAGAGACAGATGTGAGAAGGATATCTGTCAAGGGAGGAGATGTCTCTCAGTTATATTTCTCTCTCAGCAATTTGCATTTCCCAAATGTGCCCTAAGCCGTGTTTGATAAGAAGACGCACATGAATGTGGGGTAGATACGATCAATTCAATTTATTTTCTTTTATTTTCTAATAAGGTTACCATAAAACCCATTACATTTTTATCATTGTGAATCCATTTCACACTAGCTCTGCTGCATCAGTAACATCTGACAGCCGTTACTCATAAACACTCCTGTGAAATGTGTTAGAATTTGTTGACAAAAACAATGTTTTTCAAAAAGGATAAACAGATTTTAGGATGTCACTTCAGTATAAATACTGACATACGACCAAGGTAATTCACTTTCATGACAGATTTAGGCGATAATATCCCATCCAAAAATATGCCAGCAAATACAACATCATAACTCCATGTCCAGTTGTTGTTTACTCAGTCAGTGTGTGATGGCTGGCTGGAGGTCGCACACAGGGGAGGGCTGCATCCTGTTGCCACAGTGTGTGCTCACCATATGGGGGGGCCTTTTCTCTAAGCCCTCTGGAAGTCCGCACACACGGATCTCACAAACAGAGCTAAAGCAGCCTCACGGATGTCACTTCTGTGGCGACATACACACACACAGACGCAAACGTACACACACATAAATCTGCTTCAGCATCACAGTCACACACCCTCCAGATGATGAAGCTAATTGTGCCCCACTGTTTGATAGAACATGTTGTGTTTTTATTTTACAAACCGCCTTCTTGTTTATAGAGGGATATTGACTTTAGGTGGTTTGGAAAACACTGGATTTGGTGATTAGAAAGGACAGAGGGTGACCTCAAAGTAACACAATTGAAGGTCGCCAGGCTGGATTATGTGATGCCATCATTTTTCATGGTAATTTATAATTGGTCATATCAATAACCTGAAATGAAATGACTGTGCAATGTGAAAAACCAGACTCAACAAAGAAACGTTCTCTGTCATTACTTTTGGTTTTGCTGAAACGCTGCTCTTGCACATTTCTCTCACAGCTCTGATTTGTGGCATTTTCAGCCACATTTTTAAAAAGTTATGAATCACTAACTGTACATAGCCTTCCTATCAAACAAACTTTAGGTAGTGAAAAGAGTGAAGCTTTTATTGGATAAACTGGCAGATATTTCCCTTGCTTACAGCTTGTTAAGGCTAAAACAACTTTTTTGTATTGTGCTTTTTATAGATTGATGTGCTGACCCCAAGAAGTGAACTGAATGCTGCAGGTTTAAAATCCACTTTTAGAAAATGTAATCATTCACTTTAAGAATGGTTGTAGTATATTACTGCTGCCAAGGACTTTTGAATGATTTGTTTTGCCTGTTTGTTTGTTCGCCCGTTTGTTAGCAGGATTACTGGATGACTAAGAAAAATATATTTGGAATAATTTGCTTAAATACCTGACCAGAGGTAGGACAGTAACTAACTTCTGAGTTGATCTAGATCCAGGCACTTTTGGAAAGAATCTTTACCAATGTTATTTGGATGGGGGAAAAAAGGCGATTCAAATATGCACAACCTTGGTTGTAACAAATGCCTTCCCATCAGCTCAAAACAGTATGTCCATTCACCTCTGAAAGAAAGGTAGATCATTCTATGTAAACACTACAGATATTTGTGAAAATCCAAGTACCACCAGCCATTAAAGATCACTTAGATCACCTTCCTTTCTCATTCTGCTGCTCAGTTTAAACTTTGGCAGGTCGTCTTGACCATGTCTAATTGCCTAAGTGCATTGAGTTGCTGCCATGTGCTGATTAATTATTTGCATTAATGAACAACAGCTGAACAGGCATACCTAACGAAGTGGCCAGTGAATGTATATCCGACTGAAATAAGAAAACTGATGTTGATATCAATTTCATGCCTCCCAGGGGCCAGAGGTTTCAGGTTATACCAACACTGAGCAAAAATCCATTAAAGTGACATAGTCTGATTAATTTATGTTTCAATTCTTGTGTGAGAAAGGTGAACAGGCACATCGTATCACATGATATCGCTTTCATCTGATTCATCTTTCAATTCTTTTATCCTTTCATGTGGTCTCTCTTTCTCTGCAATTTACTAGTCCTGAATAATGAGAGTGTGGCTCCCTCCATTTAGCCCAAGGCTTACAGAACTAACATCTGGGCTGTTTGGCAGGCTGGCTGCCATTGGCCTTGTTGGAAAGCCTCTTCAATGCTGCTCCAGATGCAGGCAAGGGAGGCCCAGCACACACAGATGGAGACACACACACACACACACACACACACATCAGAGCTGGTATGTACACATGCAGTGCACACAACATTAGCAACATCGCTGCTTATACACATTGGCACAGTGCATACTACACACAAAAAAAGGCTTTTCATTCATGCACACAGCTGGAAATGCAAATACAGATGTGGAGAGTTAAAGGCACAGTAATCCGCTGACAAACAATACGCACGCAAATCCAATCTCGCGCCCAGATGGAGACAGAATGGCAGGTGATGTGGTGGGCAGAGCCGGCGCATTGTTGGCACAGGTAACATGTTCTCAACAGCTGGCGCAGGTTAGGCATTCCTGGGAATTGGAGCCACAAGGCAAATGTTCCCGCTGGCTCGGGGGCTGGCGCTGTGGCAGGCAGGCTGGCAGGCTGGCACGCCATCACCCCTATCCACACACACTTTACGCAAAACTGATGAATGCTGGAGAAAAATGAAAGGCGCACGAATACTTTCACAGGCAAAGAACTGAACTGGTTATAGCGGTCATATGCGCATGTGCAGCAACATGGATTTCAGGTTCAAAGCAAACTGATATGCAAAGAAAGAGACGAGTAACGCTTTAGCATCATCCCTGCACAGTTTTTTCAGTGTGTGTGTGTGCACATGTTTTGTTTTGGTCTCTCTTCACCGTGTGGAAGTGTATTAGCCTTTTCACTGCCTGGGGGCTCATTTCCTGCCGCAGCTGTTGGCTAGTTCTTCTGACATCTGGACTGAAGAGAGACAGACAGGCAGGCAAGCAGACCGGCAAACAGAGGCTACAGTAACTCGTTTCATTTCAACATGATCTCTGAAATCTTAGAATAAAGATTTGAGGAGATCACACTGCTGCTCTTGCACTCTTGGCCTGGGCTCGGCTGCATCTGCTGTGTCTGTATTTATTTAAAGCTCTGTCCATGTTAGTGTTTCTCCCTCTCCCTCAGTGTATTTGTATGTGAATTCTGCCTGGACAGATAGCAGCTGCAGCAAGCCTGACCAGCTCCATACCTGGCTCTCACAGACTCTCTTTAGAGCTTTAAAAGTAATTAAAACATATAAAAATAAGCAACAAACTCATCTGCTGCTCATTATTAATTATGCTTTGGAAAATATTTTTATAGCCTTTTATCTATACAGCACTGAAATGCCCAAAGCATTCAACCCCAGGACACTCTACAGTGATTATCAGTGCTTTAGTAAAGTACAAGTTAAGCACACTTTCCTGGGCATTAATCTAATGAAGGGTGGCAGATGTGTGTCCTTGGTCGCATTTTCATTACTACTACTCATTGTGAGTTCACCTCACAGGCTCTGCCTGTTATTTTACCCTCTTCAACTCCCTCTAGACCTGTGACTGGCTTGTATTTCTTGTTACTATAGGATGAACTGCATTTATAGAGCGATTTTCTAGTTTTATTGAACACTCAAGACACACTCAGTTATTCATGCACACATTGGTACAGCATTTTTATTGTATAATAATAATAATAATAGTAGTAATAATAATGAAAAATTACAATCATGTGAGGTCATAAAAGAGGCTGCCACACTAGCAGCACTGATGGAGGGATAAAAAATCACACTCACTTTGGCACTCGGTCATTTTTTCCCCCAGATTGAATATTTCAGCAGTAATTGGATTGACGTGAAAATTGGTCCATTTTTTTCCACATTTGAAGTGAAATAATCTGATTTTGCTTGATTGCTTATCATAAAATCTGGCACATGAATGAATGCTCTCCCCAGGAACTGAAATAAATGAACTGATATAACCTACAGTCATGTGAAAAAGAAAGAACAACTCATGACCCAATAACTTGTAGAACCACCTTTAGCAAGAATAACTTGAAGTAATTGTTTTATGTATGACTTTGTTGGTCTTTTTCATTGTTGCTTAAGAATTTTGGCACTTTCTTTCTTGCAACATGGCTTCAGTTCATTGCAGTTTACAGGCATTTGTTTATTCGCTTAAAGTCCCTACACAGCATCTCAATCACGGTGAGTTATGGGCTTTGACTGAGCCATTACAGCACCTTGATTCTTTTCCTTTTCAGCCATACTTGTTGAGATTTGCTGCTATGCTAGCTCTCATTGTCCTGCTGCATGATTCAATTTCATCCCGCCTTTTCCTGTTGAACATACGGTCTCACATTTTCCTCTCAGTGCTTTGGTATACAGAGGAGTTCATGGTTGACTGAATAGATGTAACCAGTCAGTATGAACAACGCTGTGCATTATAGCTAGAGTTGGCTGGAGTTTACTCCTTACATGGCAATAGACTCTAACAAGCTTTTAACATGGGAAGCAGATGGGAAGAAGATTTAAGTGCGCAGTTTTAGGGAGGGTCCTGTTCCCCGTCCTCTCCGTCAACATAGTACATATTGTCAGACATGGAGAATGCAAACTGAATGCGGAAAGAATGGAAAATAATGAATATGTTCTTTTCGATATTCAAAACATCTGTGAACTCTGTCAGCTGGACTGTTAAATAATATTATGTGCCTTTTGCATAAGAAGCTATAAATAAACATCAGTCTCCTACCTCCAAAAGTGTTTATACAAGCCTCCAAATCTGCCATCAGAGATCGGACATTCAAATATTTTAGGGAACTCAAGCATCCATCATTCTAATGTTAACCTGAGTTACACTCCTGACAGTCCATATTCATAGTGTCAAATTCAACTGCACAATGTAAATTCATTTTGTGGTCCCAACAGCAGGATAGAAGAGACGGAAGTCAAGCACAGAGTGATCATTTAATGCAGAAAGACTCCAGAATATTGCAAAGTCCAAAACCAGGGATATAAATTCATGAAACACAGAGAATATGTGGCTAGGAAGCACAGAGCTATGAAACCATGGGACAAATGTTAATATTTGACAAAGATATCCCAAGTAAATACAAAATGCAGCTTTTAAATGTGATTTCATTTATTAAGGGGAAGAAGGTTAATAATAAACTTTGTTTGATTTTGTTTGATCTGAAACATGTAAGTGTGAAAAATATGCAAAAAAACAATAAATCAGGAAGGGGCAAATCCTTTTTAATGGCACTGTATGTAGACAACACAACAAAGAACAAAGGAAGACTGAGACAACTGAGACAATATGCACACAAACAGAAATAGGTGGAGACTATACGCAGCTGAAAACAATCAAGACAATGAGCAGGGGAAGATCAGAAAACTAGATAAGATACAGAAGATCAAAGAGCTACAGAGATACAGAAGACCAAAACAAAACAGGAATTCAATTCAGTTTCATTTATATAGCATCAAATCACAACAGCAGCCTCCTCAAGGTGCTTTATATTGTACACTAAAAACCCGACAACAATGCAGAGAAAAATGCCAACAAACAAATGATGCACTATGAACAAGCACTTGGCAACAGCGTGAAGGAAAAACTCCCTTTAAACAGGAAGAAACCTCAGACAGAATCAGCCTCAGGGAGAAGCAGTCATCTGCTGTGACAGGTTGAGTGTGAGTGGAAGAAGACAGGACAAAAAACACACTGTGGAAGAGAGCCAGAGATAATAATAACTAATGATTAAATGCAGAGTGGCTTGTAAGCACATTGTGAGTGAAAATTTGAGTGAAGAAGAAACAGCATCCCCCAGGTCTATTGCAGGGTAACTAAGGGAGGATTCAAGGTCACCCGAAGCCTAATCTAGAAAGTAAAGAGGGTGTCCATCTCCCGAATCAAAACTGGGAGCTGGTTCCACAGAATAAGACACAACTAAACAAGGAGCTAAAATTAAAGCAACAACTCTGCAACCAGTCAACTAGGTATTAGACCTTTGTGTGTCTATTAATTAGACACACAAAGAACCCAATGCAAAGGATTAGCTAAAATGAAAGACTCAAAGGAGCCTAATTATACCTAAGGGCCACTGGGGAGATATAAGAATGTAAAAAGTGCAAACAACCTAAATTTAAAAAGAAACAAAGAACAAAAACAAAGCAATCATGAGCTCTTAAAACTCAAAGTCCTAGCTCCAAGATTGAGGGGCCACGATGACTTGTAGAGCTATGACACCAGATATTTACCCTAAAAAACTGAAGGACCTAGCTTCTGGCTGATGGAATTGTAAAATGGCCCCTCAAAGAAGAATGCCAGGGGGCAAAAAGGATACTTTTTTGAGAAAACTACTGAAAACAGTGACCTGAAATTTTCTATAATTCCTTAATTAGTCTATCTTTCCCTTGGATTTTTTTTCTTTTCATCAAATCAGTCAGATGAAGGCATTTGAGGAACTAACAATCAATGACCCTAAACACAAAACCCCCGGAATATGACAGTGACCTCTTTGTGTTCTAATTTTAAATCACATATTAATCAGCATTTGATAACTTTTCTAAGTAAATCTCTCTCTCTCTATTGTTGTTGTAGTTAAATGGCTTCCAGCGTAAAGTGATAGGTAATTTACTGATCTACCCATTCGAAGTAGATCCCCTATTTTATAAACATATAATATTGTTGAAAATTGACCAGGTGGTGGTATCGATTTCGTCACAAGCTGTTCCATAATAACAAGAATGAACAAATTAATAAACATTCTTCCCTAAAAACATGAGATATTAGACAAGCAGGATTAGAGGCTGTATAACACAGCTCTGTGTAACAGTGGAGAGCGGTGTGGCGATTGGAGCCAAACGTGATGCTTCTTTATGGTCTCAAACGCAGCAGTTTGCCTGAGTGAACAAAATTAAT
Source organism: Oreochromis aureus (assembly GCF_013358895.1). Classification (NCBI taxonomy): domain Eukaryota; kingdom Metazoa; phylum Chordata; class Actinopteri; order Cichliformes; family Cichlidae; genus Oreochromis; species Oreochromis aureus. The sequence continues at coordinate 24,418,952 of NC_052954.1, read as the reverse complement.
TTGATTTCGTTTTCACTATGAATTTGGAAGGTAAAAGCCCTTAAATGTCCAGCAGGGGGTTTTGTCTGTGGCAAGGCAGCTGGCCAGATGTAGAGTCCCCCACCACAGAAGCCCACCACCCCCACTGCACACACACACACACACACACACATACACACGAACACCTCTCTTAGCTCAGCAAGGGGACGGCCGGCTGGCTGTTGGCTTGGAGGCGCACTTAACCAATTTAGCTTCCAGATGTCCATCATACAGGCTCAGCCAAAGCTCCACAGTTCTCTGCGAGCTTCACACAAATGGGTGTGAGTCTCACGCACACACACGCACACACACACACACACACACACACACACACACACACACACACACACACACACACACACACACACACACACACACACACACACACACACGTTGCATAGCTGTGATATGCTGATGTTTGCCGAGACAGATACAGATATGTATAGAATGGCACAGACATCAGATGTATAAAATTCCCTTTAACACATCACACACGCACACAGATGACTGCACCAGCGCCGCTCTCCTTGTGCATATATGAGAGCGACACTTGATTGACAAGTACAGATCCTGATAAAACTGAGACTTGCTTTTTGATCATGTCTAATGATCCTCCACCATCTGGAGATGAGCAAGTTAAATACACAGTTGTTTCTCCTGATGTCTGGTCCCACTGAGACACACGCACGCACAAATACACACACACTCTCGTGCATCCGAAAATGTGCTCTTGTACGCACACGCATGCTCAGGAACACACGTGCAAACGCTAGAATCCACTCACACAAACACAAATTCACTTTCCTTAAATGGACAGATGCTGCACCTCTAGAGGCACAGAGACCCAGCAGCTGTTCCCCAGCCAGTCAGATGGGCGACCATTGATAGTTCATGAATATTTTACACTCAGTCAAAATGGCTGCATTCCAAACCGCCTACAACAGCAGCCACATTGAACCAGATGATCAAATCATTAAACTATATGGATGGATTTCCTCCCACTGTCAGCTGAAACAAAGTTTGTTCTTCCTGGAGGTTTTGACACTGACAGAAAGTTTGTGTTGGCTTTTTAGCTTGAGCTCAGGTGTTCGGGAGAGGATGTTCCCATTTATGTCTCGTAATGCCATGCATTTGTAGAAAATTTAGGGACCTGCATAAATCCTGGGCAACATTGCTGCTGTATTCACATGATTAATCTCAGCTGAACAGGAGGTATGAGCCTGTTATTTCACCAATAACAGGCTTCCTTTTTCTCATATAGTCCAGTGATATAGAATGGATGCGCTGCACACTTCTGCAAGAAGAAAAAATGGTGGATCAGGATGTCTGGTATGCATGGAGGAAAGAGGGCAGCCAATTGAACTAATAGAAATTGCTTCCATTACGTTCTCTATTTCTCTTTTGCTGTCTCTGCCTTGGAGGATGGATTAATCTCATCTGCCCCAGGGCTGGGATTCAAACATCTGTCTGCACCCCCTTTCCTTCCCTTCATCTTCGTCTGACAGCCAGCCAGTGTCTCCCAGAGTGTCTCCCCTCTTGCATACCTCCATTATGGGCATAATTAAGGAAACTGTGGGACATACTGTGGAGGGCTGCTGCCTGCTGCAGGTTTGGGAAGCTCAAGGATTGATGGATAAGGAGTGTCCCTAACACAGGCTGAGACTTTATGAGAAAATACAGGTGGTACACTAATTTATGCTCTTTACTTGTATCAATAAAGATGCCCAAACAATTGTCAAAGGAAGTGAGATAATGATCCTGGCTGCTGCATACTCTGCTGCCCTTGTGCGTTGCTTTTAATGGGTTTATTTCATTATTTCAGCCCCCTGCTGCTTCGAAACTAAGCTGAACCATCTACCAGACGGGATATCTCTGCAAATGAACCTTTTTCTTTTTTCTTTTTTTTACTTGGAACATTTAGTTCATATTCATTCAGGGCAACTTATAAGACGTGCAAATAAGCTTTAAGATCTTTATCGCCAAATTTATCATTAACTTAAATGTAAGAATCACAGCAAACTGATGAGAGCGAAACATAGAAAGCAGTATTAATCACAGCGCAGGCTACATAAATTATACAATGAGATCGGATTTAGGGCTCAGATCTTAGAGTCGCTTCTCCTGCACACTGAAATGAGCCACTTGATGTGATTCAGGCATCTGATGCCACCTGGACAACTTCTAGGTGAGGTTTTTAGGCCAGCTGGGAGAAGACCCAGGGACAGACCCAGGACATGTTGGGGACATAATGTCTTTCAGATGGCTTGGGAACACCGCAGTGTCCCCCAGGAAGAGATGGAGGAGGTGGCCAGAGAGGCAAGTCTGGGCATTTCTGCATCGCTGCTGCCCCAGCTACCAAGACCCAGATAAGTGGCAGAAAATGGATGGATGACTAGATGGATTTAATTGTAAATAAATATATCTTCAGTTGAGCACCCTGAGAAGTCATTTATTTTTTGCATTTCAGGGGGGAAAATGAGGAGTGTTGAAAGAATTACTTTTAGAGGTGCTTTCAAACAGCTGCCCATGTTAAAAAAAACTTTGAATATAAAAACCCCTTAACAAGCAAAATATAATTAATGCTGGCAGCGAAAGCCAGAACATGTGAAGCATGCAGTCCTAATATCTAAGGTATGGCCAGAGGTTTCCAGTGATTTACTTCATCTGCCAGGTGCACAAAATGCTTTTTCTTTGCTTTACAAAAAAAATAGCTGTTCTCAGGACTATCTATTCCAACAAAAAGATGAATAGTAGCATCAATCACTCTCTGCTAAAAGACAGTAAAAAAGAGTGAACAGAGAAAAATAAGCACTGGGAACACAACTACAAGCCAGAGAAGCATAAAGAAAGTGTGCTTAAATCTGAAGGAGATTTATAACACTTCCAATCGTTCTTTGAAGTGATTTTTTAATATTCTAGCTTTATGTAAGAGCTCAAACACGTGCAGATATGTAGTCTAGTGTTTTCTTTCTTGCATGTACGCCCTTTATCAGAATTATTTTTAATCAAAATGTAAAACAAGCAAAGATAAGTTGAAGTTAAGTGTACTGGACAGAGAGTGAACTGGTGTGTAAAATATGGGATCTACAGCGACCTCCAGAGGCAGAGATTATAACACTTACTCAGGACAATGCTGCATTTATTCGGAAGCGACACACATGCTGTAATTAGTCTGGCTCTATATGTTTTCCTAGAAGCATTGTGCATGATTCATGTTTAAAGGAAACAACTCTTAGCATTGTTGTCATTGTCGTAACAGACAACAGAAATGTGAGAAAGGTCTGAGTGCTTCAACATAAATATACGAGACTATTTGTGGATGTTTTGTTTTGTTCTTTTTTAATGTCCTCTGAGTTTTAAGCAGAAAAAAGGGGAACTAAACCTAAACAAAACTTCTGCTACAGATAATAAGCTCTGCTATGCATACTGGTTCTTGCATGTTTCTCCCTTCTGCCTGCCGTCTGCTTTGTCTTTCAGCTGTAAGGAGGATGAAACAGTAGTGCAGATAATTTCAAACATCAGTCTAGCTCTGCTTTCTTGGCTCACATGTTCATACACTTGGCTGTATTCTGGCATCTGTCAGTGGCAAAACAATATGTGGATCAGAGGAGGGAACACAGGAAAGGTGAAAGAAGTTTAGAAAATTGCACAGGAGTCTCTGGAGAACAGATTTCAGTGCATCCAAGGCTATCTTTCTCTTTACAGTCATCATATACAGAAGCTACAAAAGACACTGCCGGAGAGGTGAGCTTTCCAATACATCTAAAGAGAAACTCTAAATGGAAGCGTATATTAAATATGGTTACATCTAAAATGCTTTGACTGCCATACATTTATTGCACAAATTAGCCAACAGTTTTTAAAAGCCTGTCCTTCACTCCAATTTCCTGCACTGGCCCCCTCGTTGAACTTTGTATTTTTGTGCATGAACAAGAGGCTCATTGTAATGCGCTGGTAACATGGATCCCTAAATTGATAGACACATAACAGGGTCATCATTCATTTGCATTTTAACAAGTCCTTCAGCTATGACACCAGATCGTGTGAATTCATTACCATACAGGGCTGCGGTTCATCCTGCCATCTATTAGTGACGCCAATTAGTTTACTGGGACAGGTTCACAAGATGCAAATAGGCCCTCAGATGCACCAAGCAGAGCTGCCCCAAACTTTTTCACATCGAGACTCTCATGGCAGACACACATTTAATAAAGGTTTTTGTCCCAGTGACCCACATCTGTGAGAAGTTTAAAAATATGTTGTAAGCATATCATTTGTGGTAAGTGGTGTAATAAATAAATTCATCTTGTGTGTCACTCTAAGCTTTAAGTCTCTGAACATCCTTATTTTGAAATCTGTGAAATGGTGTCCCTTTATCTGGACAGGAAGATACATTGCTGCTGATGTTGCACCGTGTCCTAGATTCAGTGCTCTCTTCTCTCAGTTGTCACGTAGGAAACGTGCAACCTCAATATCTGTGAAGAATTTCATACTGCTAAAGGCATCCATAACAAAGACTGATAAAAAAAAAAACAATTAAATTAAAACTAACCAAAAAACAAACAAACATCAGCTTGATTTCTGCTCGCCCGTTACTGGTGGAACAAACCAGTCCGGTGTAAAAATGTGCAACAGCCTGTTTATTGTAAACTGCCACTTACAGGTTAGACAGGCCCTGCCACCAGAAGCCTTGATGTTACTTCAGCAGGACAGAGCAAGTCACAGGTCTCCCGTGAAAGAGAAGTCCAAGACAACTCATGTGTCACCCGGGAAAGATAGGGGCAGTTAAAACCTGTCAGCCAGCACAGGAACCTGTTACTTTTATTCACCCTTTTGTATCCAAGGCCACTGCTGGGCCTGTATTAGTCATTTCAGAAAAGAATTTCCTTCTTCCTCCTTTCATTTCAGACTCCCATTGACGCCTGTAAGAGTGATTTCTGGTGGAGACAAAACAAACATTTTAACTACACCTTACAGACATTTTGGATTTGTTCTTCTGACTCACACAGCTTAGGCAGCCACACTTTATTATAGGTCTTAACCGTGCTATAACCATGAACAGCAACAGATGCGCATTAGTTTTTCTCACTCCCAAAATCATCATAGCCTCAGTTAAGGAGACAGTTTCCTCAAATATGTTAACATGTCTTTGGATTAGTTCAAATACAGATATAAACTTTCACAGAGGAAAGACAAGTTTAAGAATTTAAGAAATTCTTGGTATTGGACAAGCTCATAGTGTACAGATGTGACTCAAGCAATCATTTTATTAGTGATTAATATTTTTATTGTGTTTAAGCAGAAGATAAATTGCTGTTTAGTTCATAACACGTCAAAAAAGTAAAACAAATGATCATTTTACTGTTAACTGTGGCTCTCAGAGCTGTCTGTTTATTCAGTCACTTAATAAATAACAAAAACATATTAAATAAAAATGCCTTTAATGGCCTTTGTAACAGTTAACTGCAGATAAAATGTTAATCAGTTTTATTCTTTGTGTTTTGAAGAATCATCCTAGTTATATACTGCAATTTTGATATTATTATGAAAGTAGTAAAGCCTAGATTGTTCCTTCTGACAAATAACACTAGGCCTGATAACATGTCTCAGATGCACTATAACGAACATGGGCTCTGAAATCTTTTGAATAAAACCCACATACTACTACTGCATCAGATCCACAGCTGGAAAAGGATCGAGGATTTGCCACAGGAGACACTTTGAAGGGAAATGACAAGGGTATTATCAATAGCTGTATTCTCATTTTTGTGGATTCTGATTTACTGTCGTGGCTTTCTGATACACCTACAGGCCAGCTGAGCCATCATTAGCACTGTGTTCTTTTCCTACCTCGGCAAGTCAAAACAGGTTTGGTTAATATTAGCAGGTAGGCGCCTCTTTGCTGCAGCAGCCATTGTGGCACACAAAATACCGTCATGGTTTGACCAAGGCATTTTGGCTTGGGGGCCAAATAAAACATACAGGCAACATTAACAAGGGGATGCCGACACTTCCTTTATAGGGATGGGGGCATGTTTTTGTCCATAGGTGCATTAAGAAAAAGTGAAAGTTAAACTGTGTCTATCTGTCTATCTATCTATCTGATTGATCAAGGTTAACTGTGTGTTGAAGAAACAAACTCAAGCAGACACACAACCTCTTTACTTTTTACTACAAGCTGCAATCACCCATTCACACACACCATACAGTATTTTTCTATCCATCACTTGGAGTGCAGTATCTTGCCCAAGGACACTTATCTGACTAGTAGATAAACTGGTCCACATCCCTGCATCGGGCAAAGAGAACTGCACCCCCTCCCCCCCCCCCCTTTTTTTCTTATTGATTGAACAAAAATTTTTATTTTTAACTGGATGGATAGCACACACCTTTAAAACAAGGTGGCATTAAAATGAAGTAAGGTAAGTGAGCAAGGTAGGTTTGCTGACTTTACATCTTGCTAATTATCTATCAACTATGTAAATACGTAATAAATTGTTTGTAACACTTGAAAATGTTTATCAGCGGTGCAATAACAAACACATTAATATAAATGCTCGCATTTGCTTACAACTACTATGCAATATAAATCATTTATCACATCTTCATCTGGTCATCATACATAATACATGTCCACCTCTGGACGTGGTGCAGCTGGCTTTATGCCTGTGTCTTAAGCATTATCCAGCACCACTGGAAAACCCAACCACATGTTTTTACTTCCTGTCAAGGTGGTGCACCTGCTCATATCAGCTCCACCCCCTTATCCTCCCCCCCCCCCCCCACAACACCTCTCGCTCCAGGTTTGACTACAGTACCCAGAGCGCACCGCGCCGCTCTCCACTCTCCCTCGCTCTCCGCTGCGCCAGTCCGCCTCACTGACTCGCAGAACCAGTTGGTTTGGCCCAGCTTCTTGTTTCCTGCCTTCTCACTGTGTGTGTGCTGCTGCTGCTGCTGTTGTTGTTGCCTGGTGTCAACCTACGCCGACGGGAGAAGAAGACATATCCCTCCCTCTCCTCTGTCAGAGGGCCGCTTCCAATTTGCCTTCACTTTCCTCCTCGCCGGCACCATTGGCTTCCGTGCCGTGCCAGTCAACTCGCCTCCTTCCCCAGCCCGAGTTGAGCAGCAACAGCTCGGAAACATCTGGCCGCCGCAGAGTGCTAGACTCCCCGTCCCTGCGCCTGCTCGCCTCGGCAGCCTGTTATGGAAATTAGTCCAAAGTCAATCTAGTTTTGTCTCCGAAGGAAAAAAAAGAGGGGATTTTGACGGAGGAAGCGGGGAAGACGGTGGACCTTCTTGTCTGTAAGTGCTGCTTCTAATACCGGAGTCCGATTAAAGGAGGCTCAGGAGAGAGAGAGAGAGGGTGGGTTACGGAGGGGAAAAAGTAGCTAAACCTTCCTTAGCATGACTGTGTTGTCTCCACGCACTAATAGTTGCTATGTTAGCCGTCCCTCCGCGGTGTTTTAGGGGCTGTTGTCATAGCACCTGGGCCTCCCGAACAACTGTAAATAGCTCAATATTGCAGCCCGTCCGCCTTACTTTTGTTAGCCGCGATCGGGCTATAGCTAGCTGCGTGGGTCAGTGTGTCTCTGTGTGTGTCTCTCCCTGTTTTTCTGTGTTTGTTGTGTCTTCTGGTAAGAAATTAATTACAATCCTCCTTTTCTCGCTCGGAGACTTGTCTCTGAACAGCCTGTCAGCGGTAGCAGGAGTTGGACTTTTATGCTAATTTTCTCCTCGGACCGTCGTGGGCAGGCAGCTTGAAAATTGAGTCTTAAATTAAAACAAACTCCAGCAGACTTTCTCCTAAATTTGATACCACTTTAGAGGTGATAAAAACGCGTCAAAGTGAGGTGAAATTGATTTTTTTTAAAGCGACTTTCAAACTGTGTAATTAAAAGAACTCCGGTGGTGAAGTTAATTAGAAGTTTAAGTTGGATAATGTGATGTTTCCCGCACTTTATTTCTGTTTTATTGAAAGAGTGAAATGTTTCATTACAGGAGATTACACGGCAAATATTTCTAATTAACTCACAAAATGTTGAAATGGGTGATTGTGAAACAAAGAAAAAATAATATTAATGTAATTTATCTCCACATTTGTGTGCAGCTGTGATCACATTTTATTGTGGAAACTCAGTGGGCGGTGTTGCTATTATTTTATTAAAAAAAACTTTATTAACAGCCAAAATAAAATAGAAAATAAAAGTTGCAGAGTTGTAAACGTTACAGAAAGTTTGCACAAAACGAAAGCGAAATACAACCGTTGTTATAAGTGTAATAAGTTTCTCCCCGGCTTTATTAAACACCCTGCACACCTTTTGTTTTGCCCTTCGCCCTCACTGGACTCCTTCGGCTCATTTTTGTCACCCTGTGAGTCGTCCGAAGGGTCCGGGCAGTGGTGGTGGTGGTGGGGAGGGGGTGGTGGTTGCTGGATACATGGATATATGGATGGATGGATGAATGAGCGGATGAATGAGTGAATACAAGACGAGGCAGCGGCGCTGAACCGTAAAAGAGTGGAAAACAATATCAGCTGCGTGCGTCTGTCAGTTGCAAATGTGCCGTGTTGGCTTTTGTTTATGGTAACTGGAAGGAGAAAAAGACAGACGGAGAAGGACAGAGAAGTGCATTTCAGATGATTTTAGACGCCAGGTAAAAGAAAAGTTATTTGTGTGTGTATGTGTGTGTTTTTAGTGCGTAAACTTTGCATTTCCTTAATAGTTTTGGTGGCAGTTGCAGCTCAGTGATTTTGATGTGTAAACTCCAAACACCAAATCCCAGAATATTTTAGCCGACTTGTGTTTTATTTCCCGGAGAGAGAAAAAAAGGAGGGGGAGAAAGAGAGACAAAGTTGTGCGGTGTTGGTAGAATGAAAGAGGAGTCTGGTGGCAGGAGTGTAGAGGAGGCAGCATATGGCTGTAGAAAGAGCACAGCTGGAGGTAGCATCTCCATCTGAGGATGATGTCAGAGCAGCTGACAGGCTGCCATCCACCCCACCTCCTCCTCCTCCTCCTCCATCCCTCCACTGCCTCCACCCCTCCCCAGTCCTTTATTGTGAGTCTCAGCGGCAGCCTGGGAGAGTCAGTGCTGTGCGTGTGTGTGTGCAGTGTGCGTACGCTGTGTGTGTGTGTGTGTTTGTGGCTGCTGATCAGCGCCAGTTAGGAGGAGGAGGAGGAAGAGGAGGAGGAGGGAGGTGGTATCTCGTTCCCCCTCCAACATCTCCTCCACTTTGCATCTGTCCCTCGCAGTTTGAACAGCGTGTTTTTTTTTTTTTTTTTGCTTGCCTGCCTGCCTGCCTCCCTCTTCTTCTTCTCTCCTCTTCTACCCACTCATTGATTCAGAGAGAGCGAGCGAGCAAGAGAAAGAGCAAGAAAGAAGGAGAGAGAGGGAGAGAGGGAGAGGGCGATACACAGCCATTCCCAGCCAGAGAGCCCGGCTATTCTGCTACAGTGGAGTTAATCAAGTTGATGCATACTGCTGCAGGTATCGTTTTGTGTGTATATGTGTGTGCGTGTGTTTATAGTAGGAGAGTCCGGGATGGTGGAGTTTTGTTTTGTTGTGGGGGATCTCCGGTGTGTCAAACCAGTGTGAGAACTGCGTGAAACTGCTGGCGAGTGCTTCAGAAGTAAACGGCAAAGGTAGCCGGTGCTGCCTGTCTGAGGGGTAATTGCAGCCCGGGAGCAGTCTGCTTGTTTTTAGCTTGCAGTCGAGAGGGGTGCATTTAAAACTTAAGCTGCTGCTTCCTGTTTGAGCTGTCAGGCGTTTTGTTGGGACACTTGTTAATTGAAAGGGAAGTGTAGTTTTTTGCAGTTTAATCATGATCATAAATCATAAAAATTAAGTCTCATTTGAAATGTAGTAATTAGACATTTTAAGAGAAGACAATAAACACATATTTTAGCTAATAAATAGGCTTAAAAAACCTCTAGAATAAACTGAGCAGTTATTTAATCTGTATTATCTACTCTACTTTTTTTCCAGTTAATTCTAACTCGCTGAAAAAATTACTTGAAAGCATGTGCCGTCCGCTCTACCCATTTTTCCCCCTCCTGTCGGCTGGAGTAGAGGAGACTAATTTAGAAGTTGCAGATTTGAGCTGCCTGAATTGGCTAGACAGCTGTAATCGCACTCCCTCCTAGTCTTAATCTCTTTATCTGGCTAGCAGCTGCCATATGGCCCCCGTCAGCTGGATCAGATGTGGGTAAGCCTCCCTCCCCGGCCGTCCCAGCCTCTCCCTCACCCTCTCCCTCCCTGCCTGCCCCTCTGTGTGTGTCTCTCTCAGACCCCTGCCTGAGCCGGCTGGCCGGGGCCGGGTGGGCTGGGTGACTGGGCTGCTGCCCTCCTGAGCCTCCGCCGGCGGCTCCCTCCCCACCGCCGCCACCGTCGTCTTTATTTTTAGCCATCTTTAAGGATTAGGATTGATGCTGTGACGAGCAGGGCACTTACAGTGATTGTATTGTAAATCTTCTCTTCTGGGTGGTGGTGGTGGTGGGTGGAGGGGGTTGAGGAAGAAGGCAGTTTCTACTATGGGGCGGATGTGCGGGATTTTTCTTGTAAGATTCAGATGGGAAGGAGTGCATGAGTGACGGCTGGAGTATGTGTGTGTGTGTGTGTGTGGAAGGAGGAGGTGGCAGAGGGGTTTGGCTGGACGGTGGGGTGGGGGGGAGGTGGGAGGTGGTACACCCTTGTCCCTGTAAGTCCCCCTCATTAAAAGCAGTCTGAACGAGCCGGAGGGCGAGCACACACACACATGCACATCACACGGACGCACACACAGTCTAACACACTGACATTCTTGGTTTAGCTTCATTCAAATGAGGTGATTTAACTGCTTTGGTTAACACAGTGCAGAGCGGGACCAATGTATTTTCTCAGGCAGGACAAATCGACTTGGCTAACAGGTGGGACTTTTACACATTTCTTTTTTCTTATTGTCTTTTAGAATCAAAGGTTTTTGCACAATTAGTTGGTAATTAATTTTATTAATTCGATAATTTCCGGGAAATCTTCTCTAAGAACACCTGCAGAGCATTGATGCAAATTTCCTCCCTTTTTTTCTCTCCACGTCTAATCTCACACCTAAAGCCGAAGCTCGCAGGTTAAACAAGGGACAAGCTGTTTTGTTTTTGACAGTGCTGTTTCAATTGGCCAGTTTTGCTGCTCGACTTAGCCTGTGGAGGTGGTTGGTAGGTAGGCTGGTACTAAGTGTGTGTGTGTTGTGTTTTATATGTGAGGACAGTGTGTGCAGCTGAAAGCCGGTTACCTAAAAGGGCTGTGCCAGGCCAGGCCAAAGTGGGTTAATAAAAATAACCAGCGTAGGAGCAGCGACAATCCAGGAGTGCAGGCAGAGGAGTTGGAGAGATACAGAGAGTGAGAGCGGAGAGACCGAGTAGAAGAATCGGTCGCTGGTGGTTTACCTAAGATTGAGTCTTTGTCTTGGTATAAACCGAGTTAGTGGTTTTTCTTAAATTAAACCATAAATTGTATTTTCTTTCTATTTTTCTTATCTACTTTTTATTTATTTTAAATTAAGCAAGTGATTGAAGCAGAAAATGAACATTTGGTTTGTTGTACGAAGGAATGCGTGCACGACTTTACGAGAATTGTTTCTGTCGATGTTGGGATGAGGAGTAAAAAAATCCGGGTTGTGCGTAGGTCACTGCTTATTTTAGTTAACTTTTTATGTGTTTTAAAATTATTATTTCATGTGTTACTCTTCCTGTATGTGCCTCTCGTGTTTCCTTGTCTTTTTCCTGCTTTGTTGTCACCGTCGTTATGTCAGATATGTTTTTACTGATTCTCTCTGTCCTCGTGTTTCTTAATTTTTAATCTTTTTGTGTTTTTTACCAGATTGAATACAAATTTTGTTCACAGAAATTGTGGCGTTAAAAGAAACCTCTTAGTGGTGATAAAAACTAAATCATGGTCTCTCTGTTTAGCTTACGTTTTTTAACTTGTTTTCCACCTTTTTAGATTCCCTCTGTTTTCTATTGCTCCTCATTTCATGTAATCTTGGTTGCTTCTTGTTTACCTTTTAATTCTTTATATTTTGCATATTTATGCTCATGGAAAGGTTGTTTTTTTTAATTACACCCCCTAAATGAAATCAGTAAAATAACAAAAAATAAAAATAAAAACTGTAGGTTTAAAATGAAAGACATCTTTGATACTTTATGAGATGTAATAAACTTGGACGCTGTGTCTGTGTGTGTGGCTTCAGGTTATGAGGACGGCAGGATGGAGTTCCCAGACCACAGCAGACATTTACTCCAGTGTCTGAGCGAACAGCGGCATCAGGGCTTCCTGTGTGACTCCACGGTGCTGGTGGGTGATGCCCAGTTCCGTGCCCATCGTGCTGTGTTGGCCTCCTGCAGCATGTACTTTCACCTTTTCTACAAGGACCAGCTGGACAAGAGAGACGTGGTGCACCTCAACAGTGACATTGTCACAGCCCCGGCCTTTTCCCTGCTCCTGGAGTTCATGTACGAGGGCAAGCTGCAGTTCCAGGACCTTCCCGTGGAGGATGTGCTGGCAGCAGCCAGTTACTTGCACATGTATGACATTGTCAAGGTGTGTAAGAAACGTTTGAAGCAGAAGGCCACAGCGGAGGCAGACAGCACGCGCAGAGAGGATGACGGTGGGTCCAGCTGCTCTGATAAAGCCGATAGTCTATCAGACGGTTCCACAGACCGGCCTGCTACTGCCGACCTGCTGCACAGCGATGAAGAGGAGGAGGGAAAGGCAGAGGGAGGGCCGCTGTGGCTGAGGCTGCCGTCTGCAGACAGGCCAGGGACACCAGCTATGGCTACAACCAGTCCAGGGCAGGGTGAGGCGGAGACGCAAGCAGGGGAAGGCCTGGGAGAGGGAGGAAAGCTCCTTTCTCCGGCCGGCAGCCCCACCAGCTCCACTGGATCTCTCTCCCAGAGGTCCCACCGCTCTGTGAGCTCTCGTGGGGGCCACAGGGGTAGGAGGGTGTCAAATGATGCAGCTGACTGTGTCCTGGACCTGTCAGTCAAGCCAATTGCAGGTAGCAACCACACTAACCACCACCAATCCTTTTTCAGCGGAGCAGCTACGCCAGACAGCCTCCAAAGCCCATTGGCTGTTAGGGTAAAGGTGGAAAGGGGCGTGGCTTCAGATGAGGAAGAGGAACTGGGAGGTGGGGACTATGACATGGAGCATAGCGGCCTCACCAAGGCCACGGTTCCTAACACCAACGGGGGCCTGGCCCACCACGGGGTCGGAGGGCCCTTGTCAGCCCAGCGGCGGCTCGGCCTGGAAGCACACCTGTCCGCTCTGCGAGAAGCCTCCCTGGCCTCAGAGCTGGAGCGGGAGGAGAAGCCTCCAGCCACAGCAGACGATGAGGACATCCTGGGGGGCGAAAACGAGCGCGCTCAGGCTGAGGCGGCCAGCATGGATAACTCGCTGCTGCCTTACGTCTCCAACATGCTGTCGGCTCAACACACACAGATCTTCATGTGCCCGCTGTGTAACAAGGTTTTCCCCTCACCCCACATCCTCCAGCTTCACCTCAGCTCCCACTTCAGGGAGCAGGAGGGCATCCGCGCCAAGCCCGCCGGAGACGTCAACGTGCCCACCTGCAACATCTGCAGCAAGACCTTCTCCTGCATGTACACGCTGAAGCGCCACGAGCGGACACACTCCGGTGAAAAACCCTACACCTGCACCACCTGCGGCAAGAGCTTCCAGTACTCACACAACCTCAGCCGCCACGCAGTGGTGCACACGCGTGAGAAGCCGCACGCTTGCAAGTGGTGCGAGCGGCGCTTCACGCAATCCGGGGACCTCTACCGACACATCCGCAAGTTCCATTGCGAACTGGTCAACTCGCTGTCAGTGAAGAGCGAACCTCTGGCGCTCCCAAATGTCAGGGATTGGGCGATCGAGGACAGCTCCCAGGAACTGTGGAAGTAGAAACAGACTACTAGGTTTGGTAAAGGGAAAGAGACGGAGAGTGAAAGAAAGGCAGAGAGGTGTGGGGAGGTTAGAGGGAGGCGGCAGAGTTTGATATTCGGGATTTAAGTGAGTCACGTTCTTGTTTGTTGCAACATCTCATTCAATAGCACTTTAATAGCACATGAAAATGTTACTACTGAGTTGTTTTTCTTTTTTTTTGTTCCTATTTGGGGTAATTTTTGTTTATTCTATTTTATTCTGAATCCTTATTTTTATTTCGCGCAAGTTCTCTCCTGTTGGTGGTTTTAATTGCGTCTCTGGACACGGGTCCCAGTGAGAAAGTCTCGCCTTTTTGAAGAGTTTTCACTCTGTTTGTGTTTCATCCCAGACACAACACTCCGATGCTGGCCAGCGTATCGGTCCCAGTTCCACAGACAGCAAAACACCACTGCAGGAGTTCAGGTCGAACACACTGAAGTGAAAAAGCATTACAATACACTAAACGGGTACTGTGATCACCACAAGTCGACGCCACCACACACACAGTTTGAATTAGCGTGCACACACGCGAGTGTGTGTGTGTGTGGTACTGCACTACTCTGGCAAAAATTTCACCTAATGTGCGTGAGTGTGTATGAGTGTGTTTTGTGTGTATTGATTTTATTTTCTACTGGCACGGAGGTGTCGTTGGCGAAGCGCTCCCCGCTTCTCTTGTTAAGCTCTTTGGTGTTGTGTGTTCAGGGGAAAGCTGACTGACTGACAGATAAACTGATGGCACTCATGCAATGCACAGCCTCCTTTTTTCACTTCCAGTCAATTTGAAGTATTTTCTAAAAATGAAAAGACCTTTACAAATAATTATTAATTATTATTGTTATTGATAGAATTTTTTCTTAAATCTAGCTGGCAGTCTTTAAAACATCTCTTGTTGAAAAGGTATTTAATTTAAGGTTGTTGTATATTGTTCTGATATAGTTTAAAAACTTTAATTCTTTGCATTTTTTTTAAAATTAATGATTATTATTATTATTATTTTGTTACTTTTTTTTGTAATGGGACCTGCTGTTGTTGCATGATGTCCAAACCTGTATATTTTAAAATAAAAATGTGAATTTGCTGTATTACTGTACACATTGTAATTGATCAAATATTTGACAACAGGCTTTCCTTTTTTGTTTTTTTTTCCTTTTCTTTGTGAATACTACTCCAGGGTGCGGTCTGTTGAAAAACTGAATATTATTCTCACGACTATGGAAAAAAAAAATGCATGAAATTTTGATTTTGTCTTAAACCTTTAAGTTGTGGTTTTTGCATCGGGGAGGGGGAATGTTTGAACCGTACACTTTTGACAGTGAAAAGTCGGATATTTTGTACTCGCTGGGCTCCTAGAAGAACGTTACCGAATGTGTTTCCGTCGGATGTTGAAGCGATACGATGAAGCATTTTAAGCCTGTGTCTATATGCACTGATCTCTCTGCTGCACGCGTGTGTGTGTGTTAATGCGTGAATGCGTGCGTGCGCGTGTGTGTTTATGAGCGTGTGACTCGGTTAGCACCAGTCAATTTAACCTACTGAAGATCTACGTCCACCCAGCACTTCCTCCTCTTGCTCCTCCTCAGGCGTTAAATGTCTCCACTGCTATACCTTTTTGATTTCTCTCGTGTCCGTCCTCACCAGTTCTAAACGCGGTCGAGCCATTTCTTAATTATTTCCGCAGATTTGGGCTCTCATTTCAGGTCTGTTGAGTGCAGTTTTTAAAAACATTTTTTATTAAATTGTGGCTTGGCTGAAGTGTGAAGGATACGGAGGGAGGGAGTAAAGAAGGAGCGAGGTTGAACCTGAGCTGTCCTGCTGAAAGTTGAAGGGTCAGATATCTCTGCCACACTGTTGCTTCACGCTGAGCCGAGCTGTGCTGAGCTGAGCGGGGCCGTTAAACTTACCCAGCTCAGTGCAGTGTGCATTTCACATTAGGTGCAGCGGATGTCACGTCTGTGTGTGCGTGCGTGTCTGTTTGTGTGTTTCCTTTTAAAGCATAATCCTTACTTGGAGATAGATGGGAGAGAATTGGCATGCCTGAATGCACCTTTTTAAGCTTAAAGACATGAAATCAGATTTTTTTGCTGAAAAGATGCCTTTATTTAAAAAAAGAAAAAGAAAATTACATTTCTGATGCTGTGATGTATTTGATACTGTAAAGCATTGAGAAATGGATGTTGAAAATTTTGTGTAAATTCTTGGAATTTATTGAATTTATCTATTTTGATCATGTGATTAGAAAACTCTTGTATGTAAATGTTGCGTTTGGGTCAGGGCTACATCAGTTTCTTCTTCTGTTTTTCTTCTTTTTATTGAAATTTCAAAATAATTGGTCAAGCGTTTATACAATCCAAAAACATTTTTCAGAAAGATACTGACACTCCACATTACCCCCCCTCTCTCACTCACTCAAATATGTATATGTGTGTGTGTGTGTTAGTGTGTGTGTCCCCGCAGATGTGCATGTGGTGGGTGGGGTATATGTACATGCCGCCCTGTCATCTGGTGGCACCTACAGGCTCTGCCAATGCAACAGTGTGGGTGACATTGCGGCAGTTTGCACCACATCGTCTCATTTTTGTCTCGAAATGTTATTTCTTCACTGGCAGCGTCTCTGCATATGGGCTCCCTCCATCCTGCTGTTGTTTTCATCATTACTGCTGGTTTTTTTTCCCATTTTTTTTTTCCCTCCCCGTTCTGTTCCTCTGGTTTTACTTGACCGCCTTAAACTGCTGTAGTCCGGGCTGTTATTTTATTTTTAAAAGTGTGAGTGTGTGGGGTGGAGTGGCGGGAGTGATGTTAACCACTCAAGACGCTGTGAAGTAAACCACCCCGACTGGACATCTCCATCTTTTTGCTGTGCTTACTTGAAAACAAAAGGGGGTAGATTGTTTTTTTTGTTTTTTTTTTTTTTAAGTAAGGTATAAAAATAAATAAAATAAAAAAAAAAAAATCAAATGTCATAGACAGTTTATGGTAAAGAAGATGAAGGGTTTGAGGGTGGGGAGAGGGCATGAAATGACTGAGTCTGTTTTGAAAAAGGACAATCACTGTCTGGGGGGAAAAAACAAGCAGATTCCAATTGAGATATATTTGCTCCCTGTTGAGATTACAATTTTTTTTTTTTCCTTTGCTTTTCTTTTATGTTCCTTTTTTCGGATTTAGTCATTTTAGCTTTGACAATCATAGTTGGGTTGATTTTTTTTTCTCTCAAGGGGAGTAAATTCTAATTGTGTTTAGTTTTGTAATTTTTTGGTGTGCTGTTGTTGACATTTTTAAATTGTGTGCAAACTGCAATAAATTATAAGAATCTTGAAATTCAACCCATGTCTGTGTGAAGCTTTTTTTCTCTTTTGTGTTTAACTTTACTCATAAAAGTCACAGTTTCCTCGCTGCCATTAAAATCACGAAGATTAGCGACATTTAACTCTGTGTGTGCGCACTCAAGAGTTACAGGTTGCATGAGGGCCAGTTGGGAGGTCTTGGCATCCTGCTCTGCAATGACTTGTCATGTGGGTGGAAGCTGTTCATGTGTGTGTGTGTGTCTGAGAAGCTCTACAGCGAGCCGTGCATGGACACAGCGTGGTGGCCTGCACGCTCGCTGTGTGTGTACTCACACAGCTCCTGATATATATCTGCAGCACTGGCTGAAGTGTAGGCTGCATTTGAGAAGAAAATGTGCAGCAGCTTGTTGAGATCCAATCCCCTGCACCACACGCACACAGCCTCCTCCTAAAGGTTCTCAAGCACAGGTTTCCAGTAAAGAAATCAGCTTTAGCTAATGTCTTGCTGCTCAGTAAACCAGCTCTTACAGATGCATTAAAAGCCCCTGCACTCGGAGGCCAAGGAGCAGCGTTCATTAGGCCACAGATGGCCACTTCGATAAGCCCCCAATGCACACTCACCCGATAAGCTCACTCCTAATCTTTATGACATTGTCCCCTGTCTGATGAATGCCTAATATCAGTTTAAGAAACTTGGAAGTGTTAAAAAGATTTCAGTGTGGCGTCCACTTCAAGGAGAGTTCATATAAATGTTTCAAAACTTTGCAGCTATTTTACTGGGTGAGGTTACTCACAGTGGCAGGCAGTTATTTGGAATATATTTATTTTATTATAAAACTTGTCAAAAAACTGTGGGAGACATTTCATTTTAAAAGAAAAACGCCCTTTTTTCTCAGTTGAGATATCCAGACAATGTAAAAAAGTCTCTTTGAGATACCTTTAAATCTTCAGAGGCAGAAAATACATTAACCCTCTCCTTTGCTTCTGCGCTACTTGGTGATCATTAATTGCAATCTGCAGCGTTGTAAGTGAACATCTGCTTGTAGACAACTGTGCGCTCTCTCTCTCTCTCTCTGTATGAGGAGGCCGTGCGAGGTTTGCTGTGAATGTAGGTCATTAATTTGTTTCTGTCCTTTGTTTACTTAAGGAAGGGGGGACAAAGGGGCAGCTGCAGAACCATTTGGCTGTGCCCAAGGCGGGCCAGCTCAACATGTTGGGAGGCTGAGACCAGCTTGGGCTCCTGTCTGGGGCCCGGGCCCCTGCACTCTGCTGGTTCGCGTGAGGGAGCGGACTCTGCCAAGCTGCCAGGGAGGACTCTCGTACCAAGGGAGGGAGGAGGGAGGAAGAGATAAAGAGAAGAGTGTCGTGTGGACATGTGGAAGCGTCCTGATGTTTGGCTGTTGTGTCTTGGTTTGTCTCTAAAATGACATCTGCAGGTTTAACGGAGAAAAAAAGGATTCTTTAACTTTGGAACTTCTAAAACTCAGCTCGAGACAGATGTTTACGTCTTAAAACTCCATACCATACAAATACCAGACTGTTATGTTTTTGCTTTGTGTAACAGTGTAAAAAAAATTATTCATGTATTTATGTTCCATCCATTAAAAAAAAAGAAGGATTCTCTTCCTGTGCATAAAAATGAAGCTGTTTAAATGTACAGTAAATAGAAAGCTCCATAACAAACAGGATTCAAGCTTTTAGCCTTGACAAGGCGGCAACGCTATTCACGTATTCATTCAGAGCTTATAGCGTACTGATGGGAGAAAAGCTTCCTGTATTCCTTCTCATGTCGGAGACTTGTTGATTTGCCATGAAAAAGGAAATATTCCCAGGCCAGGTCGAAGTACAGAAGAACCGATGGCAAGGGAGAGAAAGAGGAAAGCTGGGACGAACCTTTGTGTGTGTGTGTGTGCAAGTGATCTAGGATTGTCTACATATTTAAAAGAGCGCCTTTGTCAGGCACTCAGCACAGCAGGACAGAAGGCAAGCAACAAGCGGCCCGCCTGCAGCAGACAATACAGTGGCACTACACTGGCTGGGGTGGGGTGGCTGAAATGGGGGAGGTAGTGGATGTGAGGGGGGAGGATTTTTGGGAAAATCAGGGGGCACAGTGTCCCAGCAAGCCATCCATCCAGCCAGCCACCCACCGCACCCTCGTCCCCCTCCTCTGCCTTCCTGAAAACAAAAGGCGATGCAACTCGAACTTGAATATCTGTGTGTCTCTGTGAGAGGGGGCCCCAAATACCACTTACACATAACCCCCCCAAAACCACGGCAACCCCCATGCACATCCTCCACACATACAGCTACCTCACATAAGAGACTTATTGATGAGCAATTTTCACACGTTTGCAAAAAACGCACATTAGTAACACAGGTTTATATAACCTGTCATCTAGCACACACACACACACACACAAGCACAAACACAAAGGCCTCCAGCTGGTATGTCTTCAGGGCTGGGCTACGATGGGATTAAACAGTACTTGTCCTTTGTGTAATTCTTGTATGGAAGGAGAGCAGCCATGAACTCTCAACAGAGACAGAATGGTAATGAAAAAGGAGAGAAAGAGAGAGAAGGAGATGGAGAGACAAATCTTTGAATCACAAGGACTTATTTGAAGACGAGGCGTTTGCGATAAAGAGCCAGATTAATTGGATTTAAGGTTAAAGCAACAATGAAGCCCCACAGGCAGAAATGAAAGCTTCTCTTTCATTCATCACCCTCCACACTTCTGCCATCCTCTCCCAGCTGTGCGTGCATGTGTGTGCGTGAGTGTGTGTGTGGTAGATAAGGGGCATTAACAGGGTGTGTTCGGGGTGTTGTTGTGAACTGCTGGCACCAGGACACATGTGCGCAACTCAGCCCTTTATCACCGCCATGGTGACCTGATGAGGTCACGCAGGGAGAGGTCCTTTAGTGTCACTAACTCAGCCTGTCGGGCTGCTGCTGTCTTCTGTGGTAACGCTGTTACTTTACCGAGTGTGTGTGTGTTTGTGGACATCTGCTGCACGTACCTGCTGAGCTGTACACATGTATAAACACACACATACACACACGGGCGACGAGCGAGCAGCAGTTAGCCAGCTGTGGCGGTGTTGCGGAAGAGTCAAGTTCATTCTCCCTGTCGTGTCTTTCCTCCTGCTGTAACGCAGTGGAGACGTGATAAAAGAGACACAAACTGCAGTCTGGGTAATAGCGTATATCCCTGCAGTTGTGTGTGCAGCTTCTTATCTAGCAGATCCCAAAACTCACAGTCCAGTTTGATGTGTCTCAGCGCTGTCAGGATGCGGTACATTTTTCAAATCAGTAGGAATAAGGCACAGTGTGTGTCTCACATCCAACTGTCAGTTTATAATAATAGCTAAATGTTTAGGATTTGAAGCTACAGCGACGTGCTGTCAAAAGAAGGCATCAGCCCATCTCAGCTCAGTGTTACGTGGTTCAATAGAATTTGAACAAAATGTGCAGTGACTAAGTTGATTTAGTTCTGTTATGAGAAGCGTACACACAACACACCTGTCCAAATATTCACACAAGAGGAAACAGCACAACAAAGCACAGGTTCAGTCTGAAATCTATTCTAACAAAGAGGAAGGTAGAAGGTAGCACTTTACATGGATGCATCACGTATATGCAATAAGCCGTACTTGTGTTTAAAAAAAATATTAAGTGTTACGGATACAACAATATTGTTCCGTTCACAGCTCCTATATAAGAAGATAACAGTTTATAGACTCGATGACTGCAACCCCCCCCCAAAAAAACAACATAGATTCAATGTTAATAAGTGCTCAGTTAATTGCTGTTAAAGGCATAAGTATGTTTTTAAAAAGCAACAACAAAACAAGCTTAGTAAAGGTTAAAAAGGGAGATGCTAGGCAAGCTATGTAAACAATTATTTAAACAATAAATGCGTTATTAAACATCCTTGTTCCTTCATGTTTTTGAACATGTTCATGCTGCACATTCACACAGAGGAATATTAACACATAATATATGTTTATAAGCCTTGTACTCACTTTAAAACACACGGCAATCAGGAGATCAGACGCAGCAGATGGCCCCGCCCCTCGCTGAGGCTGGTTCTGCTGGAGGTTTCTTCCTGTTAAAAGGGAGTTTTTCCTTCCCACTGTCGCCATGTGCTGTTCATAGGTTTGATTGTTGGGGTTTTCGCTCTATTAGAGTAGGCTCTTTACTTTACATATTAAGCTCTTTGAGGCAACTGTTGTTGTGATTTGGCGCTATATGAATAAAATTGAATTGAACTGAATGAATTTAATGTAAAGCTATATATGTACTGCTCTTATATTTGTAACTGTGAAAATGTTACCTACATTGAATTTGTCGGTCTGCTATTTTAGCATAAAGGACGGCCGTGTAAAGTCATTTATGATCCTGAAAATATATGTATATATATGTTCTGACATTATAAGGTGGGTTGGTTGCATGTTTGGATGGATGGATGGAAGATTTTATTGTAATTTTCCACTTGCTAATCATTACATTTTGCAGTGCACCAATGGTTAACAGACACAAAGATTTACAGCTGCAGAAGCTTGCATCCTCATTCTAACTGGTTTTGCATAATAATTATATAAATTAATTACACTGATGATTTAGATATCTGTCATAGATCACTGAGACAGGAGAGGCATGCTAAACACAAATACAGCCATTGAAGAAAGAGGTATTCCTATATAGAATGAACTAGGTTCCAAGTCACAAAGTTGCACAGGGTAAAAATAATGAAATTACACTTCTTCCAATGAAGTTTTGTTGCACTATCAATGTAACAACATATATGAGTAGTTTTCTAAACACTTGGCATTAAAATAAGACTCCGCTTTCTGCCATCTTTTGATGTGGCGCACATAATATCTAATACTATACAGTGTATTGGGATTACTTATTCTTCACACTGAGACATATTGACTCTGCTTGCTACTCAGATAAAGATCTCTGTAGTTTTCTTAACATACTTTATCCACTGAAATCAATCATGAACAAGCCTGGTTTTGTTTAAGATATAAAACAGCACATATCTGTTGCGGCTGTTTTCAGCAACTTAAATATGTAATCTTTTGCTCCTACTGCCTTAAGATAATCTTGATTTCATAGACAACTTTGGGCAATTCTGATGTGAAAGCATAAATTAGACCCAACATATTGAACTATTATCTCAGCCTGCCAAGGGGGAAATTGATTGCAGGAGCAGAAAATAAATTTATGCAAGCAATATGTCGAAACATGTCCGCTGCGTCATTTATTTGTCTATTTATCATATGGCCGACGTTTTCTTGACACGAGGAAAGACATTGAAAACACTCCTGACAGCAGAGAATGTGCGTGAGATGAGTTAAACAGCGCACACGCGTGTATGCGTGCAGTTAGTGTGTGTATTGTGTGTGTTTGTGTGTGTTCTCTCACCCTGTGATGCCAACCTCTCCGCACCCTCCCAGCTCTGGCCAGGCACGACCCATCTGTCACATTCTTCCTTCCATCCCTTCTTCCATCCCTCCCCCATCCACCACACTCTGTCCATCCCTCCCTCTGCGTATCCATCCTCCTTTTCCATCCCTCCTGTTTCTTTATTTACCTCCATCCTTCCATCACCATCGCTCTTCTCCTACTTTGTCAGTCCTCTCTGGAAACTCAGAAGTTCCTTTTCAGTGTTTGCTCATCTCTCCTTCAATGCTTTTCTTCCACCACTCTATCTTTATTGTCTTCGTCAGCTCTCGAGTGCCTGCACAGGCTTAAACCGATTAGAAAAAAAAAACATGTGGCCACTCCAGCTTGTGTAGCAATAATAATAGTAATCATCAAAAGATAACACAACCAAGCCTCAGAGCTTTTTTCCATTGCAGCCCAAGGTAGTCGGGGCCAACGTGGGGCCCTGCAGGCCCATGTAGAGCCCTAAGGCCCAGTGTTACTGCTCCATGCTGAACCAAAGTGATCCAATCTGGGCTAGAGAGACAGGGGTCCTGCCTAGGGAACTGGCACTGTCTGTGTATGTGTGTGTGAGTAGTGTAGCATCAGGGGTGTAGCCTGGGGTGTACTGGCATGGCTGTGCATTGGATTATTGAAGGCAGCTTGGGACCATCTGTATGTTGGTGGGGAAGAAGTAGAGAAGGAGGAGAGGAGAACAGAAAAGAACCAAAGGAGTAAAAGGGGGCTATAAAAGAGATGTTTTCCTTCTTTGTGTATGCATCTTTGATTTGTTCTTACACTGCTTCTGTGCAAACTAATCCAACGCAGGTGAATTCACCTGCCTCAGCTTCATGATCATGAATACAGAATTTATTGTCAGGTCATCTCATTGCATAAAATAAGTGGTTTCCAAATAGGAAATCACATTTTTTTGGGAGATGGCAGCAAACTTTACTACCAGAGGGCGGCTGTTGCAGCGCTGGAGAGAGGGTGATAAAAACACAGAAAGACAAAGTCCAAGAGCGAAACAAAAACAAAAACAAATGAGCATAAATGAAACTCATGGTGCAAAAACATGAACTGAAAAGGACGAAATGGGAAAACAAGAAAATGTTTTGAAATGCAACACATCTGAGACGAATTAGGGCAAGACATGCAATTACAATGGACGGAAGGAAACAAACACAGGAAGTAAAGCCAAACATGACACAAGAGATCTTCAAAGTAAAACAGGAAGTAACCAAAGGACAGTTAACGGACACTGAAAGCTGAAGGCTAACACTAAACATGATAATAGAGACAAATCAATGAGGTAGTTTACGCAGATGCAAAGTTGCATCTGAGTAAACCACAAAACTTCTGAAACAAAGTCCTTTAGACAGACGAGACCAACGTGGAGAAAGTGGAGCACCATGTTTTGAGAAAACCAAACGCAGCTCATCAGCACAAACACCTCACACCTAATATCAAACACGGTGGTAGAGGAGCGATGATTTGGGCTTGTTTTGCAGTCACAGGACCCGGGCACCTTGCAGTCAATGATCAACCATGAACTCCTCTGAATCATATTCAAGAATCAAATATGAGGCTATCTATGCAAAAGCTGAAGCTTGGCCATAGGACCATAGTGGTTTTAATGTGCAGATTAGTCACATATTGTTCAACAGGAGTCACTGGACATTGTTGTGATGAATTTAGGGTCAAAAAGCTCAGCTGGTATTGTCACATTCATGGGATGCACAACTGGGATAGCTAAAGAAGCTAAGGAAAAGACTGGTTGAAAAGGGAAATTTGCCTTTTAAAGTGTGCTTTAGGATGTGAAAGGATGTACTGAAACCAAACCATCCCAGACCTCAAACACTGAAGATCATGTGATTGTGCCATCTGCCACCCACACTACCTCCTGACGTGGATGTATGTACATTTTTCTTCCTAATCATGTTGAAAATTGACCCTAAACCTTCCCCGTGTGTCAGGAAGTGTCGCTAACAGTGGTGTTAACGGCACCCTCTGCATTAAAATATGACCAGGAGAGATTCAAGACCAAAGCTTATATCAGTCATTTATAAAATTTATTGTATAGTGTAACAACATGAGGAAATAATCCAAGGACTAACTTGTGTACCCCTGCAAACTATTTACAGACACTGGTTCACACAAATGATGGGTGATGATGGGAACAAGTATGCAAAGAAATGTCACACGCAACCTGATCACTAAATTTCTCTTGGACTGCAGTTTTTACTTTCCCAGTTTAGATTCCAGTACGTTTTATGAAAAGCAGCACAAGACCAGTGAGTGTTGTGTCACTAAAAATTAAGTTGGTAGTCCTCTTGACTTTTTATAAAAAAAAACAACAACTGGCAGCTCAATCAGAGATCAGTAGTATTAAAGAATATTTTTGAGGTTACAGCAGAGAAGGATTTTGGCAGTTTGATGCGTGATACATCTTCATAAGATCCCCTGGAGTCCAGATGCTGGTTGTAGTGGAGTAAAGCCAGCATGTGGTTGATGGAAACCTTTAGTTCGGGACTTCTGGAGACTGACAGAATTGCAATCATATCCAAAGAAAGGCATCCAAAGACTGATTGGCTTGAGGGAAGGGGCTGAAAAGATCATCAATCCAGTATGGTGATGTCTGGTAAATGGAAATGTGAGGAAATAAACAGAACAAGAGAAAGGAGCAAATACTCAAAAATAAAAGGAGGAAATATGTTCCTTCGATAAGGACACAGCACTTACCATGCTGTGATTTAATCACGGCTGTTTCTGGATGCAGGTCAGTATCAGTACAAATGCCATCGATGCATCACCTTTTCAGTGAGTGGACAAAGCAAACACGCTTTAAAAAAGTCCAAAAATAAACTCTCCATCACTTTGGAAAGATTTTATTTCTATAAAACACCTCAAAGCTTGAGCTCTGTATGTTGTGCACAGGAAACGCTTTGGACGAGTAAACGTGCAGATCAACATTAAAGAACCAAACAGCTGTGTGTGTGTGTGTGTGTGTGTGTGTGTGCGTCAACGTGACATGTAAGGTTGTGTGTGTTCATATAGTGGGCCTTCCAGAAGGTCTTCACAAGAAGGCAGACAGGCTGGCAAGCAGCTGTGGTTGTAACTCTCTTTTTCCCTCACACACACACACATACTCACACACACACACACACACACACACACACACACATGCATGCACACACAAAACACAAGCTGTTGTTGCTTAACGACTGGGCTGCTCCGGAGCACATCTGCACTCTGCATTATCATTAGCTCTCTCCCGCATCCCCAGGATCGCTGACAAAGTGAACAATACCGACAATCACCCCCATCAGCTGCGGCCATATGGGCGCCATCCATAGCCGTAGTCCCCCACCCCCCACCCCCCTGGCTGGCTAGGTGGATGGAATGGGTGAGGAGCAGAGTTGTTGGTTGTGGTGGTTGTAGGGAGTGGGGGGGCATGGCAGCAATTGTACCAGCATCTGTTTGGCACCCTCTTGCTCACGCTGCCACTTTTGAAGATGAGTCGGCCGAGCGTGCGATGAAGAAAGTTTCTTTTTTCTGCAGTCCTGATGTGAGCGTGTTGTCCTCTTTTTCCCTAATTATCCCCCCCCCACCCACCCATCTCATTTGTTCCTCCTTCTTTGCAGCCTTCCTCGGTTTCTCCCCTCTCTCACCTTCTCATTTTCCTCCCCTGGACAGTTAAATGTATTGCCAGGTACGCTCCTGTCGGCTGCATCTTGTAATTTCCACCACCTTAATCCTCCATCCTAATGGGCTGGGAGGAGGAGGAGGAGAAGGGGAACGAGATATATGTGTGTGTGTGTTTGTAGTGGGGGAGTCGGCCCAGATGGCACAACAAGGTGCGCTCCACCACTCTTCTGCTAGATCCCCAAATCTCTCCCTTCCTGTGGCCCTCTCTCTGTCTTCCCCTCCTCTTGTCTTTTCTCCCTCCTGGACTTTGAACCCAGCTGGCGGAGGTGTTTTTTCTGGGATCAGCAGCAGAATCCTTCACTGCTGTTCTAATTATCTTTCAACTCCAAACCCCAACTGTATATCATTCTTTTATATCCACATTCCTCTCTAACTCCTCTTTCTCCCTCTCTCTGGGATCACAAGCAGAAGCTTCAGTCAGTGTTTAGAGATTTTTGGAAAAGCACAACATTTCGCCGCCCATGTGTCACCTTGTGATTAGCATTTGTTGATGTAGAGTTTTACTCCATCACTTTATCTGCCTTTGTTGCTGTATAAAACATGGAAAATGTTGAGCACCAGTGGTTTTTCTTTTCTGAACGTCTGCTCGGCGGTTCCTTATAGGAGGAGGAATTATTTGGCTACTGTGCAGGATCAAAGGGGACCATAAATTCACTTTGACTGGATGCAGTAAAGGTGAAAATGTGCCCAAAAGCTTGCATATTATTTCAATATTTATACAGTGAAATAGGTGGATTTTTTTTTTGTTAATCTGAAGCTCATTGTTTGATACTGTAACTGTAAACTCGACACTGGCATAAAATCAATTAATGAATTTGATCTGACAATAATTTACCCAAACAGCAATCTTTATTTGGAGACACATTTTAGGGTCCTGATTTGTGAACAGTCACGAAAAAGATTTTCACAGGATGCGATGAAAAAAAAGGTAAGTACACGACAGCTTGTAGAACCACTTTTAGCAGAAATAACTTCAATTGTTTACTGTATGAATTTACCAGTGTCTCACATCATTGCACAGACATTTTTTCCTACATTTCTCTATAATGTTGCTTCAGTTGATTGAGATTTGTGGCCTCTCTTAGGGTCCTGCTGCAGCATTTCAATCAAGTCTGAAGTCTTCACTTTGACTGGGTCATTGCAACACCTTCATTCTTTTCTTTTGCTGCTGCGCTTGGGGTCATTGTCCTATTGCATGACCCAGTTTTGGCCAAGCTTTAGCTGTCAGGCAGATGGTCTCATGTTTGATTCTAGAATTCATTAGTATAGAGATGATTTCATGGTCGACTCAATGACTGCAAGGTGTCCAGATCCTGTGGCTACAAAACAAGCCAAAATCATTACCCCCCTATCACCGTGCTCGACAGTTGCTTTGAGACGTTTGAACTGACACGCTGACACGCTGCGTTTGGTTTTTAACACACCTGCTGCTGTATATCATGACCAAACACTTCCACTTTGGTCTACATTGTTCCAGAAGTCTCGTGGTTTGTTCAGATGCAACTTTGCAAACAATGTTCCTTTTGGAGAGAAGATTTCCCTTTTCCACTAGTGCCTACTCAGCTCAGCTCAGCTCAACTCAATTTGGTTTTTAGGGTAAAATACACAATATACACACAAAGACGTGAGCAAACTATGATAACACAAGGGAAGAAATAGGCATACTTTATCTAAAACATGCTATGTCCAAGCATCCACTTACCATTTTTCCCTGGCTTTCAACAGCAGGCAACTTTTCCACCAGGTCCTTCTTGGCCTTTAGGGACATATGTATGTACCTAAAGAGGGCACATAACAGGAAGTAGTTCAATTCAAACACCGTTTGGACTCCTGGAAATACTCTGTTTGGTTGAGGTGAGACAGCCTCCTATATAAAGCAGTTTGCCCACTTCCCAGTGGTGAACGCACCCGAACATTAGCTGCTGTGTTCACACTTAGGGAAAACTGGACAACACATAGGATATGTAGAGGGGAGCTCAGTTGTTAAAGACTGTCCAATGTTTGATCTGATTACTTCTCACATTTTTGTTCTCATATGCACCTCTGTGAGGCAGAAAAATTCAGGGCTGCGTTGCATGAAATAGCATAGGTAAGATGAAAGCAGACTGAGAATAGCTTTATAAGTAAAAATATAGCAGCGGCTGAGCCCACGGGAGGACCATCTGACCTGAGAATACAACATGCAATGTAGGCAAGGACTTTGAGGTTTACTATGAATCTCACTGACCCATGGTATAGAGTAACCATGCAGTAAAGACACACACACACACACACACACACACACACACACACACACACATATATATATATGTATGTAGATATATAGATATAACACACACTGAAACTATATTGGCCTCACATTAATGAGAAGGTGGATGATAATCTAACATTAAAAAACCTTTGCAATGATTTGTGGTCTCTACAAATGATGTTTCTCTCGAAATCCATCTGCTATCAGCTGTGAACTTTTAGTGTTTTTTCCAGGTGCCAGCTGATCTTTGCAGAGGCGCACATCACTGGATGAACAGTTTTATTTGCCATGTGTGGCTGCTACCAGGCTTTTATTCTGCTGAGTCAAAACAGGAAAAATCAGCCCCCAGCCACTGCCCATCCAGGTGTGTATACATGAAAAGCAGGGGCTCACATTCAACGCACAATGACTGTGTTTGTGTGAACACACTCTCAGAAAATAAAGTACCTGATTGTACCTTTAGGGGCACAATGACTTCTTACTAGGACAATAACTGCCCTAGACAAAGCATACTTATTTGGATCTTTATGGTTTATATCACGTGAAGACCTGCTGTCAGCCTCTAAGATAATAATACAAAAACCGACCTTTAAAAAAAATAAATGTGCAGCGTATTAATTCATGTTTATTGATTCGCACACTTTGAAACTGAGTGACATTTAGAGAACATTTTTCTGGTTTTACCAACTCAGAGCTTTTTCTATATCTCTCATGTCGTACACCTGCACTTTCAGCCAAAATCAAATGAATTAATCCAGTGGGGCTTTTTTGTCTTTTGCTTTTAGGAAAATGTGAGAAGAGATTAATGTTATTGTTCTAACTTTTATTCATCTAAAATGCAGCTCTGACTCCATTTCATTCTTATTCTCAAATTGTGGGCTGTGATAATGTTTTGGCTTTTGGAGTTAGGCATGCCAGAGGAAAGCCACTAAATTTACCTAACGTCCACAAAGGCCCCAGCGAGGAGTTAAACCACCGTGCATTAGATTAAATTAAACGTTTCAGGTTGTATTAAAGGCTTTTATCTGAATACAAAAGTAAGGAAACAGCAAAACTTTATAATCTAAGAATAAAACAAGCATACATCCTGATATTGCACTTTGAAATCGAGAAGAAATGGTGCAAATATGCACATTTCTGACCCTACACATAACTGCTTTGCATAGATTGTACCTGTTGGAGTTTTACTGTACTCCTGTTTATGGGAGTGTGTGTCATTTCATGCGCATACCCCACTCTTCTTCAGTCCCTCTTTGCCCATAGAGAACAAGCGCCTCCTGGGCAAATATTTAAAGTCAAAACAGGCTGGGCCCATAAAAAGCTGAGAGGTGGTGGTGGTGTGGCTACATCTGTCGGAGGGGGAGAGATGAGAGGGGAGAGCTGGGTGGAGAAGAGGGGTGGCAGCAGCTGCCGAAACGAGTCTGGACACTGCTGACGCCAACACCTGTCCATACTGGGGACACGCGGCTAGCAAATGTCCAACCACAGCCCTTAACACACACACACACACACACACACACACACAGCAAATATGTGTGAATTTATCACGAACTGTGGAATAAACTGTGTGACACACAAACACACATACATAAAAGAGACACATACACAACCGAGACACACAGAAAACACACCTAATCCAACCCTTTGTAGCACACCACAACCCTTTCCTCTGGCTGACCCCCATCTGCTGCATCCCGAGGGAGCGTGTGAGTGTGTGTGTATCTCTCTGTGCATGTGTGTGTGTGGATGTGTTTGCATGTGTGTGTATGTGTGTGTAAGGGTAGGAGGTCAGGGGAGGGGACAGGCAGGCGTTGGCCCCGGCTGCCCATTGATCAACAGCTGCTAGGCTTCTCATGCTGGGCCGGACGGCTGGGAAGGCGACAGCAGCTGGGCTGGAGAGAAGGTAAAAGCTCAGGGCCAGAAGCTGGGACCCTGAGGTTGGAGTCGAGGTCGGGGCTAGGGGGTTGAAGCTTACAGGCTGGAAGTGGGAACAGAGTTGAAGCTGGGGGCACATTAAAGGCCAGACAGGAGTGAGTTTTCAGCTGAGGGGAGGGGATCAGTGGGGGTAACAGGCTAGGGACAGAGCTGCCAGAGATGAGCAGCGAGCCCCTTGGACAGCAGCCAGATGCTGAGCAGGGGATGGATGCCAGAAAGAAACAATGAGGTTAGATCAAGTAGAGTTTGAGCCGGGGTGTGCTTGAAACAAACTATGCAGTCCACTTCTGAATCTAAAAGAAAACCCATTGGCTTACTGAAAGTAGGCGAAACATAAATGCATTTTTTCTGACAGTCACTCCTCAGATTTACTTACCATATTGTGAAATAAAAGAAGAGCGTGAGATCCGGAGAAGCTAAAAATCCAGCCTACCGTCACACCTCCACACACCTGACCAATCACTGAGTGAGGCGGGCATGAATGCAGCATTGTCTGGATTTCTGAAAGTCAGACAAACTCTTGGCGTCCATGAAGAAGCAAAAAAACCATTCTGCAGTACAAAACATGGGCAAACATCTAGAACAATACAACAAAACTAAAGCAATAACATAACCTATGTGTTATAGTACAAATGAAACAGGACATAAGTGTGTTTTTGACTGTCACTGTCAAAACGTGAGCAAATGAAATAAACCAAACTTCAAACTCAGATAAGTTTGTTGATTTTTTATAGACTGAGTGAATAATTAAGGGATAGAGCAAAAAATATGGATAAAATGAAGACATCCAAGTTAAAGCGATCCTTGCATGCATGTCATAGGATAATAAGAACAATCAGAACTTTTTTCCCTGTGATTTCCTCAACTAGCAAGCACTGGCTTTTCAGAGAGATGAAGTGTAACTGTGGCAGACTTTGACAAACCTGCTCTTTCACTTAAGCAAACTTTCAGTCTTTGATTATTAAAGGGCAGCTCTCGTGCTCTTCACCCGCCTGTTTTTGAATAGAAGCATACAGTTGATCTGGTCTTGCTGCTTTGTTCAGGTGAATAAGAAAAAAGCAAGATGTTACAGATATGTAAGAGACATGAAGAAAAAGCAGACATTCGGATTTCACCCTTGAAGTTTGCACCACAACTGCTGGAGATTGTTGTTTGGAAACCATAAACTGAGGGCTGGTGTGTGCTGGGGGGCGGTTGAGAGGCTGAACAGGAGCTGATATAAGAGCTGACAGCTGTTAGCAGCGTCGGTCGTCACACATCTGCTGCGATCGGGCTGTTTTACAGAGCGGCCACAGTTCAGGAGCTGAGAGGGGAGGGAGGGGCTAGAAAACAGGAGGAGAGAAAAACTGAAGCAGGTGAAGGAGGGTCAAAGAAGCTGGTGAATAAAAACAACTTTACAGGCTTTTTACAGCCACGCATTCCTCAGAGAGGTCAGAGTCACGGGTGGAGGGTCATTGGGTTGCTCAAGAGCGGCGCAGAAGTGGTGCAGAGCGATCAAATAAATGGTAGCGCTTGATAAAAAGAAAAGGCAAATAAAAGACTGTGTGCTGGATTTCGTAGATAAATAAATAATAACCTGCAAACTTCAGATATAAGACTTGACATCAGCATGACTTTACCCATGTGTGGTTGATATTGCATTCTCAAAGACAAAACTCCCAGAAAAGAACAACATGTTTTTATTCATCTTTAATTTTTAACTTATTTTGGGGGTCAAAAGTCCCTTTAAAATGTGGGAATGCAGTAAAATGTGGTCAGCTCGGCCTGAACAAAAGCACACGTGTGACCTAAACGCCACTATAGCTGTTGACCTTTGCACACACAAGTCAGACCACCTTAAGAGATAGCACGAGCTGTGGGCAAACACCATCAGGCAAGCGTACGTTTCCACCTTACACCTCAGCAATATATCACATCTGTTACTTAAAGGGATAGTTTGTGGTGTTAGGAATCTTTTTGAGTTAGAAGATAAATGCAAGAGCCACAAGACTGAATATAAAAGATGTATATAGCATCTGACTCTGAAAAACAGTGATAACTGAGAAGCTTCTTAAACTTGTTTTCTTTTCAGCAGCCACTAGGGGAGCAAGTCGTCTTCTTCTAAAAACGAGCACAGTTGACCTCTGTAACCTCCTTAAACTCTTTCCTGATGGGTTTATGGTCTCAGAACATTAGGAACATTAACTTTATTTACTCAATTCTGGTCACACTGAGAGCCAAAGAGGAGGCGAAAGCAGCAAGCTTTAAGGTTCTCAGTGAGATCTGCACCTCGTTCATCACACCCACTTTCAAAACACCAGCTTAGCAACAGCAAAAATGATGAGCGAGGTGCATTTTCAGATCTCAGTCTATGGCTGCAAACTTTGGAACAATCAGTTATTGCAGCCTGTCTGTACAAATATAACCAGCACCTTTTAGGTTAATTAACACGTTTATTTTTACCTTAACAGGAGCTGAAGTGTAAAAATGACAATTTTTTTTTTTGCAGGGTTTTTTGGGGTTAGGTGCCAGTGCGGGCCAGCTGTTTCAAGCCTTTCAAGCCTTTAATATAAAGCTTAAGCTCACTTTCTCCATATTCAGTGTTGGATTAATACTTCTAAAAACTGCTGTAGATGCAAGAAAGTGAATATGTGTACTTACTGACCTATTCCTTTAACTATAAGAGATGTTAGAAATGATTTACTCCCTCCTCTGTATGCTAGATGTTAAAAAGAAATAACTTATTTACTTATCTCTGTCGGTTTACCTAGTTTTTTCAATCAAAAACAAAATAATATATTTAAGATAAAACAGTTTATGCAGTTTAATTAAGATTTCTATGTCATAATGTTCATTTTTGAGTTTGTTAAATCTCAGTTAAGAGTTCCTGAAAGGTTAAAGTGAAGCCAGTTGACATTTTTATTTCTTTAAAAATAAATGAATAAATCGTATGCGCAAGGTGAAGCAAGCTGCTTGCAGAGACAAGCCCAGATCTGCTATGTGGAACATTTTACCATCTTTCAGCTCCATGTTTTGGCCTCACAGCCCACAGTTTCCTGTTTTGGTTCGCTCTCATTCTGCTCTCGTTACTTTTCCAGCTGCAGCAGGCAGCTGTTTTCAATAAAAGGATAAGATAAACACAGTTTTGCACTACCTGCCAGGAGCCAAATGGCTGACAGAAGAAGCTGGTGACTACAAGTCCCAGCATTTAACAGAGGAAAGAAGATTTAACAAAATATTAAACGAAAAGCCTCAAAGATGGAGATCACAGTGAATATGGTCAAACGTGTACTAGGCACTGTCTTCCCTTTCTTATAGAGGCCTCTGTCTCCAGGTCCAAGATTAGAGACAAGCAATAAACAGATATTCAGCTCAATAAGACACTGAAAGCTTCCTGAATGGGTGATTTGCTTGTATGTTTGTGCACATGAGGCTGAGTGTGTGTCCAAACACCACAGTCGACTGAAAACTCATTTGCTTGTCCATTTACTGTGCTTCCCTTCGCAGCACAATGCAGCTGCTGGACAAAGAGGCCTCACTGTGGGATTCAAATGAAGGGGGAGGAGGGGGCAGGGAGGTTGAAGGGGCTATTGGTGGAGTATGGAGGTTGAGTTTGGTAGACAGCATTGAATGAGCTGTGCATGAAGAAGAGAGGTGATAGATGATGAGGGGTGAAGAAGAGGAAGGCGGAGAGGGGGGTGTTTGTGCACCTTCAGACCAAACTGTGGGGCAGCGGTGCCTTCCAGCCTGCTGTGATGCCTCCCAACCTCTCATCAACATAGTCACACAATACGTAAAAAGGCCAGGCTTCGTGCCAGATGCCACTGCGTGTGTTTCTGTGCGCTTCAAGGTGACACACTTTATTCAACAGGATGGCCTCACTCTGGGCAGCCGAGGAGTTTTGCGAGCTCGGTTGATGAATAAACATACAGGCGAGGTGTTTTTGTACTCGTCATGAAAGCGAGGCGCATCTGGACGATTTCTCTGTGAGTTTTTGTGAGTTTTTAGAGGTTGTTGGGGCATTCAGATGCAGTCAAATAAGGAGAGGAAGCTTGGCAAAAGCAGGGAAATGAGTTGCAGGTGAGGCTGTGGTTAAAGCCAACCTGCGGTCACAGCAAAAGTCAACACAAATAAAGGGGCAGAGAGGCTAATGCAAACTCCTTTATTTGAGATTTGAGTTTAGTTTTGTGTGGTTTATTTGGTTTTCTGTGGAATTATATATATCTGCACAGGGGGAAAAATCCTGAGGAGAGAAAAATGACCTCGCTGGTCATTTGTTTTGCACTCATTTGCAGTCAAATGGCTCCCTCTAGTGCTCATGTAGAAAACTATTTTTTACATTTGGCAAAAACCACAGAAGCAGATTAAAAACTATTCATTTGGGTCAATCATTTATGAGGATAAAGTAAGGTTATAAGCTGTTAATGGTATTATCACATAGTGAAAGCCATTTGGAACAACACCAACTCAGCAACACAGTGTCAGGCCATGTAAAATCAGAGTGCTTTGGATTTAGAGAGAGCTTCAAGGAATTGGTTTCCATAGACAAGCAGCTGCATCCAAGCCTTGCATCACCAAGTGCAATGCAAAGCACTGGATGCAGTGCTGTAAAGCACGCCACCGCTGGACTATAGAGAAGTGGCAAGGTGTTCTCTAGAATGACATCTCAATCTTTTTTATCTGTCAATCTGATGGATGAGTCTGGGTTTGCCAGGAGAACAACACTTGTCTGACAGAACTGTTTGGGGATGGCCCCCTCCTGTTCCAACATGAATAAACACAACTACACAAAGCAAGGTTAATAAAAACATGGATCAGTGAGTTTCCACCACACTCACTGGCGGAAGAACTCGCCTGGCCTGCACAGAGTCCTGACCTCAACCCAATAGAACACTTTTGGGCAAAGAGTGCAAGCCAGGCCTGAGCGAAGAGTGCAAGCCAAGCCTTCTTGTCCAACATTAGGGTCTGATGTCACAAACCCTCTACTGGAAGAATGGTCAAAAATTCCTATAAACACACTCCTGAACCTTGTGGAAAGTATTTCCAGGAAAGTTGGTGGTGTTATATCTGCAAAGAGTGGGCCAACATCATATTAAACCCTATGGTTCAAATGAGTTCATGTTTATAGAATCAAAGCTTTCCGCACTGACAGATGTCGGTGACTTTGTTCAGGCCTGGGTGTGGCTAAATCAGTTTAACTCAGCTTTGTAAAAAGGGTCAGTTAATCATTTAATTCGTGATTTTAAGGGGGCAGTTACTTTTTCACACAGGGCCAGGAAGGTTTTCAATAATGTACAGAAAATACAACAAAAAGCCACATGCTGATTTCAGGGGGGAAAAAAATACTAAACTGATGTTATTGTAAATTGTGTTCAAATTTTTAAAGATCATCCATAAACTTAACAGTATTAACAGGAATGTGCAGGAATGCCTGCTGAGTTTCCAAGACTGCAGTGAAACCTGCAATGATGTCTACTTTGGAGATGATGGCACTAACAATGTTTTTGTTGGGAGTCATCACAATATTAATTAACAAATATTAATGCAGCTGAACTGTCCGAAAGCTTCTCCAAAATCTAATATGACGACTGCTGGTTCAGTCAGATGCAGCTCAATACTCCCTAACTCTTCGCACCTGTGTAACACTTTTTAAAGTCTCGTGCTTCTGTCTGTGCCACATCCGGGCTCTGTTTCCCTCTGAATCTAAATCTTTAATCTTCTGGTATTTTTAGAAACCAAAGCTTTGTTTCTGTAACTTTATTCAGCTGAATCCAATTTCATCTGCAGCTTTTTACTTGTATTTAAAATGTTGTTTTGAATATTTATTTTAATTTGTCATTTTCTAAATCATCCAGAACCTGTTTGGAATAAACTCAGGAGGTTATTTTCACTCATTAACCTGCCACCAGGTGGTGCATTGTATGTATTAAACTGGTAACTATGCTGAAAAAAATGTTTTTTCGCAAGGTTATACAATGTATTAGTTGTTAATTTGCATCAGTTGTAGTTGATTTAAACTTCCTTAAATGTTATATAAGCTGTGACTTTAACCTCTGTCCTTCTGGTTAGTTTTTGATTTATTTAAAAGAAAAAAGAAAGAATGAGAGAAATTTTCATGTGATAAATGAACTAAATGAACATAAAGATAAATTATTATTAAATATAAATCATGAATAAATATAATTATTATTATAAGTGGCAATGCCTCACGTTTCTGAGTTTAAGTATAATTTTCTGCATTGACCAGACATATTTAAATATGTGAAACTAAATGGGATATCTAATCACTCAAACTGTTGGAAGTGTAATGAATACAGGAAGACTGTTTCATCTTGCTAGTGTGACTGGATTTAACTGCTGCCTTCAGAGTTACTCTATCAATATTGAACTATTAATAACTGTGAAATTCCTGCTATGACAGGCCAGCATGTGTGCTGTAAAGATGTGTTGTCAAACTCCTATTAATGAGAAGCAGATGCGTTCATGAATCAAGAACAACTAACAATACTGCACACTCAATCTGAGGTAGCCTACATTATGGACCCAGGCAGGTCAATATGGGTTTCACATCAAAGCCCATATTTTCAAAAAAATAGTGACATTAAAGTTTCTCCATAATGAGAACTTTAGCGTGCTTTTTGCAGTTTTAGAAATGAAGCTGTTGCAGAAACAAAAGGTTAAAAGAAAGAAAAAGAAAATGTTTGGATTTAGCTTGCAGTCAATCCCAGGCATCAAACAGAGTGAGAGACAAGAAAATAAAAACTGGGCAAAATGCAATTGCAGTTGTAATTTATGTATATTAGGAAAGCCAAACCATTCATTCTCCCGAAAGCACTTTAAAACTGTTATTTCCAGCTGTGATAAGGTAGACAATAAGCTGCAACCTAGATTTGATCAAAACAAGTTGTCCTCTGGTCTGCAAATTTACTGTTGCTCTGTATCTGCCACATGCTGCGAAGTTGTTGCGCAGGGATCAGCAACAAAAAGGAAAATAGGTAAGTCAGTGTGTTTGTAAGGACATTTAAAAGCACCAGGTGTTTGCTGAAGCGCTGTGCAGCTAAGAGAATAAAATAAAGTGACGTAACAGCAAGTAAAAAGCAATATTAGATTTACAAGCTTATGAAAAGGTCTTGATGTGAATGGGTTGCTTGTTTCACAAATATGGAACAGTAAAGCCCCGATCTCCTTTGCAAAACACCTTAAAAAATAAATTAAAAAATCTTTTCATGGTGAAAAGATTCTGGTTAAAATTACAGGTTTTATAAAAGTCTTTCTTCCAATAGTCACTTGGTGTTTAAGACAAAATTTAAATGCAGCTTTTATTTTCAGACATTGCTTTATTTTTGGATTCTTATTATTGTATTTTGCACACAGATAAAACTATTTCTTAAAAACTACAAGGGTTAAAATTATTATCCCCTGATGCTAATAGCTAATTGTATACTGGAACAGCCTGTAGTCGTTTATTGTAGTTTTCAAGTCTAAAGTCTTTTAATACTGTGGGATATTTAGTAGTTGCACGGGTTGCAGCTGATCACAGTACCACACTGGAATTCACTGAGCTCCTGGGAACAACCCATTCTTTCACAAATGTTTGTAGAAGTCTCGCACACATCTACTGAGCAATTCTGTTCTTCTTTGGCAAATCTCTCTTAATCAATAGTCTTCTAGGGTGGACCTCGGTCTTCAGTTCTCAAAATACTCCAACCACCGTGTTTAAATGTGGGGATAGTGTTCTTTGTTCTCCAAGCATAAGCAGCATCTCTGTATCCAAAGAACTGTAATTTCAGATCATCTAACTTAATTAAGGACATGCTTCCAATACGTTCCAGTACATGAGCTTTGTCCAGGTTGTCCCACTTCAAGGTGTGACGGTCTCTCTTCTCCACAGGTGAAGGTTTTATTGATCTGCAACCTCACAGTCCACTCCTGTTGCCTTTTTGAGACTACACTCCTGAGTTGGCAAAACCATAAGTATCTTTGTAGCTGTTCTGGGGTCTTTAGACAAATCTCTCACTAGTTTTCTTTCCAGAGTCTTTGAAATCTTTCACTTTCTACCTCTCCCAATGTTGTTTCTGTACAGAGTGTCTTTTTTGAATTTCTCACTCCAGTTCTTGATAATTGGAAACACTGTGATAACTTTGTACAGCCATTTAACCTAATTGTAACTTTGACACTAAAACTATGTTTTGAGTCTCAAAAATTCAAACTCGTGGGGACAGGGACTTTGTCCTCATAAGGGTCGTTGGTCCCCACAAGAATATGTAAACATGTACATACACACACACACACACACACAAAATAAAGTGATACAAACATAACACAAAAAATACAAGAGACGTATCCCCACATCAGTCCCCCCCCCCAAAAAAAAATCTCCTGACAGCATACAAAATTAAGGACAATTTACAGGCCAAGGTGTCTTATGAATGAAAATTAAAAGAAACATGCAAGAATTCATCAAGGTTAAAAGTGAAAATTCAAGATTTAAAGTTTATAAGATCACACTGACAGAGAGGTCTGATAAAATCTGGTTTTCATCTGTGCCAGACATTCCTCAGATCTGAAGAAATACTCTGCAGCAAAATGTTGTTTAAACCCAAAGAACTTTATTTTAAATTTCAGTCAAGATCCCAAAGTCACAAAATACACCAGCAGTACAGGAGGAATATCAAGATGTGGAGACTTTTTTTATAACCTGAAAAGGAAAACTGTGTTTAAAAGAGTTAAGGACAAAAAGAGGCAGTGTAACATGTAAGGTTTCGTGTGAACATTGTGCGCATGCAGCCATTTAGTCTGTTTATGATTCAGGCAGTTTGGACAAGTAAAGGGATAAAAGTTTGCTCGAAACAGCAGCTGGAAGAAAAAAAAAGTCAGAGCTGCTGTTAAGAAAAAGGAAATAAAGGCTCAGAGAGTTCATGAGAGCAAACGTGCCAACATCTGCTGTGGACAGACAGAAGCAGGAGACAATCAGGAAATCAGAAAACACCATTTTTCTGCTTATAAGAGTATGTGAGGAAACACCAACTTTTGTTGAGTGAGTCACAAACAACAGAAACACAAAAAATACAATTTCTTTTTAAAAAAAATCAATGTCCTCACTGTATAAGTGCGATGTTTAGGACACCAGATGAGAAGCAGATTATATACAGTATCATATAACTTCCATCACCAGTTTAATTAGTTTGCTTTGGAAAAATGTGGTTTGAAAAATACAGAGCACAGAGTATTCCTCATGATTGTAAATTTTATTTTTCTGTGTGAAATTTCAAACATTCACCTTGGAACAGAGCAGCCGCCTGCAGCTCATTAAAGGGAGATTCAACTGAATTGTACTCATAAAGTTTTGTTTACATGTCATGTGTAGCCTGTAAACACAGGTGATATTTGCTCTGTGAGCTTTCTGAGGTGTGATTAAATGCTACATTCATGTCAAGTCGATTCATTCATGTCGAAGCGCCTTGTCCAGCTTGTAAATAACATCAAAACTCGACCCTGGAAGCTTTAAAACAGCTCAGCTTTAAAGCTGCTGCTTCCATGAATCGACACCTCATTAGGATAAAATCTGGGGATAATTCAGACCTCTGCTTTCTCTATGTCTTTTTTCCTGTGATTGCCAAGGTTATGCAATGGGTTCAGTTTGTTAGCAGGATTGCTCAAAACATTAAAAGTGATTAACTTCTGGAGTAGGTCCAGATCTGGATCCAAGAACTCTTGGTATTTGTTTTTTTTTGGGTTTTTTTGGCTATTGCAAGATTAAGGAAGATTGAACATTTCTCACCATATCATCACAAATGCATACAAACTGAAACATGAAGTACTGCCACACAGCGTCATCATGTTTTCCAGAAAATATCATCCCAGTATCCTGAAATATTTTTACATCCAGAGACTGGATTCACACACGATGTGGAGGGAGGTACAAGGTGTCAGACTCTTGTTTTAAAAGTGTGTCTGAGCCACAACGTTATGGAAGAGCTTTACTTAGTCACATGAAAACTCTCTCAACATTAAAATCCAGACTTCTTAAGATGAGATCAAACAATAAATAAAGCCGATTTACACAACAAAGTGGAAGACTACCACCACGTTCATGCCGCAACGTTTTGAACCAAGTGGGAAAATGTTGCATCAGCTGCTTCCTTTAAACCTTCGACAGAATGGCTGCAGATTATATTAAATACACTCTGATGATGACACAAAGCAAACCGATTTGAACTGTTCATTTATACCCATACATATAATCTCCACCTGATTAACGCAATTCAAACAATGCAGCTACAAAAGCAGCTGTCGTGGGGGCCACACTGCATCGGTCTGTGAGCACGCCCACGTTGGAGTAAGAAATATGAATGCAGGATTAGACACGTTACCATTTTTCCTGCTGTTACCTCACATCTCTGAGTTCTGGTTGCCAGATCCAGATTATGGTTTCATTCACCCTTTTTTGCCTCAAGAGCCAAATCACCTTGTAGACAAACTATATAGCTTTTTTTTAAAAATTTACAGACCCCTTTATTTTATTTTTTTT
This sequence comes from Oreochromis aureus, assembly GCF_013358895.1. Taxonomy (NCBI): domain Eukaryota; kingdom Metazoa; phylum Chordata; class Actinopteri; order Cichliformes; family Cichlidae; genus Oreochromis; species Oreochromis aureus. Next base: position 24,377,862 of record NC_052954.1, on the reverse strand, counting down.
ATTCAGTTTAAAAGAAAACATACCCATTGAAGTATCAGTTCATGCTGGACTGTTTTTTTTTTTTAACAACACCTTTAAAAAAGAAACATTAGTGTTCAAATTTAGGTTTACAAACAAAAGCAGAGCTGTTTCTGCATCATTTACAGTACTGTATTAAATCCAACTCGTGGCCAAACGTGAACATTCCCAAATATGTAACCACACGTAGCTGTCGTAAGTAATAATATGCCATGTAGACACAGTATATTAAATAGCACAGGGATAATACCTTTCAGCAGTTGTACCCAGCTTCCTAGTACTGTTTTTTTCTCATTTTCATTGCTCTGACATTCTTTGTATGCACGCCGACTCAGCTTTGTCTCAGTAAAAGTAATGTTATTTATTATTAGCTCCAAGTCCAACAAGAGCAGCCCAGTTTCACTCTTGATCAGTGCAGACACACAAGTTTAAAAGCATACAGCATTAACTTGTTTTTGCTGTGCACTGAAGACATTTGTGTGTGAGACTGAATGATGAATATGAGAAGAGAGATCAGAGGTTTCAGCTTTTATTTCCTGGTATTTACATCTAGATGAGCGGCACAGTCTGGGCCTCACACCGTCTATTTGGGTTCGCTGTAGTCCAAAGGCATGCATGGTTAGGCTAATGGGTGATTCTAAATTGATCATATGTATGAATGTGAGTGTGAGCGGCTGTCTGTCTCTAAGTGTTAGCCCTGTGATGGACTGGCGACTTGTCCAGATGCATCCTGCCTCTTGCCTCATGACAGCTGGGTTAGACTCTATAACCAGGAGCAGATTAAGTTTAACTTTTACAAAATCACTGCGCACTGACTGATCAATTCTCCAGAAAATGGCATCACAATTCTTGGAAGATCAAACCAACCTCTGTGTGCGGATGTCAGTGATATCTAACATCAGTAGCCCAACATAAAGTCCTAGACGTTATTCCTCGACTCCCCTTATGCAAGTTTGCACAGAGAGTAAGCCTACGTTCAACTCTAATTTTATATTCACACTTTACTGAGACTGTTAAACACCACTGGGTTTTGTACATATTTAAACATTAATTTAATGGTGAAGCTTGCTCAGATTCTGTGACTTAAGTCTATAAACCTACACAGTCGCAGCTTTTCTCCCAGACTTCAAACAGGTATAGATCTTTTTGAGCTGGACTGACCAAAATGTTTAAACTGCTCACACATTCATACAGCATGTTTCCTGTTACTCACACTCGTTTCACAGCTGCATTTTTCTTCACGTTTTTCTAAAGTTAGCTAACCATGGGTGAGTTTGTGGTGCAGTGTTGTTGCACAAGGTCCATTGTTTAATCATGGATATCTCCTCTCAGTTTAAGCTTTGGTTTAAGCTTTCACCTCTGGGTAGACCAACATGAAGACCAGTGAGAAAAGCATGTTATTATTGAAGCTGAGAAACTGGAAAGAAGCTGAACAAAGCCAGTAAAAGTATCTGGATTGTCCTGAAAAAGAAGGAAACCACTGATGTACAGAGCAACAGCCATCTAAATGGCTCTCCAAGCAAAAAAACAACAGCTGATGAAACACAAATGGTGAAAGCAGTAAAGAAACCCCCGAAACACTAAGGAGACTTTGAGAACAGCAATGCATAGGCCACACTGCAAGATGCAAACCACTCACCAGCAGCAAAAATCAAAAAACAGGATTGCAATTTACAAAACTGTACAGATATGAGCTCCATCAGTTAGGGAACGGCTCTATGGCCTGATGAGACAAAGCTTAAACACTACCATATAGATGGAAAGGCCAGTGTCGGCGGAAAGCATGGATCTGCTCATGATCCTAAACATACAAGCTCATTTGTAAAGCATGGTGGAGGTCCTGTCATGGCTTGGGCTCCGTCGCTTTCATTGATCATGACTGCAGTAGCAAAATGAATGAAGAAGTCTCCAGATACTCCGACAATTTACAAAGAAATTCATCCAAAATAATCAGGAGGATCTTTATTGTGTGACAAGATAATAATCCAAAGCACACCACCACCTCAACAAAGGACTTCAGCAGGATACATAATGACCATGCATTTAAAAACCTGAAGAGAAGACATAAGGGAGAAACCCCAACAAATCTGACAACTACCACATGCTGCAGTAAAATCCTGTAAAGGCATGACCAGTGAAGAAACAGGAAATCTAAAGTTTATTTAATTTATACTGAATAAAAGCTGAAACTTTTTCGTGTCTCTTCTCATGATAACCTTTTGATCCAACACACAAAATGTCTTCATTGCACAGAACTGTAAATGCAAACAATGTCGTCATCCACTAAGGTGGGCATTCAATGCAATACTCTAAATCAAGACTGTGGAACTTCAGGTACTTTTGTACCTGAAGCCAAAATGTAATTACAGTCTTGCACAAAACTGGACAAAAAAAAAAAAAGACAGCATACATCGAATCATTGCCTTCATCCCATGTTACCAGAACAATGTGCTGACAGTGCAAAGACAAAACAACATTAATCACAAGAATGTGAGGTGTGGAAAAGTGCTGACAGACTGAATTGATTTGTTTACTTAGAAAATCTAGGTTACATTAAAATTTCTGTGCCTGTTAGTGGTTAGAGGAGAGCTCACCTGCTGAGATTATTCCTTAAAACTCGAGCGTTTCCACAGCGTTCAGTGGAAGCAACCGCTAGCTACGGAAAAAATTTAAAAGCTAATTTTTTTTGTTTTTTGTTTTTGTTTTGTTTTTTTGGTTGAATGACAAGGCAAGTTTTAACACTGAGAACACAGAAAGACACATTTAAAATATAAACCGATCCCTTTATCGTGTGAGGATGTGCCGTACACCTGGAAGAATAAAACATAAAGCACATACAGTCCAAAGCATCTAAAGTGCTGAGGGGGAAAACACAGCGCGTTAAAATCACAGCATAGATCAACCAAAATACAGTCAAACAATGTGTTCAACCAAACGAGCGATCCAGTGCCTGCGTGTGTCTCGTGGCCGTTGCTTCACGCCCTCACCTGATGGCAGCTGGTGTTGCCCAGTGTGTAGTATATGAAACAAAACGCTGCAATGTTAGCAGAGCGCCTTGTGATGCTGTTTTAATAAAGTTTAAAACTGTTAAAAATCCAAACAGACTGGAGAAGTCCAGTCCGGCACAGTCTGATGACGGTGGCGTCTCTGTTTGGAGGTTTAAAACAGGTAGGTAGGCTGTGTTTCTTTCCATTTGTCTAGAAGAGCTGGATCATGGACTCCCGGGACTTCCCCACTCCGATCCACTTGACTGAGGAGGCGAGAAGCAGAAGAAGCAATCATCTTAGGGGAAATCCTGAAAATCTATCAATTTAAAAAGCTGCTCATCAGCTCTTGCACTTCCATGCGTGACTTCTTACCAGGCACTCCCACATGCTCCTCAATGAAGCGAACATATTTCTGTGCGTTCTCGGGCAGCTCCTCGAAGCTTCTAGCGGCCGAAGTGTCGCTGTCCCAGCCGGGCAGGGTCTCGTACTGAACCTCCACACGCTGCAGCACCTCCTGATTGGCTGGCACAAATCAATAACAGCATCACACCATTAGCTTGACAGGAAGGATCACTCGAAGGGCAACAGCAACAGATCGATGTGTTTCTCTCTGAAAACAGAGCTTTCTGTAAATGATCAAATAGACTGGAAGAAGAGAAAAGGCTGCCCGATGATCTCCCATGAAGGCAGAAGATTCTCCACTTACCCCGATCCAGTTTAACTCTACCAAGCAAAACAAAATTCATTAACATAGCTCACATGTTCAAATTTTTCCTCACCTGGAAAGTGAGGTATAGTTTGGTTGTCGACTTTGTACCCTATGCCGACTTTGATCTCGGTGAAAACGTCAAGTATGTCGAGTTTGGTGAGAGCTAAACTGAAAGAGAAGACAGACATCTTTACAACAACTGGATAAAGATACTTTATATATTTTTACAGCAAATCACTAAACAGATAAAGCAGATCTGCTTTAAACAAAATGTGACAAAAGGGATGAAAAACTGTCAAAAAACAAGAAAAACAAGACTTGTTTAAAATTAATAATAGTCCACATCTTCCTAAAACCTATTAGTGTCACATCACAATATTCAATTCAATTCACAAAACAGTTGCCTCAAAGTGCTTTATATAGTAAGGTCAAGATCCTACAATAATACAGAGATAACAGAGAAATCCCCAACCATATGACCAAGTGCTTTGGCGACAGTGGGAAGGAAAAACTCCCTTATATCCACGTAAGCTGTTAACAGAGCAGTTCCCTATCTTCTTCTCTTCCTCAACCTCAAAACACACCATATAACATATAAACAGGTTACATAATGTCCTGAAGTGTTTAGATACAATAATCAAAGATATACAAACTTCCTTCTGTAGGGACATAAAACCAGCTTAGTGACATAATCTCGCCAAAGTGTTGCGACTTCGCCCTAAGGTGCCCAAACATCCTAACTGGATTTGTGACTCTACTCTAAGATACTTTCTTTTCTCTTAAAATACATAAAAAAATGATTTAAAACTCACGCAGTGAAGCCATTAATCATATGTGCATATTTGATGAGCACCAGATCCAGCCAACCGCACCGTCGTTTTCTGCCTGTGGTCACGCCGACCTCCTTCCCTCGAGTCTGCAGCAGCTCTCCGATCTCCTAATGAAAACAAGAGTCTAAACTTGAACATCAGTTCTTATGTAGGTTTTCTGTAAATGTTTGCAGTCACAGAAAACAAAAATGCTCTAAATTTGTCTCTAAATCTTTGAAACGAATTCTAAGCTACAGCTGGTTTATTGCTGGCAGTGTGGTAAAACTCCTCCAGGTGGTGCTATTTGAAAATCTACTCATATTTCACACAGTCAAATTAAGTGATTACGCCATGTTTTAACCATACAGACACAGTAGATACTGTATGTACGAAACAGTTAATGTGTATGTAACGTGCAGTTTGTAATTCTCGATGTGAAATATGAAGTTGTGCTTATTAAAAATAAAACTCGATCTGAACCAAACTTTTATCGTGTTTATATTTCGTATCAGTGTGTGCTCCTACATTCTTCTGCTCTGAGGGGAAAGCACCGATGCCCACTCTTGTGGTGTACGCCTTGACGACCCCATAAACCTCGCCGACGTTCTGAGGCGGCATCCCGAGGCCCGTGCACACTCCGCCCACCGTGCAGTTGGACGACGTCACAAACGGGTACGTTCCTGCAACGACACCAGAGGTGAAGTCGGGCCATACTTTCTCGTGTCACATCTCCTTTACTGGTCTGAGCTCTGAAAAAGTGATGTCATCGCAGGGTTGTTTTAGCAAGTTTCCTGATTTTGTTACATGATCAGTCCTGAGAACCCTACACGTACAAAGGCTTTCATATTTACCATATTTGCCCAGAGATTTGTGACAAAACCTGCAAAACAAGCTGTGACTGGACAAGAAACCAGATGGCTTCTACGTGACACTCAGTTAAATTTAACGTAATTTTCCTAGTCTGTCCTGTTGTCTGATTAGACCTGCGGTTGTACCTTAGGAAACATACCATTGACAGACCGACACAAACAGAACAATCAATCAGAAAAATGACATGCTTGGAAAATTTTAAAAGCAAATAAGTGCTGGGATCACAAAACCAGTTGCTGGAGGCCGCTGACATGGAGGTAATCCCATTGTGAGGAGAGACTGTTGTGTAATCAAACAGCAGTTTTGGTGTGTAAACCATCAAGCGTGTCCTGTCAAAGTGCTCTTTATGTAAATGCCGACACCCTGCATGCTCCCATGTGGCATGTTCTGATCATGTGTAGATCCAGCCTGTCAGAAAGAGGGGATGTGTTTCGCTCTGACACCACAGACACTACAAGCATCGTCTCTGGATCATGTTGTTGAACTTTGACTGTAATTTAAGCTGCTCTCAATGACAGGTCTGTGCTCTTACAGAGAGATATTATGGTTAAGTCCACCATATCATTTAATGAAAGGAACAATCAAATTGTCATACTTTAAAGCCTTATGAGAACAGTTAAAGAGGTCCTCTAATTCTGATCAACTGACCGATAGACTGCTGACGCAGGGTGCCTCCGTGCTCATGCACAGGTGAGTGGTTTGAACTTGTGATTGTGCACGCCAAGCCCAGATGCACAAAGCGCAATAATAACGATTAAACTTACCGTCGTCCCTACCCTGAGCTCCATGCAGGCTTTTGCAAAGAGCATCGCAAAGCTTTAAGTGTTTCTTGGCAACGTCATCGGCTCACCGTGGGTGCACTAAACGGCACTTTGCAATCAGAAACAAGATTTATACTGACACTACAGGTTAGCACAAAGAAACAAAGAAGTTAAGAAAACACCGATTTACTGACCAAAGTCGATGTCCAGCAGCGCTGCATTGGCTCCTTCCACCAGGATTTTCTTAGGAGGACCATGAAGTGCCTCGTACATGTAGTGCACACCATCTCTTACCATGGGCTTGATCTGCTCAACGTAGTCCTAAAATAAAAAAAAATAAAACAGCAAAAAACCCCAGAATAAATAATAAATAAAATACAGGGAGATCTGTGATGAGCACAGCTAAATGTTTTCAGATTTCTTTTTAGTTTTATTACCTTTAACTTGAGCAGCTCTCCGTCTATGTCGATCTTTAGAGTGGGGTACATAGACTGGTACTGCTTGGCCAAAGCTTTATACCTTCAACAAAGAATGATTCTCATTTATTTCTGCAATCATTCATGCACCTTGGTCACACTTTTCATTTTTGTTTGCATTTCAACACAAATGAAAAATAGCAGCACAGAAAATAACTTTATTGGTTGGACTATTTCCCCCCCCCCTTTTCGGGTGGGGAAGTGGGAACAACCAGGAATGCCCACGTTCAAAAAGAAATCAGCCCTTTGAAGGAGGTCAGTGAAAGTAGAAGGGTTTAGCATAAAATTCAAATGTCTATCACAGTGTTGCCTATTGTGCAGGTAGCATGAATTAGGCCTGTGTAATTAAACTGATTTTTTTTCTACCTACAATGATTATTAAAAGAATAAATTTGAGATAAAGCTATTATATTTTCTAATATTTCTTATTTCCTTTTACATTTTATCCTCCATAAAACCACCTTTCCAGACTGTGACATGTCCACTTATGCTTTTCACTTGAATAATGATTATAGTTAAATAACACTAGCAGATTTCTGTTGGTCTGTGTGTATGCTTTGGGGTTGCTTCCTTTATCACAATGACTTACTACAGCACTTTATTTTAATTAATCACTTTGCATAACCGTCACCTAAGTTGTAAAATCCTCGCTGTAAGTATTCAAAACCACCTTGAGATAACCATAACAGCTGAACCGTCCTGAATTTCAACTCTGAGTGTGTGAAGCAACTTACAAGGCTGGATTTCATCCGAACACCTGCTTAGATCTGCCTCCAGTAAAAGTTCCTGAGTTTATGGCACTGAGAAAAGGCTCGTCGGCCAGTTAAAATTTCTGAGCTCAGTGGTTCAACAAGAAGTCGAACAGGTCAAAAGATATAAAATACTACTCAGCCTTTAATAAATTAGTAATCTTAAACCTTTGCATAGTGACAGGGTCACTGTCAGGGTAGGCTGAGCGGTGACTGCAGAAATGAAATGTGTTTAAACAGTTCAACTTTATTTTTCTTTCGCTTCTACAGTTGTTTATTAATGTAACATATTTACATTGCAAACCAGTCCACCTGGTAACAACCAGCTTCAATATCTGAAAAGTAAAGATATTTTATTTAACCCTTATTTACAGAATAAGTCAGAAGTCAGGAGGATTCTCCAGGGTAGGCTCATTAGCTAGCAACTTTGACAGGCTTGCGGTTTCACAGCCAGATTCACCCACTGGTTGGTCACATGCCGTTTCAAAACACTAAATGGCGATGGTGGAAACACTCTACTTTACTAACCAATGGGTAACATGGTGGTTGCATCCAAGTTTGATATCATTTATGGTCTAAACTAGAGGGAGGCTGAATGGAGTATATATTAGAGATGGGAAACATTCAGTAAATATATAAATAAATAAATGTTCTATACACATCTTAAAGCTTTTTTTGTGATACTGGCACAACTGCAACAGTTACCAAACAACCAGACTCCTGCTGCTGATATGCAAAAGTGATCAGAGTGAACGAGCACTGCATGTTGAGTCTTTACAGACTGTGTTCCTTCCCAGTGACCAAACCTGTATTCTGAAAGGTAGATGTGACATATATAATGTTGTTGGTAAGACTGACCTTTCAGAGAACTGTGTGAAGTCTGCCAGCAAGTCACATATCCTGAGCCCGGAGCGTGCCGCCTTAGCCGAGTACACCGGACCAATCCCCTTCTTTGTCGTCCCGAGGCTGGGCAAGGCCAAGAGAGGAGGGAAGGAAACACAGAGAAAAGAAAAAACAGCATTTACATGCAGTCTTACTCCACAACATGAACTCTGAAACTGTAAAATCATTTCATGCCATGCACACAAATGAAAAAGGAGCAGCTCAGTGGTTCTCACAGGAACAACAGTTCATTATGCCGTTTCTAAATCAATACAACATAAAAAACATTAGACCTGACACCTCTCATTTAATATCACTAAAACGGTTTCAAGCTATAGTCACAGACTAGCAAGTCCGAACTCGTGATGTGGAAACTTTTATTCTCTGAAAAATGACAAAATGCAGATGTTTAACTGTCACTGAGCCATTTGCTTCTTCTCTACAGACTCCAAAATATTTATAAACCCAGACAGACAGCATCCTCTCACACTAGAGTATTACAGTCTGACGTGCTATCACCACAGAATTACTACAGAGACAGCATGCCCACCTAAATACACATCTACATACAAAAGCGTATCACGTCATCGTGTGCCTCTGATAAAACGCCCTATTAAAAGGAACTCTTGGCACAGCAGAATTTTTATACCCTACATGCAACTACAGAACAGAAATAGATAAATACGCCCTACAGTTATTGAGTTTCATCATCAGTGCAGCCAGTATAACTCATGTAGTATCCAGTAACCATATGTGCCAATGTGCATGAGTGAAAAGTCAGCTGTTTCTGCCAGAGATGTAAGAAAGTAAGAAGGAAAGTCCAGCCGTAGAAGCTGTAGATTTATTTTTAAACACATTTTTGCTTTATCTGAAATATTGCATCATTTGACATCTTAATAACACTTCTTTAAATACAACTGTCAGAGATGTTTGAAAAGGGATGAACTCTTAAGTACAACTGGGAACAAACTCAGACACACTACACTCACTGGCTATGCTGTTATGTACTTCTGTTCAACCGCTCACTGATGTAAATATCTAATCAGCCAATCACATGGCAGCAACTCGGTGCATTTCAGCAAGTAGACATGGTCAAGATGTCCTGCTGAAGTTCAAACAGAGCAGCAGAAGCGTTTCCAGTTCCTTGTGGAATATGTGCCACAAACAATTAAGTCACATCTGACGGCAAAAGGGAGCCCAATCAACAATAGTTGTGCAATATAAAACATGATATTTCAGTGGAATTAAATTGGATTTAATTTAAACTTTACCCCAAAAGTCTGAATTTAGTACAGAATTGTAGACTTTACATTTAAAGTGAGGCAACAAAATTTGAAAAGAAATATTAGACAAGTGGAAACTTAAATGTGTGCAAGTTAATGCCCATTTCACTGGCTAATGAGTGATCTTACAGCAGTGCCTGTCATTTCATGTGGTTAATCCCTAATTGTGTAGAGTATTAGGAAAACATTTGGTGGGAATGAGTGACGCATCATCTTTTTTCGAATATACGTAAAAAACTTTAAATATTATCAAGTTTTGTTTCTTTTTTACTTGCAATGTTGGTAAATTTGTCAGAGACGAAATTTATGACACACAGTCGTACAGAGAACCCAGCCTCAAACTGTTTTACAGCCACTTTTAATTTTATGGTAGAATAATCTTGATTAGAGTTACTAACTTAATGTGCGAGGTTAGATCAGCAGTATTACACCAGCTGCTGTGATATTCCACGACTCTGAATTGTGTTGCCTGGTTCTGTGATCGTATTCTGCTCTGACTTTCAGCAGACCTTACACTACAGCGTGCCTGCAGATGCTGGAAATCCACCAGCCTGACATCGCAATCTGCTGAAAGCTTATAATGACTCCGCCATTAAAGCACATGCACTCTGTCGCTCTCAGAAACACGTGAGCCGGCTACGAGTTTGGGACCGTGGCTGCTTTTAACAGGAGTATGCTGGGTCTGAATTTAGATTAGCATTCTGAATGCTCCTCAGGCTTAGCATAACATTCCTCACACATATCAGTATGACGCAGTGCCCGGGCGAGTACTGAATTAGATGATTGAATATCTCGTTTTACTACCTATTTTATTGCTTGTGTCCTTGTGGAGAGTTTAGAAGTCAGACCGTCAGCAGGAGCCTGCTGCATTACTTAGTCACTTGTTGAAGCCGTGCTACTCTGTCTCGCGCTACAGAAAGGACACCTGCTGCAGGGCTGCTACTCTCTGCCTGCCCTCCGACTTCTCTGAGGACGCCTCCAGGCAGAGGAAAGCTGAGGTTACACGCACAGTGTCACTGTGCAAAGTAAAGATAAGCCTATGTGTGAATAAGTAAAGGAGAAAATGCTATATCCATCTTTTTAAGTTAATATATATATAATATAATGGGCTCTGTGATATATATCCATATGCTTTCAGATACAGAATAAAGCAGTAGTGTATATATGAATATAGTTTGATGTTCTGTTACATTTTACAGGATTTCTCTAGCTAATTCTGAAGTTTAAAGGTATTCATACAAACTAAATGTTAACTGTGCAGGTGAGGGAGCACACAGAACAGTCAGTAGATTTGTTCATGCAACACACCAATTAAGAAATTCCTGGTTTATTTTATGAGACTTTTACATTTTAACAAACTACTTTCAGTCTGTACTGACCCATGCAACAGCTAAAGTCACACTAACCACACTAGACGAGACAAACTCCCGTTTGTTGTGAGGATTAAATTAATAGTAGACTGCAAAGGCCCTCTTACTCTGTCTGATGGCAGGTAAACCTATTATTGTAACCATCAGCAAGAGATATTTAAAATGCTTTTATTAAGGCCTCACCTGCACAAGCCTAGAGACCTGTGAGAAATCATCTGGTGGTCTCTGGTCACAAATGAAAATCATGCGTTCCCCAACAGGTTGCTGGCAGCTGCTGTGAAATCAACTGCTAAGCCCCATTTATGCACGCCTAGAGACCGGTTAGTGACCCCCCTGGTAACCACCGGTCTAGAGGAAAATGTGTATTCTGTGATTAGTGGGCCAACGATTTGTTGCTGGAGGTTGCTGATGGTCACAGGCAGGTTGCCACAGACACCACTAGTTTGTACGGAAGATGTCGACTTGACCGGAAACACTAACTACTCACCAAACAGTGTGGAAAGTGAAAAGTGCAACACAAACATTCACCTTCAAAAAGTTGGACCTTTTAAGATGAGAAGTGTGGCAAAATTTTGACTATCAAGGTGGCTGGTCAACATTTTAGTGTTGCTCAGAACATTTTCAAGTTTCACTGCAGGCCAGAAATTAAATTCAATTAAATTAAAATGAAAACTGCATCTGCTAGAGACTAAAGCAATCACAAGGCGGTTTTTGTGTGTTCCTTTTCTGCCACCAATTTCACACAAAAGCAGACGTGAGCAACCGAGTGGTCGGCGAAAAATTTTCCCTAGCGGCTGGAATTTGCCAGAGGACGTCGTCGACCAGTCTCTAGGTCTGTGTGACTGAGGTTTATCTTCCATAATACTATAACACTCTGTGGCAGCAATTACCCGGTTTAAACCTCCCGACAGACTACAAACAACATTAACATATTATGTTTTAAGCTGTTTTGTTTAACAGCTGAATATTTACACATCGAGCAGCAACAGGATGACATTAAGTCCAATAATCCGCTTTTAACTCCTCGTGGAAATATCTGGCATTTTGGCTGCTAAATCCTCCACGATGTTCACCATCTAGTCTCTTTGCCTTTCAGCTGTTTAGTGATGAGCGCACAGAGTGGATGTTCAGAGATCCTTGTGTAAAATTACACTATGAGAGCACAGAAAATGAAAGGTGTGCATGGAGCCAAAAGTCACCACGATGCTCTGCAAAGCCGAGGGTGGGAGCAGTTTTAGGTGTTATCACTAAAAATGTCAGTGCTTCAAGTTTGTATGTGAGGATCAATGTCATGTTTATTTCCAAACAAGAAAGGAGACTAAGATGTTTATAGAAGAAATCCAACATGCTGGGATCGTGTTCAAAGCTGCCTAACATTCTTCTACCTGGATTTACAGTCATACTGTTGTTAACCGCATTCAGCAGCTTCAGCTGGCAGCTGTTAGTGTGTAACATGTGGAATACGTAGTACCCTGACCCTGTGACAGCAAACTGCAAAACCATCCAGAGGCCTGACTAAGATTCACATGACAAAAAGAAAGAAAAGCAAAGAAGAATACCGAAAACAGAACGCAATCCATGATAAGGAACACAGGGAGTGGCATTTATTCAATCCATGACTAACTTTAGTGTTTGAAGCTCTCTTTGCTGATATACTGAGTACCTGAAACTTAAAGTGTGTGCACGCTGTGTGTATATTGCAGCCGTTTGTAAGCAACAGGTTTCTTACTTCTGGCCTGCTTGCTCTTGTCTCTGCTGTTCCTGAACGCCATCAACCGCTTGGTGGAAGTCAAACACTGCGAAGGAGGGAGAGAGGACACACACACACTCACACACCTCAAAGAAAGCAGAGCTCCCGCATTCACACACTCATACGTGCGCACACACACGCTTCTTCTTGCATGCATTCAAACTGTCGCACACTCTCTAAAGTAAAAGAGTCCAGGGGCAGATCTGTGAGGACTTACCAATGTGCGCTCTGTCCGAGATGATCAACCGTTTCTCCCAGTCTTTTAGACCTGCACACACACATATGCTGTGAGTTCCACACAGATAACTAACGCCATGTTTTGCTCAGGAAAAAAAAAGAAAGTACTGCACTCACTTTTTCCTTTGCGTTCATTTTTTTCTGCTTCTTCGAACAGGCCTGGAAGATGGATCACCACACCATTGCCTGATGTAAAAACAAAGCTATGTGACATTACAGTTCTTGGTTTCATATCAAAAGAGTCAAAGCTGAGTTTATTTCTCTGTAAATTATGAGTATGCACCCTATTTTGGTTTGCGATCCCTTAAAAAATACACAAAATTATGTTTGATAGAAGAAGATGACTTTTCATACGAAAGTAAAATGTTTCAGTGCCACAGTGAAGGTTCAGATTCGAGGATCGTGATCCCCCAGAGGGCTCTCATCCCCCTGACTGTGCATCACTGAGCACAGAGTACTTTTTTTTTTAAACAGTGAAACAGTCAGGGTTTGTCAATATCCTCCCTTGATGACGTAGACATCATGTTAATAGGACACAGACTAAACTAAACCCGATGCTCTGCTTTAACTGTCCTGCTTTTTCATAGCAGATACTCCTACAATAGAGAAATTACAGGTAGTATAAAATTCTATTATCATCACAATGCCACGCTTTGGGACATTTGAACAGAACGGAGGCTTCATTAATGATATTAGAAACAAAACTTCAAAGACAAGTCAAACTTTCTGACATTTTCTGTCAGAAAGTACATTTTATGTTTCACACTGTTGCTGATGCAGTTCTGTTGGGGGCTGTCATTTGTGATGCTGTCGATCGGAGACGTCCTGAGCAGCTCTATGGAGTGATATCAAGGCCAATCCAGGCTTATTACTCTGGATGAACTAAAATAAACCTGATCAAATTTAAACCCTGTCTTTATAGCACTCCACTGTATTCACTTCAGCCTGCTGGTGTTACTGTGCAGTCCGCCTCTACCAAGCAGCTCTGTGCTCTGAGAGAGCGAAAATTAAGGGCAAATGAGGGGAGAGAGTCTGACCTCTGAAACCCAGACACCAACAGATGTGTTACTGAATCTTAAATCTCTCCTCTGACCAGGGCACAAAGCGTTTAGATACCAGCCTCTTATTTCTGGCCAAAGCTGACAGTTACTTTCATAGATGAGTGATTTTGTTTCCAGCGAATAGTCGCATCGAAGGTTTCTCTGACCTTGAACACACTCCAGGATAAGCTCATCCTGGCTAATCAAGACTTTTGTACAGTTACAGCTGTTGCATGACTTCTCAATTGCAATTTGTAAAGTCAAGCACCAACGAGTGTGTGTTTCAGTCAGATCTACCCCTCACTCATCGCATCATAGTTCAAAATACAAATAGGTGACACCAAATTTGCTTTGTCTGTTGTATTTTATACTGTCTGCTGTTCAGACCACAGTGGAAGCAAACCTGAATGCGGAACTGGCCAAACAGCATAGCATGCATCTGAAAATATTTTAACTTAGTTGGAAGACAAGCTTATCGTTCCCATTTGTGGGCAGGCAGAGCCGTTTGATTCGACTGTGTGTTAGTTGCATCTAAACCAAAGTCAGTGCCCGTCATTGTGAAAGCAGTCTTAGGTGTGCCTAAATGTAATGCCAAGGGACAGAGCAGAGCTTTCTTTACTCACTGGAGTATTCAAACAGCTGGCTCTAATTAGCTTTTAACTGGAGCTTCATTAAGTGGAGGCAATGAGGTAATTACTTTGACCAAATTAAATATAGGAAACAAGGAAATTAGCTATAAAAGCATTAAAAAAAGCTCTTTTAATGACACTGTCTGAATGAATGTGCTTGCTAGTTTGCTAGAAATGAGATGTTCTCAAAATCTACACAGTAGGGAAAATTATGTCACAAGAAACAGAAATGTGCCTCTACACACGAGTGCCACAGTGGTAAGCACAAACAAAGCAGAAACAGTATTAAGTATTGATAGACTGTATAGCTGTACATGGTCAACTGCAGATGTGTGGAGGGATTGGAAGTCTTAAAGGAGAAGTTGGATCCATTAGCTAATGAAATTACTGCAGATGGGTGGATACGATGTAGCCTGCAGTCTGGCTCTGAGTCAAGCTGATCGCACTCGCTGTAAGAGTCGTCAGGATGGAGGCTACATGAGCGATGACGAGCAGCCAACTAAAAGGGATTGCGATCAGTTCAAGAAGAAAACAGCGAGGAACTGTGTGTGTGCCGTGCAGTAATGTAAGTGTATTTCTGCATGCAATACACACCAATGAAAGCGGTGACCTTGGGGTTGATGATGCCGCTGGGTAGGAGGTGAAAGTCGTACTCGACTGAGTCGACAACCACTGTGTGTCCTGCGTTGTTGCCGCCCTGCAGGGAGAGAGGGGAAAAAAACAGAAACTGATGACTAAAGCCAAACAGAACCTAAAGGAGGCTCTCCAACTTTGTTTTGAAAAGCCAAATAGTTTGGCGAGTAGCAACAAGCATCATACACAAACCACGGGCCGCTGCCTGTTAGTGTATGTGTTGCTCTGCGCTGTTGCTTAGAAACTTCTGCTTACTTTGAGGTCAGAAAGCAGAGGTATCAATCCAGTATAAACCTACTGACAGATGCATGGAAGGGCATGTCAAATGAACTGTTGGTAATGTGTGTAAAGGACGCGTTCATAATCCTCTAGTCTGCACACCCAAACACAGTGACATGTTCTGTCAAGACTCTACAACTACAAACACACACTTTAAAAATATATACAAAAGAAATATTTGTAGTTCCGCCTGAGGACATGGTCCTCCAAGAAAGGAAATGAAGCTGGAGGAATAACGAGTTCTTGCACCCCTCCTTACAACAAGCTGTGATTACAAAAGTAAAACCTAGACTGAAGTTTCTAATATTTGCGTAACAATATGCAGTTTGTCTACAGGTTCTAATACTCAGAATACATATTTATATAGGGCTTTACAAGCTTTTCAGTCCTTTTCTTGTCAAAATTGGGTGCCTATATTAACCATAGCCTGTCTTTTTTGTTTACTGAGCCTTATTAGCAGTTTATATGGCCCCAATAATGTTCTAGAGTTGAGCAGAGATTACAAGCAAGAAAAAAGGATATGGTAATACTACTTCTTTCCAACTCCACACTCAGATTTCTCATTTTTAAGTCTTTAACTAGTGAGGCAAAGCAACAACACTTATAATAGCTCATCAGACTTTGTGCAGCTTTATACAAACACTGTTCACATTTGCAGCAACGCTCTCCAACTCTTATAAACTGACTTTGACATGTATAAAAGGCCAACTCCTCCTGCCTCACAAGACGACGCTATCTGCCTGACAGCTAAGTCGGTGAGAAAACAGAACCTCATCAGTTTTTTTATGATAATAGTGATGATAAATCACAATAGTGATGACAAATTTATGACAAGAACAAAATAAGCTAATCATTCAGGCTGTGGACTCCTGGAAGGGCAGGTTCTGAGAAGCGAAAGCAGTATCACTATCGGTGTGTAAACGCTCAGTACTCAACTATATCTGTACACCAATTTGTTTGCAGCACAAGACATCTACTGGCTAAAGGAAACTACAATTTGAGACAAGCAGAGACTATTTAATCTTGTTGTATTTAATCGTGCTTCTGTGAGTTAATCTGATAGGATGCAGCATAGACGCCTGCAGATGATTTAGCACATCTGACTTTAGAGATAAAAATGGGGGAACCCAGAAAAGGAACAGTGAGTTCTTGGACTAGAACATCCCAATCTGACCTGCTTTACTCATCTCTTCTTCATGTTTATCAGTCAGATGTTAAGGTAAAAAAGAGGTACACGGAAAAGAAGGGGAGAAACAAACAGATACTTAAGCAAGTACTTCATTTTTTTATTTCTTTTTCTTTTTGCTGTGATGAAACTGCTGATCCATTTCTTCTGCTGCAGCTTGCGTCACTACTCACAACCCACGGTGCCAATTCAACTTAGGCTATCGTGCTGTAGCCTGTGGACATAAATCAAGCTCAGCATGTGCTTTGGCCACATGGAGTTATTCCTGGCTGCAGCAGCACCCTGAAGGTGGAGAGGGGAAACAGATGGGGGGCAGATGCCTCTCCTTTTTAAATACGACTTTTACGATTCACCCCATCCCCCAAAGAACCGAAGAACTCTGGTCTTCCAGCAGTCCCATGACCGGCTTCTCGTACCCATCACGAGACACAAATTTTTCCAATGGTCACCTACTGCCCTTCAGTTTGGGAACTGCAGTGTGATTACCGCTCTGAGGGTACAATAGAAGGTCTCTGCTATGCAAACATATTTCAACATTAACAGAAACATTATGAAAAAAAGAGACAAAACTAAAGCTGTAGTAGCTTTTTGAGAATAGAGAAAGGACCTGAGGAAAAATCTGACCTTGCTGTTGGTAATAATGAATCGAGACGTGCGACTCTGACCTGGGATAAATGCTTTGATGTGAAAAGAAAAACATGGGTTAATCTTGCAAGTATGCATCTCTTAGCCTTTGGAATTAACTGGACAATTAGTCAATCCCTACGTCATCACGCGCTACTGCTAGTTTCTTCTGAAAGACATAATTAGATAAGATTAATTTACAGAATATTTGGCTCCAGCTTTAAGAGGTCGTAAGCAGATCCAATCTTTGGATCTTTGTTTGGTTAATGTGTTTAAAATGCATTTTTTGCCCCATCCTCTCATTAATGTTGCGATGCAAGTACTTTTGAAAAGCACTCGTTGGTCTCGGATTTCATTTATTTTGCATCTTAGTGAGAAAATAAGCAGCTTAGAAATGCAAGCATAAACCTCATTGTATAGCATTATAATGTCTCAATGTCTCTGTTTTTACTGCTATGTCAGAATGGTAAGTTGGGTAAGTCTATGTCCTGCTGGTGCATCTGATCTTTTAGGCAGCATCAATTTCCAAAAAGATCTCAGTTCAGTGGTTTTGATATTAACACTTGTATTTTCTCTTTTTTTTTACTTTTACAACTAATAGCACTGAAAAAAAAAAAAACAGCTCAAACCCACTGGGCATACCAAACACCGAACAGCAGGCAGACATCGCTAGAATTGATGGAAAGTATTCAACTTACATTCAGCAGGTGGCCAAAAACTCATTAAAAACGTAGAGTCTGAATGACTTTTGAGTATGTTCAGGATAATTGGATTTAGGTTCCTATGAATAACACTCAACTTTATGATGAACATGATGCTTTTCATCGACTCATGATCAGATCCTACCTGCAAGATAAACCTGATTTTTACAAATATCACCCACAGAGTTTTAAACAGAGCAGTGGATTCAAAGACATTTACATTTTCAGGGGCTGGGTATGACTCAGTATTTATATCTCAGATCGCCGTCAGATAAATTTTGTTTTTTTTCCACAGAAAATACTGTGACATACCACAGCAGGAGAAGTGCTGTTTGCTGGGACACAGTATCTGCAGTTAAAGAAAGAAATTACACTTTTCGTAGACGTTTTGAGAGTTTGGGAGAACACTGGACTACTTCAGCCACAAATCCAGCTTTTTTTAAAATACTAAATATAGTTATTAAATTTTACTTCTTGTAAAAACTCCTCAGAAGCAGAGAGCTTTGATGCCTCACCAAACTGTGTTCACGTTACCACACTGAATCCCGTGTGTTAGCACTAAAACAGGGACTTTTTATTAGCGCTGCCACTTTTCATGTGAATCAAGTAATGTGCAAAACAGTTAAAACAGTTCAGCACCAACTCCGTTCTGTTCAGTCATTTAATACCAGATAACGACTTTGCTAAACAGATCAGTCGTACCTAACACTTTGTCTCTGAGAAACAGGGAGTCATGGTGAGGACAGGATCTTCCTTCTAAACAGGCTCATGTTTTGTTGGCAACAATTTGCCTTACTCAAGTATACTCTGACACTAAATTGCAGGTCATTGTCATTTTCTGTACTACCTTACAATGCTGCAAAAGATTAACTACATCTTATGAATCAATCATTAAATAAAATCAGATACCATACTCCAGAATTTGGGGCATGTATGTATATTTATAAGATATTAACTAGCTGTTGGGAGTGCTCACAGTTACTTTTCTTCTATGTGATGCAAAAAAACAAAAAACAGGCAGGTAGTTTAAGCTGAGGCTGGATGTGATCACACCCCGAGTAACCTTAAAAGATCGGGGCTTTTCAAAAAGATTTAGAAGCCCCCTCTAAAAAGTTTTGGCCTTCCAATAAATAAATAAATGAATAAATAAAGGCCCAAAAAAGAAGCACAGAAGGAGACTGAGATATCGTTTGGCCAGATGCGCTAAACCTAGGCTTTGTTCCACTCCATTCTGGGTACGTGTCCATGTAGAGTTAGGAGCCCATCCAACAGGCAAATGGAAAAAAAAAACAATGTAACTGTATTTGTTTAAATGTTTCCTAAACTACATATTTTCAATATTACATATTACAAAACGCAGATCTATTTAAATGATATAATTGGTAGAACACAGTAGTCCATCATTCACACTGGTCAGGCTAGCAGTAACTCTCACAGTCAGCTGGGTAAAGGATACAGTACTACAAAAACGAATGAAACAGGCATGATGGAGGAAAATGGAAAAACTATCGATGCTGTGAATTTATGACGTGAACCTTTGGTCAGATCTAAATGAAGGAGCCAGGCTGCCCTGACCAGTGGAGGGGTTGTTGCACCTCTCGACCAAAGCAATGAGTATCGAGAGAATATTTTACCTGCATTATTATTTATTTTTTATTCAACAAAGAAAGTTCCTTTTCAAAGTGGGCAAGAGTGCTTTACCCGAGAAGCTCTCTGAGCTCTGTACTTCATTACTGTTTCAACATTAATCCGTGAGCAGTAGTTCTGACTGTGTTATCGATGAGATGAGCTGAATCAAACCAAGCTCATCAAACCAAGTTGCTGAGGTCCCACCACACATTTGTGCCCAGGGGTCTTTAACTTCAAACTGACCGCCAGCATCTGCCTCTAACTGGTCACTGTGCAGAAGTTTTCCTGCATATAAAAACTAATGATTAGTTCTCCTTATGTGAATCCTTGTTTTGAGCCAGGAAAAATCCTGCCGTGGTTTGATATTTCCCCTCTTTTTCTGCTAGGAAGGTCTGACTTCAGTCCATTACAGATGATATATACGATTTATATCGGATCCTTTTAAGTCTTGAAAGACCAAATGCATCAAAGTCAAAGGGCTAACAGGGCAACAGTCTCTGTTTTCTTTTCTTTTTGCAAACATCGCTATAGAAACTGAGTCGGCGTGCGGCGACCGCGTCTCCAGCTGAACTCGTACATCATTATGATACAAACCATTTTAAGCTAAACCTGCACCGTAAACAAAACTGGACGGCTTTAAAACTTGAGAGGAAGTGTTATCAGTTTCACCTGATGACCTTGCTTCACAGCCCTTTGTTCTGCATCAGGTACGTTTCCCATCTCCGATCAGGTGATCGAGCCACTAAACTTTGAACTGTAAAATGTCTGAATGGTGAAAAACACTTTGTCCAAAACGATACATAAAAAAGTAAAAATATGACAATCTGGAGCTATTGTTTAGAAAACTACTTAAATAATCAGCTATTAAAGTACATGTTGAGTAATTTCAATCCCACATAGGCATCAATGTACTCAGCTATAACACTACAGTTTGTATGTTTTCCCTTTGTTAAAAGCACGCAGTCACAGCTTACTTTAACCACTGACTGAACTGTCTTTGTATTGTGCATTCAACGAACATTTAAACGTTTAAAAGGTGTGAGCAGCTTGTACAGAAATAAATTACTGTAAATGTGTTTTGCTGGTATCACGCCCTGTCTGCTACACACCTCTGACGCACACACCCAACTGTCACCAACAGCATCTTAGAGGTCTGGGCTGTAAAGGACACCGAGCAGGACTGCTTGGCAAAGCTGATTTTATAAAAAGACTAAGGGTGCCTGCTGCAGCACTTCACCGCTCGCTTACACATCAAGCACACATGTCATAACATCATAATGCAGTGAGGGGAAGCACGTCTGTGCAGGGTCGCCTGACAGACAACTGGACGGAAAAGGGAGTTTCCTGAACTCCAGTTTTCGCGAGCACTTGGCAGATTAACTGGACCGTCTGCGTTAGTGAAAGAGGCTGGGCGGTTTATACACGGACCTTCCAAAAGTCATTCTAGGCTTATTGAACACTTAAAAAGCATTTCTGTATAATTACATCGACTTCTTTAAACGTTAATTATATTTCAGCTGAAAAAAAAAAAACGAAGCCACAGTCTGTTGTGGGTTAATTTGGACTTTTTTGAGTGGACAGCAATTAATGTGGCGCAGTAATTGTTTTATCCCAGTATCTTGTTTTATAATTTTGGAAGCCAACATTAGAATTTTAATTAAAAATTCAACCAAGTGCACATCACAAGGTGTTATTAAGCTTTGCTTTTTTATTAGGACCAACATTTGCTCATAGCGCTGATCAGTTTAACAGGAAATCCACCCCATCTGCTGTCAAACAGATTTAAATCATAATTTTGACATGTTTACTATGCATTTTAACTGCTTTGGTATCACTGCCTGATTAGAGTATATGGTTAATATTTTGCCAGTTCACTTGCTAGCAGCTTTGTGAGTCTACTTTTTGGAAGAGTGCAGGTTTGAGCTTGAGTTAGAGCAGGGATGTCAAACTTATTTTATATCGAGGGCCACAAATGGCTCACTTTGATCTCATGTGAGATTGACTGGTGAAACTCCAATTTCTGACAGTGTAAAAAGTTTAACTACATATTTAATCAATTAGATACTTTAATATAAGACAAAGAAGAGATATTTCAACATTTTGCCTTACTTTGTCTACATGGTAAAGAAATACTGCTTTCCTATGACCTCCTTCACATTTTCCAAAGCCATCCAACCGGCCAGATCGGGGTCTTTAACCGGCCGATCCTGGCCCCCGGTCCTTATGTTTGACACCCATGAGCTAGGGGGTGAGCTGAAAGGACTATCTTGAGTCTATTTTTCAAAAAAAGTTACAGTGCTGGAGGCCAGAACAACACATCATAAATGCATTCACCATATGTTAGTCATCAGATCTTTAAGGAGAAAACGGTGTGATGCTTTTCTTTTTTTTAAAGCACTTCTCTCAAGCAAGTTTCAAACCTCTGAATCAGATTTTCACACCTTGCCAAAAAGAATTTAAACCAGTGTGTTTCTGAGCCAATCTGCGCAATTACTACAGGGACATGTTGGAAAATCTGTCATCGCAGTTGCTGCAACCAAGAAGTGGGTATATGGAGGATAAATTAACATTGCAGTGAATTGATGTGGACTATCCTGACGCTGTTATTAATTGTGTGTAGGCACAGCCGGATTACTGGAAAGAGGAGCGAGACGCTGGGGTTTTTATTTGTTTCCCTCTTACAGCATGAAGAGGAAGTACCAAAATCACATTTTACCTCATTGTGACAGAGCGATAGAGTATTTAACCTGCTTTTTTGTTCAAATGCATACAAAAACAGTTAACAGAGACAGACTTAACAGTTGAAGCTTTTGCCTAGAAAAGAAAATAATAAACCTGGTGCATAAGCCTGGCAGGCTTGTAAAACATGCTGTGATTAGTTTGCTTCCCCACTCTTTCACTGCATTACATGCACAGATTCAGGCTGACAAACTGCCTGTTTGCGATCTGCAAAGGTTTGATGCCTTTTCTTCCAAAATAGGAAGTACTGCGCATTGTTCTGCAAACACAACACACTCAGCTGACTAGTTTACATGTTTTGTTGCTAAGGCAATACCTAAACCAGTCCAAAACATAAGGTTGCTGCATTTCAAATCCAGACACTGTATGATGTGTAACAACATACATCACAGCCCTAATATAAGCTGTCTGATGCAGCCTTGCCAGACGTCAGCAGTCTTCTTTCTGTTGCTTTCCACAATAACAGCAGGGTTTTAAGCATTTCTTTTTAACTGAGGGTTTTAAACCTTTTTATTTAAGCAGATCAAGGGCAGATACAGGCTGGACAAAAAGAGGAGAGGCATATTAAAAGCCCAGGGATAACATATCCGGGTATTTTAAAGTCGAATCCACTCATTTTGCATGAGGAAACCACAGTGGATGCAAATCAAAAGTCCTTGCAGTCTTTGTACTGTCACCATTTCACTAGCAAGCTTAATTTTATTCTATGTGAGATTATGGGCTCTGTCTTTAGTCTTGCTGAATGAAAGGTGAAATTCATTTTCTAAATTGTGGTCAGTGTTAGTGCCTGGAAGGAGGACTACTCAGGGTATGCTCACTGGCTCATGATTTTGTCAACTACAAGTTGTTAGCCAATGAGTGTGTGGTGTCCTCTGTGTCACAGTCAGGCCTCAAATGTCATGTCTGGCTTCAAAAGATGGTCAAAAGAACCAATGAGTGGCTCTATCCACTGTCTATGCAGTTAACAGATTTTAAAAAAAGCTAAAACACTAAAATCTCTCTAAAAGCAAGCTGTGCCACTCTGTAACCATCGTGGTAATGCTTACAGAGGGCCATAAGTGTAACGTCAATATTCCTTATAACATGGAGATTCACCCAAATGCTGCAAAACTGACCGGGCAACGCATCACAGAGCAAATGAACAATGAAAATAAAGCATGCTCTAAAAGCAACCGTACAATTCCTCAAGGCAAAGAAAGGGGATATTCTTCAGTGGCATAGTCAGTCACTTGATCTCAACCCAACAGAGCAAACAAACAAGCAGCAGCTGAAGCTGGCTGCAGTTCAGGTCTGGCAGAGCATCTCAGGGGAGGACACGCAGCATTTGGTGACGCCCATGGGTTCTACACTTCAGGCAGTCATTGACCGCAAAGGATTTTTATCCAAGTATTGAAAACAGTCCTTATGCTAGTCAGTCCAACTACTTTTGAATTTGTATAAACATGACTCTAATTCATTTTTGTGTTTTCCTGCCATATAAAACATACAAAAGCATTTTGGTGCATATACAAAGTCTCTTTATATAAAAAGAATCGAAGTGCCTCACTTATTATGAGGTAAAGTAAGTGTCTACAACAAATGCTGATTATTAGTAATCGACTAGTAATCCTTAATTAATGCTTCAGAAAGCAGGGAGAGGGCATTCTATAGGTTTTACAACACTTGTTTTTGGAGAAAAATAACCTTACTGACCACTCAAAGCGCATTTAATTGCAAATTACACTCTAACCGCATATTCATACAGTAGTGTAAACTTCAAGCACTTTTTGCAACTCACATCTATGATCAATTCACCAATGCGTGTCATGGGACTGTGCAAGGAAAAGGAGTACTCATATAGGCAAACTGCACGCAGACAGGCTTGGTACCAGGAACCTTCTTTATGTGAAGCAACACCATTACCCACTTTTCCACCGTGGCACTGAGGTACCCTCTCTCAAGGAAACCTTTGACCTCTGTATGACCTCTATTCCTTTTGTGCCCCCATACATGATAATTGTGCTGTTTTACTATTGCACTGTTTAGCGATTCCCCCCATGACACTTTAGAGACCAGCAGGTACACAGATAGATCACATGTCACCACTGTCCCATAAAAAATACACAGAGACATGGCATGTACAACTCCAGAGTTTCAAGATTCTCTAGTTTGACTGCAACAGCATCAGTGTTTTAAAGTTTGTAGTACCTGGACATTTTTAACGTTTATATTTTTTGTGTATTTTGGGTGACTTCGGAAACGCTGTCAAATGTCAACACGGGTCAATTTTGAGTCCAACAGCAATTAAGGTTTAAAAGAAGAAAAGAAAGAAGAAGAAAATGCATTAAGATAACTTTAATTGTGCCAATACCGCCAAGACACAAGCATTAATGAAGAGCTCGGCTAGAATAAACACAAACCGAGGATAGCCGCTGGTTTGCGCCTTCTCTCTTCAAATAACCAGCTCTAGGTATCTGTTTTACGTGTGCACATGAAGTCACCACAGCTTTACAGGTGTTTGGGGAGCTAGGCAGCTAGCAGGAATTCAAGGTGACTTTAGCAAAAACACAGAGAGCCAGCCAGCCAGCCTGGGATGTTCGTCAGCCAGCAAATAGTCGCTGGCTTGTTGGATTCAATTCACACGGTCTTGTGAGGATGCCAGAAAAAAGGGGGGAGGAAGACCCCGCTTTTTCCGGTGCTAACCACTTTCAAGAGGTGTGAAATTGGTGAAATCGCACCTGTTATGTTGTGTATTTATAGTTCGGGACAGTACGGGTGAAGCCCGGCACAAAACAGAGGTGCTGTATAAAAGGAGCTGAATCTATTGCTGTCGAGTTCGTACAGATTTGTATTTGCATGATTCGCGCAATATTTCCGTGGCGTGACAGCTCCCACTGAGTGGCTGGAAGTCGGAGGCTGACAGTAGGTTTTCATAAAGGATGCGGCAGAACATCAGAGAGGCGGGTGTTTCAGCTAACGAGCAGCGGTTACCTGCGGACTCTCTCCTGACGACAGAGCTCACCTAACGTACCTGGCATCTGCACACCATGTCCGCGTCCTGTGCCAGCAGATCCACAACTTTCCCCTTCCCCTCATCGCCCCACTGAGCGCCGAGTACCACGGTCACTTTGTTGCCAACCGTCGGCCTGGGTATCCGTGTCTTCGGGGCTTCCTGACTCCCGCTGTCCGACATTTCAGCTCGGTCCCTGGCTGTCTCCACTCCTCACCGACCTAGACTGGAGGAACTACCAGCAACTGAGCCGAACCGGAAACCTGGCTTATTCTACGCATGTGCGAAAAATTCTTCTTCCCAGTCCTTTCACAATAAAATTCAGTTTTGTCAATGAGCAAAGCGTTTCTTTTTGTGCAGCTTCTGTTTCCAGACACAGAAAAGCACAACATTTTTTGAGATAAGAATGTTCCCCGTTGTATCTTATTTTAATTATTTGTTTGTTTTTTCTTATGTTTGTTCTACCTAAGTACGACTCATTAATATCACACTTTGATTTAAAAAACAAACAAACAAACAATTAAAACCACTTACTGTGGAATTATTTTGGCACTATTATACTGTACTAGGAGATGGTTAAATTTAGTACTTTATTATTCTTTCCTGTGGCTATCTTTCTGAGCTTGCACAATGTTAATATTCCTATATTTCTTTGTTTGCTTGATGGAAGTTTAAACATAAAGAAAGAAAGAAAGAAAGAAAGAAAGAAAGAAAGAAAGAAAGAAAGAAAGAAAGAAAGAAAGGAAGGAGGAAGGAAGAAAGGAAAAATAAAGAAAAATATGTTCTTTAAGCAATTTCTAAAGTTCAAAAATCAAACAGACATTTAGAGGCCACTTCCAGCAGATTCTTAGACTTAGAAAAGATTACATTTTTCCTCTTAATAAATATATGCATGTTTTGATTGTCTGGAGGCTAATATATGGCGAAGTTTAACACTTAATAACACACTTATTACTATTTTGGTAAAGACTATGAAGCTAATTTCATTTTCTCAATAAAAGCTGGAGAAATACTTGCAGTGGGTGCATAAAGCACGTGTCTAAATAATTATTTAGTTTAATGGAAAGCGCTTTATTAAACTTATTATTATCATAGTTGTTTTTTAATTGTAATAACATAACAACTTTATTAGCAGATTGTCCCACATTACGCCACAATGGCCATAAAATAAACCATGACAGATCAAATTTCACCAGACAGTGCCAGTCTTTCACACTGAGTTCTTCTCTCAGTGGTGTTTCTACCCTTGGACTGTATCACCACGGAGAACTTTTTAAAAAAAATCCAGCTTTATAGTTTTAATATTAGTCTGCTCTGTTTTTTCTTTATTGCTCAAGCTTCCTACATTGAGCTGATAATCTCTCGTCTTTAATCTGTGATCGAATTCATGAATTTACATATTAGACATGCAGGCTGTTTGAGTTAGCGGCACACTCTGTGCATGAGTCTGAAATCGCAATTAAGATACAGAAGTTTGGATTGAAAACCCACAAGGACCTCTGCAGCTGCAGCTTCAAACCACAGTGGAATAAGTCAAATAAAACATGTGCAATATTGAGCTTTTAAAGTTTTCAGAATCTGACTGTAAGCAAATCATCTCGAGGGCTTCTGCAAACTACGGTCCTGCTAGTCAAGGAGTGAAATAAGGAGAAACAGGAGCAAGCTTTTCAGTAAAACATCCTTCGTGCAGTCTTGTTGTACTGCATATACGTTATGTTTCTTATTATTCAGCTCCCTCTGGTGGTGATCATAATGCATGCAAGACCAATATCCCCGAAGCATTACTGGAGCCAT
The DNA here is from genome assembly GCF_013358895.1 of Oreochromis aureus. NCBI lineage: Eukaryota > Metazoa > Chordata > Actinopteri > Cichliformes > Cichlidae > Oreochromis > Oreochromis aureus. The sequence goes on along the minus strand of NC_052954.1, from coordinate 24,350,718 downwards.
GTGGTGCTGTTTCATGTAAGGTAAACTATAGATATAAAAACATCCTTTATGTGCAGTAAGCTATTTACATTTGGTTGAAACTGATTCCTTGACAAAGGCTCAGCAGTGAAAAGAACCCTAAAATAAAACAATATAAACGTATGTCTACAATTTGCCTAGTATTTTTAGACAAGTGTTACATACAAAGTCTAACCGTTTACCTGCTGCAGATGGACATCAGCGGTGCCAGGTACAGCTTACATCATGTTCCTTTTGTCTCCTTTGAGCTCAGCGTGGGACAGATGGTCAAGTTGGTAGACAGGAGAGCACAGTGTGGGAGCAGTGGGCCCAGGTCACGACTCAGACTCTGTGGAGTCATTTATAAATTAATGCTACAAAAGTTTTTCACTCTGACCTTGGTTTATAAAATGAAACAACTATATGGATTTATTAATGTATTAATCGAGACGCACTGGATGAGTCCTCTAGTCAGGCTGGCATACCTACCTGCTGACAAATACCAGCAACAAACAGGAGAATGATGTGGCAGTCAAAAATACAATGAAGTGTTAAATCTAAATAAATAGAATCTGGGGACACGAAATTTACTTGACTGTCATGCATTTGATTTATATTTTAGCACATTTCCCCAACTAAACATTTGATTTTATACATTTTCATTTTATTGCTTCATGCTTTTCAACTATTTTCTGAGTAAATGAGAATGAGGGTTTGTGTTCTATGTGAAAATAACAAAAACTAATATTAAAGACAGTGCTTACATTTTTATTTAATTCTTTTAGTTGTATAAAGATAAACTTCATTTATTAAAAAATGTGGGATGTCTGTGTTAGAACAGCCAAAACAGTAAAAACACAACATTTAAGCACGAATGCAATTAAGTGCCACAGTTAAATACAATATAGTCAATCAAAATAGCTTAAAAACAAAAACAAATACTCACTATGAAAGAGCCATGTTTATAATAAATAAAGTAAATAAAGGAGCTCACAAGTAAAAAATACACAACAGATCATACACATCTGTAAAGTAAAATAAAATAACAAAATAATAATAATAATAATAATAATGATAATAATAATAATAATATCAAATAGCAGAATACAAATACAAATGACGCACTAAAATGTGCTGGAGGAGAAGGGCCAAACACAGGATGCTGAGGTGAGCAGTTAAGCAGCAACAGGAGAATGAAGACTTCCTGCTAAATATTTATCTTATGCTGCAGAGGGTAGTTAATTGAGTTAACTATATTTTTTATATAATCATCAAGTCTAATCACCTTGCATAGAACATGCTTCAGTTAAAGGTTTCCGAGCAGTTTCGCTGGTGTCCACCAGAGGGCAGCACTTGTCTGATTTGTGGGTGCTGTCAGCGCTCTTCCTCTACTTTGTTTACTTCTGCTTCCGTAGCTTCTAGCTAGCACAGCCCCCGCTGTCTTTTAAACCTCCTCCCGTGCTTCTAGAGTAACACGTATCCTAAAATGTCTTCACCGCTTCTTCTCAGGGCCTTCGTGACCGAGCGCCTGACAGCCGCCGCGGAGGAAATATTTCAGGTGTTTGAGAGGACGATAGCAAAATACGAGGAAGAAGCGAGCAGCTCCCAGCAGGAGATCGAGCGACTCAGAGGTCTGCTGCTGGAGTTCATGACAAACCAGAAAAGAGGTCTGTGGGGTCTTTTTTAAACTTATCTGTGGGTGTCCGACTAGACTGGAATTATTAACCTAAGTTTATTTTCTGCAACGTAATTTGTGAAGTCTGTTTAATTTTATATAACACTTTAATTTGTGCATTTGTGCTCTGGCAGACAGTCTAAAACTCATATTATTTCTGATTTTCCTCAATGAGGAATTTCGAAATGTTGTGAATAATAATAGTTAAGCGTTAATTATTTACTTAGTAGTAACTAATGGATGGTTTGGGGCCACCTGATCCAGCCCTAACTATAAACTTTATCAAAATGGAAAGTTTCCATTGTGATCTTAAAAGTAGAGAGGGTATCTGTCTCCTGAAGCCAAAGTGGGAGCTGGATCCGCAGCAGATGGGCCTGATAATTGAAGGCTCAGCCTCCCATTTTACTTTTAAAAACTCTAGGAAGCGCAAGTAAGCCTGCAGTCTGAGAGTAAAGTGCACTGTTTGAATAATAAGGTACTATGAGGTGTTGTTGTGGTCGCTGTGTTGAGGCCTGATTATTCAAGACCTCATACTGTCATGTGAAAAAGTTTATTCACTGCACCCACATCATTTAGTAAGTTATGGAACCATTTTTAGCTGCAGTGACTTGAAATCATCATTGTTGAGGACTTTTGTCCTACTCTCCAACGTCGCTTCAGTTTATTCAGGTTTCTGGGCATTTGTTTACACACAGCTCTCTTAAGGTTCCACCACAGCATTTTAGTCAGGTGAAGTCTTATCTTTGACTGCGCCACTGCAACACATTGAATCTTTTCTTTTTCAGCCATTATGCTGGGGATTTGCTGCTATGCTTGGCAACGCGTTCTGTTACATGACCCATTTTCTGCCAAGCTTCAGCTGTCAAACAGATGGCCACACATTTGTCTCTAGAATACTTTAGTACAAAGAAGTGTTCGACTGCAAGGTGCCCAGGACCTGTGGCTACAGAACAAGCTTTAAATCATTACCCCTCCACTACCAAGAGTCGGCATGACATTGTGTCAGAAGTCGTTGGGTTTGTTCTAAGCTCTGCTGCCCTGTTTCTTTTTAGAGAGAAGAGGCTTTCTCCTTTCATCCTGTCCAAACAGCCATACTTGTTCAGTACCTTTCTAATTGTACTGTCATGAACTTTAACATTACCGATTTTAACAACTGAGTCCTATAGAGCCTGAGATGTAGCTCTTGGGTTTCTTTCAGCTTCAGGGGGTGAGTTGGGGTGAACGTCCACTCCTGGGAAGATTGTAGTATTGTGTTAACACACACCTGAATGCTCCAGACCAGCAAACTGCTTATATCTGCTTTTTATCAGTAAATGATAAGCTTTTGATTCATTTGTATTTGATCATCTGAAAGCTTTTGAAGGACCTTTTGAGAGTAACAAACATGATTGTTAATCCTTGTTTATAGTAATACAGTAGTAACAGAAAGATTACATTTTCTTTTTCAGACGTTCGTCAGTTGTCTGTTTGTAAAGAGGAGTCACCGCCTGAGCAGGAGCCATGTGAGCGCGCACCGAGCATCAGCGTCCATAAGGGCAATGCAGAGCCTCGACATATTAAAGAGGAAGACAGCGAACTCTGGGCTGGTCAGGAGCAAGATGAAAAACAGGCCGAAGAGTTTCATGATGCTGATGTCTCATATCCACCTCACTCTTCTGTTTGGGAGGAAAATGAGCTGGAGGACACGAAACCGTCTCTGCAGCCTGAAGTGCAAAACTGTGAACGTGATGAGGAGTTTCTGGAGGAGCAGGAAACCAGAACTGTGCAGTTCATATTGCCTCTCACATTGACATCTTCTTCACAAACTCTAGCCCAAAGTGAAAGTGTCCAGGACAGAAGGGAAAGCGAAAGACCTGCTGCTAGTTTTTCATCAGAACAAACCCAGACGCCCTTTAGCACTTTCAGAGAATCCACTGAGTTACCTCATTTTAACACTGCTGCACCTGACTATCATTGCCATTTGTGCAATAAATCGTTTTCCTCCAGCCATCACCTGATAAATCACGCTTTCCACGTGCATTCAACAGATGCAGGTGCCATCTGTGCCGTGTGTGGAAAGACGTTTGAATCCACCGAAAGCCTTAACATGCACCTCAAATCGCACAAGGGCTCAAAATGTTGCCACATGTGCGGTAAGCAGTGCAACAGCACGACCGCACTGACCGAGCACATGGCAAGCCACGCCGGGGTGAAACTGCATCGTTGCCACGTGTGTGGGAAAGAGTGCAGCCGCAAAGGGGATTTGAAGATACACATGAGGATTCACACGGGTGAGAAGCCTTTCTGCTGCTCCTTTTGTTGCAAAAGTTTCACCCACAGCGGACACCTGAGGAAGCACATGAGAAGTCACACAGGCGAGAGGCCTCACCGCTGTGGTATCTGTGGCAGAGGGTTTCTACAGAGTGCACACTTGAAATATCACCTGGGGACTCACACTCAGAAATACTGACTCATTCATCCTTCTGGGCTCATATTTAATAATGAAAAATATTCAAAAGAGACGCCAAACTTTGCTGTATAAGAGCAAGAAGACCCATTATAAAGGTGCTTAAAGCAAAGTGTCAGTGACATTTAAAGTGGGTCTAATTCACTTATTTTTAGCTCCATGTTTTTGTTCTTGGGCTTTGCATGATTCACAGTTCAAAATAATCCTTATTTATCCTATTCTGGGCTTTCAGTTCATCCACTGTCTGAAAACATGTTTTTAGGTCCTCTGAGCAGCACCCTTGTAAAAACAAGTATCTGTACTCAGCAGCAGGTTATTATTTGGAGAAATAGATTGAAGCATGAACTAAATTAACTTGAATTTTAATGCTGCATGTATAGAATCACCAGTTAAATCTCAAAACTAAATAAAGCACTTTAAAATGTTTGATTACTTCCCCTAAAATACATTTTAAGGAAGGTTTTCCTCTGGAAGTTAACACTTTGTTGTTTCTCTTTAATAGCTGCTATCAGGTGACACTGTGATTGATCATCTGTATGTTCTGATGTATCTGATTGATTCATTTTCTTTAATAAAAATCACATTTTACTGAAAGATGTGTTATAGAAAACCAAACTGAATCAGAGTTGGTTTTTAAATAAACGCGTTTGTTTATAACATCGTGACAAGATGCATGAAAAGTGCTAAAGAAAGCTACAAACCTCTTAGATTTAAGCAGTGTAAGCAGCTAAAAAGAAAAGTGAAGGAAAAGTATTTTAACAGTTTGATGAGCGCAGGCTCTGAGCTTTACAGTATGTTTCACTTTACTGTTGACATGACCTCTGATCCCCACGATAACGTCCAGTTTGTAATGATTGCTTTCATACAACAGAATCTGAATGGTGTTAAGTCATCGGTTTATTTTACTCAGAAAGAACAAACTGGGACACAGTGCACTTTTCCACTCTTATTTTTCAAATAAGCAGATGTTCAGCAGATGTGCTCTCCGGTACAGCTGCAGCTCGCCTGGTCATACAAACTTAAAACTGTCACACTTTCAGAGCTGTGTGCCGACCTCATCATCAACTGATTCTCTTCTCCTCTTTGATTCATTAATTATAACCTTTATTATTAAAAGTAATTTTCCTACTAATTAACGTCATCCCACTCACATTTTTTCACATACGTATTTCCTGTGATCTTTGGGCACACCAAGAATAATTTACTGTTAAGAGCAATTATAATAGCTAAATAATATCCATTCGTCCGTTCTCTTCCACTTATCCAATTCAAGGTCGTGGGGAGGCGGAGCCTATCCCAGCACAAACATGGGGAGAACATGAAAACTCCAGTAAACATCTATGATGTTTGTATGATAACCTATCAGGTTCAGTCCTCCTTGGACTTGCCCATATTTAAGGGGTGTCCAGGAGGCATTCTGGTTGGATACCCAAACAATGTGAAGACATCTCTATCTGTAAGGGAGAGCCTAGACATTCTCCACAATGACCTCATGTACCTGCAGAGAATGTCTAGATGTAAAAGTTCACTGGTGTATGCTGTTGTTTCTCCATCCAGGGCTTTTAAAGTCAAAACCAGTGACATGTTTTGCCTTCATGCTGATGAGTTCAAGAGTATTTGAATGTAACTCTGAAAGTGAGAAATCTTGAGATGTCAGTTTGGAAATGGATCCTCCACAGTGTGCTGTAGTGGTGAATTATCATGGCCTACTACAGTCTAATGAATAAGAGTGTTTGTTTTCAGGATGATTGCTTCTCTCTAGAAGTGTGTTTACTTACGGTGGGAAACTGCATCTTCATTTTTACAGCACCATTCATTCAAATATGTAGCACAGAGGTCAAAGTGACAATTAATCAACACAGTTTTAAAAACGGATTGAAAAAAGTAAAAGAAGAGCTGCAACTATCATCAATTATGTGGACAAGAGAAGCCAAAAGCAGGACACCAGAGATAGAATGATTGATCGAAAAACAAGTATTAATGCTGAATTAAGTCCAATGAAATAACAAAGTCCAGAACAAAGTAAACAGAAAGCAGAAGATAAACACAAGGACCCAGGGAATAGATCCAAAACCATCGAAACGATCTGCACACGAGTGAATGTTTGTACACTGAGTGCAGATTGGGAAATTTGGGAGTGAATTAGATCATTGGGCAATAGGTACACCTGTTCAGCTGCTCATTAACACAAATATCTAATCAGCCACATGGCAGCAACTCCATGCATTTAGACATGAAGATATAATCAAAACAACCTGCTGAAGTTAAAGCTAAGGAACAAAGATGGTTTAAGTGACCAAGGCACCAGACTGGCTGAAACTGCTGATCTGCTGTGATTTTCCCACACAACCACAAAGCACAAAAAATATCCAGTGAGCCATGAGTGTAGCTAGTACTCATGTACTCTCATTTTTCTAGGCCACCTAGTTGTTACATTTACAAGAGAAGTTATGACTGACAAATTCAGGATGTACAACACGCAGAGTGCAAACTGACAAAATAATTCAGTTCAGTCACAAAGAAAAAGTCCTTTATTTTTTAGACTGAGCGATATGACCTCAGAGAGTGTTATGTGCAGTGTGTTATGTGTGTTTTGATTGGTTAATAATGGAGTTTACCCTGAAACGTTTGCCCGCTCTATTTTTTGCATACCTCTGTCTAGCCTGAGAAGAAAATAATTTACCACTAGGTGGTACTGCAAGAACCTTTATTTGTCCATCCAACTTCTCAATCGGTGTAAGAAAATGTATTTTTCCTCTGTTCATGTGTTCATCTCAAAACCTTTCCTTCATTAAACTTGGCATTTGGAAGTAGCTACTCCTCAAATGTTTTTTTTTCTTGCTTTCTATTATTCCCAGAGCTTTCATTTCTCAATTTCAATCACTCACTTTTACAGAACAGCAGCTGTAAAACTCCATTCATCATCATCTTTGACTTATTAAGGAACTTGGGAAAGGCCTAAAAAAGGCTTGACAAGAATCACTTCCATGTGGCCTAAAGGTTTCACACAGAACAGCGGCACATTCAGGAATCTCAGTGTTTGAGAAGCTGCTTCAGGCGATTCAGATTTCAGATTGAAAAAGCTAAAGAGCATAATCAGGCCTCAGTGACCCCAGAGCCTAAAACTAACTGCCCTAATCTGGTTATGCAACCGCCCATAAAGACACGGGATCATCAGCAGACACCACTGGATCCTTGGAAACTATTTCCCACATGTCTGTTCATGTCCAGCCCAAATGGGGACTCAGTGGCTCAAACCTCACCAGATAATTTGTTTACAGTTCCCCGATGTGGCTTGATGTGCTTCAATCACTACTTCATTATAGACAGTCTGAGCTACAGCAAGCAAGAGTGTATAGTCTCTATATAGCAGCAGTTTTGGATCCTAACTATCCTAACTATTTGAAAAAATTCTCCCATACCTTGCTGAGAAAAAAAATCAGTCAAGTGGTTAATCTCCTGTGATTTAAATTATGTGAAACTTACGCAAGGGAATTGGAGGAATTTTCTTTTTGTGGGTCAGGACGTGTGTCACAGTTGAGCTCATGAGAAGAGGGGTTATGCTTTTCTCAGCGTGTGTGTTTGTGTGTGTGTCTGCAGGGTGTCTGAGAAGTAATATTGTGCACTGAGTATAGTAATAAGACTTTGAATTGAGCTGGGATTCAGCCATGATCAGGAATTCTACAAACCCAGGGTTGCATAACAGGGTCAGTGAGTTACTCTCCATCCCGGCCAATGAAGGAAACGCACAGGACGAACATTTGAGGGGAATCCAGTCGTGGATGAGGAGAGATGTGCTCTCCCTCACACACAGATCGCCCACTGTTAGGTTGGGTTTGGTGTGGAGGAGGACAGCAAACGTGTGAAATAAAACATGCATACATAGTCATACTAATAAGTAGAGTGTTGGCAAATAGAAATAAGTTGCATCATGTTCACATATTTGTGAAAATGCACCGTGAATAGCACACCAGATGTTTCTGTGAGTTCACTGAGTAAATATCTGAATACTCGTGGACATTTCTGTTTTTGTTTTGCAGGTCTCATCTCACTCCTCCTGCTGATGTTTTAAATGGCATAAACTCAAGGACAGTTTGTGGAAAAACCTTGAAGCAGGCCACATGACACATTTACCCCTTTTTTTTTTACCTTCTTTTGCTAATCAGATGCTGGACCCTTTGAGATGAAAGGAGCTCCAAAGAAGAAAGAATAAGTGATGATGATGCTGCAGCTGGGGGTAGAAGCTGTTTCCCCACATGCCCCAGCTCTCTGCACAGAGCTGGATCAAGCAAAGCCTCGTTTGTCATCTGTTACCTTATTTATAACAAACCAGCAACATGAATAAAAAATGGAATTCAGGGTTACAAAAAAAGCCATCTGTGCTGTAAAGTATCCACAGAAGGCGCGCACATTTCTTATCCAACATTAAGAGAGAGAAAAAACAACCATAAAAATGATTTCCTTCTAATTTATTGGTGAGTTTCAGAATATACCATCACTAATTCAAGCAAACATTTCTCAAATTACACCCTCCCTTCTCGATCACCAAGTTAATCCCCGTAGGAGATCTTATCTCTGCACTGGACTTCGCTCATAAATATCAGGTTTAAGCTATTTTTGAAAAGATATTTACTTAAAACATTTCTCACTTCTTACAGATTCGCAATAAACCAATCTACTCTGTAACAATAAATACCTCTTTTTATGAAAATAATGCCATATGGTTTGCATTTTCTTATCAGCACTACCTGATGAAAAATTCACCAAGTCACGAAATGTTCATCCAGAACATGCCTGCGAAATATTCACTGATAGTGTATCTAATTTGTTTCCAAGTCTTTACAATGATTTGAGCCATGTTTAGTTCTAAATACAGACGGCTGCAGTATGTGGAGAAGATATAGGCCTACATGGGACCTGGGAAGATGCATTTAAACCCTGAGCTTTGTGCATCCACCATCCAATCTGACCACTTCCCTTAAAAATGTTTTTTTTTTTTTTCTTTTTCCAGCAAGCACTGTCATGTCCATGCAGTTTTATTTGGAAAAGCACATTAATAGTGCATAAATTAACACTCTTATGAGACTGTTATGGTTTTTATAGTTCTGGAGAAGAGTAGGTGGCTGCTGGTCCACAACAGTGTGAGACAGACTGTGGTGCCAAAATGCATGGACGAATACTTAGAAATAGGTAACGGTGTCCTCTCTCTCTCTGACCCAGTATCAAGCTCTGGTTGTTGTTTTAAAAGGATTATAATCTGGTGGCTTATTTGTAAAAACCCAAGTAACCAGCTGGCCCGCTATTTGACGAAATCTAGACCAGTCACAGAAATCCCCTTCGCCTGCCACCCCCCCTGCAGTCAGTAGCCCATCTATGTGTGCCAGCTGCACGAACACTAATTTCGCGGCTGAATGAGACGACAGAAACACAGACGAATGAACGCGTCACCGCTGTTCCCCACAAAGCTCCGTGCTGCTCGAATGTGAGGCTATCGCAGGCTCGTTGCATGAGGTAAGTCTGTGTTCCTGTCTGTTTGGGACGAGCTGGTGAAACTCCAGCAGAACCGGTGACAAGGTCAAATGCTGCGCATGGTGCTGAAAGTGCGCCAGATGACGCGTGACTGAGGTGAGAGAGCTGTACTCGAATTTTGATGTGAGACGGAATAGCTGTGGAAAAGTCCACACGAACCCCGCGTTCTTGTTGTGATAGCTGCATAGGAAGTTGAAAGCTGACTCGTTTGGACTCAAAGTTGCTGCAGGCCAGAGGTTGAGACTTGTGCACGGTTTGAGTTGAGGCGCCACAGCAGGTGGCAGTGTGAGAATGGAGATCCCTCCTCTCAAACGCTCACACACACACACTCTATGCAGCAGGAGATAACATGAAAGCGCTCCGAGAATAGACCCCACTGATCTAAAAACACTACTGTATCATGTGAACATTTGGCACTGTGTTTTCAGTGCTCACACACCATTTCAGACTCCTCTCTCTCCCTCTCCTCTGTGTGCTTGCTATAATGTTGGTGGAGTGTGTTGCACCTTTAAAGCTGCTTGCATATCAGCGCTCCTGTGGCTTTGAGAAAGCTGCTATTCTCTCAGTGATAAGATGGTCTGTTGATGTCAGTTTTCACCTGCAGTGAGCACAGCTGTGCATGTAAAGAGGAGCAGGTTACATGCTCACTTGAGCTGATGTTCTCAGTTTGAAAACAGTCATCAAAAATGTAGTTGATCATTAGAAGAATTGATTTGTTCTCAGTCTTATCTCACTGAAACTGAAAATATTTGGATTTGAACTTGACAAAAGATAAAGGCAAGATGACCGCAGAGCTTTGTGAACTTATGCTGCTCCTAATGTTCAGTTATTTTATAGACATGCCAATTAAAGGAGAACTACATTTCCTATGTGCTGATTATTAAAAGCCCCAAACCATACAAAACCATAAACATCACTAAAACATCATCGGGTCTCATCTATTCCTGCTCCTCCTCTTTCGGAGGTTTAAAAACATTACCGGTTTCCATAATGTAGCCATGCATTCGGAGATGCAGCTGACCTATAAGAATATAGCGGCCAAGATTCAACAAAGTGCAGTCTGGTTGCAGCTGTAAACATGTTTTGTTCTGCTCGGTTGTAGAAATAAAGAACAGAGTTTTAGGCTGACATTTGAAATGTAATGGAGTTTAGGGAGTGGTACTTTAAGCAGTGAACCCGATCACTGGATCCAGACCTCCTCGTCCCTCCTGTAGTTTCTCCCTGTACTTGCACTGATTTGATAAAACAATTCTGGGGGAAACTGGGAGGGGATGTCAATCAAATTTCAGGGGAAAAAGGAAACCACCCCCACCCCAGATCCCCACTTTAGCAACACCCTAGTGATTAGCACTTTACTAGTTAATGGGCCTTTGTATGCAAAATCAGTTAAGTTTCCTATTCATTAGGAAAACAATAAAACCATGTGACATCCTGATTGTTTTCTCTTGTTCTTGTAACAGAGGCACATAGATAGAAGTGATTAGATTACAGACTGCAGAAGCCGAGGATCATTGTGAGTTTGAGCAAGATGCTGAACCCCCTACTAGCTCTGTAACCAGTCTGCAGCACCTTATTAACTGAGCCCAGTTTACTGTCCTTTTCTGCAGCTCTCTTTTTTGATCTCCTACCAGGACGTTATGCCCTGAGACAATTATGCAGCTATAATTAGAAAGTCCAATCTGAAAATCAGACGGGGGTGGAACAGCACGTAGTGTGAGTATGCAGCAGGGTAACATGATGCAGTGGACTAACCAAAACTGCATCAAGGTCATAAACACAGGTGAAGAACTGACTTTATTTTGTAGAGACAAACCAATCTGTTAATGTATTTAACTGGTGAAATAGAAGGAAATGTCCTTCACAGTTTCATAAAAACAACAGTTTAAATAAATGCAAAGGAAAGGAAATCCTGTCTTGCTTTGACATGGACTTCTAAATGCAGACCTTCAGAAAACCCAGAGGAGGATCCCAGTGTCTTTGGTTATCTCCAAACTTTTCTTCATCTTTGGTGGCACAAACCGCTTCAGATGTCTACTTATTGTTTAATGTACACTTCATGGTCATTTTGTTAGGGACACTTGTTCAACTCAGTGTATTTAGGCATGTAGACATGGTCAAGATGATCTGCTGAATGAGCAAGAACTCTGAATGTAGCATGGTTGTTGGTCTGAGTATTTTAGAAGCTGCTGATCTGCAGAAGAGCATCTCTGAAACAGATTAGACAAATTAGACAGTAGGATGTTGATCTAATGAGTCCCAGTTTCTGCTGCGACATTTGGCTGGGTCAGAATTTAGTGTAAGCAACATGAAAGTATGGAGCCATCTTGGCATGTAACAAAGGTTCAGGCTAGTGCTGGTAGTGTAAGGGTGTGGGGCGTATTTTCTTTGCGCACTTTGAACCCATGGATCATTTAAACACCCAAAACCTCAGTATTGTTGCTGACCTTGTGCATCTCACGTACAGTCTACTGTAACTAGTGGTAGTTTGTATGCTAACATACTCAGGTGACACTGCTTTCTGCAGTGTTGTTTTACCATTACCACGAGCAGTTGTTTGTTGAAATGTTTTAGGCCAGTTTTGTCTTTGTGAAATGTTCAAAATAAGCATGATTAAATGCTGAAAGACTTTAAACAATTAGTTGTGCTCATCTAATGAA